>NC_061869.1:9411720-10124220 GCF_907164915.1 Impatiens glandulifera | reverse complement strand
AAACGAAATGGAGAAAAAAAAAGGCACAAGTAGGCTAAGATCAAAATATTCTCATCCCGTACAAAACCCTCTTTTTCGGATAGAAGCAAAAAAATTGAGCATAAAGCCTTTTATTCTTTTAGCTCCAAAACTTTCAATGTTCTTATATTCCTTTCTTTCCAAATTGTCCATCACATGATGAGGGGATATGTTTCCAGTCATCAATGGTGTTATTGCTTGCTCCCACCTTAATATTTGTAAACTAATTTTAAAACAACTAACTAAACAAAATCATTTAAAAACCACCAAAATAACAACAGTTTCACAGAAATTTTCTTATTAAACAAAGACTTAAATATCAAGTCTATAAGTAATAGTTATGAATTATAATTGTTTGAAATAAGTTTTTAACTTTTTAATCTAAATATATGTGAGGATAGATAAACAATAACTAAAAAAATGAAGTCTTTCAATTGAATAAAAGCAAATAAATTGCTTAATAACATTTAACTTGTTTTTATTCATATACATAATTCTCATATTTAAGACAATGTCTTTCTATGTAATAATACAAAATTAATATTTAACATGTTAAATGTTATGAATGTTAATTAAAAATAAAATTTACAAACTTCAATATTGTAAGTTTGTATCTGCAAAAGTTATTCGAATGTCATAAAATTAATGGTTCAGTTATTTGAATAGACTCTATACTATATCCAACTATAATAGCTTGATTTTTATTATATCAAAATCCTATATCCGGCGGTTTAATCGGCCTTAGATCGTGATCGATTTTTGGTTTGTCGGTTCGGATCGGTTTGAATGCTCACCCCTAACTTGGATATACTGGACTGCTTGTATTGCTTGCTGCCAACATATGGCATGAAACTCATACTCCTGTTCTATATCATTGAACTTCTGTCCCCAACAAAATTCATCAGGTTTTGTAATAAGTGTATTGCTTGCTGCCAACATATAGCATGTTATTTACTTTTGCATTAAACCTGTGAATTGACTACATTCATCTGATCAATCATATTAACACTCGCAGGAAAGAAGTGAATGGAATGAATGGCAAGCAAATGTCTTACATGAGCGTAATGTGGTGGAAAATGTCTATAGATGGGGTTGTGGGTAAGCACCTTGACTCTGGTTGCATTAATGGGGATTTGATCCAACCATCCCATGTTTATTTATAGCAGAAATGGTGTCTTGGATAAACATTAACAACTACATAGAGACTCCGTGGAAGAATAGGTTCTTGAGCCTATTTGGAAACTAGTATTTTTTTACAATCCCTCACAATCACGATCTTATTGGAAAATCGCAAGTTAAAATTGGTAGTGATTTTTTCTTTTTTCCATTTGGTATAATATTTACTGATCATGATCTAAATTATAGTGTAATTTTTGTTGCTTCATGTAGTATGCATATTATTGTTTTGATCATGATCCAAATTGTTGTGTAAATCTTTTGCTTCATAGAGCTTTTTGTCCCGATCATGATCAGATTATTTTCCACAAAGATCTGTAACAAAACATAAACAGCTACATAGAAGCATTTATGAATAATAGATGCACACTGTCCTGAAGAAAATATTATTGCTTGATATAGGAACTAATGCCCACAGTAAAATCTTATCTATGGAGAGATTGGTGTTCTTTTGGGGGTCAATTTTATGCTGCCTTGAGAACATTTGGTGCTTTGTATATTGAATATTTCTCTCTTGTTTTTTATCTTTTAATTGTTGTCACATGTAGCCGTCCAACTGCACTACAAGATAGGACTAGAGACAGTGATGATGATGACCATGACAAGGATTATGATGTGGCAGCGTTAGCAAATAATCTAAGCCAGGCATTTCGATACACCGTATATGACAATGAGGATGCTGAAGAGGTACCTAACTTAATATTTAGAAATCCTTCTCTTCTATTCTTTCAGATTGTATAAGTTGGACCATGCTTTGTTTGCAGGGCAATGGAGTTCTTGATAGAGATGACGAGGTAATATTCTTAGGTGAATTTTATTTATTTCCTTTTAAAAGAAGAGTTGACAAACTCCTAAATGTTTTAGCTATGGATACATAATTCCCTTCAACCATGGAGATTGTTGGTTGTGTTACTTTTTTTTTAGTTTGAAATAAAATAAAAATTCAAAAATTATTATTTGATGAAATAGTAGATTATTTGGGTTAAATGGCTAAAATATCATTTTTATTTAATATTTTTAAATATTCTAAAAAATAAAGTAAGCTATTTTAATTTTGTATTTGATGATTTGATTAATGAAGTCATTTATATGATGCGAATCTCTATTTGAAACCATCCAGGATGTCTACTTTGATGATGAATCTGCTGAAGTTGTGATATCATCCCTGAGGCTTGGTGATGACCAGGGAAGGTGAGTTTACTAGTAGTTCTTTTGTTTGTTTGTGGATATAAAAGCGTATTTGGAAACTGCTATTTTGTTACAATCTGTCACATCACAATCCCATTGAAAAATCACCAAAGTTATTTATACATGGAAGTGATTTATTTTATTTTTTACTGTTTGGTATAAGATTTTGTCTAGATCAATATGATTTATGACAAAAATAATATTTTTTTCCGGATCATAACCCATATAAAAAATGCATACCAAAACAACCCAAAATGATAAACCGGTGACAATCAATTCCAGGGCCCTGTATTAAACTGTAAACAGTAATTGTTATTTAAAAGAGATTCAACTGACTGTGGCATGGTCTACATATTTAAAGATTTTATGTTTTAGTGTGTTAGTTTGACATTAACATCTAATATATGTTCGTATTTCCCTGTTTATACTGTCAGGACTACAGTTGTCTTTTTGCATGACATAGTTAGTAGCCTAGCTTACTTTTTTCACATCAACTGATTTCTTGATTGACAATTGATGATTGATTCTTCCAAAGATCGCTTTTCTAGTTTTGTTAAATTCTCTAGGAGTTTGTTTGATCTTGTTTTTTTGTGCAAGATATGGACTATTGGTAAAAAAATCTTGTTGATCTAACTTGTCAATTTTTTGTGTTGTTTTATGATTTGTAATAAATTGCCGTATAAAAAGAAGAAAAGAAAGGGTATTTTGGTATTTGAAGAGGTGAGGGTTGATGGGATGGTGGTTTATTTGGGTCTTGTTCAACCACGCGTTATTTGGGTTAAGTGACAATATGGGTATACATATATAATGTTTTTTTTAATTAGAGTATTTTGGCTGATGATTAGAATGTTGGATGTTGGGTTATTTGAGATTAATCTAAAAAAACTGAAACCCCACAAGGCCTTGGACTAAATTCAAATCAACTACATCAAAGCCCTGTATATATATATATATATTTGAGACCAGTGTATTGATTTGTTAGTTGAATTTGGATATCATTAAATGTTATGGGAACTTGATTCTCATTTCTTGTTGGTAACTGTTTCTGATTTCGGTATTTTATAATAATGCAGTTTGTTTACGAACTCCAACTGGTTTGCATTCCAAGACGAGAGAAGCACAGATGCTCATATGAGCAGCAGTCGTCCCGAGATTATGGATGATATCGACTTAAATGGATTATCAGGTAGTAGTGGTAACAGCAGTAGTGACGATGAAGTGGTAGTTGGAGAGGATGAAGATTTGACTGAAACAAGTAAGACACCTGTAAACGAGAATGAGATGCAGCAGCAAGAAGCATCAGGTCAAGTTAGTTTCTTCCCAGACAATGAAGACCCATTTGCAGACAGACCAATACCGGAGTGGGTCGGTTGGGGAGAAACATCAGATTTTCCAGTTGGTAGCACCAACCCGTTTGAAGACCCCCCACAAAACCCATTTCTTGATCCTACTACAGATCAAACCGAAACTACTGTTTCAGAGAAACTGACCCCAAACGGGACGTCAAGTACTATAGTGGCTTCTTTGTTTGAAGAGGGTGTTGAATTTGTTGGTGTTGAAATAGAAGGAACAGAGAAGGCCATGGATCATGCCCTTAAGGAAGGGATAGTTGGAGAAGCAGGACCGATGAAGAAGAACATTGTCCCTAATTCTGAGGAGGAAACAGCCCCAGGTATGAACAAGGAGTTTAACGATGCCAATTATTGGAGGGTTGAACCCGAGGTTGCGGTTCTTGAATAGAGCTGTTGAAATTCAGTTTCAGTTTTTATATATGTTGTGACAAAAATTGCTGCTGGCTGTGCTGAAAATGAAAGAATAATGAGATTGAAGGCTGAAGAAGAAGAAGACTTGTGTACAGTACATTTTTGTTTTTAATTTGTTTTATGTGGGAATTGAATTGAATTGAATTTGTAGTGTTAAATGTTTGTTTCTTCTAATTTGTAGAAATATTTATTATTATTATTTGTTGTAATGTTTTGTTTGTTGTGTTTCTGTAATTTTTAAAAAAGAGCTTCTTCTATATGTTGGGAGCAATATTGCTTAAGATTTCTATTTCTATCCTTTCTTTTAAATGAAAATTAGAATGTTAATTTTTATTTGTTTTTATTAATGTCTATGTTTAATGTGTGTTATCTTTAAGCCTATACAAAAAAAGGTGTTCCATAAAAGTCGCTTTTATAAGAGCAGCAACAAGAGAGAATTTTTCTCTTGGCTCGGTTATTTACTTTTTTTCAAAAAAAACGGCATGAAACCACTTTGATCTTTAAAGAAAAAGTTTGAAAACATATTTTTATTCTGAATCCGAAGGAGAAATACATTGTAGTATTATTATTGAGAGATTAGTATGAGCTAAAGAATATTTTTAATTTTTCTTGTCTATAGGAAGTTGAGTTGAGCGTTACAATTTTTTTGTTTTTATACCGATCAACTGCATAAATCCTGCGGAAGTAGCGGAACCGAGAAAGTATAGCCAAAAAGGCCGTTCTTTTCTATTTTATTAGTAGTGTAATAGTTAGTGATCCTGGGACACAGGATTCTTCGTAATAGTTAGCGATCATGGGACACGGGATTCTAAGTATCATTCTACTCGGGTTAGAGGTACAATTATTGTTCTATTTGTTTGATTTTAGAGTTTAGGGTTTAGAGTTTCTAAGTATCCTTCTAATTTATATTATCTACTGTTGAATGATTAACCAATCTCATTAAACCAAAAAAAATTCAAAACAAAACAGAAGATTCTTTCGATTGGTTAGGGTCCTTTACGTGATTCGTTACGTGATTCGATTCTCACTTAATCGTTTTAAGTTGAAGACCAAAGTTTACGGAATTTGATTTTCATTTATGGTTTTATTAAAATGCTAAGTTCCCAACCAAATGATTACATACATATTATGTTTTATATCTCCAAATAAGTAAAAGTATTACATGAGGAATTAGTTTGTTGATTGAAATAGAAACGAAACCCTAAATAACGGTTAATCAAAACCTAGAACACTTTGAAGGCAATCCAGTCTGATGATCAACAATCACAATCTCATCGGAAGTACAGTTAAGCACATCCCGGCAAAGTTTTCCTCCGGCAGCTTTAAGTCCCCTAAGAGAAACAGGCTGATTAAAGAGGTTCAACGATGGCAATTTAGACGCCGGAGGTAATTTTCCGGCAGGCAATAAAGCACTGAAATCTTCCTTCAACAGAGGAACTTCAAAATCCGATTTATCATGCCTCACCGCATTTTCCTTGGCCGAGATATGTGCTCCTGGCTCCATATGATTCGTCGAAAAGCTAGCTTGGCGAGGGAAATTCGGATATAAAGCAACGTAACCACGTAAGTACATCATATCAATTAAGAATTTCTTCCATGATGCTTGCCATCCATTTGTTCTTGATTTAGGTATCTGTACTGGATTTCTCTTTGCATCCTCTGTAAATCTCATGTTCATGTAAACGTAGAATTCTCTCCATTGTTTTGGAAAGAACACTGCTCCCCAGCTACACGGTAGTTGATGGAGATAAGGTGTGTTTGGATGTATGTTCTTGAAGAAATCAGTTGGATTCCATTTAGGTCTTTCTTTCAATACTTCAACTAAACGTGGAGTGTATAAAGAAATCGAAGCTAGTTCAGGTAATGAAACTTGTGGATCATAGTGGTAAGCTAAAAGTGCATATTTGATCCAAAGATAGTAGTAAGGAGAGACTTCTATGTCATCTTCAAGGAGAAGACCATAGTCATCGTCTGAAGAAGGATACCAACTTTCACTAACTGCCCTGATTAATCCTCCTTGAATGATCCTTCTTCTAAGAGTTTTAGAACCATGTGGCCATTTGAATGTGTTCACCATTTTTATAGTTGCCTCATCCACTCTAGTATCCATGTTGAAGGTGATTGGTATATCGTCTCCTAGATAGTAAGCTTCGCTTAGAGATTTAAGCAATCGACTTAGCGATGGGGATCGGTTTTGTGTTATAACGTTTATAGATATCCTCATCTTGTTCCAATCTGCATTAGACAATATGATATAGAAAATTTAGCGAGTTTTTTAATCTGAAATCTTTGAGAGTAAGTAGTTCTTACTTAGTAATGTTGTTGGTCTGAGATCAGCCATCCAAAGGACTTTATTAATGGAAGATCTGGGCAAAAGAACGAGTGTTGATCCATTTCCATTACTCTCGGCTGCCATCTTTAGAGCCTTCATCACATTAATATCGATATCGTTTACTGCGATTATCACACTCGGGTTATGCATCTTGACTAACCCTTTCATGCTTGAATACACTCCTTGAACAATGGGGACCTCAGAGTCTGAAACACTACTCGAGAGAGCTCCAATTCCCAAGTCGAATATCTTGAACCGTCTCTCCTTGCAGACAGCCTTAGGCCAGCTCAGAGCTGAAGCTGCTTCTTCACAAGGGCAATAGTTTCCACCTGAAACCGCAATGTAAGCCTTCCTTCCTGCTGTCATCTTGAATTTCTCTATGAGAGGGGCTAATGCCTTGGCCTCGTCAATTGTGTGGGCGTAGAAGAAAGCGTCTATCTTTTGAGGATTCATGGCTGCCCATTGCGTTATGTAGCCTGTGGTTAGTGCAGTCCACCATTGCTCGTCTCGTACTTGTATGATGTCTTTGAAGATGACGGTTGTTTCAGATACGTAAGCTAACCGGTGCTCGCTGTCTCCCCATGTCTCTTTGTCGTTTTGATCGATGGGAAGAACGAAGGAGCCCGCGTTCCTATACTTTTGAAGCTGGTAGCTGCGTTTTTTAGCAAGAAATGAATACGAAACATGTTCAAACCTTGAGTAATTTGAGTCATTTTAAAAATAAAACAATGTTCTTACCTTAAGTGAAGATCTTCTCCTGTCATGAAAGTAGAAGGATCTTCAATGAAGAGAGTCTTGACAAGCTCAGCCGAAAGAAACCAAGAACTTGACAGAAAATCAACCTGAACGATCTTATTGATAACGATATCATAAGCTGGGTCAGGCAGGTAAAGTCCAGCCTCCTTCGATCTGAACTTACGATAACTCGGAAACATAAAGTCCTTCTGTCGAAACGGAAGAATCCTCCCAATGCTTCCCAAAACAGAGTTCTTATACTTCTCCGTTCCCGCCACGTGTGCGAGAATCCTCAACATCTTTGTTCCGGGAATCATGTCGTCGTCTAAAATATACACGAAATCAGCTTCCGTCTGGAGTGCCATTTGGAACCGACCAAAGTACTTGAAATCATAAGTGGAGCTGATAAAACTTATTCTCGTGTCATTGTAACTCTCGACAATCCTTCTTAAAGACAGCTCGTTCGGGCTTCCAAACGACATCACCCAAACATGGTGAAACGGGAGTGATTGGTTGAGCAACGAGTTTAGTTGAGAACATAACGTCTTCCTCTTGAAATGGTTCAAAATAACTGTTATTTTCGGCTGAGGCTGCCTGTTATTGTTTAAGTCCCATCTGGATTTCATTCCCATTAGCTGGGAAAGTGACTCGGTTCCAAACGACTTGTCTTGGAATGCCATAACTTCCTCGTACATTTCCTTCTTAAACTTGATCATTAATTGGTCGATGGACTTCTTCTGCTCGAAGTCAATCTTTTCAGTCTCGCAAACTTCGGATTTCACGAACCTCGTGACAGGATGAATAGCATGGGTCAGGTTCGGGTTCACGAAATGAGGGGCGACAACAAAGTTCTTCCAATTCTTGGCAATTCGAGTTGCCCAGGTAAAGTCAGGCGTGGACCTGAGGTCCAAGGACGGGCTTAAGTAGAAGAGGAGTAAGGTGGCATAAGTGGCGAATGCGAATTGAAGGCAGGTTAGGCTTGTGACGAGCCTAGCGGTTGATTGCTTTGGGGAGGATGGTGCAGGTTTATGTAGTTTTTTGGAGGATTTTTGTTTAGCACCAAAGTAGAGGTCAGTTAACATTCCTTCTAAAGACTGATCCCCATTTCTTGTAGAAGAGGGGTATCTAGCAACCGGTTTCATCATTTATTTTAATTTTTTGGTGAGATGGGAATTATGGTAGGGGGTAATGATAGTATTTATACATAGGCATTGATAGGAAATGAGGAAATGGACAAATGGGATTTTGTACACTATTATTCTATTGTGTTATAAATGTGAGAGTTGAAATAGTGAAGTGTAAGAGAGAAAATGAAGGAATAATCATAACATGGGGGTTTGGGTTAATAGTGTTTGTGGTGTTATTACTTATTGAAAACAAAACTAAAACATATTAATAATTATTATTGAGTGTTAGCTTTACTACACACACTACTTCAGATTTGACAAAGATAGATAGATAGATTATGATTTTCTTCCAATTGATCGTTAACTCGAGTATTCTTAAGAGATTAAAAGTTTGATTCCCTAATTAACAGTAGAATCTGATTAAGCTTTCAGGCACTTTCCCATGATGGTTTTCATTTGATTCTTTATCTGGAACATCATGCATATTGCAGTTACTACTAAAACCAATCTTTTGTTTATTTGAAAACCTTAGTAATTGTCACTAAAAGACTAAAAGATTAGGAATAATAGTGAATAATTCGATTCGATGAGAATTGAGGCGGATCAAATTGAACTAACAATTTGAAGAATAGTTTATCAAAAAATTCCCTGAATAAAACATGACAGTGACATAGTTGAAGTTTATTCTGATGAATTGATTTATTCAAAATTGCATGGAAGAAGATTATATGTTTTGTTTGTTAATTGGGGTCTACCCATGAAAGCTTAGTTCCATCTATCCTCCCCTGAATCATTTTTAGATACTAATTATAACAAAAATATTTTAAGATAGTGATCTTTTTGTCTTAATAAATGTCTTAGTCATTCTTTTTAAGCAAAAAAATAACTTGTTTCATTAAATTATTATATATAATAATTTTAACCCATAATATAACACTTTACATTTAAGTGAATATCATAATTTTAGGATGTCATTCTAAGCTTTGTTTCAAATATCAAACTATCCTTTTTAAGTTAAATAAGGATACATAATTGTAAGGGTTATGCTAATTTAAAAGATATGTATAAACTCTTAATATCATTAATTATTATTTTTTCTTTCTTTATTTAGTGAAAAGAAAAACAATAAAAAAAAATCCAAAACTATAAATTATTTTTGGTATTAAGTTTGAATTATAGTTGGTTTATTTGCAAACATAGTATTTTTTGTTTTGATTAATAGATATGTTTAATTTATATTTGTAAAGATAAGTTAATTTTATATAATTTACAGGTAAGATAATTAGCTGGATAAGTACATTTCAGTGCAACATTCCAAAATTTCATTAAAAAATAAACCATAATGTAAACAAGGAAAATCCAAATTGAACGTAAATCCCAAGAATATTATTAATCATAAATTTAAATAAATGATGTTAAATTAAGGACAGAGAAGAAATAATTCACCCTTACTGTAAAAGACTCAAAGGTTGCTTATTGAAAGACCTATTTTACATTTACAAATTTCTCCATTACGCTTCCAAATTTTATTCACAAACTCTTGGAATTTAAATTTAAGACATTTTAAAATTATTTAAGTTAGGTCCTTATTTATTATGTACAACTTAATTATTAATTTTCTATCTTAAGTAAAATGACAAAATAATTAGGATTATATAATTGAGGTGATTAATATTTTAGTTATTGGTAAAAATGTAAAAATTGAAATTAAAAAGATTTGACTAATTAGGATGGTAGATGTCTTGAAGGGAACTTCAACGCCGTATCTAAAATGACAGATTGACAGTGATTGTTAGAATGAAAAATAGAGTAACGGCAGCTTGTTAAACAATTTTTTTTAATTAATATATATATTTTTTTAAATGAATAAATTTTTATTAATGATTGAGTTAGATAAAATCTTCCTTATGAAAACAAGCCAGCTAAATATGTTTAAACAGAATAAAAAAAAAAATACGTGAGTCAGTTCAGTCCTAAAGCTACGTATTGTCACAAAGCACGTGACTGATAGCAGCTAATATTATTTATTTATTTTTTGAAATAGTTAATGAATATTTTATTTAAAGAACTTTTATTTTATATTTTATATCTTAGATGCACGTTTGGTAAATGTTAGATTGTCCATCACATGTCTTGCTTTCAAAAATCAAAATGTTAAATGTGAAGGACATCACAAATATTGAATTCGGTTAATAATGTAAATACACTAGAATAGTAATTAAAAAAAAAAATCTACATATGCTCTTTATTTATTGACCAAACAATATTTATGCATAAAACAATGTGGTTTACCTTTGAATTCCAAATATAAATGCTTTTTTTTTTTTTATATTTTATTTTCTATTTTAGTAATCTAACATAACATATATAATGATAACTCTCATTTTAATCTAAATATTTTATTTTTAATTTCTAGTTTCTTTTTTCTTTCATTTTAGTTGTATTTATAGTGTCTTTCATAATTTCTGGCTATTATTTTTTTTTTTAAAGTTTGACAGTTTAAATTTTAATCTAAGATGAGTAAATTTGATTTTCAATTTAAATAACATTAGGAAAATTGTACCAACTTACTCGAATAATAAATTCTAATTAAAGAAAGTACAAGTACACTAAAAAAAATACTTAACACGATAATATGAAAAGAGTGAAATTAGTATTCTCTTTTCTGCTTAGGAAAAATAAAAATAACTAATTTAAATAAGTATTGAGTAACTTGCCCATATTCTTACTTAATAAATTAATGATAATAATAGTTTTTAAGTTTATATTAATTTAATTTTTTGAGAACACTGAGTTCCGTTTCACCTTCGGGATATATTCCGCAAACACGCGCATAACTTGTCGCCCGACGAATTCGAACCCTAACTCTCAGAAAGATTGGGGATATCTACCTCTTATTATGTCTAGGTTAGGAGAGGAGTTTAAACTTTTAGAATTTTACTTCTTACTTTATATTAGACTATAATTATTGTCAACAACTTTAAAGACCATCATTGATTTTGCTCTAAACATTAAGTGATCTTTAAAAAAACAAATTAGTATTAACTCAACACACAAATATCTGGATTTGGCATGCTTATACTACATAAACTCATTCTTTTAGAAAAACTAAATCATAAAACAAGTAAATTTGTTCTTTATACTTTTGAGTTGAAAGTGACTTTTATTAACTCCTAGTAAAAACTTGTTAGGTAGTTGAAGTGGTCATAATTAAATGTTCAATTCTGATTAAGAATATTTTAAATCAAAGTGTAAGTGTCATGTCTTTGGGAAAATACAATAAGAGTTAGAATTAACATTCTTCAAATAATAAAAAAAGTGACTCAATTACCCTTTTATTTAATTTTTTCATTTTGGCAAATCCTATACCTAACCATCATGCTTTTAATTCACTCCATACTTTATTCTTAGTAATATGAAGCATGTAGTTTGAGCCATGCATTAGAAGTTTATATGATTAAAGAGAAATGGCCGAAAAAGGCTTGGAAGGCATGGTGCAATAACTAACCAAATATATTGCAATAAATCCAAATCTCATTTCCAATAACCTTTTTGACTTTCCCCACAAACACACCATATGAGTACTTCCATTCAAGATTTCTGGTTTCAGGCTATAAAGCTTGTGTAATTCCACACGAAAGGAGAAAGAATGTTTGGACTCAATTGGTTTCTTTTCGTGCAATTCTTCTACCGTTTTTATCACGATCTCTCGAATCCCCGTTTTTCTTCCTTATTCTTTATATTGAATGTGCCTATATAGATGAAAAAATAAAACACAAGTTTTTTCTAGTGTATTCTAAGCATTGTTCAAGTAGTTGAGTACATAATGAATTTTCATGTTACTTTTTCCACACATTATGATGTTTTTACACAACTTAATTATATTTTGATATGGCCACTTTATTTTATTTTAAAGCATAAACTAAGAAGGTATATAATTTAGACTTTGTTTTGCTCATACGTAAAGAAGATTTATTGTAAGAGTTTTGTTAGTAACTAGTAATGACAATAATAACCTTTCTAAAATAAAAAGGTCTCTTAATTTGGTTATTAAATTGACAAAAATAAAACAACATTTCTTTTACTTTTAAACTAGACTTTTTTTTCATTGATACACACTGAAAATGCATCCAAAAAAGATAATAATTCAATGAACAATTATCAATTATTTTGTGACTGTTGAGTAGCCGTATGCGCTGAAAATTGATGTACGATTTTGGAATATCAACGCTAATAGTGATGTTATCACCATCAATCCAAAGCGTTTTTATTGCGCATTCTTGATAAACCAATTGTTATACGAAGGACGACTGATTGGGAAGTAAGAAGTGCCTTGGGGTACAGTAGGAACAAAAACAAACTTGTAATTAACTTGTGATTCTAATTAGATATGTATGCACACAATGATGAATGGAATGATCAGTCACATTTTATAACATGGTTTGTAATGAGATACATTTCATATAACAACATAAAGTTGTCATTATAAAACCTTTAACTAGAATTTGTACTCTTTAATCGAAATGTGGGGTTATGAAATGAGCCTTGACATCTATCCACGATGAAATGCCCTTGGAAGGTGCGGGTCTATAGCCAAATATAAATATGTTTAAGATGTTTCAATCCAGTCATTTCTAAATAGAAAGCAAATTGGAAACACAATCTCCAAGCTAATGGGTGAAATGGTGGTGTTCGAGATTCTATCGATAAAATTGATGGATGATCAACTAGTATTCTATCTCAACTTTTCATAACCATAATTTGTCAAAATCCTATATGGGCAAAATGTTTGCTCATGTGAATGTTTTTAGTTGAACTTATATTGAAAAAGAATATTGGCTGCGAGGATAATACTATCAAGACTAAAAACTACATTTTGAGGGGATAAGAATAGAGGAGAGATGTTTAAGATCATGTTGTGATTTTAAAAAATTTGTTTTTTTATTTTTTATAAAACTTTATAACAATTAGATTATATTTTTAATATTTTAATTAATGAATTATATGATTAATGAAATTGTAGATTGAAATGATATTTAATTAAATTCTAAACATATTGAAATTAATTTTAAAAGGAGAATAAATCATAATTTGCACATTCTTATGCATTGTACAATGTGGGTGTGATATGGAGGCATCCCATGGAATATCCATAGTGCTAATCCATATATTCATCCTCAAAGTATTGATACATTTTGAAATTCATCTTTAAACTATATTTATAGTGGGATAATTTAAAAATAAATAAATCAGAATTCATGTTTTTTTTTTCCTGTTGTTAATTCAGGGAGTTGAATGCTATATAATTAAAGATTGTCTTGTCTCACTTAATACTTTTATTATAAGCACATTTTTTTTATTAGCTAGAACATAACATTTTATTCATAAAAAACCTATGAAACACAACCTTATAACTATACTAAAAATTGGTAAATTAAACATACATAAGTTCAACATTATAACAAAAACAGTTAGAATCTAATGCCCGATTTGTTCGCACAGCCTCATCATATAAACACAAAAACAAGACGACGAAACTACAAATTGGGCGTTCTTTTTTGTTCTTTCTTCCATACTCCTAATTAAACAAATAATAATAATTAACCACACTTTAGTTAGTTCTAACTGATCATATCAAGTTCCTCAATCTCCCAGTTCCTCTTCGACGCAACACGCTCGTGCCTCGGAATATATTCCTGATGAAAACGATCAACATTTTATTTAAAAAATACCAAATTAGTTACCTGTTTTCAACACTAAATTGTATAAAATTAACCTCTAGTTTGTTGAACAATTCCCTGGCGGTTGGAGCCGACACGATGATATGTCGAGCGCTCGGGCAGATGAATCCTTCCTCCACGGCCTTGTCGATGAACGACAATAGAGAGTTGTAGTAACCGTCCACATTTAGTAGTCCAACCTGCATCAATTCATAAATAAATAAAAAAATTAAAAAGTCATGAAAATTGGTACTAAATCAATTTAGTTAGTTAATAATAGTTCAATAAATGATTACAAATCCATGACTTACAGGTTTATCATGAATGCCAAGTTGAGCCCAAGCTATTACTTCAAGTAGTTCTTCAAGTGTCCCATATCCACCTTTAATTTATCCATAAATAATTCTTAAATCATTATTTAAAAAAACAAAAAAAAAAAATCACCATTTTACTATTTTAGCGTGGTAGAATATTTTTTTTTAATAATAATAATAATAAGTGAACTCGTTTGATATGCGATTTTCTGGTATATTTTTTTATTTTCTTTATCAATCAATCATTTCATCAACTAAAATATTTTAAAATTTTAATTTTTTAAAATTTTTTACCTAAAATTTAACCATTATTTCAACAATTACTTTCATCTATTTTATTATTTAAAATTTAATGGTGAGAGAGAGTAAGTAAAGGGTATTTTTGTCTTTAAACAAAAAAAAACTAATTTTTTAATAAATTTAATCAAACAAGACTTTAAAAAAACAAAATCAAAACCAAAGAACAAACAATCTCTTCCTTTGTTTTAATAAAATTTAAAATTTAAATATAAAACACATTATAATAATTTAACTAATTAAAAACTCAAATAACTTATTTTTTTCATAAACCAAAATATTTTGAACAAAATTCCAAACAAACCCTTTAGATAACCAACATCAAACAAGCTTTTGTCTTTAAATTTGGTAAGATATCATATTTTATTTCTGTTCAATCATTCAATTCATCAAATCAAACTAAAATAATACACTAACTAAAAACCTATTTTTTTTTTTAAACAGAACACCCAAATCCCAAAAGTATAATATTGAGAATTTTGATATATTAAATATAAAAAATAGAAGACAATAAATACCTGGCAAAGCAATAAAGGCATCAGAATGTTTAGCCATCTCAGCTTTCCTTTGATGCATATCTGCTACTGCTTTCACCTCCCCAACTGGCTCCCCTGTTATCTGTATAATCATTATTTGAAAATTATTAATATAGTAAAAACTTATTCTTGGGTCCATTACCATCCAATCCATGGGCCTAGACCCATTATTAGTTTGGGCTGGACCAAACTTTCCTTATCATGTCTATGTCTGCTCCCACCTGCTAACCAGATGAGAGACAAAAGAAGTACTCTTTCTATCTACCATTAAAATTGAATAACAAAATTATACCTCTCTAGGCATAAGTGTCTTTGGAATAACCCTACAAAAAAAATTAAAAAAATAAAAATAAAAATTAATGATGAAAATAAAAATTAATCTTGAATTTATGATAACTAACCCAAGAACATGACGACCACCATCATAAACAGCTTGAGAAACCAAACCCATTAACCCAATGCTGCCTCCTCCATAGACAAGATCAATGTTCCTCGAAACCTGATTTGATTAAATAAAATTATTATTAATTATTAAGAAAGATGTTATCATAATTAGGTTATGTAGTAGGAGGTACCAGTTGTTTGCCGAGTTCAATGGCGGCGTCTTTGTACGATGTCTTCTTTCCTGCGCTGCTGCCGCAGAAAACACAAACCTTCTTGAACTTGGTTATAATGATTTGTTCTAATTCTCTCTCCATGTCGTCTGTCTTTCTTTCTCTCTCTAAAAGTGTGTTTATGAATTAATTAATTTGAGCTGTCAATTGCGATATCTACATCAAACATGCGAATGCTAACGCTTTTGTAGAAATTCAGAGCAGACAACCCACACTTTCTCTTTCTATCTCTAGAAAGTGACAATATTCATGACTAATGCAGCCCCACAAACGTTGGAGAATTAATTAAATGGGGTTTCTTAATATTAATAATCATTATTTTAATATTATCATCTCTTTCATAAGCTTGTTTGTTTTTATGTTTTTGGCTTTTTAAGCTTTTTATGATTTTTGAGATTAGATAAAATAATCATCATTTCATTCATCTAATTCTTACTTTTATCTAAAATAACAAAATTATCTTATATTAAAAAGAATAGAATATATATATATATATATATAATATTTTGATATATTAACCCCAAAACAAAGTTTTTTTTGTTGTTTTGTTTTTTAAATCTGATAAAAAAAAACTACTCAAAGAGTTCTAAGCCTTGTTTGGTCTGTTAGTTTTTTAAATAATTTATGAATTATTTAAAAAATTATGATCGAGGGTAATTTTGAAAAAAAAAATATTTTTTTTATAATATTTAAATGATAATAATGATATTTTTTTAATATAAATAGTATATTATTATTTTGGGTATTCAATTTAGTTAGAGGCATATCTATATAAGTTTCAGACCATAAAAAATAAAAAAAATAAAAAATAAATTAATTATGGTCACGTTACTGCATAATTTTTAAAATTTTTTAATTTAATACATTATTTTTTAAAAAAAAAAGACAAAACTTACCTTTATCTATTCTCGTTTTATCTATAATTTTATCGTTGTTTTTTAAACTCATCCAAAAAAAAATTTAAACCCACACAAACTCGGATTTCTACCTTATTTTCTGAATTTAATGAAACGATTGAAAACACGATAAATAAAATGACATTTGATTATTTTAAAATTATTTAAAACAATAATACAAATCTTAAAATATATAAATACGGTATCCATTTCCATGAGTATATTATGTAACAACGGTGTTGATAGAGACCTCTATGTACTTTTCTTCACACACGGTCCTTATTCCTTCCGGTTTGCCTTTATTTATTTGTTATTTTTTTATTTTATTTTTCTCTTCCTTTTTTGTTTTTTTTTTAAAATTTCTTTTGTAATCTTTCTAAAAATTTAAATCTAGTAGTAAGACTTTAGTAAGTCTAATGGAGTTTGATTTGGGATTGAACATGACTTACAAGAGATCCCTAAAGAATATTGGTTAATTTTCCTAATTCAAACAAATTGTTTTTGAATTTGTATGTGTAGATAATGAATGTTTAGGATAAGTATTTGATTTGGATAATTTGAAAATGTCAAGAAACAACTATAAAAAAGAAAAAGAAAAATAACAGCTTAAGTGATTTTTTTTTTATTTTTTTTTTGATAAACATGACATTTATTAATTTAGTATCTACACAAATATTAATACATACTAAATTTAATATAGGCTACTGATTAATAAATAAAAGGGATTGAATCATCTGCTCTTACTACCGTTTCCTCACATACAATACAAGAAGGGATAAAACAGTCATTTAAAAAATAAATTATAAATATATATACATATATTTTACTGTTTTACCCTTCCCTGTGAGACGAGAGGGAGAGAACGACAACTATAAATAAAATGATATTTCTCTCATAAATAATTAGATAATTGATCATAGTTTAAAATTATGAAAATCTTAAATTAAAATAATATAAAATATAACTTTTAAGTGTAAGTTATTATATAAAGTTTAATTTTTAGTTTGTTATAAGATAAATTTAATTCATTCTCAATAATTAGATGTTAATGTTAAGGTGATTGTTTCTATTATATTTGTACTCTATATAAAGATGAGAACCAACTCGAGAATTCAAATATCAATTTGTAGGAACTATATTAACAAATTTTCTAATATTTATTTTTTTCTCAAACCTAAACACTTAGTTTCTACTACTATAATATTTTTTGGGTGGAAGGTGCAAGCTTTTTAAGGTGATAAGACCGGGATTTTAAAAAGTAAAATTTGATATTTGTATATGTTGTTATATATTGATATTGTGCTTTATTAAAATGAAAGTAGGGAAAAGTAATGCTTATCTAAGTAAATTAGTTTCTTATGAAAATATCTTTAAAAATGTTTTAGAAATTAAGCTTAATTAATGTTATATTTTTGTATCTAAATACATACCAAAAAAAAAAAACTATTTTCAAACTCTATACTAATAATAGTTAGTTTGCCTAAATGCTTATATTTCTAATAGAATTTAATTAGGATGGTCCCATAAACTATAATTTAGCCTAACTTTATTTAATCACTTCAATAGTGTGTACCTACGTTATTGGAAATATACCCCCGAATCGTTATATATATTAGAACGCCTTTGATTAATTTGTTTTTATTTTCTCTTTTATTATTTTCATTTCTCATTGTCATTATCTTCCATTTAAATCAAGTTATTTTTTTTAATGATAATTGTATTTGAGACTTAGTATATTTTATTCACAAGGACTAACTTATTTTTATAAAGTACCCTATTTGTATGGAGGTGATTAATTTATATACCTCTATAATTATAAAAGGATATTATTTATATTTTTTTAGATGATATGTTAAAAATTATAAGAATTGCTTAAACCCAACAACAAAATATTAATATGAGAAAATATAATATAACCACGTTACCCAATAAGTTATCGAGTTTGTAGGTTCTCGAGAAAAATGATTAACTTTACCGATTTTTCAAAACGAACATCATAAAACGTCTTAATAATTGAAAAAATATGTGAAGTAAGTAAAATCAAGTGGACTTATTTAACATTGTAAGATTTGAAATAATATAATGTTTTTGATATTTATTTGACAAATGAAATATTTGTAAACTAAAAGAAAGAAAGTTTGATGAAATGAAAAAACACTCTTGAAACATTATTGATTGTTTGTATATATATTAGAATAATATAAAAATAAAATCAATAATAGCAAATTCCAATTATGGTAGCGTTACAGCAATTGCAAGGTTTACAACTTCCCAAAATTGCCATTTTTTGATCAATTCCACGTGCTATGTTCGCTGTACACTTCTATCTGTTTCTTGCATTCTAGATAAACATCAAAATATGATAAAATATCTACTCAAAATTATTATATATAATAGATTCATAGGATAATTCAATAAAATATTTAGTTTTTTAATTAAAGAAACTTTAAAAAAATTGTGTTTATTCATGAAAAAAATGAACTTTTAAGATATGGTTAAACTCTTAAACTTGAACTAAATAAAATAAAAGTGACTTAAACTAAGTTTCTTTAGAGTTTGTTTGGAGTTTGGATTTGAATGATTGAAATAACATAAAGTGAGAAAATAAGAATGATTGTTAATAATTTTGAGAAGAATATGATATATATAAATAAAATAAATTTTAATAATATAAAATAAAAAATATTTTAATAATTTAATTAATGAATTAAGTGATATGACAAAAAAATAAAAAATTAAAATGAAATGATGTTAGAGTGATTTTGATTATTTAAATAACTCAAACCGAACCAGAAACCAATTTGATTTAAAAGTAATATTTTATCACATACTACATTGAACAAAATATAATTAAATTTCAAACATATAAAAAGTTGTCACTAATTGTATTACAAAATTTTGTATGCACTAAAAAATGGTTTCCTTCCAAATTAAAGATTCATTTGATAATTAATTTACTACTAAAAAAGCATTTCATCCTATTTTCAATGGAAAACAACATTTTTGGTATTTTCATTGTAAATCTAAAATTATTATTTTACAATTTATCTTGGTTTTCTTTTCTAAAAAAAATCTGTTTGATTAAAATTAAAAAAAAATTATATTTTTGTCGATTAAAGACCAAAATATTTTTAATTTTTTTTCACTCTCAAATAAGAAATTAATTTTAAATAAAAATTTACAAATTCAATAATCAAACAAGCTCTAAATCGTGAAGGTTGCAAGATAATAGTTAACAACTCAAACGATATATATATAAACAAGTGTAATTTTTAGAAAAGAAAATTTTAATTCACAAAGACAAAATTCATCCGTTCGTCGTAACTTAGACTCAAAAGACCAATAGTCGTGGAGTCGATTATGGATTCCCTATTACATCGTCTACCTGGTTTATTCAAATCGAAGTTAACATTCCACAAAGTTTTATCAAATTTAATAAAAACAAAATTACAATTATAAGAAAAAAAATGAAATAAAAACCCTAATTTGGGATGGGGGCTGGTGGAGAGGAGAGGTGAATTGTCTGGTTGACACGTAACCTAGAATATAAGACTTAGGGATATATTTAGGTATGCAATTGCCATTACCATTATCACTGTCTATGTCTGCTCACTTTTGGCCAAAGTGAACCCCAACTTCAACAAACCCTATCTCTTACTCTCCCTTATTTCATACACGTAAGCTTCACATTTTAGACCTTCTTTTTGTTTTCTATAATCATTCATTCCTTAATCTACACTAAGTGAATATTAAGTAAGACAATTTAGATCCCCTCTACTAGACATTCGCAATTCACGGTCTATCTGAGGTTCAAGTCTGTCAGACGGCATGTGCTTAGTAAAGTCTACTTGCGGACTATGGGTTTAACCGTGGGAATTAGTCGTATATGAAAAAAAAGACCACATTGAGATATTGTGACAAAATATTGCTAATTAGGGTTTTAATAAAAACACAATTTCCTTGTACACACAATATCAAGACTAAAGAGTTTTATTATAAATCTCTAGCAATGTTATTCATTTGCTAACCTTCTTATACAAAATTTATTGAAATGTTACACCCTAATTAAAAACTTGAATATTAAGTACACTACCTTGCAAAGTTCTATTATTGATCAATGTGTCCTATTATTTTTTTTCTCACCAAACATTTTCGACTACTAAAGAGGCTGCTCGAGGCGGGTGAACTCACTCATGTAAAATTATTTTATAACGAATAATTAGAATTTTACAATTTGAGTTTTCTTATAAAGAAAATGTTGTAATTTAAAAAAGACTTGAATTAGTACAATATGATATTAGAAGATTTTATTAAAAATAAGTTATACAAAATAACATAAAGAATTAATTGAGGGTGAAGAGGCCCACATGAACCCTTAAAGGCCAATAGTAATACCAATACTTTTTTATTCGAGGAGGATCAAGTACACTAAAAATATAACATCAATGTCTTTTTCAATCTTCACATGTCATTTTGTAATTAGCAAATCTACCCACTAATTAGTTAAAGTTAACAATAATGTTGGCTTCATCTTTATCCACACCACCTAGACTAGTCATGTTTATAATGGAACCATAAACAAATTGATAGTTAAACCTTCATTATTGTGATTTACTATTCATATCTCTTTGAAAAAAAATATTTGGTTTGCAAAATGGTTTAGTTTATCAAAAAAAAATGCTCGAATAACAAATTAAAATTGGTACAAAATAACTAATTTTGAAGTTCTTGAATTTGTTCCAAAAAATAAAAGATAATCCTTGAGTTAATACATTCTATAATGAAACCCGATATTTTGGACGAACTTTTATTCCTAATATCTGTTTTGAGGTTTTTAATATCATTCTTAGAACAATACTCACAAACAAGGGTTTTGGATTATGTGATTTACTATATCACGAAGTTTTGACAATGAAAACAAGTATGCTATGAAATACTCCTCCACGCCATTCTTTTAACACCGAAGAGAGCGATCACATAGTTAACATGTATGCTCTAAGATAAGCTTGTTGATGATTAGAATCTTTATCACGGTTTTTAGGGACGCTAGATTTCATAAAATTGATTAGAACAAAATTACCGAGTTTAATTGTGGTCGTGGCCTGAAAGATGCATGAGAATGTACAAGAACATTGTAAAAAGCACTAAGAAAAAAAATGTAATAAGGAAAAAAAAAATCATAATTTAAAAAGAAAGATTAAAGCTGACATAGCAATATTAGCTTAAGATTTATGTATTGAGTTATTCTTTTTTTTTATGGCTTTGTGATTGATTTTTTTTATGATCATGTTTGATTGAATAATTAATTATTTATAACATTAATTGTTATAACTTATATTAAATTGTAGTTGTACGCAATCTTTACTATATATAAGACTTAACAAAAATAAATATGTCTTATTTTTTAAAAACAACTAAATGGGTCATTTAAAAATGAAATTTTGGACCAATATGTATGTCAACTCAACATAAATGATTTAATAATTAACTTGCCATTTTTTAAGGATTAATTTTCTCTAGGATAATATTGGTCTTTAATTAGTATAAGATATAATTTGCACCAATTGAGATAGATGATTAGTAAATTTGCTCTTTTAATTGCATCTTGTCTTGTAAATGATATCAAATCCACACGTTGGTATGTACCA
This sequence comes from Impatiens glandulifera, assembly GCF_907164915.1. Lineage (NCBI taxonomy): Eukaryota > Viridiplantae > Streptophyta > Magnoliopsida > Ericales > Balsaminaceae > Impatiens > Impatiens glandulifera. The sequence continues at coordinate 10,101,856 of NC_061869.1, read as the reverse complement.
GATATTTAAAAAGTAAAAAGACAGGACAAAATGTTTATAAAGCAAAATTGATGACATTTGTAATTTTAAAATTTAATTATGTTACTTTTTATTACTTTCATATGTATTAATATAATTTAGTTGTATAACTGAACTGAATTTAACAAAATAGTATTATTATTTAGTAATTGATTTAACTCATACTTAAATAGCTAGTGAACTTCTCAAAGTAAATTATGACTAGTTTGAATGATTATTTTATTTTATTTTTTTCAATTGGTTATTCTACAATAATGACATCACTTGTTCAATCTTCAAGATATGTTTATTTATCTTGTTTCACTACTTATGGGAATATTCTTATTTTAATTTAAGTGACCCCTTATAAAAATTATTAAATATAAAACCCATGACTTGTTTGAAAGTTTTAATTGAGTATGTAGGATACATTTGAAGCATTTTCATATGAATATATTTTCTTTATTTTTTTTATAAGGTGAATATAAGTAAAAATATAAATTAAAGTTAAAAAGAAAAAATAATTGATAAAAAAAAAAAAAAAGCAAAATGGACAGGTATCTAAAATGTATAAAAGGAAAAGATGTAGAGTCCTATGAAGAGGAAGAAACAAATAAGGGTTTGACACGTAAATGGTCAAAAAGACTCCTGAATGACGGCTCCATTATACGTAGCTAACTAGAAACTAGGGACTAGGAAAGACGTGGACCACCTGATCCTGGCCCCCCACCCAATATATTTATATATTGTACTAGTTTTTTTTTTTTTTTTTTTATATAATTAACTTTAATGCACTTAAAGAATTTAATGTGAAAGTAATTAGTGGGCTTCTAAAATCAAATTAGACTGGTTAATATAGAGGATTGACCCGAAATAAAAATACGATTCGAACCTAACACCAAAAAAAGTCAGGTTAACCCGTTAAGGTGGGTGATTCAAGTCGAAATTAGATTGACTAGTTTAACGTGATTAATAGACATGTCGACCTGAAATAACAAAAAATAGTCCGTCAATAACTTTATGTTTAGGGAATTTTTTTGTTTGTTCTTTCTTACTCCTTTAACCATTTCTTTCTGAAATAGAGACATGATATTAGTTATATCATGTAAAATCGGGTTAGATTCGAATTGAGTGTGGTTCATCGGATTCGAACCAATTACAAATAAAAAGTTAGGTTCAAATTAGAGATTTTGACCCAAATTATTTAAACATATTAATCCTTGCATGGTTAGATTTGAATTATTTTAATATAATTTTTTTAATTGACTTAAATAATTATTATTTATATTATATTACATTATCTTTTTTAAATAATAATTTTTAAATAATTCATTAATTTTCACTTAATTTTTTAATCAATTGTTTTAATTAAATTATTAACAAAATATTAAAATACACTTTAATTATTTTCTTTACAAAAAGTATTTTTTACTATTTATGATTATTTTAAAGTTTTATTATCAAATTTGCTCAAACCTATTTGAACAAAGCTTTTAAAATCTTTGTATTGTTGGTAAGGTAAGCTCCGCCAGGTAAGGTGCTAATTATCATTCGTCTAGATAGGAATGGTCTTTCTTTTGAAAATTTTTTTCGGTTTAATCGATAGTCAACGAGATATGAAATGAGACGGTATTTATATTTCTGTTTCGAATACTGATAAACATAATTAAGTATATATATAATATTAATAATATATATATATATATATTTTATAAGAATTTAAGTTTATATTATATTTTTATAAAAATATAAATTTATCTCATCTTCTAGCCTAGTGGAGGTAGATATCTCCGGTCTCTCTGATGTCTTAAGTTAGAGCTCGTTATACAACAAGTTTCGTTCGCTTGGTTAATTGTGTTTGCGGTCTATGTACTTAACCCGAAATAATTAGTCGTACGGAAAAAGAGTTGGACCTAACGTTCTAAAAAAATATAATTTTTTAATATATTATTATTATTTTTAAAGAATAATAGTGGTACATCGAAATTTCCACTAATCAAATAGGACATGAATGATAATGATAAGAAAATAATTTTAAAGTAGAACTAGAGGTAACAATAAGCATGGAATATGTCCAATTCGTCTATTAACATCTCTACTCATTTAGTTTTTTTTAATAATTCTATAATCATTTGTGAAATAGAAGTTTATCCTTAACATGAAACCATCTTTTTTTATTTTGGTTTTAGAAACAAAACTATATATATCTATTTATAAATATGTAAAAAGATTAATAAATTATTTAAAGACCAAATTAATAATACCTAAAATAAAACACCTCATATTGAAGGGCTAGCCACCTCCTTATTGTTTATTTAAGTTTGATTTTTTTTGCTAATTATTTTGAAATTGAGTTTATATATATCAACGGGTATACTATTGAATATATATAACAATTATATAATATAACAATTATATAAAGAATCTTACCAAATAAAAAAACATATAATTAATGGTCATTCAATTCTAATTAATTTCTCTCCACACAAACATATAGGACACATTTTAAATATAGTCATAAGAAAAATATAAAAGCTCCCTAACTTATAATTAAAGATCAAATTAGTGATTAAACTTAAAAAATAATTCAAGAATATATAAGAACAAAAAATCTACTATTTGATCTCAATTCCTTAATTAATTAAGAAAATAAAGAAAAAATCTTAAAATATTTAATTTGCTTGTTTTAAATATTCTTAATTTTTATCGACTCAAAATTAATTTCAAATCAGTCTAATACCGAAGGGAGTATATTACCGAAAATAAATTATTATTATTTTTTTTACGGTAAAAATTTGACATTGTTTTTTTTTAATTCATTATTTTTTTATCTAATTATTAAAAAAATAGTAAAACTTATTTTTGTTCATTCATTTTATTCAAAATTTTATCGTTATTTATTTAAGCTCACTCTAATATTTTTTTTAAGTCCAACCCACAAATTTAACGAACAGTTTCTCAAACTAACCTTGTTTGGCGTTCACTTTCCCAAACTAACATAGTTTGTTCATTTATTCTCAAACTAACCTAGTTTACTATTCAAACTATTTTTTTTTATTTTTTTTTATTATTTTTTTACATTTCAAATTTATTATATATATATATATATATATTTAAATTATTATTTATATAAACTAAATTATTTATATTTTGATATATATTTTAAATTATTATTTTTATAAATTTGATTATTTATATTTTGATATATAATTTAAATTATTTTTTTATAAATTTAATTATTTATATTTTAATATAAATATATATATATATATATATATTTCAAATTTATTATATATATATATTTACATATATACGTGGCAGTATAATTTTCATCCCATAAATTTATTTTTTTTACTATTCAAATTATTATTTATATTTATTGGGTTGTCTTTTATTAAAATAATTTTCACAACTTTCATTGTGATATAATTTCACAATAAAAATTTATCAAGTGTTGTCTTCCTAACTTAAGTGTCGTAAAAAAAATATGTTTTAAGTTAATGAACCATTAAATATTTATATTAAAATATAAATAATTAAATTTATAAAAAAATAATTTAAATTATATCAAAATATAAATAATTAAATTTATAAAAATAATAATTTAAAATATATATCAAAATATAAATAATTTAGTTTATATAAATAATAATTTAAATATATATATATATATCTATATATATATATATAATAAATTTGAAATGTAAAAAAAATAAAAATAAAAATAAGTTTGAACAGTAAATTAGGTTAGTTTGAGAATAAATGAACAAACTAGGTTAGTTTGGGAAAGTAAACGCCAAACAAGGTTAGTTTGGGATCCAAAATAACCATCTATTATATTATTATTATTATTTATTTTTCATTCAATCATTTTTTCATATTTTAACATTTATTTTGAAAATAAATAAAAACAAACTCATAATGATAACTTAAAAATATAAATTATTATTAATTATATTTTTCGAATAAATTTAAAAATATATATATTGAAACTAAAAATTATGCAGTCAATACCATCAAAATCTCAATTTTAAACTCGTAATGTAGGAAAAAAAAATGAAAGTTGAGGTTTACTTACAAAAAATAGTTTGGAGTGTATTTAAAAAAAATTATTAATGTACCCGGTGCATGAATATTTAGGTAATGTCTTATTTTTATTAAGATAATATTATTAGAAAATAGGTAAGATAAACATAAAAATTTGATTTATCTTAATTTATAAATAATATTATTATAAATTATTATTTATAATAATATTAAAATAATATTTTGAATTTTTAAATTTGAAATAACTTAAAAAAGAGATTAAAGGTAAAATTAAAGTTAATTATTGTAATAATTAAATTTTAATTATAAAAATTAAATAAAAAATTTTAAAAAATAATTTGAGGTTAAAATTTAGTATTTATTTTACCCAAATTAAACTTAAGAAGAGATTGAAATTATTTAAATATAATTTTAAACATAAATTATTTATAATTTATGACTTAAAAGTTAAAACAATTAAATAAACACCCAAAATACCCAAAAGAATGATAATGAACATAATTTTTATTGTGTTTCCATAAATAATTTTTGTGGAATTTTTGGTGAAAAAAAAATGTAAGAAAGGGATTAAAATTCGATTTCAAATAACAATTTTATTAAAAATAAAAACTGATAATCTAATGTAGCCGAAATTATGTTTAATAGTTGCAGCCACGCAAACGGAACGCCAACGACGCGTTATGGACCGATCAAAATAACGTCGTTTTGATCGTCTTCTTCGCGAATTCCTGTAGGCCGCGATGAACTCCAGCGATCTTCCAGAAGGGATAACTCCTCCATTTCTCCACCTTATCCCTTTATTTTTGATCTCACTTGCTCGCATTATCCTCGCCATCAATAGCCCTATACATAGGATCGACACCTTTGCCTAAAACTGGTTACCACGAATATGATAAAATTAAGGATAAAACTTTAAATCGACGAATTGAAGTTGAACTTGATCACCTCGACCGACCTAAACCTAATATAAATACTTATTAGGTGATCCTCTACTAGATCATCAAACAATCAACATATCTTACAACCTAAATAAATGATTCCAGAATTCGGTTAAGAACAATTTTTTTAAAAACTTCTCAAGTGATCACAACTTTGATCCAAGCTTTGGAAAATCTTCCAACAACCCTAAGTGTGTTCTCTAACAGTTGGTATACTTTCAGATCTGTTGAATTTTAATTTCTAATTATAAATTAGATTTTTCTAAGTTTGATCGGTTTAATCTGTTATAGTGTTTAATTGTATGATTTCTTTGTTTAAAATCAATCACTAGATGTTATAATTATATTGAAAGAGATTTAATCAAATCAACCTTAATATAAAAAAACAAAAATTTGAATTGAAATTATGGATTTTTAAAATTCATGTTCTTGTGCTTAATCTTGAATTTTTAATTCAAATAGCTGTTAAACATGTTTGTAAATATGTTTAGAATGATTTCTAAATCACTGTAATATCATCCCGATTATGTTTGATCAAATTAAAATTTTAGAAAAAATAAGTTTGAATTTTGATTTCAAAAGTTGTTACAGTGATGATATGATGTTTTTGTTTTGGTTGTGTTCAACTATGTTTATAATTTCAAAATTAATGAAACAAAAATCAGACCTCTAAATGACCTAATTCAAAAGATCCTAATTTATTTTTACCCAAAAACGGTTTTAAAAATTGCTCTTTATAGAGATTGATTGATCGTGATTAAGGTTAGGGCTTTTGTTCCCCATAATCATATGAATCATCTACAACATACATCTCAATGATCATGATTCCATGATTTGTATCAAAAGTTATAGGTTCTGTAATTCTTGACCAATTCAAGAACATTCGGTCCTCGACAATAGAGTCCGTTAGGACCAGGACCTAGAAACAGGACCAAGGATCTTCGGTCCGGATCGAGACTAATGACCAATGTTCTTAAGTCAGGACCGAGACCAAGGACCGATGTTCTTGAGTTAAGACCAAGACTCAAGACCGGTGTTCTTGAGCAAGGATCGAGGAATCCACATGAGGTTTCTAACCTCGGACCGAGAGGTCTGACCTGGGACCGAACCTCCTAGGTCCACGACCGAGAAACCTAGACTTGGGACCGAGCCTTCTAGACCTAGGACCGAACAACCTGAGTTCAAGACCGAGCCTCCTAAACCCTAGAACCGAGCCCTCTAATCTCTCGAACGAGCATTTTGAGCTCGAGGCGAAGTCTCTCGAACCTAGGATTGAGCCCTCCGGTCCCTTGACCCATACTCTCGAGCCCTGGTCTTGACCACCCTAGTTTAGACCGAGCCCATCCGAGCTCAGATCACCAAAACTGGACCTAGACCCTAGAACTCCGGTCCTAAGACCTGTTTGGTTCTACTTTTTAAAATGCAAAATTATTTTTATAATTTTGGAACCTTAATCCATTTTCAAATAATTCCGAAAGGTGAGAAAGTGATATATAAATATTTTTAGGACATTTTCTAAACAAATATTTTGGTTAAGACCCTGTTTGGAATTTATTTTTAAATTTTAACACTTTTTAGATATTTTTCAGGGTTTTTACTTAGTGTTATATCACGCAATCGCATGTACACCCTTCTAAATAATTTTATACAATTATTTACGTAATCTAAGTCTATCTTTGTTTAGGACCCTAAGACTACTAATTAAAGAAAATAAATTTTATAAATAAATCTTGAAATAGCCAAACTTTTGTTTATTTTAAAAATAAAACCGTCCTTTGACGGACGCAAAGGACATAGTGCGAATTGAAGCCCTTTTCCGAGCGTAAGCAAATTACGAACCCCTTATAGACACTCTAGTATAAAGTACTTTTATGCACGTACATTTTACTGAATTTTCTAAAATTATTTGACGACTCTGTTTCAAATAAATAATAATTTAAATTTATTATGTTTGATTAAATCAAACTGAGGTTTGGTTAAATTAATATTTGACCACAAATTATTAAAATTTGAATAAAATTAATTTTTTTTACGTAACTAAATTTTTAAACTTTTTAAAATAATGTTTTCTTTTAAAAACCCTTGACAAAAAAACGAATGTTGAAACGCATCGAATCTCGAAACGCATCGAATCTCGAGTCATCCCGCAATATTTCTCGGATTGCCACGTGTCCATGAGACGTGCTAAGCTACGGGGAGCAATTCCTGAGGTTATATATATATATAATTAATCTAAAACAACAAAATAAAAAATAAGACACTTAAAAAATAATAACTACAAAATAGTATATAATCATAAAATTAAAATAATTTGTAAAATTGTAAAATTTTAAGATAATAAATTAAAATGATAAGAGTTTAACTAATTTAAAATTTTATCTTAATCAAAGTCATTAATAATTTTTAGAATCTTAAAATTTTAAAAATTAACATAAAGATTTAAATAATGATTAGTATAAACACAAATTTAAAATATCAATACCACATTTATGTAGTATTTTTTTTTTATAAATAATTGCATTTTTGTTATTAACTTGGTCTAACTTTTCTACACAAGTCTTCTTTCCTCTAACTTGGCCTTATGTTTTCTTTCTTAAAAATTAGTTTTAGGGTTGTGCTTAAACATATCTTTTTTAAATTAGTTATTTCAGAAATCTTTTATAAAGAAGTAATTGAACACATAAAAATATATCTGTTATAGTTTGGGGATAAAAATATCTTACATATTTTTTTTCAGATTCAAAAACAAAAATTACAATTTAACATATTATTAAGTTGATTTCTCCCCTTCCCCCCTTCCCTTTTTACTCATACTAATTTATTTTTAACATTAATTCAATAATTTGAAACAAAAATTTAATTAAATTAAATTTGCCTTTAAATATTCATACATTTTACTATTTATTTATCTTTACTAAGAAAATAATTTTAGGGTGGAGGGATCAACTGTTCAAATGATAAATATACATCACATTAAATATTATTTGTAAGAATTATAATTTGATGTTTAAACAAATATATAATTGTACATATTAAAATGTTGCATTCAAATGAATACAAAGATGTTGGAATAGGTGGTTAATAATAAGATACATCCAAAACATAATTACAATGACATTTTAACAATTTTATGTTAAGAAGTTTCACTAAAATTCATTTGATTGATAATAATGTTGTACTATAGAATTGTCCTTCAATATGATCTTTGAAAGAGAATGAACAACTTATTTTTGCATGGTCCCAACCATATAATTAATCAATAATAATAGTCTTACACTCAAAAGTGTCCTAAATTAGTTTGGACCTGTCAATTAATAGGCATGTTTTTGTTGTTTTTTCATTCTAATGTGAAATTTAGTACAACTATAGTGTTTTTTCTTTTTCTTAAAACAATCTGTAAGATAAATTGTCATGTTTTACTATAACTTTTCATTTTTACTAATTCTAACACAATTCATCAACTTGAGTTCACTTCAATGAATTGAATCTTATTTTACAAAAGGAAATATAATGATAATAGAAAATTTCAAAAAAGTGTATGTGGTTAGAAAAATTAATTATGAATCTAACATGAAAAACAAACCTATCAATCTGTGCTCAATAATTTTAATTTTCATGGCATCTTGTGTGTATGATCATAAAGATGGACAAGAACTCAAATTGTTTTATGTTTAATAAAACTCTTATTATATACATAATTTTGTTTGGGAGGAAACATATTCCTACTCTCTTTACTTCAATGCTGAGATGTGACATCACTTTTAACTCGTTTAATTGGTTTAATTTTTTCTAAAGATTCAAGGCACACTTAATATTTTTTTTTAAATAGATCCTTTTGTCATTTCAAAAGTTGATATATTATCTTAATCTACTTTTAGTATTCCCTAACATTCAACTACATTTTTACTAAATATGATTGAACATATTTTTTTTAATAAATTGAGATCATGATATCTTCATTTGTCAAATGAAGGTTTAATTTTACACAACTACATAATTTAAAAAGGAAAAAAAAATTGATTATATTCATAACATCTGACATTTTAAGTGGAACGAACTTAGTACTTTTAATTTTTTATAAATTATTTTTACCACTTAATTAATTTTAATTTAGTAGGTTAACAAATTTTACATTTATAATTATGTCCAACACATTCAAATGAGAAACACCATATAAATATCTGAAATTATTTTTGTATATTTCCAATTTTAAAATAGAATCTTATTTGAACAAATGGCTCAATATTGTTTTGTTTTCATCTATAGAACAATTATCAATATCCTCTCAAAACAATACAATGAAGCTCCTTATTGAGGTTCAAGTCCAAAAACAATTAAAAGAACCAACTTTTGGTGGACCATAAAAGTATAGCCATTTCTGCAATGATTGATTGTTAAAGACTAATAATATTAATACCTTGTAGCCCACAAAGATAAGATAACCAAGCCCATTTCCTAAAATAAAAAGTCCAAAAGTATAAAAAAGATGATAATATTTTGATTTTTGAATGTAAACCAATTTCAGCGCCTTTAAATTATTGATTAATTGGTATATACAGTCAAAATCGAGAGTTAGTAAGATCGTTTTCGGTTGTAAACTCATGAAATTTAGATTTTACTTAAAATCGTAAAAATTTAATTTTAAAAAATAAATTATCATTTTATATATATAAATGAGTAATTTATACTAAGTAATTTTAAAAATTTATATATTTAATTATAAAATAATTATACTTACAAAATTAATTATATTAATTTATTTATTTAAATAAATAATATTTTTTTTAATTTTTAAATGTAAAATTTTATTAAATGTAAAATCTTATAAAATCGTAAAATCGAAATTATTTATAAATTCGTAAAATCTTATTATTATAAATTTAAAATAGTAAGAGTTTACCTATTTAAGAGTTTATTTAAAATTATATTAGTTAACTTTATGTGAAGAGATTTTAACTTCGTATATATAATTACTTGTAGGTAAGTTTGATTTAGATTATATATATATAAAATACCAATTTATTTATATTTTAGTTCTATAATATTATTTAATAACTAATATTAATATATTTTAAAATAAATTATATGAATATATTAATTTTAAATGTTAATAAATTATTTAAATAAAAAAACAATATATTATTAAAATAAATTATATGAATATATTAATCTTTATTAATATAATATATATATATATATATATATATATATATATATATATATATATATATATATAAGTTTTTATTATGATTTAATATTCATTTTTAGAAATCAAAATTGAAATATGTAACATAACATTATATATAAATTTATCATGTGAATATATTTGTGTGTAAAAAAGAAAGAAGTTAAGATATATATTTTAATTTATGTTTTATTATTATAATAATTTTATATTAATATATATAATAGAAATAGAAATAGATAGGAGATAATTAATAAAATAATTAGAAAGAAATAAAATATATGATAAAGAATGAATTAAATAATTAAAATAGTTAAAATAAACTAGAGTGAATAAATTAGATGATTAAAAATATATTAAATAAAGAAGATAAAATGAATAGAAATAAATTAAATAAATGATAACAAATAATTAGAAAGAGATATAATTAATGAGATAAAAAAAAATTAATAATAAATAATTAGAGACAAAAATATTAAAATTATAAACTAAAACTCTAATGAAAAAATTAAAAAAATTAAAAATATTTTTTTTAAACAATTTAACGCGTATAGTGATATTATTCAACCACTCAAATCACGTTTTGGTAGACTAGAGAAGACGGAGGCGCGAACTGGTTAACTGCCATGTGGCGTCATTTGATTGGAGTCTGTAGGGACACCGACCAATGAGGTAGAGACCACTTTACACAGTCAACACCGATGACTTGTCGTCAGATCCAAATGTAATTATAGAAAATTTAATTATTACAAAATAAATCAATTTTGAGTTTAAAAAGAATAAAGTAAAACAATAATATTTAGTTTTAAAAAAATAAAAAAAATTACTGTAACTATTATTATTTTTAAAGTTGAAATATATATAAATTTATAATTATTAACTAAAACTTTTTTAAATCAAACAATGTTATCTATTTTTTTTATTAATCACGTCAATTATTTAAATCTTTTACCAAAAATAAATAAATAATACATTCTTAAAATCATCGTTAATTAATTTTTTTTAATATGCTTACACAGAAATCTCATATAGTAACTACAATTGGCCATAAATAACAATAACCACTATTTTTTATTTGTTTATTTACTAGTGTAAGATTTTTTTTTTTAAATTTTTATTCATTCTCTTTCTAATTAATATATATATATATATATATATATAAAGAATGATTTAGAGCTACATCATTTGTGAAATATGAAAATGTGTAGGAATATGAAATTTAGTGGAGGATTTTGAATATTATGACAGCTTGACCAATCAACATTTGAAAAGTCCTTAATATGAATAGTCATTTGGAAAGGAATAATCCCAATTAATGGTGTTCCATTGTTCAATGATTCACAAATATAATTGGTTCGAGGTTAAGTTCTAAATATTCGTTTATAATTATACTTAAAATTTGGACTTTCTTATATAGCAATAATTTGTTTAATTATTATTTAACAAACTATAATTTAAATAACAATTAAAACTGACACAATACAAGAGTTTATAAGAGTTGTTCTTATTATTTGTAATATTTTACTTAAAAGAATGAAAATCACTTTATTGCATTATTGACTGTCTGTCAATATAATTCTTGATTTCACATTGTATTTATCTTTAATTTAATTTGTTATCAATTTGTGGCTAACATATACAAGTTCAACTATATTGAAGTCTTCTATATTCCACTATATAAGGAAAATGCATATAGTTGCATTATAATTTCTAAGTCTACATTATTGAAAAAAACAGAATTATATAGTTAACTTTCAATGGACAGAAGAATGTTCGAAGCTGCTTGGACCGGGGACCTTACGGTCTTAAAGAGGCTAGCAAAAGAGGATCCTCGAATCCTTCATTCTCCTTCTTTGTTAGGCGGAGACAACCCATTACATATTGGTTGTATGGCAAGTCACCATGATTTTGTCAAAGAGTTGATGATGTTGAATAGAAATCTTGCATATGATCTGAATGAAGACGGTTTGAGCCCACTTCATATTGCTGCAGCAATTGGTGACTTCATTATCGTGCATGAACTCGTGATCATCAACAATATGGTAAAATTGTGTGAGATTGAAGGAAAAGATAGGTGCATCCCTCTTCATTGCGCAGTTATTAAAGGTAGATTGGATGTAGTTAATTTGTTGATTGAGACTGACCCTGATTCCATAGAGAAGGCTACTGCTCAAGGCGAGACTGTTCTTCACTTAGCCATAAAGAACAACCAATTCAAGACTCTGCAGATTCTACTAGATCGTCTCTATCGAATGGGAAAGCTCAATTTACTCGAGAACAAAGATGACCAAGGCAATACCATCTTGCATCTAGCCACTTCAAGGAAACAATATGAGGTATATCTATACTTTTTTTATATTTATATACAGATCTATAAGGTAATATATATAACTTTTCTTGTTTGATTGATCAATTCTCCTTATAAAATTTTGTCAAAATACCTATGTACGTAATTTCCTAGTCGTGATTAACCATTTTAGGTAAGTCCATGCCTGCAGGTAATTCGTCTCTTAATTCCAAAGCATGGAGTCTCCCAATTAGTACCAATGGTGGATGTAAATGCAACGAATGAAAAGGGTCAAACACCTCTTGATGTTTTACATATTCATGAAATGGGTGATGATCACAACAACAACAACAACTATGAGAATGGGATCGCTGCATATGATAAAAAAGTGTGGGTCGAGGATATCCTACTGCGAGCAGGAGCTCAGAAATGTGCAAATGATCAATCATTTGTTATTGAAGAACCGGTTATTCATGTAGAGGCTGATCAGACTGACCAAACAGGTTGTTATAAAATCATTAATGTTTATATATTACACATTAACTATGTAATTATAATATATAACATGCATGCATGTAATACAATTTCTCTATAATATTCTAACACAGGTAACAACGACGAGAACATGACATGGTACGCTTTATTAAAGTACAAAAAAGGGAGGGACTCGCCCGGAGATGTACGCAATTGTCTTTTGGTTATTGTTGCCCTAATCACCACCGCTACTTACCAATTTATCTTAAGCCCTCCGGGTGGTGGATGGCAAGAAAACTTTAAAGAATTAGGAGAGCCTCAATATCGTAATATAAGTAGTAATGCTACTCAACCAATATTGCAGACCAATAATATTAATACACCTCTTTTTTACGGGATGAGTCTCTTCTTCAATACGGCAGGGTTTTCTGCATCGATATACATGATAGGGTTGTTGACGTTTGGATTTCCGTTGATGATTGAGTTGTTTGTTGCCTTGAGCGGCATCACAATGACTTACTTCTTGTCTATGTTTATTGTCATGCCCAATGATGTCGCGCCACTCATTTTCTTATTATTATCTTTATATGTGTTCGCAGTTATTCCTATGACATTTGAATCTTTTAGAAGAAGGTTTAGAAGTTTGGGGGTTAGGTACATGAATGAGCCGAATCCATAATCTCTCTTCATTTGATTTCTTCTTCCCTTTGGTTTTATTAAAGCAATGATTGCAAATGTAATATTTGTTTCCTAAGTGGGTTTGTTTGACCTTGTGTCAAAGTTTGTTTCTTTGTCTCTCCATTTTGTCTTTAAGAATTAATTTAGATTATTTAAAAATTATTATTTTTGTTCTTTAAAAAACTTTAAAATATTAATATATAATAATAAAATAGTCTTTTTGGACTCGATTATCACTAAGCGGTAAAAATTGAAAGAATAATATCTAAATTTCTATTAGAATCTTCTAACTCATAGTTTTGTTATCTAATTAGTTAAGATAATATTAAATGTTTTAAAGATTAAAAAGTTTGAATATTCGAGATCTTATTTACTTTAATAAGGCTCGTCTATCAATTACTTTTTGGTGGATTATCTGATTGGAGAGAAATCATTAACTTCATTTCATTGATTATAGTCGTTCAATGAGTATCATTCATAATAATATTATTATAACGTTTTCTGATATTCATTCTGAAAAGTTGGTAAAGTCCGTCGGGGAGTTAATCATTTTTATCAAGGGCTTACGAGCTCGATAACCTATTAAATAACGTTTTTTTATGTCATGATTTGTCGTTGTGCCTAAACAATTTTTATTATTTTTAATATATATGAATATTTTTAAAAAATATATATTTTTAAAATATATGTTATTTTTGTATTTTGATTTAATGAATTAAGTGATATGATTAATAAGAGACTATAAAATGAAATAATGTTTAATTATGGTTTGATTTTTATATAAAAAATTCAATCGAAACAATAATAATAAAATTATTGGATGTTTATTTCTGTCAACAGGGTAGAATCACATCCTAGAACCAATTCTTATTTTATCCAACTTTCAAATAATTTTTTCCAAAATATTCATATTTTCATTCAACTCTAGACATAAAATTAATTTAACCAAATACCATTATAATTTTACTATCTTCCATCAAACACAACCTTTTAGTATTCACTAACATTCATGATTCAACTACATTTTTCTCTTTACCAAATATGATTGAACATATATTTTCATAAATTGATGAAGGTATAATTTCACATAACTACATCATTTAAAAAGAAAAATAAATCATATATATATATTAATAGTGAAAGTCTTTATATTCATAATCATGATCTGCACCTCAACTTAAGATATTTTAAAAGAAAAAAATTTGTTATATTTGATCATTTAAAAACTACTTTTACCACTCGAATTAATTTAATAGGTTAACAAATTTTATATTTCTATTTATGTCCAACACATTCAAATGAGAAATACCATATAAATATTCCAATTTAATTTTGGATATTTCCAATTTTAAATAGAATCTTGGGTGGACCAAATTTGGGTGGACCATAAAAGTAGCCATTTCTGCAATGATTGATTGTTAAAGACTAATAATATTAATACCTTGTAGCCCACAAAGAGGACATAACCAAGCCCATTTCCTAAATTAAAAAGTCCAAAAGTATAAAAGAGATGATAATGTTTTGATTTTTGAATCTAAACCAACTCCATCGCCCTTAAGTTATCTATTAGTTAGAAATCCGACCTTAGAAAAATATTAATTTTTTAAGATCTAATATTTAAAAATTATCAAACTATGCATCAAATTTGAAGAATTTAGGGTTCTAATAAAATTTAACCGACGTAATCAAACCAAATTATAAATAAAATAAAAATGACTCAATCCGATCCAACGGTCATTTTCTGGAATAAGTAAAATTTTCGTAAAGTTAATCATTGAGGGTTGTCTTTGTTAATGAGTTGATTGCTGAAATTTTTTAACTTATTTATTCATTTTTTTTAGATAATATAAATTAGAGTATTTTAGTATATAAAACACGAGTATTTAAAGTGATCTCAAATATACTCCGAATATAACGAAATTAATCATAAATACATAAACCACAGTATTCATAAAAACCTAATAAATGCATAAGAGTTGTTTTTTTTATTTGTTATATTTTATATTAAAAAAATTAAAAAACACTTTATTGCATTTTTTACTTTAATATAATTCTTGATTTCACATTGTATTTATCTATAATTTGTTACATTTATAATATTATTTAATATATAATAATTAATATTATATATTTTTATTAATTTAATTTAATATATTAATAAAAAAAATTCTGAAATTAAAAGTTTAAATTCTGATGATGAAAGTAATAAAATTTAAGTTTAATTATAATTTCTTTTTATGTAAAATTTTATAACACGCGTGTTAGAATAGTCTATACGCGTTTAAACACAAAATGGACGCCGTCATTTATTGGATGCTGGTTCTGACGGATATTTGTTGGGACACTTGTCATTTGTCATTGTCATTTGATCTAATGCATTTTTCAGTTAGAATTTTTTTTTTTTAATTAAGAGTGAGAAAAATTGAATGACCGGTCATTATTTTTAGAAAGTAATAATTATTTTTGTTAAAAAGACTTAAATAGTATTAATATATAAATAAAATATAAAATAATAATTTAAATTAAAAAATATTTTAGTTAATGAAATGAGTGATGTGATTGGTAACGAGTGATTGATTGAAAATTTAATTTTGGTAAGATTAAAATAAAAATTTATAAAGAATAAGGTCTAAATGTAATTAGAGAAAAATAATAATTATAAAATACTAAAAAAATATTAAAATTTGCATAAAAACGATCATAGGCCATTTTTAGTCGGGTTATTTAAATAACTCAAACCACTTAAACATCTTTTCATTCACTCTCTCATCAATTACATAACTCAATTCACTACCCAAAATAATAAAAATATCCTCTATTTTAAATTACTATTTATTATTTTATTATTATATATCAATACACTTTAAGTAATTTTATCAAAAATATTCTAACCTTCTCAAAATCAATAACCCTCCCTATTCATTTTCGCTGTTATGTTATTACAATCACACAACTCGAACAAGGTTAATGTACATTTCTTAGGTTAATTATAAATAATAATAAAAACATATGTTTGCATTCAACAACAAATTCAAAAATTAAAATTTAGACCTAAAAGATGAAAAAATAAATTGAAGTAGAGTTTAAAAAGAATAATATTTAGTTAGAAAAAATCAAATCTATTAATTTTAATTTTTTTTGTCACACTATACATTAGTACTGTAACTATAATTATTTTTAAAGCTGAAATATAAATAAATTTAGTAACTAAAAACATTTTTTTAACTGTATTTGTTTGTTTTTTAAAATTGAATTATAACCGTACTTTTTTTTATTAATTACGTCACTTAATTTATTAATTAAAATATTAAATATTTTTTATGTTTTAGTATTTTTATCATTAAATATTTATATCATTCAAGTATTTTAACGCAAAAAAAACATACATTTTTAAAAGGGAAATTTGACGAAATGACCCTAAAGATGCCCTTATTTGCATCCATGGTCACCGCATAATTTTTATTGCGCTGGTGAATACTTTATTTTTTTCTTACGAAAATACCCTAATCGCGTAACGCGAAGGGCCTTCCCGTTTCGCGAAGTGAAAGTTCTTTATATAAATACTCAATTTTTTTTCATTTCGTTATTTTTCTTTCTCTCTCTACTCCTCGTTCTCTTTTAGACAATGACAACGACGGTGACGGAACCCTAAATGAACACATCATACAGATCGACGACCAAAACTCGTTCTAATATCATGTGTTCATCTTATTGTTCATCATACAGATCGATTTACTATGAGGTTGTTCTTATTGTTCACATTGGTTCATAATTTGTTCATCTTATTGTTCATATTGGTTGTTCATCTTGTTGATGATGATATTTGCAGATAATCGGTTCTATTTCAGGAAAGATTCATGTTCATGATGGGTTCCGTTTCAGGGAAGATTCACGTTTCGTGAAGGACTTCACGTTTTACGATGGGCCAAGATTTTTATTTTTTATAGTTAATCATGACTTCATTTGGGAAGGTATGAACATCACATCACTCATGGGTTTGAAGAGAATATGTATTAAAAAAATAAACCTTAATAATCTTACATGGAAGGATCTTGAAGAACATTTATATTTTTCAGAAAAGGCCTTTGAAAAGAAGCCATCATTGAGTTTTAGGTAAAAAAAGATGGTTTGAAATCGATTGTAAATCCATTGAAGAAAGTAAAGAACAAGTTGAGTTGTTAAACAGAAGATTAACAACTCAACTTCTTCTTTACTTTCTTCAATCGACTTACGAATCAATTTCAAACCATCTTCTTTTACATGAAGCCCAATGATCGTTTCTTTAAATGCATTTTCTAAATAATCTAAATCTTTCCAAGTAAGATTAATAAGATTTATTTTTCTAACACAGATTCTCTTCAAACTCATGACTTTAATGTTGATACCTTGTTAAACGAGAGAGATTATCTATAAATGATTAAAAAAAAATTACACTTCACGTTTCGCTAAGGGACTTCACATTTCGCTAAGGGACTTCACGTTTCGCATGTGACTTCACATTTCGCTAAGGAACTTAACGTTTCACTAAGGAAGTCGAAGAGGCACGCATTTCTGCACGCGCTATACTCTATTTATAATTCTTTTCTGCGCGCGATGAACACTTCATTTCTTCACTCCACCGTGAAGAACTCGTCTCCCTCTAGCCTCTACATAAATTCTCTGCTCCCTGCCTCGACGATTCTTCATGCTCGTCTTCTCATTCCTTCATCGTCGTCATTAATCATGTTAGTTTAGTTTTTGGTTTAAACCGTTTAGGGTTTATGTTCATGTTTTATGTTTATAGTTTCGCTACGGGTTTATGGTTTCGCGATGGTATTTGTATTTGTATTTGTTCTTACATTTTTATTTTTGTTCATTTCATTTTGTAGATGGTAGAAATCACCGTTACTGAGTTTTCTGGTAGGATTTCTTGGAAAAGTGTCATATGCCTGAAGAAGATAGCTAACAAGTTTGATACAATGGATCTTTTGGAGAGAGTTTATAATACCCAATTCAAATATTTATTCACAGCCCCAGACTTGCAGTTCTCAGGAACAATAGTCCATCATATGTTACTTATGATGGCAAGCTCTAACTCGAAGGAGATTACATTCATGGTCAACGAGTATGAACTTGTATTTGGTATGAAAGAGTATGCCTTGGTTACAGGCCTAAACTTCGACAGATTTCCTACGGTGAACGAAGAAGAAGCTGATTGTCGAGGTTGTCCACCTCTCTTTATAAAATATTTTAAAGGGAATATAATTGTACGAATATAAGTAGCCATTTCTGCAATGATTGATTGTTAAAGACTAATAATATTAATACCTTGTAGCCCACAAAGAGGAGATAACCAAGCCCATTTCCTAAATTAAAAAGTCTAAAAGTATTAAAGAGATGAAAATGTTTTGATTTTTGAATCTAAACCAACTCCATCGCCCTTAAATTATCTATTAGTTTGAAATCGGAACTTAGAAAAATATTAAATTTTCTAAGGTTGAATATTTAAAAATTATCAAACTATGCATCAAATTTGAAGAATTTAGGGTTCTAATGAAATTTAACCAACGTAATCAAACCAAATTATAAATAAAATAAATTAAATAATATATTTTAAAATAAATTATATGAATATATTAATATAAATATAATTTAATAATATATATATTATATATATATATATAAGTTTTTATTGTGATTTAATATTATTTTTAAAAAGCAAAATTTAAATATATAACATAGAATATAAATTTATCATTTGACTTTGTTAAAAAGAAGGAAGGAGAGAATATATATATATATATATATATTTAAATTTATGTTTATTATTATAATAATTTTATATTAATATATAAAAAAAATTAGAAATAGATGTGATATAATTAATAAAATAATTAGAAAAAATGGAATAAATGAGAAAATAATGAATAAAATGAGAAAAAATAAATAGAGAAAATAAGAGAAAATAAATAAAAATTATTTAAATATATGAGAAAAAATAATTTTTTTATATAACCTTACACAAAATTATATATAAAAAATTATTATAATAACTTATAATAAAAATATAAGAGGGGTTCTTACAATAAAAACACAAGAGGGAAAAGAAATAATGAATGAAGTTGACACAAATGGATGAAAAAATTAAAAAAATTCTTATTCTTCTCTCTTTCTCATTATTATTATTATTTTTTAACCAAATAAGATATGTGATGCTGATTGGATTTTTTTGGGGATACATATGTGAGGCGGAGACTAGTGTTCGGAGTCAACGGATGACTTGTCGTCAGATCCAAATAATAATTAAAAAAAATATATATTATAATATGTTTTCATTTAATAATTAAGGGAATTTGACGAAATAATTTAATAATGACTTTTTTTTTTAAAAATAATTTATATTGATAACAAAATAATTTTTTTGAACGAAAATATCTCTTTCGCGTTACGAAGTCCCACCGCGTTACGCGATAACATCCGTTAATTATTAATGTTAGTTCGAATATAATAAAAAATTTAATTGTTACATTTGATTGAATTGCATGAAGGTATGATTCCATTACATTAATTATAGTAATTTTTAGGACTTCTAATTGGACTTGGAGGAGATAATCGGAGGATAAACAACTCAATGATGAGAAGGAATATGTCATATATATATATATATATATATATATATATATATATATATATATAATATTCATATTTTAATCCATGTGTGTTCATCTCTGTACTCTCGGTAAATATTTCACATTTTTAAAGTTTTTACTAATTATTTAACGTTTTCACTGGTGAAAAAGGGGTCAAAACGGAGAGTTAAAACTCTCGGTTTTGACCCTATAACTTTCGTTGAAGACACCTTACCGAAGGTTTTAGTTACTCTCGCCATCCCTCGGTATTGACTCTCTCGGGTTTTCCACAAAGAGAAAAACCGAGAGTTATATGAAAACTTTCGGGTTTTTCTCTTTGTGGAAAAACCGAGGGTTTTACAAAGACCTTTCGGTTGTTCTCTTTGTGGAAAAACCAAGGGTTTTACAAATAATTTTCAGTTTTTCTCTTTGTGGAAAAACCGAGGGTTTTGTAAACAACTTTCAGTTTTTCTCTTTGTGGGAAAACCTAGAGTTTTGATTGAACTTTCGGTTTTCCTCTTCGGGTAAAAACCGAGAGTTTTCTAATAACTCTCGGTTTTCTCCTTTTGAAGAAAACCGAGAGTTTTGTAATAACTCTCAGTTTTGTAGCCAAAGAGAAAACCGAGAGTTATATGAAAACTCTCGGTTTTTACCCGAAGAGGAAAACCGAAAGTTCAATCAAAACTCTCGGTTTTCCTCTTTTGGGTAAAAACCGAGGGTTTGTCATATAACTCTCGGTTTTCTCTTTGGCTAAAAACCGAGAGTTTTCTAATATCTCTCGGTTTTTCCACAAAGAGAAAAACCGAGAGATTTCAATATTACTTTCGGTTTTTTCCCGTAAATTTTTAAAAATGTGCGGATTATTTTGCTCGCAACCAAAACTTGTTCAGCCAAACCAATATATTAATGATAAAAGAAATGCAACATACATTAAACGATCACATTAATTGATCATGAACATTACAAAATTCGAAACCAAACTAATATTCCGAACAATCTATTCTAAATTCAACCACTAATGAAAACATGTTCATAATCGAAACAACCTTAGCTTGTGGGGGGAGGAGGTGGTTGTTGCCTCATATATAATTCGATTCTCTCCATTCTTGCGTTCATCTCTAACTTCTCCCTCTCCATTCTTGTCACAATTTCATCCTTTTCCGCTTCCATTTCTTCCATTTTCCGCATTCTTTCTTCATCCCTCTTCTCCAGTTCCTCCAGCTTGAGCTTCATTATTTGATTCTCTTCTAACAATCGCTCATTGTTTCGCTGTGAACTGTTTCCACTACGACGATCCTCACGAAAGTGTGTGGGTCGGACGCCTGATCCCATTCCGAACACTACCCCGTGTTTTTGTTGTCCGAACACCCTCTCCGTCAATTCAAAATCCGATATTCTCGGTTCGTTACTAACAACCTCCTCCATCTCAGCCTGCACAATTCAAATAAAATATCATTTCTATAATAAAAAACTAGGCATATTCAATTCACTTACAATTTTCTCTTGCACGTGTTCGTCCGGGACGGGTGTTGGGTTTTCTTTTATCGGTTTTGGTGTACGGGTCCTCTTGAATACTTCAATTACAGACGGTGCCCGTCCCATTTCAATCGCCTGTTGAAATAAATGATTTATATAATTAATAACAATCTTTAGATTAAGTTATTACAAATAATGTACTTACCAACTCGTCTTCAATTTGTGCAAACGGTCTACTTCCCGTTCGATGCGGGAATTTCAGATTATTCCGGTTCTTAATATTTGTAGAACTGTGTCTCTGTATTTGAAATAACAAATGAAGTTAGATTAATTAATATCAACTTTTATTTGAATTATGAAACCGTACCTTAAACGTTTATGTGAAGAAATGGTTGCGACACACAAACTCCCAATCATCTCGATCGTAGTCTGGTGGAGGATTAGCCAGTACCGCCGCCTCGTCTCCTTTGTGGACGCGGATATACGTCTTGTTCAAATCCGACCGCCATCTATCCCATATCTGATTGGCGTGTCCCAACCCGGTCTTTCGAAAAGACTCAATGTCACCATTAGTCGCTTCGAACGGATCCTGAAAAAAATAACATCCAAATGTTAAAAATAATTATTTAATGACGTAATGTATAATCAAGTAATAAGTATTACTTTGATAGTAGTCTACAGTGAATCCAATTGGTCTGCACTTAAAGCCTTCCACTTGAGAAGACGGTGTGAGACGGTTGCGGGGTCCTGGATAATCGACCCCACATGTCTAGACCACCGTGTTATTTGAAAACCTTCGGTTTTTACCCTTCCCCATACTTGGAAAAAATTTAGATATTTTCAAACTAGGGTCAAAACCGAAGGTTTATTTGAAAACCTTCGGTTTTTTTACCCTTCCCCATACTTAGAAAAATTCAGATTTTTTTAAACATGGGTAAAAACCGAAGGTTTATTTGAAAACCTTCGGTTTTTACCCTTCCCCATACTTAGAAAAAATTTAGATTTTTTTAAACATGGGTCAAAACCGAAGGTTTATTTGAAAACCTTCGGTTTTTACCCTTCCCCATACTTAGAAAAAATTTAGATTTTTTTAAACATGGGTCAAAACCGAAGGTTTATTTGAAAACCTTCGGTTTTTACCCTTCCCCATACTTAGAAAAAAATTAGATTTTTTTAAACATAGGTAAAAACTGAAGGTTTATTTGAGAATCTTCGGTTTTTACCCTTCCCCATACTTAGAAAAAAATTAGATTTTTTTAAACATGGGTAAAAACCGAAGGTTTTCAAATAAACCTTCGGTTTTTACCCTTCCCCATACTTAGAAAAAATTTAGATTTTTTTAAACGTGGGTAAAAACCGAAGGTTCATTTGAAAACCTTCGGTTTTGACCCCTAGAAATTTTTTAGATTTTTTAAAACTAAGGTCAAAACTGAAGGTTTTCAAATAAACCTTCGGTTTTGGCCATGTTGGTTTTTTTAAAAATTAAGGTGAAAAGTGAACAATAAGAAAATAATTCATTAACAGCCTATTAAAACCAAACCAACCAAACATAATAATAATAATTCATGAATATTAAAACAAAACACTTAGAAATATATGTTGTCATCGTTCGTACGGAAAAACTAAAGAAACACATAATAAACCTAGAAATTATTAGATGGGGTGGAAGGAGGGGGTGGTAGATTCAGTCGACTCCTCAACAACACAAGTTCTTGTTCGAGATTCTCTAATCTCTAGGCCATTTCGGCCCTGTCCGCTTTAATTTCAGTGAGCAAACGGCCTCTTTCCGCATCCCTTAATCGAATTTGTTCCATTTCTAGCATCATCTGTCTTACCTCTTCCTCACGTGCCGCAATTTCTGATTGTGCAATCAGATTCTGGTAACACGGACGCAGTTTCTCCGGTGTACGCCGAAGTCTCTTCCATGTCGAATCACCCATATCCTAAATGCATTTCAGATATATGTATATATATTAATTAATCAAACAAAATAACGTAAACTAGCATAAATCTAGATATATAATATATATAAACTTAAAAATCTAAATCTCATAATAAACAAAACAAAAAAACCAAATGAAACAAATTACCTAAACGAGAGAGGAGAAGATCGAACCGGCGTGGAGGAAGCAGGCGGCTGCGGCGCGGAAGAGAGAGAAAGGAGAGATGAGTGGAATGAAAAAGAGAAGGGTTAGGGTTTGTATTTATAGAGGTTGATGCCGAAGGTTTTCATATAACTTTCGGTTTTGATATTAGTCAAAACCGAAAGTTTATTAAAGAACCTTCGGAAATAACCATTACCAAATTTAGAATTTTTTTTAATTGAGCAAAACCGAAGGTTATTTGTAAAACTTTCGGAAATGAATTTTTCAAAAAAGGTAAAACCGAAGGTTCTTTGAATAACCTTCGCAATTAAAAAACACATGGATTTCAAAACCGAAGGTTTTTACAAAAACCTTCGCACTTAACCCACATCCAACACTTAGAATTTTTTTGGTTTGTAAAAACCGAAAGTTCTTTGTAGAACTTTCGGTAATAATTAATAAACCCGAAGGTTTTACACCCCCCTTGGAATCTACTTTTAATCCCGAAGGATTTGTTCCTCTCGGGAGTATTTAGGAGAGTTTTACAAAACCTTCGGGAAAAACCGTCGGTAAAGGTCCTTTTTTTACTAGTGTTTATTCGTAATTATTTATCTCCGAGAGCTACAAATGCTCTCGTAGATACTCTTTTTATTTTACCGACAGTCATATTAACTGAGACGCTGCGAGAACATTTATCGTCCTCGGTGAACACTATCACCAAAAACATTTTCTCTTTATTAGAGGGTTTTTTTACTAGTGATTATACGACATCGACTAACCATAATACAACATTTTTTCATGCACGTCAATTAATTTATTAGTGAAAATATTAAATATTTTCTATGTTTGTAGTATTTTTATTGTTAAATATTAATATCATTTAAATTTTTTTTTACGTAAAACAAAGAAAAAAAGAACACAATCATGAATTAAATTTTTTAATATGCTTAGACCTAAAAGCTTATAGTAACTACAACTTGCCAGACAATACAATTTGAGACAATATCTATTTTTATTTTTTTATTTACGTAAGTTTTTCTTTTTTTTAATCTTATTCATTGTCTATTTCTATTATATATTAGAAATATTGTCTTGAATAAATTATATAAATATATATATAAAATGATGTACAAATAAATGAAATAAATAAAACATATGAAGAACGAAATTACCAATTGAGATGTTGATTCAAGGCACGTGTTACACACATTTCCCTTAAAACAGTTTCATCGTCTCCCATTTATGCTGGAGCTTATCGTAGATGGCTGTCTCCCAGGCCACAACGAATCCAATAGTGATTCTGCACTGAAATCACTACTCGTCGAACTTGATCAGCGTACCTGAACTATCACCGGGTTTCAACAGAAATATCGAACAAAGAACTCGAAGAACACTCACAAAAAAAAAGAGGACTTTTAGAATTATAGAGTGAGAAAATATAAGATGATGTAATGATGTGAAATGAATAATGAATATGTATATATTGCTGAGAATTAAACCTTCAAATAAAACCATCCAAAACGTTTATTAGCAATTAATATTGCTCATTAATTTGTCAATTAGTCTGTAACTAATTAACATAGTTGTCTATACATTTTAATTTGTTGAAATACAATGATAGACATTCAATACTAGCAAATTGAAGAGTCTAAACGTCAGTCAATTGATAGGAAATTAAAGTTAATTTTTTAATTAGGCATTAAATATTAATTAAATACTTAATATTTAATTATAATTTGGATTAAATTCACCGTTAATTCACGTTTGAATTTGTATGAATTTTATTTGATTTTATTTATTCACAATCTTATTTTCATTCATTAATGGAATTGATAGAGAGGAAGCACAATGCTTGAAACATCTGAAATATAGTACTGGATCTTCTCAAAGTTGATCATTGAGTATTATCTTTTTGTTAATGAATTGGTTGTGGAGATTTTAAACTATTTTAAGCTTTTTGTTAATGAATTGGTTCTGGAGATTTTAAACTATTTTAAGGTAATATAATTTAATATAAATAAGAGTAGTTTAATCATATAAAAAATTAGTACATAAAGTGATCTCAAATTAATATATTCAAAATATAACGAGATTAACTATATAAAAATTAATTATAAAAACATAAACCAAAATATTCATCATCGAACAAATATAAAAAAACCTAATATTAACTGCTCCAAATTCTAAAAAAAAAAATATCATTTGTGGAATATGAAAATATGTAGGAATATGAAATTCAATAGAAAATCTTGAATATTCTAGGCATTTGACCAATCGACATTTGAAAAGTCCTTCACATAAGAAAGGAACATAATGGTCTCTTCCATTGAATTGCAAGGTTGAGTTCTATTAAGATAAGTATTTATTTAAAATTATATTGAAAATTTGAACTTTCTTAGCAATAACTTGTCGTTTACATATTATTTAACAAACTATAATTTAAATAATAATTAAAATTGACATGTACAATAGACACAATCTAAGAGTGTATAAGAGTTGTTTTATTTATTTGTTATATTTTAGATAAAAGAATGAAAAGCACCTTATTGCATTTTTGACTATGAATATAATTCTTGATTTCACAACGTATTTATCTTTAACTAGCATGTATTCTGTGCATTTGCACGAGTAATAATATAAAAAATCGTGAAAAAATATTACGGTAAATTTTTTTATGAGCGGGTCAATCCACAATCCGACCCAAGTATCAATTTACTCTCACATATATCCAAATTAACCACAGTTCTCGACTCGGCAATCCGGACACTTTAAATATTGAGCATCATTATATATATATATATATATATATATATATAGATTAGTTAGTTAAAAAGTTGAACTTATATTGTTAAAATGTCACGCGTTTATCAAATTTTGGGTTGAATTTAAAATATAAAGTGTTATTAGCCTAGTTGATTAAAAGGTTGTATTTATTTTGTTAGGTTGCAAGTTCGAACCATACCAATAACATTTTTAATTTTATTTTTAACCGTTTTAAGTTTATGGGCGGGTCAACACACAATCCGACCCAAGTATGCATTTACTCTCACATATATCCAAATTAATCACAGCTCTCGACCCGGCAATCCGAACACTTTAAAAATTAAGCATCATTATACATATAGATTAGTTAGTTAAAAAGTTAAACTTATATTGTTAAAATGTCACGCGTTTATCAAATTTTGGGTTGAATTTAAAATATAAAGTGTTATTAGCCTAGTTGGTTAAAATGTTGTACTTATTTTGTTAGGTTGCAAGTTTGAACTATACCAATAGCATTTTTAATTTTATTTTTAACCGTTTTAAGTTTATGGGCGGGTCAACCCACAATCCGACCCAAGTATGCATTTACTCTCACATATATCCAAATTAACCACAGCTCTCGACCCGGCAATCCAGACACTTTAAAAATTAAGCATCATTATATATATAGATTAGTTAGTTAAAAAGTTGAACTTATATTGTTAAAATGTCACGCGTTTATCAAATTTTGGGTTGAATTTAAAATATAAAGTGTTATTAGCCTAGTTGGTTAAGAGGTTGTACTTGTTTTGTTATGTTGCAAGTTCGAACCATACCTATAGCATTTTTAATTTTATTTTTAACTCTTTTAAGTTTATGGGCGGGTCAACCCACAATCCGAACCAAGTATCCATTTACTCTCACATATATCCAAATTAACCATAGGTCTCGACCCAGCAATCCGTACACTTTAAAAATTAAGCATCATTATATATATGTATAGATTTGTTGTCAATATATATATATATGTAGGTCAATTATATATATTGAAGTCTTCTATATTATTCCACTATAAAGAAAAGTGGGGATACATGTGTTATGACCCAGTTGACAAGAAGGTTTTGAGAAGCCGAGATGTGGTATTTCTTGAAGATCAGACTATTGAGAATTTTGAAGATGGTGAAAACTTGATACATACATACATGATCTTTCAGGTCTTGAGCTGTCTCATGATGTTGAGAAGACAAGGCCACATGTAGGTTCAGACTCAGATAGTGATGATGATGTTCCTCAGGGTCAAGCTGTAGGCCATGGAAATGATACTAATACTGAAATTGATCTTGATGATAATGTTGAGGTTGATTTTGAAGTTCAACAAAAAGATGGAAATCAATAGAATCAACAAACGGAGGTACTTAGGAGGTCTATTAGGGAGAAAAGATCAAGTTCTAAGTACCCTGCTACAGAGTATGTCCTTCTAACTGATTGTGGGGAGCCTATATGCTATAAGGAGGCTCTTGAGGATGCTCATAAGAAAGAATGGCTAACTGCCATGGATGAAGAGATGAAGTCATTGCTGAAACATGGCACATATGAACTAGTTGAAAGACCAAAGAACAGAAAAGTATTACAAAATAAATGGGTGTATAAGATCAATCAAGAAGGTTAAGATAGCAAGACAAGATACAAGGCTAGGCTAGTTGTCAAAGGTTTTGGCCAGAGGCATGTAATCGATTATGATGAGATTTTCTCACCGGTAGTGAAGATGACTTCTATCCGAGTGGTGTTAAGTCTAGCTGCTTGTATGGATCTTGAAGTTGAACAACTTGATATCAAGAATGCATTTCTCCATGGTGATTTGGATGAAGATGTTTATAAGGAGCAACCTGAAGGTTACAATAATAAAGGTGAGGAAAGCAAGGTGTGCAAACTTGTCAAAAGTCTGTACGTTTTGAAGCAAGCACCAAGGCAATGGTATCTTATGTTTGAGTCGTTCATGACCATCCATGGGTACATAAAGACGTTTATAGATCACTGTGTCTTTATGGAAAAGTTTGCTTCTAATGATTTTATTATACTTCTCCTATATGTTGATGACATGCTGATTGTTGGGAGGGACAAGCTCAAAATTGCCAAGTTGAAAAAGGATTTGGCTAAGTCTTTTGAGATGAAAGACTTGGGTCAAACAAGACAAATTCTTGGAATGCAGGTCATTCGTGATCGGGTGAAGAAAATGCTATGGTTGTCTCAAGAGAGATATATTGAGAAGATTCTAGAACGATTCTGTATGGACAAGGCAAAGCCAATTGCTTGTCCATTGGCTACACACTTGAAAATAAACAAGACAATGTCTCCTAAGGACGAAGAGGAAAGACAAGAAATGTGTTGTGTTCCATATGCTTTAACAATAGGCAGTCTGATGTATGCAATGGTCTGTACAAGACCAGATATAGCTCATGCAGTTGGAGTAGTTAGTCGTTTTTTTTCAAATCCTGGTAAGACACACTGGGAAGCGGTTAAGTGGCTAATGAGATATCTTCGAGGGACCTCCAAATACGCTTTGTGTTATGGTACTGGAAAGCCACATGTTGAAGGGTTTTCTGATTCAGATATGAGTGGTGATATTGACACAATGAGATCAACTTCAGGGTATTTATTTAATTTTGGAGGAGGAGTTGTATCATGGCAGTCTCGTCTACAGAAATATGTTGCTTTGTCTACTACAGAAGCTGAATATATTGCCATTACTGAATGTTGTAAAGAAATGAGATGGATGAAAGAATTATTGAAAGAAATAGGCATTACACAAGACAAGTTTGTGGTGTTTAGTGACTCACAAAGTGCTATACATGTAAGCAAGAATCCAAGTTTCCATTCACATTCAAAACATATCCAAAGAAGATACTATTGGATCCGTGAAGTGCTCGAGAAGAAGGAGTTATACTTGGAGAAAGTGCATATATATGGGAACGGGTCAGATATGATGACAAAGGGCTTGCCAAGAGGCAAGCATGAGATATGTTGTGCCAAAGCCGGAATGGTTCTGCCAGGAGCGTCACGATGATGAATGTTTATAGTAACATTCTCCCATGGCTCGGAAGGGGGAGAATTGTTGAGGTTTTCTTTCCATTGCGGGCGGGTTTTTTAAATTCCGGGTAAACGGGTCAAGATTTTCTGTTATGAAAACGGGTTAGAGTATAAATACTTTTTTGGGGTATTTTCTCTTAAAATACAGTAAGGTTGAGAGAGAGTGAATTATAGATCTAGGGTTTTCTGGTTTCCTTCTTCTTCTTGTTCTTTGGCTGATTCAGAGAGAAAGATTGAGGGAGCTTTTGATTGTGGATTAGTCCAATCATTCCTATTTCCTAGTGTAATCACTTTTTTCATTTGAGAGCAGAGCATGTTTGATTTCTAAGAAGATTCATAATTTAATTTTAAATATTGATAAATTATTTAAATTAAAAAATAATATAATTTAAAATAAATTATATGAATATATTAATTTTTATTAATATATAATTTTAAATATGAATAAATTATTTAAATTAAAAAATAATATATTTTAAAATAAATTATATGAATATATTAATTTTTATTAATATATAATTTTAAATATATATATATATATATAAGTTTTTATTAAGATTTAATATTATTTTTAGAAATTAAAATTTAAATATGTAATGCAAAATTATATATATATTTATCATGTGAGTTTATCGTTGTTGAGAGTAAAAAAAATGAAGAAGTGAAGATATATATTTTAATTTATGTTTTATTATTATAATAATTTTATATTAATATATATAAAAATGAGAAATAGATAGGTATTAGAAAGAAATGAAATATTTAATAGAGAATAAATTAAATAATAAAAATAGTTAGAATAGATTATAGAGAATGAATTAGATGATTAAAAATATATCAAATAAATGAGATAAAATAATAAAATAATTAAAAATAAATTAAATAAACGAGAACAAATAAATAAAATAATTAAAGAAAAACACTGTAAAATGAAAATTAAGAAGATAAATTTATTTAATTATAATATTTTTTTTAACGCGTTTAAACGCATCATGAAAGTTGGCCTACATGGTGATATTATTCAACCACTCAAATCACGGTTAACTGCCATGTGGCGTCATTTGATTGGAGGCTGTAGGGACACCGACCAATGAGGTAGAGACCACTTTACACAGTCAACACTGATGACTTGTCGTCAGATCCAAATGTAATTATAGAAAATTTAATAATTAAAAAATTAATGTTTGAGTTTAAAAAGAATAAAGTAAAACAATAATATTTAGTTTTAAAAAACTAAAAAAATTACTGTAATACATTTTTAAAATCATTAATTAATTTTTTTAATATGCTTACACAGAAATCTCATATAGTAACTACAATTGGCCAGAAACAACAATAACAGCTATTTCTTATTTTTTTATTTACTGGTGTAAGATTTTTTAAAATTTTTTTTATTCATTCTCTTTCTAATTAATATATATAAAAGAATGATTTAGGACTACTTTGATTCATTTTATAAGTTTAATTGCATAATAAATTGTTACATTAATGTCATTGATTAAGTTACCATGAATAAATACAATTAAACAAACTTTAACGTTTAGTAAATACATATAATAATAAATTTTTCGATTCAATTATATACTATCAAGATATGCTGAGCCTAGAACAAATAAGCTAACTAATATATTAAAGCCTTATTTAAATTGAGATTTTTTAAAATTCTAAAAGGAAGAAAAAAATAATGATTGTTGATAATTTTGAAAAATTAATAATTTTTTTTGATAATTTTTTTTAAAAAATATTGATATATATAAATAAAATAAAAAATAATAATTTAAAATATAGTGTATTTTAGTATTTTGGTTAATGATTTAAATTATGTGATAGATGCGAAGAGAGTAAAATGATATTTAATTTTATTTTGATTATTTTAAAAACCGAACAAGACCCAATAAATCAAACTTAGTCATTAATGTTGTGAAATCAAATCTATTTACATACAAGAATTAAAATATAAAATATCTACATACTCAAAATCTAAAAAGGAATTTTATAAGAAACCTTACGGGGGAGATTATTGGCAGAGAGGAACACCAAATTGGGTTTATAAAATAACAATCCTCATAACTTTTGAAATACAATGAAATTTTTGCAAAGTTAACCATTGAATATTGTCTATGTTTTTTTGAAAATTAAAGAGAGCATAACATCTTACATTTTCGTTTAAATTTAAAATATTTTTAAATATTATAAAACCGTAACATTTTAGTCTTTTAAACAAACTCATACAATTATATTTAGACGGTTCCCAAAAAATCATATTAAATAGCTACTAAATATTTTAAAAAAAAATGTGGTGTGGAAAGGGGGTATTTTTGATTGGTTTGGATCTTCACTTCGGGGGACTCGATTATAGCATAACGAGACAACATGTGTCTGGTAGTATTATTGAACCAATCAAAATACACACGTTTTGGTAGACTAAAGAAGACGCTGTAGGAGAACTGGTTAAATGCCATGTGGCGTCAATTGATTGGAATTTTGTTCTGACTGGATTTTTGTTTCACACTTGTGTAATTAGAGAAAAAATAATAATTAAATTTTTTTTATAAATTGCATAAGAACTCACAATAGCTACTGTACTCCTTAGGTAATTATAGATACAAAAAAATATCTTTTCATTCAATAATTGGATTCAAAAATTAAAATTTAGACTTAGAAAAACAAAAAAATAAATTGAGATGGAGTTTAAAAAGAATAAAGTAAAATGATAATATTTAGTTAGAAAAAGTCGAATCCATCGAATTTTAATTTTTTTGTCACATTATTACAGTAACTATTACTATTTTTAAAGTTAAAATATAAATAAATTTAGTAACTAAAAACTTTTTTAACTGTATTTGTTTGTTTTTTAAATTAAATTATAATTAATTTATTAACTAAAATATTAAATATTTTCTACATTTTTAGTAATTTTATTGTTAAATATTAATATTATTTAAATTTTTTACGCAAAAAAAAAAAACATTCTTAAAATCATAGATCATTTGTTTTTTAATATGCTTAGAACTAAAAGCTTGTAATAACTAGAAATTGTTAGAAGTAAAATTTTCATTTTTTTAATCTTATTCATTGTCTCATTCTAATATATATATATGAAAAATTTATTGTGTAATAAATTATTACATTAATGTCAACGAATATATTAAATCAAACAAACTTTAACATTTGCTAATAAGTTGAAGCAAATTAAATGATAGGGAAAACTGGGGGAACAAATCCCTCAGCGAATCCCAGTGGCAGGACACATAGGTTAAAAAATATATTTTTTTTGTTTTTTTTCCACGTAGGATAATTCCCCTCATTTCAAACCCTCTCATTTTCTCTTAAACTTTATCTCTCTTCAATCTATCTCCTCTCAAAGCTCAAACGACAACTGCCTCTCATCTCCGCTCAAAGCTCAAACTTTCTCTCATCTTCGCTAAAACCCTCCCTCTCTTCAATCTATCTCCGCTCAAACCCTAACCCTAAGTAACTACTACTATTCAAACAAAATCCACTCAAACCCTAATCATAAGTATCCGTTGATCTTCAAACGGAATCTGCTCAAACTCTAATCCTAAGTATCTGCTGCTCTTCAAACGGTATCCGCTCATCTACTTCTTTTATTCAACTTCTTTTTCAAACGTTAATCAACTTCTTCTTCTTGAAACGTTATTCAACTTCTTCTTCTCCTATCTATAAAATGTTTTGTTACTAATTAGCATTTGGTTATTGTTACAGTAAGTATGTCAACAATGATAGAGAAGAACAGTAAGACTTTAGGTAAAAAGAAATATTCAGATAGATATGAAAGGTAATAGGAACTTATCGTTATTGTATTGTTTTCATATACTATGTTGTCCCTTGTTGATAAATATTAAGCTTAAACTGTTAATATTTTGTTGTATTGTGTGTTAGACTATGTTGTCATTAGTTTTTAGTTATGTTGTCCTGTGTTTTTAGTTATGTTGTCATGTGTTTTTAGTTATGTTGTCCTGTCGATTATAATAATAGTGTCTTCTTTTTTATTTTGCAGAAAATTTAGTGGGGTGGTATATAACAGGAAGATTACCAAGAAGAATGTTGCTCGCTCTGACCCCCTACTAGTGCTTGTGAAGGCTGCTTCTAAATCCAAGACCACAACTCCATCAAAAACAATAAAACCTGAGTCTAAGAATTATCGGATGAACTTAACATACAAGACCATAAAGTTGTATGAAACTAAATTATCCGAAATATTAATGTAATGGTTTCATGTTAGTAGAATTAAAACATTTACTTGTTGTGAAGCAACAATTTGTACTTAACGCTTTAATGTGAAACAACAAATCGTACTTAACAATTACTTGTTGTAGAAATATAATATTTATGTACTCAGGACAACATAATAATAAACACATAACAACATATTACAAAATAAAGGACAACATGGTATAAGACACGGGACAACATAGTATTGGACACATGACGACATAATTTTCGACACTAACATTATTTCTAAAACTTGGTTTCTTCTTTGCTTTCTAAATGTAAAGTAATGATTTATTAAATTTCATTTATAAAGTAATGAATATAACATTTATGTAATAGTTTTATTTTTCAATTAAATTGAAGTTAAAAAACAATTAAAACGGAAAATATATTATCCAAAACAAAGTTATCTTTGGAAAACATATTATTAAGCAAAGTTATCTTCTGATGTTGTCCCCACATGAGTTATCTTTAGGAAACATATTATTATATACATGATGTAATTGACTCGACAATAATATAGTAAATGATAATTGAGTCGAGACTGGATGGGTGGTGAAGTGTTGATTCCATTGCTCTTGCGTTGATATTGGAGAAGGATTACTTGTTGCGGTAGTATCCTACAAAACGAACCACTCTTTGCACATCCAAAAGAGAAAAAATTCTGCTTACCATCTGGTCCATTCCTCGTTCACAACTTTTCCTCGTTCACAACTTTCGGACTCCAAAACCCATTGATCGAGCATAAAATCTATAAAATTCTCTAAGATCATTTTCAGAAACAAACGACATCCCAACCTTTGGAATTTTGTCTTCGGTACATTGTGATGGTGCTTCATCCATAGGGCTACACAAGAATACAAAAAAGAGAAATCAACACAAAGAATACATGACAACACATGAACAACATATTACAGTAATACAGGACAACATATTGGATAAAACACATGAAAATATAGTTTAAAACACGGAACAACATATTACAATAATACAACTGACAATAGAATATTAACATTTCGAGTAACTTAAATATTTACAACACATGACAACAGTGTATAAAAATACAGGACAACATAGTTTAGAACACGGGACATCATAGTTTAAGACACGGGACAACATAAAACAAAACAGAGGACAACACAAGACAACAAAAATATTAAAAGTTTTACACAGGTTTTTGAAAACAACAGAATATTAACAGTCTAACTACATAAACAACAAAAAGATATACCTATTTTTGTCCTCAATTGTTGGTAGGTTATTTTCATAAATAAACGACATCCCAACCTTGGGAATTTTGTCTTCGGTACATGGTGATGATGGTTCATCCATAGGGCTACATAAGACAAAAAAGAGAAATCAGCACAAAGAATACATGACAACACATGAACAACATATTACAGTAATACATGACAACATATTGGATAAAATGCAAGAAGACATATTGGATAAAACGCATGAAAACGCAAAAAAAGAATAGTTTAAAACACGGAACAATATATTACAATAACACAAATGACATCAGAGAATATTAACATTTCAAGCAACTTAAATATTTACATGGGACAACATAGTTTAAGACATGGGACATCATAGTTTAAGACACGGGACAACATAGAACAAAACAGAGGACAACACAAGCCAACAAAAATATTAACAGTTTTATACAGGTTCTTGAAAACAACAGAATATTAACAGTCTAGCTACATAAATAATAAAAAGATATATCTATTTATGTCCCCGGTTGTTGATTCCTACACATAATCATCACAAAACAACAGAAAACGTGAATCTCTTGAAACAAACAGAAGAACAATAAAACAATGAAAAAAGTAAACTATGTTGGCAGAGAAGATATACCATTAGAAGAAGAAACTAAACGGACAGTCGGACATGCAGTGACGAAGACGAATCTAAACAAAACGCAGATCTCCAGAAGTAGTGATCTATTCAAACGAACAAAAGAACAGTAAGAAGTGTCACGACGAGGATGAAGACGAATCTAAAGAACGGAATGAGAAGAAGCTAAACGGAGAGGATGGAGACGAATCTAAAGAATAGAAGGAGAAGATGATAAACAACGTGCCGACGAGGGTGAAGAAAATGGAAGAATGAGGGTTTTGTTTGATAATGAGTGGGAGATGAGTGTTTCCTAAAAAGAGAAAATGTAAATTTTTTCTCTTTCCTCCGTGACATGTCAGATGGCTTCGCTTAAGATTTCGCTCCCCCAATTCGTTCCCTATATCATTTCTCATATATAAACTAGATTAAATATATATATATATAAACACATCTAAAAACAATAAAAAAAAACATCATTTGTGAAATATGAAAATGTGTAGGAATATGAAATTTAGTGGAGGATTTTGAATATTTTGACAGCTTGACCCATCAACATTTGAAAAGTCCTTAATATGAATAGTCATTTGGAAAGGAATAATCCCAATTAATGGTGTTTCATTGAATGATTCACAAGTATAATTGGTCGAGGTTAATTAAGTTCTAAGTATATATTCGTTTATAATTATACTTAAAATTTGGACTTTCTTATATAGCAATAATTTGTTTAATTATTATTTAACAAACTATAATTTAAATAATAATTAAAATTGGCATGTACAATAGACACAATCCATGAGAGTTTATAAGAGTTGTTCTTATTATTTGTAATATTTTACTGAAAATAATGAAAATCACTTTATTGCATTATTGACTGGCTGTCAATATAATTCTTGATTTCACATTGTATTTATCTTTAATTTGTTATCAATTTGTGGCTAACATATACAAGTTCAACTATATTGAAGTCTTCTATATTCCACTATATAAGGAAAATGCATATAGTTGCATTATAATTTCTAAGTCTACATTATTGACAAAAACATAATTATATAGCCATAAGAACATAATTCTATCCCTTTATTAATCTACATAGTTAAGTTTCAATGGACAGAAGAATGTTCGAAGCTGCTTGGACCGGGGACCTTACGGTCTTAAAGAGGCTAGCAAAAGAGGATCGTCGAATCCTTCATTCTCCTTCTTTGTTAGGCGGAGACAACCCATTACATATTGGTTGTATGGCAAGTCACCATGATTTTGTCAAAGAGTTGATGATGTTGAATAGAAATCTTGCATATGATCTGAATGAAGACGGTTTAAGCCCACTTCATATTGCAGCAGCAATTGGTGACTTCATTGTCGTGCATGAACTCGTGATAATCAACAATATGGTAAAATTGTGTGAGATTGAAGGAAAAGATAGGTGCATCCCTCTTCATTGCGCAGTTATTAAAGGTAGATTGGATGTAGTTAATTTGTTGATTGAGAGTGATCCTGATTCCATAGAGAAGGCTACTGCTCAAGGCGAGACTGTTTTTCACTTAGCCATAAAGAACAACCAATTCAAGACTCTGCAGATTCTACTAGATCATCTCTATCGACTGGGAAAGCTCAATTTACTCGAGAACAAAGATGACCAAGGCAATACCATCTTGCATCTAGCCACTTCAAGGAAACAATATGAGGTATATCTATACTTTTTTTTATATTTATATACAGATCTATAAGGTAATATATATAACTTTTCTTGTTTGATTGATCAATTCTCCTTATAAAATTTTGTCAAAATAACTATGTACGTAATTTCCTACTCGTGATTAACCATTTTAGGTAAGTCCATGCCTGCAGGTAATTCGTCTCTTAATTCCAAAGCATGGAGTCTCCCAATTAGTACCAATGGTGGATGTAAATGCAACGAATGAAAATGGTCAAAGTCAAACACCTCTTGATGTTTTAGTACTTATTCATGAAATGGGTGATGATCACAACAACAACAACTATGAGAATGGGATCGCTGCATATGATAAAAAAGTGTGGGTGGAGGATATCTTACTGCGAGCTGGAGCTCGGAAATGTGCAAATGATCAATCACTGGTTATTGAAGGACAGGTTATTGTAGAGGCTGATCAGACTGACCAAACAGGTTGTTATAAAATCATTAATGTTTATATATTAAACCTAAACTATGTAATTATAATATATAACATGCATGCATGTAATACAATTTCTCTATAATATTCTAACACAGGTAACAACGAGAACATGACATGGTACGATTTATTAAAGTACAAAAAAGGGAGGGACTCGCCCGGAGATGTACGCAATTGTCTTTTGGTTATTGTTGCCCTAATCACCACCGCTACTTACCAATTTATGTTGAGCCCTCCGGGTGGTGGATGGCAAGAAAACTGTAAAGAATTAGGAGAGCCCCCCCATCGTAATATAAGTAGTAATGCTACTCAACCATTATCGACCCTTACAAGACCTTTTTTTTACGGGATGAGTCTCTTCTTCAATACGACAGGGTTTTGTTCATCGGTATACATGATAACGTTGTTGACGTTTGGATTTCCGTTGATGATTGAGTTGCTTGTTGCCTTGAGCGGCATCACAATGACTTACTTCGTCTCTATGTTTATTGTCATGCCAAATGATGCCGTGTCACTCATTTTCGTAAGTTTATCTGTGTGGGTGTTCGTACTGATTCCTCATGCATTTGAATTTTTAGAAGAAGGTTTACAAGTTTTGGGGTTAGGTACATGGATGAGCCGGATCCATAATCTCTCTTCATTTGATTTCTTCCCTTTGTTTTTTTATTAAGCAATGATTGCAAATGTAATATTTGTTTCCTAAAAATATTAAGGTGGTTTATTTTGACCTTGTGTCAAATTTGCTAAACTTCTAATCGTGAATCGACCTTTTGTCAAGTTTGTTTATTTGTCTCTCCATTTTGTCTTAAGAATTAACTTAGATTATTTAAAAATATTGATTGAGAAGTTGTATTTTTATTTTAAAAAAATTAAAAATATTAATATATAACGACAACATAAAGTTTTTGGGTCTCGATTATCACTCAACGGTAAAAATTGAGAAAATAATATGTAAAAGAGTATGAATATTCGAGATCTTAATACTTTAATAAGGAACATCTATCAATTACTTTTTGGTGATTATATGATTGGAGATATATCGTTAAACTTAATTTATCATAGTCGTCCGATACATATTATTCATAATAATATTATTATGACGTTTTTTTATATTCGTTTCGGAAAGTCGGTAGAGTCCGTCAGGAGTTAATCATTCTTCTCGAGGGCTTACAAACTCGATAACCTATTGAGTAACGATTTTTTATGTCATGATTTGTCGTTGTGTCTAAACAATTTTTATTATTTTTAATATAGATGAACATTTTTAAAATATATATATTTTAAAAATATATGTATTTTTTAATTTTGGTTTAATGAATTAAGTGATATGATTAATAAGAGACTATAAAATGAAATAATGTTTAATTATGGTTTAATTTTTGTATAAAAAATTAAATCGAAACAATAATAATAAAATTATTGGATGTTTATTTTTGTCAACTGATACGATCAAATCCCAGAACCAATTCCTATTGTACCTACCTTTCAAACAATTTTTTTTTCCAAAATATTCATATTTTTCATTCAACTCTGGACATAAAATTAATTTAACCAAATACCATTATAATTTTACTATCTTCCATCAAACACAACCTTTTAGTATTCACTAACATTCAACTAAATTTTTTTCTTTACCAAATATGATTGAACATATATTTTCAAAAATTAATGAAGGTATAATTTCACATAACTACATCATTTAAAAAGAAAAATAAATCATATATATATATATATATATATATATATATATATAATAATAATGCTTAATTTTTAAAGTGTCTGGATTTCCAGGTCGAGAGCTGTGGTTAATTTGGATATTTATGTGAGAGTAAATAGATACTTGAGTCGGATTGTGGGTTGACCCGCCCATAAACTTAAAACGGTTAAAAATAAATTTAAAAATGTTATTTGTAGGTTTCAAACTTGCAATCTAACAAAATAAGTACAACCCTTCAACCAACTAGGCTAACAACACTTTATATTAAAAAGTCAACACCAAATTTGATAAACGCGAGACATTTTAACAATAAAAGTTCAAATTTTTAACTAACTAATCTATATATATAATGATGCTTAATTTTTAAAGTGTTCGGATTGCCGGGTCGAAAACTATGGTTAATTTGGATATTTATGTGAGAGTAAATAGATACTTGGGTCGAATTGTGAGTTGACCCGCTATAAACTTAAAACGGTTAAAAATAAATTTAAAAATGTTATTTTTAGGTTTCGAACTTACAACCTAACAAAACAAGTACAATCCTTTAACCAACTAGGCTAACAACACTTTATATTTAAGATTCAACACCAAATTTGATGAACGCGAGACATTTTAACAATAAAAGTTCAAATTTTTAATTAACTAATCTATATATATATATATATAATGATGTTTAATTTTTATAGTGTCCGGATTGTCGGGTCGAGAGCTGTGGTTAATTTGGATATTTATGTGAGAGTAAATGGATACTTGGGTCGGATTGTGGGTTGACCCGTCCATAAACTTAAAACGGTTAAAAATAAATTTAAAAATGTTATTTTTAGGTTTCGAACTTGCAACCTAACAAAACAAGTACAACTTTTAACCAAATGTGATTGAGATGTGGTTTGTCGAAGGATAATAGACCGGGTTCATTTGAAAGTGGTTAAAGAAATATGAATCAAATATTTAATTGACCAAAGTATGAGATCAAAATGCTAATTATTAAAAAATATGAATCAAATATTTGATTGACAAAGTGAAAGTGTAAAGTCACGAAATGAGAGATTCATTCGGAAAAAAATATGTGATAAAACATGTGAGAAAATAAGTTGTTTTATCGAAGTGAATAAAATATGGAATGATATCGTTATATTTTTATTTTAATAATTTTAAACATTGAATAAATATTTTTATAATTTTTATAATTTATTTTATCCTCATCCTCATCCGTGTGCATTGTACGGAAATTTTCCTAGCATATATTAATGGTGAAAGTCTTTATAGTCATAATCATGACCACCGCCTCAAACTTAAGATATTTTAAATGAAAAGAATTTGTTATTTTTGATAATTTAAAAACTACTGTTACCACTCAAATCTATATATATATATAATGATACTTAATTTTTAAAGTGTCCGGATTGCCGGGTCGAGAGCTGTGGTTAATTTGGATACTTGGGTCAGATTTTGGGTTGACCCGCCTTTAAATTTAAAACGGTTAAAAATAAAATTAAAAATGCTAGAGGTATATTTCGAACTTGCAACCTAACAAAACAAGTACAACTCTTTAACCAACTAGGCTACAAAGACATTATATTTTAAATTCAACACCAAATTTGATAAACGCGGGACGTTTTAATATTAATGTAAGTTCAACTTTTTAACTAACTAATTTATACATATATATATATATAATGATGCTTAATTTTTAAAGTGTCCGGATTGCCAGGTCGAGAGCTGTGGTTAATTTGGATACTTGAGTCGGATTGTTGGTTGACCCGCCTTTAAATTTAAAACGGTTAAAAATAAAATTAAAAATGCTAAAGGTATCGAACTTGCAACCTAACAAAACAAGTACAACTCTTTAACCAACTAGGCTACAAAGACTTTATATTTTAAATCAACACCAAATTTGATAAACGCGGGAAGTTTTAATATTAATATAAGTTCAACTTTTTAACTAACTAATCTATATATATATATAATGATGCTTAATTTTTAAAGTGTCTGGATTGCCGGGTCGAAAGCTGTGGTTAATTTGGATACTTGGGTCGGATTGTGGGTTGATCCGCCTTTAAATTTAAAACGGTTAAAAATAAAATTAAAAATGCTAGAGGTATGTTTCGAACTTGCAACATAACAAAACAAGTACAACTCTTTAACCAACTAGGATACAAAGACTTTATATTTATAATTCAACACCAAATTTGATAAACGCGAGACGTTTTAATATTAATATAAGTTCAACTTTTTAACTAACTAATTTATATATATATATATATAATGATGCTTAATTTTTAAAGTGTCCGGATTGCCGGGTCGAGAGCTGTGGTTAATTTGGATACTTGGGTCGGATTGTGGGTTGACCCGCCTTTAAATTTAAAACGGTTAAAAATAAAATTAAAAATGCTAGAGGTATGTTTCGAACTTGCAACATAACAAAACAAGTACAACTCTTTAACCAACTAGGCAACAAAGACTTTATTTTTTAAATTCAACACCAAATTTGATAAACGCGGGACTTTTTAATATTAATATAAGTTCAACTTTTTAACTAACTAATCTATATATATATATAATGATGCTTAATTTTTAAAGTATCCGGATTGCCGGGTCGAGAGCTGTGGTTAATTTGGACACTTGGGTCGGATCGTGGGTTGACCCGCCTTTAAATTTAAAACGGTTAAAAATAAAATTAAAAATGCTAGGATTGCCGGGTCGAGAGCTGTGGTTAATTTGGATACTTGGGTCAGAATGTGGGTTGACCCGCCTTTAAATTTAAAACTGTTAAAAATAAAATTAAAAATGCTAGAGGTATATTTCGAACTTGCAACCTAACAAAACAAGTACAACTCTTTAACCAACTAGGCTACAAAGATATTATATTTTAAATTCAACACCAAATTTGATAAACGCGGGACGTTTTAATATTAATATAAGTTCAACTTTTTAACTAACTGATATATATATATATATATAGATATATAATGATGCTTAATTTTTAAAGTGTCCGGATTGCCAAGTTGAGAGCTGTGGTTAATTTGGATACTTGAGTCGGATTGTGGGTTGACCCGCCTTTAAATTTAAAACGGTTAAAAATAAAATTAAAAATGCTAAAAGTATCGAACTTGCAACCTAACAAAACAAGTACAACTCTTTAACCAACTAGACTACAAAGACTTTATATTTTAAATTCAACACCAAATTTGATAAACGCGAGACGTTTTAATATTAATATAAGTTCAACTTTTTAACTAACTAATCTATATATATATATAATGATGCTTAATTTTTAAAGTGTCCGGATTGCCGGGTCGAGAGTTGTGGTTAATTTGGATATTTGGGTCGGATTGTGGGTTGACCCGCCTTTAAATTTAAAACGGTTAAAAGTAAAATTAAAAATAGTAGAGGTATGTTTTGAACTTGCAATCTAACAAAAACAAGTACAACTCTTTAACCAACTAGGCTACAAAGACTTTATATTTTAAATTCAACACCAAATTTGATAAATGCGGCACGTTTTAATATTAATATAAGTTTAAATTTTTAACTATCTAATATATATATATATATATATATATATATATATATATAATGATATTGAGTAAATAGATACTTTGGTCGGATTGTGTGTTGATCCACC
This sequence comes from Impatiens glandulifera, assembly GCF_907164915.1. NCBI lineage: Eukaryota > Viridiplantae > Streptophyta > Magnoliopsida > Ericales > Balsaminaceae > Impatiens > Impatiens glandulifera. Next base: position 10,058,686 of record NC_061869.1, on the reverse strand, counting down.
CATAAACTTAAAACGGTTAAAAATAAAATTAAAAATGTTATCCGTAATTTTTTTTACGGTTTTTTATATTATTAATCGTGCAAATGCACAGACTAAATTCTAGTTAATTTAGTAAGTTAACAAACTTTATATTTCTATTTATGTCTAACACATTCAAATGAGAAATAACATATAAATATTCCAATTTAATTTTGGGTATTTCCAATTTCTAAATAGAATATTATTTGAACAAATGGTTCAATATTGTTTTGTACTAAAATAAAACATATTTAATCTATAGAACAATTATCAATATCCTCTCAAAACAATACAATGAATCTCCTTATTGAGGTTCAAGTCCAAAAACAATTAAGAGAACCAAATTTTGGTGGACCAAAAAAGTATAGCCATTTCTGCAATGATTGATTGTTAAAGACTAATAATATTAATACTTTGTAGCACATTTCCTAAATTAAAAAAAATCATAAGTATAAAAGATGAAAATATTTTGAATTTTGAATGTAAACCAATTCCAGCGCGCCCTTAAACTATCGATTAGTTTGAAATTCGATCTTAGAAAAATATTAAATGTATAAAGTCGAATATCTACAAATTATCAAACTATGTATCAAATTTGACGAATTTAGGTTCTAATAAAATTTAACGGACGTAATCAAACCAAATAATAAATAAAATAAAAATGACTCAATCCGATCTACGGTCATTTTCTGGAATAAGTAGAATTTTCATAAAGTTAATCATTGTAGGTTGTCTTTGTTAATGAGTTGGTTGCTGAATTTTTTTAATTTATTTATTATTTTTTTTTTGTAAGATAATATAAATTAGAGTATTTAGGCATATAAAAACACGAGTATTTAAAGTGAACTCAAATATACTCCGAATATAACGAAATTAATCATATAATAATGAATTATAATTACATAAACCACAATACTCATAAAAACCTAATAAATGCATAAGAGTTTTTTTTTTATTTGTTATATTTTAGATAAAAAAAAATAAAAAACACTTTATTGCATTTTTTACTTTAATATAATTCTTGATTTCACATTGTATTTTTATTTAATTTGTTACATTTATAATATTATTTAATATATAATAATTAATATTATATATTTTTATTAATTTAATTTAATATATTAATAAAAAAAGTTTAAATTCTGATGATGAAAGTATTAAAATTTAAGTTTAATTATAATTTCATTTTATGTAACTATTAAGCAAAATTTTATAACGCATGTTAGAGTCTATACGCGTTTAAACACAATGGACGTGTCTGATATTATTAAACAACCACTCAAAATCGACACGTTTTGGTAGACTAGCGAAGGCGCTGTAGGAGAACTAGTTAAACTAGTAAAATACCCTACGTTGTACGGGAAAAAATATAAATGAAGTTTTTATATGATATTTAATTCAATATGTTTATATATAATAAAAAAAATATTTATATAAAATTAATATATATTTATATTAAAAGAAAATATATATGAACTTACAATATTTTAATTTTTTATAAACGAAGTTATATGAACTAAATATTCTTATATAAATATAAACATGAACTTACACTATTTTAATTTTTTTATTAATTTTATAAGTTTTGTTCTTTGTAATGTTAAAGAATGAAATTTTTTAATGTAAATTTAGTGGTGTTCTACAAAATGTGTTCATAACAATCATTAAGAAATACTAAATCGTTGGAATAAACTAAATTTAACCTTTTCAACAAAAACGGTGTCACCCTCCATTACACCAAGTTTAGACAAAGACTTCTATACCAACTTGCTTATAAGATGTGCTAAAATCTTCTTTTTAAATCTATGTAATTGTAATGAAAAATGATTAGTTATGTTTACATGTTGTGAAGATGAAAGTTAAAATTTTAATTCCATTTAGGTCATCTGGTCCATTAGAGTCATTCCATGTCATCTCCATCTACAAAATGTGTTTTCATAACTCAATCATTAAGAAGATACAAAATCGTTGTAAGAAGAAAAACTTAAATTTAACCTCTTCAACAAAAACGGTGTCACCTCCTTTACACCAAAATTTAGACAAAGACTTGTATACTCCACATACTTCCAATACGTGCTGAAATCTGATACAACTAAAATCATTTCATAACACACCCTTCACAATTAACTACATTATAACTGTCACTTTATTCTCGTCACTATATTTAACCATAATATTTTTCTCTCTTGTATCAAAATCTTCTTTCTGAATTTATGCAACTGTAATGAAAAGTGGTCAGTTATACAATTATCAATTCAAATTTAGTAATAAAAAGATAATCCAACATAAAAAATAAAGGGTTTATGTTTTGTATCATCATCACAACCAAAAATATGTTTATAAGTTCATTCATAAACACTTTTGCATTATATTTCTGAAAAAACGTTAATAAATTTATGGATACAAAAAGATGTATTTGGTTGAGATACAATGAAAATAGAAACTTCCCACTCTGAAAGAGAGTAATATTTGAAAACAAATTTGTATCTAAATATTAATATGATACTTCAAATATTCTAGAGACATTAAGATTTCTTTTAAAAAAAGGTAAGATCTTGATTTATATTGTTTCTCTTTGAGCCAATATGAGTTTATAAGCTGCATATATCACTTCTAGTGTACCATTTCTCGTGACAACACTCATACAAAAACATTTAATACCACGTCCTTCAAAATTTCTTTGAATGATACCCATTTTTTATGTGCTTCTGGATGATCCATTTTGTTATAAACTACCAAACATCTTTCTGAATCTATGTAACTGAAATGAAAAGTTGTCAGTTATATAATTATCAATTCATGTTTAGTAATGAAAAGAGAATCTAACATAAAAAATAAAGAGTTTATGCTTTTTATCATCATCACAAACAAAAATATGTTTATAGGTTCATTCATAAACACGTGTGTAATATACTTCTGAAAAACTGTTAATAAATTTATAGATGGAGAAAGATGTCCATAGTTGAGATACAATGAAAATTGAGACATCCCACTCTAAAAGAGAGCAATATTTGGAAATAATTTTGTATCTAAACATTAATATAAGATTTTAAATATTTTAGAGATATTAAGATTTCTTTTAAATAAAGGGTAAGAACTTTATTTATATTGTCTTCTCTTTGAGCCAGTATGAGTTCATAAGCTACATGTATCACTTTGTGGGTACCCTTTCCAGTGGCAGCACTAATACAAAAAACATATAATGTCACGTCCTTTAATATTTTCCTTGAATGACGCCCATTTCTCATATGCTTCGGGAAGATCAATTTATTTATAATCTACCCGACATGGTTTTTCAGAAAGCTCTAGAATAAACAATTACATTTTAAGCCGAACTGAATCATATTCGTATTCTAGCTGTTCAGATGAACCATCAATAACTTGTACCTGGTTTTCATAATGGTTATAAATAAGCAGCAGCACAATATGATGACATTAATGAATATATAGTTTCATTTTACCAAAACAAAACATCTTTCTATGTGACTAAGAAATTCATGGATTAAACCAAAACCTTGCTGAGCTCCCTCGAGTAAACCAGGCAAATCTGTGACAACAATTGTTATGTCATAATCGAATTAAACAATGCCTAGAGTTGAAAGTAAAGTGATGAATTTTTATATAATCTCATAATTAACCCTAGATTCAATTATAAAAAGGTTTAAAATTGGCTCAAACTTTAAGCAATCAGGAAGAATAAAATTTATTTAGACAACTTTTAGAAATCAAAAGTTGAGAAAATGGTGGAAGGTGCACTCTCCTCTGAAAATTATATAAAAGTTTTATTTATTAAAGGAGATGAGAAAGTAAGAATCTCTCTTTGTCATTTCGTCAAACACTTGGTATCCTACAACTATCACGTCACTCCTCTGATTCTTCTCATCTCTCCTCTTCCTCGTCATCTTCATCGCCATCGTCGTCTCATCAGGGGAAGAAGACGATGCACTCACCATCTACGATGTCCTGCAACAAAACAATTTTCTGGTATGTCGTCTACCAAAAAGTGTAACAAAATACAAGATCAATCGAAACTCAGAAAAATCAATGTGTACCTTAAGGATATATGTAGTTACAACGTGGAAGGTTAGTAGAATACGACGCAATGAACATCACATCCTCCTGTGCATCAATCTCATATGGATTGAATTAAACATTAAAAATAATTGGAGCTCCGAGAAATCTATCCAATAATATAAAGAGAAAATAAAATATAAATTAATTATTAAAGTTATAAAAAGAAAAAAAAATATTAATTAGAAAGAAAAAATTAATATATATAAAAATAATTATGATAATAATAATAATAATTCTCAAATTTTATCTTATATAATTACTAATTTAATATATATATATATATATATGAGAGAAAAAAAAATTAGGAAAGTAAATTAATATATATAAATTATAGGTGGGAGAAATGTTATTTGTTTTTAAAATATTTAATTTTTAAATAAATAAAAAATACATATAATTTTTTATTTTATTAAAAAAATATAAAATTTATTTGTGTGAAAATATAAAAAAAAAAATTAAGGTTTTTATTGGATAACAGGTAGTTTTGAATTTCAGGATTTATTCGAAATATTCAATATTTTGAATAATGAGGTTGATGTTTTATTGGTTATTTTGTATGTTGTTTTATTATTTGCCAGCGCAGTTGCTAAATCTGCACAATTCCCTCTTCATGTGTGGTTATCCGATGCTATGGAGGGATCTATTCCTATTTCAGCGCTTATCCATGCTGCTAGCAGCGGGCATTTTTCTTGTAACTCGTATTCTTCCTCTTTTCATAACCATACCTTATATAATGAATTTAATCTCGTTAATTGGTATAATAACATTATTTTTAGGAGTCACTTTAGCTCTGGCTCAAAAAGACATTAAGAGGGGTTTAGCCTATTCTACAATGTCTCAATTGGATTATATGATGTTTACTTTAGGTATGGGATCCTATCGAATTCCTTTATTTCATTTAATTACTCATGCTTATTCGAAAGCATTATTGTTTTTAGCAACTGGTTCGGTTATTCATTCAATGGAAGTTATTGTTGGATATTCGTCAGATAAAAGTCAGAATATGATTCTTATTGGGGGGTTAACAAAATACGTGCCAATTATAAAAAAATGCTTTTTTTTAGGTACACTCTCTCTTTGTGGTATTTCACCCCTTGCTTGTTTTTGGTCTAAAGATGAAATTCTTAATGATAGTTGGTTGTATTCACATATTTTTGCAATAATCGCTCTGTTCACAACAAAAGTAACTGCTCATTTTTCTACTTCTTCTTCCAAGTGCAGGATAACCCCAAGGGGTTGTGGGTTTTTTTTCTACCAATTGGGGCTCTCCCTTCCCACCCCCATGGGGATGGTCTACAGGGTTCATAACTACTTCTCTTACTACGGGACGCTTCCCTAGCCAACGCTTAGATCCGACTCTACCCAAATGTAGGTGTTCTACGAAGTTATTATATATATATCCCAAATTTTTAAAAATAATAATAATAATAATATAGTTGTTTGGGTTCAATTCTTTCTAATACATATTTATATAAAATAAATTAGACCAACTTAAGTCCCTTAACAATAATTTGATTTTTTTTACATTAAATACAAGTCCATAATTTTAATTATTTATTTTATACCCAACAAATAATTATATGAAAATCAAAATACCATTAATTAATCACTCCACATAATCCACAATCAATAGGATAAAAAAAGCATTATTGACTTTTTTTTAAACGGATAAAGATTGTTGTTAATTTTCCATTAAAACAATTATGTTAAAAGTTATGGTTATTGATTTGTACTTTATAATCTCAATAAAAATTATCCATATTAATCTGTTTTAAAAATATATAATTTTTCTTGATAAGACTGTCATAAAATAAAAAGTGAATTTTATTAATAAAAATATATTTCATCATAATTATCTTTAATTACATTTAAGAATTATTGAAAATATGATTGAAATGTTAAAAAAAATGAATTATTTTTTTACATTTAAAAAGTAATCCTTCAATTTTTATTTCTTAAAAATCATTTTAGAAATAGTCTTAATGACTGTTTAAAATAATAATAATCTCTTTAAAATTAATACACAAAATAACTATATATCACAAAAAAACAATCGCCAAAACCTAATAAAAAAATCAAAGTTGTTTAATCTTGAATCCAATGAACCCATCATCTTCATCAAAACATCAATTGAAATATTAAAAATCAACATATTAAAGTGACGACTAAAAGAACTTGAAACCGACCAAACAAATCGGGAATTATTATATATATATATATATATATATATATATATATATATATATATATATATATATATATATATATATATATATATATATATATATATATATATATATATATATATATATATATATATATATATATATATATATATATATATATATATATATATATATATATATATATAGTCTCTAGATAACTTTGCTCTCATCTGTATTTGAATAACAAAATAAGACTTAAAAGAGACGAAACATAATAGAGAAGAAAAGTTATATTTCAAGAACTAATAAAAATATATGATAAGAAGTTTAGACTTATCATACCACATCATATATGGTAGCTCAAGAGTTCATATCATATTACACAAATATGGATCTTCTTAAGGTTATAATAATATTTATTATCAGTTAATTTTATTTATAATAATTAGTTATAAATTAGAATAAAACTGAATTAATTAGAGGTTATAATAATATTTATTATCCATTAGTGTGAACATATTCAATGTAATGCAAGTATATTTTTTTACAATTTAAATCTCCTTAATAGTTTTCATAATTAATATTAATATTTAATACGAATCTCAAATGACTTTTTAGATGAGAAGGTTTGTTATATTTGAATTTTTTTTTATAAATAATCAAATTATTTAGATGAAATATTTAATAAAAAATATTAATATATATAGATGGTAGGTTATATTTATTGAGTTTATTTTTATTAACATTTTTTTAATAAAAATAGGAGTATCAAAAACTAAAATATACCATAAAATTAGTAGATAAAAATAGTAGTTGCACAACAAAATTAAATTCATAAAATACATTATTATTTCATTAAAATTATGAGTATTAAACAAATTATTCCAAGTTAGTGTATACATAAGAAATCTAAAGCTAAACACAATTATCTCAAAATTAAAATATTTTAAGTAAACAAACATTTAGACAATAGCTTGCATCTAGAAGTATAATGGTATATAATAGCTGAAAGTACCTGAAATAAACCAAATAAAATCATGAATTAATGTAATAGAAAAATTAAAAAATCTTTTTACAAATGAATTTTATGATAAAATGATCTAAACATAAAAAATGATCTAAATTTCACTGACTTACCAATACTCACACCTTCAGGCATGATAACACGATTATCACCAAAAACAACTTTGCATAACGTACCATGATAGCACCATTATCGCCGAAACCTAATAAAAAAATCAAAGTTGTTTAATCTTGAATCCAATGAACCCATCATCTCCATCAAAACATCAATTGAAATATTAAAAATCAACATATTAAAGTGATGACTAAAAGGACTTGAAACCAACCAAACAAATCGGGAATTATTATATATATACATATATATATATATATATAGTCTCTAGATAACTTTGCTCTCATCTGTCTTTGAATAACAAAATAAGACTTAAGGAGAGACGAAACATATATAATAGAGAAGAAAAGTTATATTTCAAGAACTAATAAAAATATATGATAAGAAGTTTAGACTTGAGCTCAAGAGTTCATACCACATTACACAAATATGGATCTTCTTTGAAATAACTGAAAGCCTCGTTCTCCCTATAAAAATGACAACATTACATCTACAAAAACTCAAGAAAAAAATAGCCATTGCATCAATAACAAATAAAGACCTTTTCAGAATATGTATAATCAACCACTTTCTATAACAAATAAAGATCTAAGGGGGAGACGATTTCTGATTTCCTGAGAATGAAAGAAGAGAGAGAAATATATATATTTAAGAAAGAGAAAATACCTATGATGATGATGATGTTGATCATTTTGGAGAGAGCGTGATTAATATATATAATATTTTAGACGAGAATCATTAGGTTTATTTTTAAAATAATTAATAAAAAAATATTAATATATATATATATATATATAAAAGAGTAACAGACATAGAATAATTAATGATGAAAGTTAATAGAATTGATGAAAAATATATATTTTATATATTATTAGTGTGAATATATATATGGTAAGGGATAGAAAAACAATTAATTGATAAAGATAAATGAAGATAGATATATATATATATATATATATATATATATATATATATATATATATATATATATATATATATATATATATATAAGAAAGAGAAAATACTATGATGATGTGAATAATTTTGGAGAGAGCGTGATGTACACCTCCGACTTTTTAAATTAAGCGTTATTAGATATATATAGATACTTAAATGCCATGTGGCGTCATTTATTGGAGGCTGGTTTGACGGATTTTTGTTGGGACATTGTCATCTAATACAAGGCCTAACATAGGAAAATTGAATGATTGATGATAATTTTGAGAAAATAATAATTATTTTTTTTTTAAAAAAAGATTTAAAGAGTATTAATATATATAAATAAAATATAAAATAATAATTTAAATGAAAGATATTTTAATATTTTGGTTAATGAAATGAGTGATTGATTGAAAAATTGATTTGGTAAGATAAAAAAAAAATTTATAGAGAATAATGTCCCAATGTAATTAGAGAAAAATAATAATTAAAAAATACTAAAAAAAATATTAAAATTTGTATAAAAATTCATAGGCCATTTTGAGTTGGGTTATTTAGGGCATTTGTACCAGCTTCCCTATTTTGTATCCCTAAAAATAATATAAAATAATAATATCCATATTTTAGAGAATCAAAATATAAATTATTCTACATCAACTTCCTTATCTTTATCCATATATCATTTAAATATTCATTAAAACAACTAACTTTTCAACCACCTCAACCACTTAATTACTAATTCATATATATTTAAATATTTATTGTTAGCCATGAAAGAGAAAATATATTATTTTATTATTTAAAGATGCTACAGTAATCCCTAAATATAAGGATTCACTGTTCATCATCCCTAAAAAATTATAAGGATAGAGAATTTGATAAAGCATTTTTTTACAATTTTTATGTTATTTATCTTTATAATAGAGATAGAACACATTTTAAAGATTCTACTACAAATGCCCTTAAATCACTCAATTCATTATCGAAAATATTAAAAATATCATATATTTTAAATTACTATTTATTATTTTATTATTATATATCAATACTCTTTAATTAATTTTATTAAAAATATTCTCATCCCTTCAAAATTATCAACAATTATTATTTATTTTCCCTTTATGTTAATACAATCATCCAATTCCAACAAGCCATAACATGTTTGCATTCAACAACGAATTCAAAAATTAAAATTTAGACCTAAAAGATGAAAAAATAGTAGAATTTAAAAAGAATAATATTTAGTTAGAAAAAATTAAATCTATCAATATTTTTTTGTCACACTATACATTAGTATAGTAACTATAATTATTTTTAAAACTGAAATATAAATAAATTTAGTAACTAAAAACTTTTTTTTAACTGTATTTGTTTGTTTTTTAAAATTAAAGTATAACCGATCATTTATTAATTAAAATATTAAATATCTTTTATGTTTTAGTATTTTTATCATTAAATATTTATATCATTCAAGTCTTTTAACGAAAAAAAAATACATTTTTAAAAGGGAAATTTAACAAAATGACCCTAAAGATGCCCTTATTTGCATCCATGGTCACCGCATAATTTTTATTGTGCTGGTGACCACTTTATTTTTTTTACGAAAATACCCTAATCGCGTAACGTGAAGAGCTTTCACGTTTCGCGAAGTGGAAAGTTCTTTATATAAATACTCATTTTTTTCATTTCATTATTTTCCTTTCTCTCTCTACTCCTCGTTCTCTCTTAGACGACGATGAAGACGGTGACGAAACCCTAAACGAACACATTATACAGATCGACGACCAAAACTCGTTCTAATATCATATGTTCATCTTATTGTTCATCATACGGATCGATTTAATATGAGGTTGTTCTTATTGTTCTTATTGGTTTATATTTTGTTCATCTTATTGTTCATATTGGTTGTTCATCTTGTCGATGATGATATTTACAGATAATCAGTTCCGTTTCAGAAAAGATTCATGTTCATGATGAGTTCTGTTTCAGGGAAGATTCACGTTTTGCCTCACGTTTCGCGAAGGATTTCACGTTTCGCGATGGGCTAAGATTTTTTATTTTTATAGTTAATCATGACTTCATTTGAGAAGGTATGAACATCACATCACTCATGGGTTTGAAGAGAATCTGTCTTAGCAAAATAAACCTTAATAATATTACATGGAAGGATCTTGAAGAACATTTATATTCTTCAGAAAAGGCCTTTGAAAAGAAGCCATCATTGAGTTTCAGGTAAAAGAAGATGGTTTGAAATCGATTGTAAGTCCATTGAAGAAAGTAAAGAACAAGTTGAGTTGTTAAACAGAAGATTAACAACTCAACTTCTTTTTACTTTTTTATACCGACTTACGAATCAATTTAAAACCATCTTCTTTTACATGAAGCTCAATGATCACTTCTTCAAAGGCCTTTTCTAAAGAATCTAAATATTTTCATGTAAGATTAATAAGATTTATTTTTCTAACACAGATTCTCTTCAAACCCATGACTTTGTTGTTGATACCTTGTTAAACGAGAGAGATTATCTATAAATGATTAAAAAAATTTGCATTTCACATTTCTCTAAGGGACTTCACATTTCGCTAAGGGACTTCACGTTTCATATGTGACTTCATGTTTCGCTATATGACTTCACGTTTCGCTAAGGGACTTAAGGTTTCGCTAAGGAACTTAACGTTTCGCTAAGGAAGTCAAAGAGGCACACGTTTCTGCACGCACTATACTCTATTTATAATTCTTTTTTGCGCGCGATGAACATTTCATTTCTTCACTCCGTCGTGAAGAATTCGTCTCCCTCTAGCCTCCACTTAACTTCACCACTCCATGCCTCGACGATTCTTCATGCTCGTCTTCTCATTCATTCATCGTCGTCATTAATCATGTTAGTATAGTTTTTGGTTTAAACCGTTTAGGGTTTATGTTCAGGTTTTATGTTTATAGTTTCGCTATGGGTTTATGGTTTCGCGATGGTATTTGTATTTGTATTTGTTCTTACATTTTTGTTTTTGTTCATTTCATTTTGTAGATGATAGAAACCACTGTTACTGAGTTTCCTGGTAAGATTTCTTGGAAAAGTGCCACATGCCTGAAGAAGATAACTAACAAGTTCGATACAATTAATCTTTTGGAGAGGGTTTATAATACCAATTCAAATATTTATTCACAGCCACAGGCTTATAATTCTCAGGAACAATAGTTCATCATATGTTACTTAGGATGGTAAGCTTCAACTCGAAGGAGATTACAATCATGGTCAACGAGCAGGAACTTGTATTTAGTATGAAAGAGTATGCCTTGGTTACAGGCCTAAACTTCGACAAATTTCCTGTGGTGAACGAAGAAGAAGATGATTGCCAAGGTTGTCCACCTCTCTTGATGTAATATTTTAAAGGGAATATGACTCTACAAATGAACGAGTTTGAGTCTCGTTTTATGTCATGCACTGACAAGGAAGATGCATGGAAAATGGGGCTGGTATGCCTGATTTTCCAGTACCTATTTGCATTTGACCCAAAGAGGATTGTATTTGGAAAAATCCTCCACATGGTGGAAGACAATGAAATTTTTCTCCGATTTCCATGGGGGAGGGTCTCCTTTAGTGCCACCCTGAAGGGTCTGAACAAGAAAATGAAACATTTTAGTTTATTATATTTTAACAAGAAGAAATTGATTACTGATCCTTTTACTCATTTTGCTTATAACGTTTATGGGTTCGCACTAGCATTTCAAGTGTGGACATATGAGGTCATTAAAAGCTTTGTCCCTAAATTCTCCAAAATTAATGAGATTCTACGTCCAAGGTTGTTAGTCTATCATTCTAATAGAAAGAACACATTACAGGAGATAAAGTCTGCCCTCCAATTAACAACATAAAAATACCAACATAAGGAACACTATAACTTATCCCAAACCACCACAATCTTAAAAATATAGTATACTAGATGAGTTACAATCTTAAAAATATAGTACACTAGATGAGTTACAATAAATAGTTCAAGATTTTCATACAGCTGAGATGATGATCATGCTGCTGAGATGTTGATGCTCTTGTAGTAGATGTTGCAGACATCATTGCTTTGCATGTTGCCCTATTATGTCCTAGTCCAGCACATGAGTTGCATCATCTCAGGACCTTACAAACCTCACCTTGGGATTAGTCATCGCATATTTATATAACCTCAGTTGAAGTTCTTTTTTATTATCAAACAATGCACTAAATTCCAATACGGTTTTATTACTTAAAGTTATTGCAAATAAGGGGTCTGTCGGTGATGTGTATGTCGATGGTGTAGTCATTGATGCTCTTTTTGCACTAGATGGTGTACCCATTGTTGCTCTTCTTGCACTAGATGGTGTACTCATTGCTACTCTTCTTGCACTAGATGGTGTACTCATTGATGCTCTTGCACTATATGGTGTAGCCATTGATGCTTTTGCACTATATGGTGTAGTCATTGATGCTTTTGCACTAGATGGTGTAGGTATTGATGTTCGTTGAGGCGTGGGTGCAGTTGCTGATGCGGCACTAGTAGTAGCATGCAAGTCCTGAGTAAGTATCCCATAATGAGACAACAAAATTTCTCCTACTTCATTTTGACTTTCAAAGACATCCGAGGTACAACTCCTGGTAGACTTTTTTGAGTAAGTGATGGTGGTAGTATACTTTTTGAGTTGGGTATATAAGTATTGGTATCTTTTCTTGAGTAAGTGGTGACTTCTCTACTACAAAGACACACAATGGTGACACAGTGCGACCCAAAATCAACATTGATAAATATGTGCTCGCATCCTGATCTTGATCAATAACAACAGGGGGAGGATTTGTGATACGCGGAACATCATACTTGACTTGAAACACTAAATCATATGTAGATTTTTACACGTTAAGTTTATCATAGAGGATATCAACTAATTCGGTAAACGTAGTATTTTGTGATAAATCCAAAATTTTGATTGAAGTTGCATGAAAATACATTATAACATCAGCAGCAAATTTTCACTCTCCATTATAGAAAACGAATACTTCAGCTGTAATAGAAAACATGAATGGATAAATAATACTATTGAAGTCATGTAATTAATCATTAAATATGTAAAAAGGGAAGGTCCTTCGCAAAACGGGAAGGTCCTTCGCGAAACAGGAAAACCCTCCGCGAAACGTGAAGGCCCATCTGAAACAGAACCGAATAAGAGCATCATGGTGGTGGTGATTCAGAATCGAATCAGAATCAGAACCGGATGTCCCATTCATTTAAATAAACAATAAAAACAACAAACGTACCAGTTGCCACAGTGCTCGTGCTCCTCGTGCTCGTCGTGCTCATCGTGGTGTCCATCGAAGATCGTCGCCGTGGCTGTTGCTCGATGGCTGCCACCGTTTAGGGTTAGAGAGAAGGAGGAGAATAGCGGATAGAGAGAGAATGAAAAGAAGAGAAATGAAAAAAAGATGTCGAAATTATATTAAATATTAAGGGTATTCTGGACTTTTCATATTTTCCACTTTTCGAAATGTGAAGGCACTTCGTGTTATGCGATAAGGGTATTTTTGTCAAAAAAAAAAGTGGTTATCAGTACAATAAAAATTATGCGGTGACCACGGATGCAAATAAGGACATCTTTCTGGTCATTTCGTCAAATTTCCCTTTTAAATTATTGTCATTTAATTTATTTTAATATGCTTAGTCAAAAGCTTATAGTAACTACAAATGAAACAACAATGTGAGACAACTTATTTTTAATTTTTTATTTACTAGTGTAAGTTTTTCTTTTTATAATTTTATTCATTGTCTCTTTCTATTTTATTTTTTTATATATATACATAAATGAATAATTTATTGCGTAATAAATTATTACATTAATGTCAATGAATAAGTTGCCGATAATAGATAAAATCAAACAAACTTTAATCGTTTAGCGCATAACTTAATAAAATTAAATGATATATAACTGAAAAGATTAAACATTTAAACACATCCAATTCTAAGTTTTTCAAATAAACTATATACTATCAAGATATGCTAGAGCAAATAAACTACTCAAACTTAGTCATTAATGTTGTGATATCAAACAATGAGAAACAGATTAAGTAAGTAGCCCGCAAACACACTAAATCATTTAACCAAACGCAGAACTTGTCGCCTAACGGGCTTGAACCCAGGAACTTAGGGTTGATATCCACATTTTATTGGCGCTAGGCTAGAAGAGGGGATAAAAATGTGACAACGAATTAAGTATGTAGCCCGTAAACACACTTAACCATTTAACTAGATACAGAACTTACGTCTGACAGACTCGAATTTAGGACTTTTTCCCAAAATGTCGTGATATCAAATATATTTACATAAAAATAATTTAAAATATAAAATATTTACTTACATAAATCTAGAAAGGAAACTTCTTGTTATGAGAACCTTCATGAGAACCTTCATGAGAACCTTCATGAGAACCTTCATGGGAGACTTTTACCAAGACCAATGTTGGAACCTTTGCAAAGTTGACTTTGAGAATTTTCTTTGTTAATGAGTTGGTCATGGAGATTTTTAATTTATTTATTAATTTTTAAGGTAATATAATTTAATACAAATGAGAGTAGTTTAAGCCTATAAAAACACTAGTATCTAAAAAAAAAAATATGTGCATCCTTCTTCATTGTGCAGCTAATTTGTGTTGATTGAGACTGATCCTAATTCCATAGAGAAGGCTACTGCTCAAGGTGAAACTGTTCTTCACTTAGCCATAAAGAACAACCAATTCAAGACTCTGCAGCTTTTACTAGATCATCTCTTTCGAATGGACAAGGAGAATTTACTCAAGAACAAAGATCAGGTACCTATATAATATGCATGTTTTTTAAGATAATTATGTTAAAGCCCAAACTCTAATTTCTTGTTTAGATGCAGGTGCTTAGTTTGTTAGAAGAGAATAGTAAAGTGAATTCGATTGATGATGATGCAAACAATTACGAGGAGGATATCTTGTTAGAAAATGATCATAATCAGGCCATGGGGTCTCAAAATGGAAATTCATCTGGTATCGAAACAGCTGTAGTTGTTGATGATCAGCTACAAGGGGCTACTCAAGATCATGGTTCAGATAAAAGAAAATATCATGACCACGAAGATGATCGTAACTATATTCTTGTCGTCGCAGCCCTTATCGTGTCAGCTACATACCAAGCCATCTTAAACCCCCCTGGTGGGACATGGCAATGGAAAGGGAACAACGAGGCCTCATCTTTCATTAGGAAGCCCCATATTTACGGTGAGATGATACTTTACGCCTCGTTCTTTATCTTCAACTCATTGGGGTTTTCTGCATCTATATATGTTATGTGGTGGTCGATGTCACGCATCCCGACTTTTAGAATCTTGAATTTGGCATTAGTGTTTCTTCTCATTAGTTACCAAACATCCGTTGCATTGTCAATTTCGGGAAAATTCCTTACTTTTGAAACACCTAATAAAAATGATCCAACATTCCAATGGCAGGTTGTATTTTTAATTTGTTTTACAATATGGCCATTTTTTATAATCCCTGCCATTGGGTTCCTTAATAAGAGATTAGAAAAAGTTAAGTTTAAACGAACTAGCCGATTCTTTCATTACATACTTGGATTCTAATGATCAATGCTTACTAAAAAAGTGTGTATCTCATGGATCATGTAATTGTGTTTAATTAAAGTGTGTATCTCATGGATGGTCTAATTGTGTTTAAAGTGTATTTCATTGATGATGTAATTGTGTTTAAAGTGTATTTCATTAATTGATTATGTAATTGTGTTTAAAGTGTATTTCATTGATGATGTAATTGTGTTTAAAGTGTATTTCATTAATTGATTATATATGTAATTGTGTTTAAAGTGTATTTCATAGATCATGTAATTGTGACAGTTTGACCAATCAACATTTGAAAAGTCCTTAACATGAATAGTCATTTGGAAAGGACAATCCCAATTAATGGTTTTACATTAAATGATTCACAAATATAATTGCTCGAGGTTAAATTCTAAGTATTCGTTTATAATTATACTTAAAAATTTGGACTTTCTTAGCAATAATTTTTTTAATTATTATTTAACAAATTATAATTTAAATAATAATTAAAATTGACATGTACAATATACACCATCCAAAAGTGCATAAGAGTTGTTTTTATTATTTGTTATATTTTAGATAAAAGAATGAGAAGCATATTATTGCATTTTTTACTTTAATATAATTCTTGATTGCACATAGTATTTATCTTTAATTTGTTATATTTAACGTTTAGCATGTGATACTAATTATATAAGGTATAGATGGTATAGAGTTATAAATTATAACGAGGAATAAATAATATATGGTAGTATAAATTGTATAAGTTATTGATATTTGGTATAAATTATAAGAAATTATATAGGTGGTATATAGTTTATAATTTTGGATTTGGTATATAATATAAGAATGTAATATAAGTTATATAAATATTAATTTAAAATTTTAATTATTATTATTATTTTATATTTTTTTATATTATAAATAATATTGTTTATTATTATTATAAATTATTGTACTATTATTTAATAATTAATGTAAATTTAATTAATATATAAATAATTAATTAACATATAAATAATAAATTATGTTTATTTAATTTAAATATTATTAATAATTGTAATAAAATAAAAATATTCTTTATAATATAAGTAAATATATAAATTAATAATTAATAAAATTATCATAATAAAAATAAATAATTTTTTTAATTAAAATATTGAATTATTTAAAAATATATATATTAAAAATAATTAAATATAATAATAATAATATTTAAAATAAATAAAATATATTTAATATATTATATAATAATAAGTTATATATAATATTAATAAATATTATAATGATAAATAAAAAATGATGTGATATAAGAAAGGTATTACACGTAAGAGGATTAGTTTTAATTTTATACTAAGTATGAGGTATAAATTATATAGAGATATAGATATACTAATAATAAAAACTTAATAAAATATTAAAACACTATTGGTGTTATATCCTCTTATACCTCATACCAAACACATATACTAGTATTATTTAATATTTAATAATTAATCATTAATATTATATATTTTTATTAATTTTATTTAATATATTAATAAATTATTTAAATTAAAAATAATATATTTTAAAATAAATCATATAAATATATTAATTTTTGTTAATATATATGCAAACATATATTTTTTTTATTATCTATATTTAATATGAATATTTATAAATTTATTCCCTTAACTTTATATTTGTGTAAAAAATGAAGTAGAGATATATATTTAAATTTATGTTTTATTATTATAATAATTTTATATTAATATATAAAATAATTAAAATAGATGGAAGATAATTAATAAAAATAATTAGAAAGAGATGAAATAAATTAGAAATAATGAATAAAATGATTAAAATAAATGAAATAGATTATTGAGAATAAATAAAATGATTAAAAATATATTAAATATATTAAATAATTAAAAATATATTAAGTATATTAAATAATTAAAAATATATTAAATAAATAAGAGAAAATGAATAAAATAATTAAAAATAAATATAAGTGATTAGAGAATGAATAAAAATATATTTAAAATTGAGTGATAAAAAAAATGTAAAATTAGTCTAAACGCGTTTAAACACAGAATGAATGCTCAAAATCAGCAAGTTTTGATAGACTAGAGAAGACGCTGTAGGAGAACTAGTTAAATGCCACGTGGCGTCATTTGATTGGAAGCTGGTTCTGACTGGATTTTTGTTGGGACACTTGTCATCTGATCCAAATGAAATTAGAGAAAAAATAATAATTAATATATATATAAAATTGCATAACAACTCATAATAGCAACTGTACATTTTTAGGTTAATTATAGATAATAAAAAAAAACATATGTTTGCATTCAACAACGGATTTAAAAATTAAAATTTAGAACTTAAAGATGATAAAATAAATTGAGGTGAAGTTTAAAAAGAATAAAGTAAAACAATAATATTTAGTTAGAAAATTCGAATCTATCAATTTTAATTTTTTTTTGTCACACACTACTATTATTATTTTTAAAGTTGAAATATAAATAAATTTAATAACTAAAAACTTTTTTTTAACTGTATTTTTTTGTTTTTTTAAATTAAATTTTATTCAATCTTATTTTTTTATTGATTACGATTACTTAATTTATTAACTAAAATATTATTATTTTTTATGTTTTAGTATTTTTATTATTAAATATTTATATCATTAAAAAAATTTTATTAAAAAAAAAATATATTTTTTAAATTATCATCAATTAATTTTTTTAATATACTTAGACTGAAAAGCTCGTAGTAAATACAAATGGCTTAAAACAACAATTTGAAATAACATATTGTTTTTAATTTTTTTTTATTTAATAGTGGAGTTTTTCTTTTTTTTAATCTTATTCATTGTCTCGTTCTATTTTTATTATATGTATATATATAAAGAAGAATGATTCATTAGGTAATAACTTGTTACATTAATGTCAACGAATAAAATATTACCGATAATAAATAAAATCAAACAAACTTTAACGTTAAGAGAATAAGTTGAATCAAATTAAATGATATATATAAACATATAAACACATCCAAAATAAGTTTTTCGAATAAACTATATACAATCAAGATATGCTGGAGCAAATAAGCTACTAATAAACTTTGTGAAATCAAATATATTTACATAAAAGAATTAAAATATAAAAATCTATTTACGTAAATCTAAAAAGGAATCTTCTTGTTATGAGAACCTTAATGAGGGAGACTTGCCGACTTGGGTTACCAAAGACCAATGTTCCGTCTTCGCAAAGTTGACCATGGAGGGTTGTCTTTGTTGGTGGAAAATTTTAATTTATTAATTTTAAATTTTAAAATAATATAATTTAGTATAAATAAGAATATTTTAAATATATAAAAACATTAATATCTAAATTGACCTCAAATATATTAAGGCCAAGTTTGGGTTTTAAAATAACTCAAACAAAATTAAACATTACTTCACTCCCCTCTTATCTATCCAATCACTCAAATTAATTAATAAAATATTAAAATATTTTCTATTTTAAATTATTATTTTCTATTTTATTTATATATATTAATACATTTTAAATCTTTTTTACTAAAAATAATTATCAACTCTTCAAATCATTATTTTTTTCTCCTTAAAATTTTTTCAAATAATCTCAATCTGAAGAAACTCTACAAGTATAAAAATCAAGAATAAAAACATAAACCAAAATAGTTTATATATATATATATATATATATATATATATATATATATATATATATATATATATATATATATATATATAAACCAGTATTAACTGCTTCTAATTCCAAAAAATATAATAAAAAAACATCATATGTGGAATATGAAAATGTTTAGGAATATGAAATTCTACAGTGTGTAATGGGAATTGAAATTGGGAAGGCATTCCATTCCCGTAGAATTTTAATTCCAATTCTATTGGAATTTTAATTCCAATTTCATGAGAATTGGCATTTAATTATAATTCAATTTCTATGTTTGGAAAAATTATAGAATTATAATTTAATTTTAATTTGTATTTTTGGGAAAATGAATAGAATTGTAATTCAATTCCAATTCTTATATTTGTAAAATAAAATATTAGTTCAAAATGTTAACTTCTTAAATATATTTTTACGTTTTTGACACACATTTTTGACACGTTTAATACATTTAACACATTTTTTACACGTTTAATACGTTTTTGACATGTTTAACACGTTTAACACGTTTTGGCACGTTTAAACACGTTTTTGACATGTTTAATACGTTTACACACTTAAAACATATTTTCACACGTTTAACATGTTTTTCACGTTTTTGACATGTTTAACACGTTTAACACGTTTTTTATACGTTTAACACATTTAAACACGTTTTTTACATGTTTATAATACGTTTAAACACGTTTTTGACATGTTTAACACGTTTACACACTTAAAACACATTTTCACACGTTTAACATGTTTTTCACGTTTTTGATATACTTTACACATTTTTAACATTTTAATACGTTTAATATGTTTTTCACACGTTTTGACAAATCTAACACGTTTTTCACGTTTTTGGCACGTTTAACATGTTTTTACACGTTTTGACAAGTTTAACACGTTTTTCACGTTTTTCACGTTTTTGGCACGTTTAACACATTTAACATGTTTTCACATTTTTGGCACGTTAAACACGTTTTTGGCATGTTTAACATGTTTTTCACACGTTTTACACATTTTGACACGTTTAATACATTTTTGGCATGTTAAACATGTTTTTCACACATATTACACATTTTGACACGTTTAACACGTTTTTCATATTTTGGCACGTTTAACACGTGTTTTACGTTTAACATGTTTCTCACGTTTTTGGCACATTTAACACGTTTTGACATTTTTAATACGTTTAACATGTTTTTCACACGTTTTGATAAGATTAATACATTTTCACGTTTTTTGCACATTTAACACGTTTTTGACACGTTTAACACGTTTAACATGTTTTTCACACATTTAACATGTTTTTGGCACGTTTTGCACATTTTTGGCACGCTAACACGTTTTAAACATGTTTAACACATTTTTGGTACGTTTAACACATTTTGACATGTTTAACACATTTTTGGCATATTTAACACGTTTTTCACATTTTTGGTATATTTAACACGTTTTTCACATTTTTGGCATGTTTAATACATTTTTGGCATATTTAACACATTTTAAATATGTCACAAGTGTGTTAAATGGGCCAAAACGTATTAAACATGTCAAAATGTGGTTAATGTGTCAAAATTTATCAAACGTGTTAAATGTGCCAAAATGTGTTAAGCATATCAAAACGTGTTAAACGTACCAAAAACGTGAAAAACGTGTTAAACGTATCAAAAACGTGTTTAACGTGGCAAAAACATGATAAACGTGTTTAATGTGTTAAAACGTGTTAAACGTATCAAAACCGTAAAAACGTATTAAACATATCAAAAATATGTTAAATGTGTCAAATAAGTGAAAAACGTGTTAAACGAGTTAAAAACGTGTTAAACGTGTCAAAACGTGTTAAATGTGTCAAAATGTCAAAAACGTAAAAAAAAACATATGAAACGTGTCAACAACGTGTTAAACGTGTTTAATGTGTTAAAAATGTTTTAAACGTGTTAAAAATATGAAAACGTGTCAAAAACGTGTTAAAAATGTTAAATATGTGAAAAACTTGTTTTTTTTTTTTTTGGAAAACAGCTTAGTGCCATTTCATTAAAAAAAAAACCCAAAAGAGGGAAAAAAATACAAAAGTTTAAGATCAGATCTAGACAATTTCTAGATTTGACAATAAAACAATAATTGAATTACAGACAATAACAATAATCAATTAGCGCCTACAGCGTTTTTACTTTTATTCTACTTGTGACCTTCTCAAACGAAATATCCCATATATGGCAGAGCTTTCTATTCTCTTCATTCCTTTCGATTCCTCTCCAGGATTGAATGAGTGCATTTCCATCTGAAGTTATATCTCTCCAAATATCTTCAGCGGTTCTACTTCTTTCACTGTGAGTTCTTGAATTTCTTTCTTTCCAGATATTGTAGATTACTGCTCCAAAGTAGCATTTCAACATACTTACATAGAAGGATCTTCCTTTTGCTTTATTCTTCATCCACTCTTGGATTTCTTCCCATATTCTTGGAAAGTTGATGATGTTCATGTTTGCAGCATACATCCTCCAGATTTGTATTACAAAAGAGCATTCCCCAAATAAATGGTTTATGCTTTCCTCAACTCCCGAACATATGATACAGTTGATATCAGGAATGTTTATATATTTTCGAATTCTATCTTTTGTTGTCAACCTTTTCCTGTATACCAGCCAGAGAATAAATTGGTGACGAGGAATAATCTTTGGAGACCATACCACATTATGCCAATCTACCTCCTGTCCTCTTGTTCTAACAATTTCCCATGTCTTTCCTGTAATAAACTTCTCATTGCTTTCTGTTTTCCAGCATATTTCATCATTATTTTCATTGAGTTGCTTCTGCCTCATTAGGTTTAGGATTCTATCACCTTCTGGAATACGCCTCAAAAGTGAATCACATCTACCTTCATATACGTCTCTAAATGAGTACTTGATGTATTCTCTTCTAACTCTGTTTCCTTGCATTTCTTCTTTGAATATAATGGGAATATTATCCAGCCAAGGATCATGCCAGAATAGTACCCCTCTTCCATTTCCAATTGTGGTTTTCACCATTTGAAAGGCATCTTTTCTTGTTTTTATGATTTTCTTCAATGACCATGCCATTCTTTCGTTGATGCTTAGTGTCCAGATACTCTGCTCTTCTTTCATAAATCTTGTATGCACCCATTTGACCCATAGGGAGTCCGCTTTTTGCTCCAACTCCCATAAGCTCTTGATGGTGAGGGCTTTGTTCCATTCAACACAACTTTTTATTCCTAGTCCTCCTTCTTCTATGGGAGTGCAAACATCCTCCCATTTGACTTTTTTTCCTCCTCTGCCTTGTGTTCCCCATATGTAGTCTCTCATGATTCTATCGAGTTCAGCCATTACTTTCTTTGGGATGACTATCTGTTGTGCCCAGTAGCCAATAATTCCAAAAATGACTCTTTTAACGAGCTCGATTCTACCTGCATAAGTCAGTTTTTTCGTAGCCCAACCCAAAACAGAATTTCTAACATTTTCTACCAGTTGTCTAAAGTGATTGTATCGGAGTTGTTTTGATGACAGGGGTACTCCAAGGTATTTCACTGGTAGTTCACCTTCCTTGATTCCCATAATATTGAAAATGTTTTCTTTCCTTTCTTCATTAACCCCTCCATAGAAAGCCTGACTTTTGTCCTCATTGATGTATAGACCTGTAATACTCGAAAAGATTGTTAGAGCTTCTTTGATTATACTAACAGATTCAACATCCGCATAAGCCACAAAAAATAGATCATCTGCAAAACATATATGGGTTATTGCTTCTTCTTTGTAGTACGGGTGAAATTTGAAATGATGACTTCTCAGAAGCATTTTTAAAATGCAGTCAAGAATTTCCATTATTAAGACGAATAAGTAAGGAGATATAGGGTCTCCTTGCCTTACTCCCCTTTCACCCTTGAAAAAGCCTCCATGAATACCATTCACGCTCACAACAAAGTGAGGAGTGGAAACACATTGCATAATCCAATCAATGAAAATAATTGGAAAAATGTGAAAAACTTGTTAAATATGCCAAAACGTGTTAAACGTATAAAAAATGTGGTAAACGTGTCAAAACGTGTTAAATGTGTTAAATGTGCCAAAAACATGATAAATGTGTTTAATGTGTCAAAAATGTGAAAATGTGTTAAACGTGTCAAAAACGTGTTAAACGTGTCAAATATGTGAAAAACTTGTTAAACGTGCCAAAACGTGCAAAATGTGCCAAAATGTGAAAAATGTGTTAAACGTGTCAAAATGTGTTAAAAACATGAAAATCGTGTCAAAACGTGAAATCGTGTTAAACGTGTCAAAAATGTGTTAAACGTGTCAAGAACGTGAAAAACGTGTTAAATGTGTCAAAAACGTGTTAAACATGTCAATAACGTGTTAAACGTGCCAAAAACATGAAAACATGTTAAACATGTAAAAAATGTGTTAAACGTGTTAAAAACGTGTTAAACATGTTTAATGTGTGAAAAACGTGTTAAACATGTCAAAAACGTGTTAATTTAGAATTACAATTCCGACCTAAAAAAATTGGAATGGAGAACTATCAAATTACATTATATTGAATTTCATTGGAATTCTAATTTCAATTCCAATTTTTAATATTAAAGTGTCTAACAAACATAAGAATTGAAATTGGATCCTCCAATTTCAATTTCAATTCTATTGCCAATTCTAGGATTACCAAATACACCCTACAGATCTTGAATATTCTATTTATAATTATACTTAAATTTTGGACTTTCTTAACAATAACTTTTTTAATAATAACTTGTTTAATTATAATTTAACAAACTATAATTTAAATAATAATTAAAGTTGACATGTACATGCAATAGACACAATCCAAGAATAAGAGTTGTTTTTATTATTTGTTATATTTTAAATAAAAGAATGAAAAGCAACTTATTGCATTTTTTACTGTCAATATAATTCTTGATTTCACATTGTATTTATCTTTAATTACTAGGGACGGATAAACGGAGTGGAGAAGGATGTTTATACAAGAATATTCTAAACGCTTGAGAATATATGTTTAAGTATAGATTTAACAGTTAGTTAACCCATGTTTAAGTATAGATTTAACGGTTAGTTAACCCATCACTAGTGATTTTCTTAAGGAATTTGGGAGAGAATGACGTGTCACCACATCATTTGACTGTAAAAAAAGATGAGAAGAGAGAGAAAATCTGTTATTTTTTTGGTCAATCAGATTGTGCAACGTCATTCCCTTTAAAATATCTCTCCCAAATTCCCGGTTAATTCGATGCTATCAGTACATGCACTACCTCTATCCCACTCATGAAGTGACACCATTACACAAAAATAAGCATCACCTCCCTCATTTATTGATTTTTTTTCTCTTTATACATGTAGAAAACGAATAAATACAATACATACATAGTACTCATAGTATCGAACTAACCCAAATTTTCTCCCCTAATCATTTTTCATATTTAAATATAAAGACACCTAAAATGAAAAGAAATCGTACATCTTTTTTTTATTCAATGGCATGCATGCCAAACCACACATATCTTATCTTATCTCTTCTTCATTGTACGGTTCCAGTCTGGACCAAATACAATTATAAATAATTAAAGAGAACAATGGAATCATATTCGGACAGATAAATATTCAATTCTAATTTAATATGAAATGCAGGAATTAAGTCTTTAATGGTTCATCCAAATATTTACACACAACAAACAAAAAATATATAACATTCATAATAAAAAAAAACATAACAAAATGTATCATAAATAATTGTAAAAAAATTCCAATTTTAATGAAAAAACATTTATTGAAAAATATGTAATAGATGGAAGAGTGAAAAAAATATATTATTGAAATTTTGTGATAAAATTCAATCACTCAAATAGAAATATTTAAACATGGTTAAAATTCAATGTTTTTAGGAAGATTTTCGTATGATATATACGGATAAAAATATAAATAAAATAAATTTAATAATAAAATAATAATAATAATATGTATTTATTGTTTAAAATTCTTAATAAATCACAAATAATATATTTTAATAAAAAAATAGAAAACTCTCATTCCATATTTTATTCACTTTGATAAAACAACTTATCTTCTCACATATCTTCTCACATATTTTTTCCGAATAAACTTCTTATCTTATGACCTTACACATCAAATATTTTATTCATATTTTTTAATATTTAACATCGTGGTCTTACACTTTGGTCAATCAAATATTTGATTCATATTTTTTTAACCACTTACAATTGATACTGTCATATTATTTCTCGGCAAACCACATTCTAATTACACTTGGTTAAAGGATTGTACTTGTTTTGTTAGGTTACAAATTCAAAACATTTATATAGGATCTTAATTTTATTTTTAACCGTTTTAAATTTATGAGTGGGTCAACCACAATCCGACCTAAATATTCATTTACTCTCACATATATATCCAAATTAACCACAACTCTCGACCCGACAATCTGGACACTTTAAAAAATAAACATCATTTTATATATTTATATATATATATATATATATATATATATATATATTTGTTATGTGGCTAACTTATTATTTATAGAAGTCAAATATATTGAAGTCTTTTATATTCCACTATAAAGGAAAATGCACATAGTACATATTCTATCTATCCTTTTATTAATTCACATAGTTAACCGGAATCAAAAGATAAGAGTTAAGTTTCAATGGACAGAAGAAGAAGTCTGTTTGAAGCTGCTTGGACCGGGGACCTTACGGTCTTAAAGAGGCTAGTAAAAGAGGATCCTCGAATCCTTCATTCTCCTTCTTTGTTAGGCGGAGACAATCCATTACATATTGGTTGTATGGCAAGTCACTATGATTTTGTCAAAGAGTTGATAATACTGAATAGCAAGTTTGCATATGATCTGAATGAAGACGGTTTAAGCCCACTTCATATCGCTGCAGCAAATGGTGACTTCAATATCGTAAAGGAGCTCTTGGTTGCTAACAATATGGTAGAACTGTGTGAGGTTGAAGGAAAAAATATGTACATCCCTCTTCATTGTGCGGTTATTAAAGGTAGATGGAAGGTAGTCAATTTGTTGATTGAAACTAACCCTGAATCCATAGAGAAGTTTACTGCTCAAGGTGAGACTGTTCTTCACTTAGCCATAAGGAACAACCAATTCAAGACTCTGCAGATTTTACTAGATCATCTCTCTCGAATGGGCAAGCTCAATTTACTGAAGAACAAAGATGACCAAGGCAATACCATCTTGAATCTAGCCACTTCCAAGAAACTACATCATCAGGTACCTAGCTAGCTATAATATGTTTTCTAAGAAAGATAATTATGTTAAAGTCCAAACTCTAATTTCTGGTTTTGGTTTTGGTGCAGGTGCTTAGTTTGTTAGAAGAGAATTTGATTAATAATGACGAGGAGGATATCTTGTCACAAAATGATCATAATCAGGCCATGGGGCCTCAAAATGGAAATTCATCTGGTAACGAATCACGTCATGTAGTTTGGGCTCTTCCAAATCATGGTTCAGATAAAAGAAAATATTATGACAACGGAGATGTTCGTAACTATATTCTTGTCGTCGCGGCCCTTATCGTGGCAGCTACATACCAAGCCATCTTAAACCCCCCCGGTGAGACATGGAAATGGAAAGGGAGGAGGGACCACATCTTTTTTTCTTTTAGGAATTCCCATTTTTCCGGTGAGATGTTACTTTACGGCTCGTTCTTCATCTTCAACTCATGGGGATTTTCTGCATCTATATATGTGATGTGGTTGTCGATGTCACGCATCCCGACTTTTAGAATTTTGAAATTGGCATTAGTGTTTCTTCTCATTAGTTACCAAACATCCATTGCATTGTCAATTTCAGGAAAATTCCATATTTTTGAAACACCTAAAAATGATCCAACATTCAAAGGGCAGGTTGTATGGATAATTTGTCTTACAATATGGCCAATTCTTATAATCCCTGCCATTGGGTTCCTTAATAAGATGTTTGTAAGATTTTCTTAAAATCGAACTAGCCTAAACCTTCATTCCATACTTGGGATTCTAATGATCAATGCTTACTAAATGTGTGTTTCTGGATTTTTTATTTTTCTTATATTTCTGAATCAATGTAATTGTGCTTAAAGTGTGTATCTCATGATCATGTTATTGTGTTTAAAGTATTTGTGGATGGATCATGAATGTAATGCAGTTGTCTTTTTTATATGTTTCTTGTGGAGACTTAATATTATTCTTGAAATCTTTGAGTCAATTAATTGAATACAATATATTCAATTTGTATTTAATTTTTTTTTTATTTTCACGTTATGCTTTTATTGAACGATATTTTTATTTATTTGAAAATATTTGTTTCTAACAGATAAAATATTATTTTTCACACTTACTTAACACTTTAAGTTAAAGTTTCACTAAAAAAATAAAATACTTGAATAAATTATTTGAGATTTATTTAAAATAAATTATTAAAATATTATTTTATATTTAAAATCTAGATTAATAAAAGTAAGTAAGTATTTTAATATGTTTATTAATAAATTAAGTAATTTAATAGCTAAAATGATAATAATGTGATAATATGAATAAAATTTAAAAAAAAAAAAACAAGATAATACCATAAAATGATATAATTAGTGTAAAAATAGAATGAAAAATGAAATGTCTGAGAATGAGGAATAATGAAAAAAAAAGTAATAATACATTTGAGGAAATGTTTTTCATTTTTTTTTGTTTTTGTGTGTATAGAATTGATGTCATTTTGTGGTTGGATTACAAATTTAATAACAAATTAACTTTCAATTTTTTATTCAACTACACATTATATGTTTTTTAATTTCTTACAAAATTACTAAAAGAAAAAATGGGTAAAGAAGTTAATGGATGGTGTTAGTTGAAGAGTGAGCACGAGGTTTGATTAAAGAGTTAAATGAAGTATAAATAAAAGTAAAATGTGTTAAATTTCTTAAAGTATTTTGTTTGTTAAAATGTATAACATGTCCTTTGCAATTAAAGTGTTAAATATTTGATCATATTATTTTTCAAACGATCTTATACATTAAAAAAAAAAATGGTAATGATGGGTCATATTTTTAATTTGATTCAAAATTTAAAATTGTTATCCTATTAAATTTTTATTTCACTTATAACACATAATATCCTATCTATTTTTGTTTAAAAAAATTGTTTTTCTCTATCATTATTTTTTTATTAAATAGTCTACCTATATTAAAAATGATAAAATCAATTAACCACATCGATAAAATAATATCATGGGAAAATAAAAAAAACCGTTAAAACGTGTAATAAGAAAATAAAAGAAAAACATAATAGAATATAACAATGTTATTGGATTCTAGAAAACAAACTATAAACTTACATATTGATTTGATCGACTTTTCGAAAATTTCAAAAGTATATGTACTTGAAAAATGAATAATTCATATATTGGAAAGTTAAAATAATTTTTAATATTATTCAATTAAATTAACTACAAAATATTAACATAAGTTTCAAACAAATTTTCCAAATATCAAATTAAAAATCGATTTATAGAACTTAACCGAATTTAAATTTTAATTTCGGATTAATTCAATATTTTTATTTTATTCTATATGTAATAAATTATATAATAAATAATAAAAATAAATTAGATTTAATTTTTGACTTGCCTAACTCAAAATATCTTCGAAATCGTATTTGAATTTGAATTCGAATTAGTTTTCGAGTAGAACTATTTAAGATGAATCTTTTCCGATTTTGATAATAGTACGGGTTGTACAGTTTATATCAATTTCAATACATAATCTTGTCAACAATATAATCAAATAATCTTAAGTGACACAATACTACTCTACTAAATTGAGAATCAGATTAAGAAATCGATTAAGGGTTCGGCTCACCCATATTAAATCCACAAGCTCTTGAGACCCTTCTGTGAAACCCAATCACAAAAGGAATCGTAATCGGCATCAACATGGAAACAACCAAGAATATAGTCGGCACAGGTGATGATCTGGGTGTGAAAGTTGCAATCGAGATTTCATAAGTTACCAAAATTGCACCCAATGCAGTATACAACTCCAACAACAATGGAAATCCCGAAGTCAACAACTTTATCATGTACAAAGACGTACAAAACCCAAGTGTATTGAAGTAAAGAAAGAACCCATACAATATTGGATTGTAGGTTTGCATTATGGGTCTACCAGCAATGTGTTGCTTCCCTTCTTTAGATGAATGTTCTTGCCATGCGCCTCCTGGAGGGCTTAAGATGGCTTGATAAGTAGCTGTTGCAATAAGGGCAACAATTACTAGAAGGCAATTCCTAACATCTCCTGGTGAGTCCCTTCCTTCTTTGTATTTGAAGTAAGTGTACCATAAGATGTCATCATTTGAGAGTTCAATTAAAGGATTAGTCTCTATAGTTACTATTGATTCATTAACATTTAAACCTTTTTGAGCACCTGCTTTTATTAGGATATCTTCCATTGTTTTATCATATGAAGATGAAGTTACCTCATTATTATTGTTGTTATGGGTTAGTAAAACATCAAGTGGTGTTTGACCCTTTTCATTCATTGCATTCACATCCACCATAACTTCGGATTCTCCATGCTTGGATAGAAAGAAATGAATCACCTGCAAGCCATGGATTCATTCATCTTATAAAATGGTTAATACTCCTTTCCTTTTCAATCTTTTGTTTGTTTTTGAAATTTAATGTTTGTATTAAGCAAAGAATGAATTTGTAGAGTTTATAAAGATGCATTCAATCTCTATATACAGTTCTGTGTCAATCTTTAGGAGACTTCTAAAATGTATTGGGTATAACTCATACATATTAGTTAAGGGTTTTCTGATTAGTGGGTTAGGACAGCGATAATTTAGTTTTATTCGTGCTAGCTTCCTTCAGGTTTCAAAGAAAAAAAACTTTATAACGTATGCATGATTGAGACCGAACTTAATAAAATGTTGTGTGTTCTTTATTTTGCTCTATTATTTGTTTTATATTTGAGCTGTTAATTGAATCAACAATTTGTATTCTCGATTGTTTTAACGAGAAGTTGTGGCTGCCCAATTATGTTCAAGATTTTTTCTTTCTTGTGAAAAGTCTTTCAAAGGCAACACTAATAACCCTAGTTCTCTGTCTTTAAGCAAAAAGCAACAACCTTTGTTCTTGAAAGTGTCTCGCCACCTATTCCAATCAAATTTACCAAAAATTAAATGTCAGTGTTCAAGACAATTCAATTCTGAAAACCTTTGGGTGCCTCTGTTTTGCTTCCATGGCCTTATAAATGTCTAATTCTGGGATACAAGCTTTTCAATCTTAAACCAATAATCTCATAATCAGATATGATGAAGTTTTTCATGAACATCAATTTCCATTATCTTCTAATATAAAGAGGTTGCTGAAAATATAACTCTGACCTCTATATCACCTAGAGGATACTTTGTATGCATCATCCAATTCATCAATCCTATATTTTCTAGTAAGAATATCCATGAACTTCATAATTCTTCACCTACTCTTAATCCATCACTCTGATTTTCATCATGAACCCAGCTTGGATGCAAGATTATGTTAAAAATGTTGATCTCAAACCCCATTTTGTTTATCCTTAGACCTACCCATTTCAACCTTCACCATGTCCTAATCAAATGCATGCATATGGGCAATTGTCTAGCTTGCATGAACCTAGTTCGTTTTTTTCAGGCATCTCAAGATCTTAACCATTGCCAACCTTACAGATTAGCAATACCTAGTATATGATAGAACTTCACAAGTGTAAGAAGGAAACTTGCTAGAAATGGGTGTACAAATTAAAACTCAAGCTAGAAGGTTCAGTTGATCGGTATAAGGCCATATTAGTTGTTAAAGGTTTTCATCATAAGGGGTTGACTTTCATGATAACTATTCACATAATGCTATGTGTTAGAATTTTATTAGCCATAGTAACTAAAAATTATGCATTTCTTTGTGGAAATTTACATACTGCCTCCACAAGAGTATGTTAAAGTTAAGATTGACCAAGTTTGTAGACTACTTAAAAGCCTTGTGGCTTAAAACAATCTTTTCGACAGTGGAATATCAAATTTTGCAATAAGATTGACTTTGTTTTTAAACAATCTTTTCGAAGGCTTGTTGGAAGGCTTCTCTACTTGACCCAATATTTGTGAATCAACCAATGCAACATTTCATTTTAAGGCTTTGTATGATTTTTGAAACCTAAGCCTTCTCTTGAATTGTTCCTTTCCAAAGGACAATTTATATTCAGGGATTCTCCTTAAGTGGCTATTTTGTGTTTCATGGCAAAATTATTAATTATTGGAAAACAAAGAAACACTGGATTAGCTACATTCTGACTGATTTTCATATCCCTGCATATTTTCATATTCTGCCTTTTTACGACAATAAGGCTGCATTTCACATTATTGTCGTCAATTCATTCTTTCATGAACTTACCGAGCATATGTAGACATTGATTATGATTTGACAAATTAAAATCAAGTTTAAGGAGGTTTTCATTCTACCAAAGTACATTAGTTCTTCCTTTTTTAGACCAAAGTACATTATTGCTTTGGATTATCTTCGATTTTTTACTCCCTTAATCTTAAACTGGGATAATTGGATTTCTACCAAACTTCACCTTGAGGGGCTGGAGAATAACTAATTTACCTAAATGTGACCACACCTTCATATTGTGAGGATGAACACACTAAAGAGTATCTCCCACCACTTAACTAATTAGCAAAGGCATCACTCACATGTCTCACATGGTTCTCATAACAAGAAGATTCCTTTTTAGATTTAGATTTAAATATTTGATTTTTTATGTAAATACATTTTATTCGAATAACATTAAATCATTCTCTTATGTGGAGACTCATAACTCAGTGGTAGAGTGCAATAACTCATGTCCTCATTGTCATGTTTTAGTTATCATACTGATTTGGTTTTCATAGGGAATTTTTGTATCCCTTGTGCCTTGAACAATTATAATTACTTGTTGTGAGGATCAAGATAGTATATTTATTAAAAAGAAGAAGTAGTTACCTCATATTGTTTCTTGGAAGTGGCAAGATGCAAGATGGTATTGCCTTGGTGATCTTTGTTTCTGAGTAAATTCTGCTTTCCCATTCCAACAAGATAATCTACTAGAATCTGCAAAGTCTTAAATTGATTGTTCTTTATGGCTAGGTGAAGAACAGTCTCGCCTCGAGATGTTACCTCCTCTATGGAATGAGGATCAATCACAATCAATTCCTTGACAACTTCCAATCTACCTTTAATAACTGCACAATGAAGAGGGATGCACCTGTCTTTCCCTTCAATCTTACACAGTGCCCCTTTGTTGATATTCAGGAGCTCCTTCACGATATTCAAGTCACCATTTGCTGCAGCAATATGGAGTGGGCTCAAACCGTGTCCATTCAGCTCATCTGCAAGATCTCTCTTAAGCCTTATCAACTCTTTTACAAAATTATGGTGATTTGCCATACAAGCAATATGCAATGGGTTGTCCCCGCATACTAATGGAGAAGAGTGAAGGATTCGAGGATCTTCAGTTGCTAGACTCACTAAGGCGATAAGGTCTCCTGCCCATGCAGCTTGATAAAGCCTTCTGTCCATCGAAAACTAGCCCTTTTCTTCTATGTTAACTAACTCTTTTTCAAGGGATGGAAAACATGTGCCTTTTTATAATGTATCTGTTTACCCTTTTATTTTTTTGATATGTTGACTTGGAATAGTAGCCTTTGTTGTATGGAATAATGAAGTCAAGATGCCTCCTTCAAAGTAGAGTGAAATTA
The DNA here is from genome assembly GCF_907164915.1 of Impatiens glandulifera. NCBI lineage: Eukaryota > Viridiplantae > Streptophyta > Magnoliopsida > Ericales > Balsaminaceae > Impatiens > Impatiens glandulifera. The sequence continues at coordinate 10,025,272 of NC_061869.1, read as the reverse complement.
AGGCTTGTTTGATCTAGGATCACTTGGATAAACTTTGAATTGTTTGAAAAGATGGTTTATTAAGATTGTTTCGTATTTTTAATATTTTGGTTTATGAATTGAACCATTTTCATGTGGTAATGAAGATCAAACAAGCTCTTATTATATATGTAGATTCTATTATTTTATTTTGTCTTGATTTCTTAGCCAAGGACCATTCTTTAAACCTTTCCTCTTTATAATATATGCAAGTAGCCTATGTGAGTGCTTGTTATCATTCTTGTAATTTAACTATTGACCAATCAATCAATATAGTTTTGTGGTCCTTAATTTGTTTTGTCCGGCCTATAAATAATAAATAATACATTTGATTAGTAAAGAAGATCAATTCAAAAAGTAAACAAACAGGCCTCCTTTAGGAGTTCAAGCTATTTCCTTTGTTATCCGAGGTAGTAGGGCTGTGGTCGTTTTTTTGTCAAAGAATTGATGATACAATACATTGAATTAATTAAAGAGAATTGTATCGAGATATGAGAAGTGGAGGCTTTTAAAGAACAATTGAATTAGATAGGAAGATAGAACCTTAGATATCTGAAAGAATAAAATATGGTTAGAATGTGTGAGAAACTTTAATAAACTATTTAACTAAATCATTTCATAACGCCATTTTATTCGTAACCGACACTAATCGCAACTTCAATTACAGGGCATTAGCCAAAATTCTTTCACCTCATAAGAGAATCATTCACCTGAAGCAGAACAAAACTCTTCTTGTCCAATTTCTTGTGACACATGGAAAAGCACAAGGATTACAAATTCACCAAAATGGATGCAAGATTTCATTGTGAACCAAATCAGTTCACATGAAATTAACCCAAATGACTGTAGAGTCAAAACTCTTCCTTTTTATAAAAAAAAAACAACAGATAATGAGTACATCAATTTTCTTTCTAATCTCAATCATCATTCAAACTCTTTAAACTTCAAACCAGCAAGTTTATACCCAGACTGGAATGATGGACTCAAGTGTAATGATACTTGAGAATTAACCACATTAAAAGGTGTAAAGGCTTTGAGTTGTTGTAAGTTGGTTTACATAACCAAATTAAGGTCTGATGGCAATATTAAAAATACTAAAGCAGATTGGTAGTAAAAGGATATTATCAAAGTAGATGACATTGATTTTCACAATACTTTTGCTCCAATAGTAAAAAATGTAAGCGAGAATCAGAGTCGGGTTAGATTAAGGTTTGGCTCGCGGCTGAACTTAAGCCCACAAATACTTATTATCCTTCTGCAGTGCCAAAACACTATAGGCATAAGAATTGGCATCAACATGGCAGAACATACCATTGTAATTGACACATATTTTGGGGGTGTTACTATTAAAGTTGGTAATTGAAAGAAGTCCTCATGATTGAAAGTGATAAGTGATATTTGGTAAGTCAGCACAATGGCAATCAATGCAATATTCAATTCTAGCACTAATGGAAACCCGAATGTCAGCAACTTGATCATATACACAGATGCACAAAAACCAGCTGTGTTGAAGTTGAGAAACAAGTAGTAAGACAATGGAGTGTAGGTTTGCATGATCGGCCGACCTGCAATATGTGGGGGCTGATTCCCAGATTGTATAGACGAGTTGTCTTGCCATGTGCCACCAGGAGGGCTTAAGATGGCTTGGTAAGTGGCGGTTGTGATAAGTGCTGCAATCACGAGAAGACAATTGCGAACATCTCCAGGAGAGTCCCTTCCTATTTTGTACTTGAAGTAAGAGTACCATGAGGAGTAAATCTCACTTGAGACCTCAGCTGGAGATGATTGATCTAAACCTTTTCTAGCCCCAGCTTCTACTAGGATTTCCTCCATTCTTTTATCACACCAATTAGAGGTCTCATTATTGTTATTCATAAGTAATACATCTAGAGGTGTTTGACCCTTTTCATTCGTTGCATTTACATCCACCATTGGCACTCCATGCTTGGGAAGTAAGAGGCGAATCACCTGCAAGCATGGAGTTACCTAAAATGGTTAATCACGAGTAAGAAACAGAGGTATTTTGACAAAATTTAAGGAGAATTGAATCAAACAAGAAAAAAAGTATAAATACCTCATATTGTTTCCTTGAAGTGGCAAGATGCAAGATGGTATTGCCTTGCTCATCTTTGTTCTTGAGTAAATTGAACTTGCCCATTCGATAGAGATGATCTAGTAGAATCTGCAGACTCTTGAATTGGTTGTTCTTTATGGCTAAGTGAAGAACAGTTTCACCTTGAGCAGTAGACTTCTCTATGGATTCAGGGTCAGTTTCAATCAACAAATTGACTATATCCAATCTACCTTTAATAACTGCGCAATGAAGAGGGATGCACCTATCTTTTCCTTCAATCTCACACAATTTCACCATATTGTTGATGATCACGAGTTCCTTTACGATATTGAAGTCACCATTTGCTGCAGCGATATGAAGTGGGCTTAAACCGTCTTCATTCAGATCATATGCAAGCTTTCTATTCATTATTATCAACTCTTTGACAATATCATGGTGACCTGCCATACAACCAATATGTAATGGGTTGTCTCCGCCTAATAAAGAAGGAGAATGAAGGATCCGAGGATCTTCTTTTGCTAGCCTCTTTAAGACCGTAAGGTCCCCGGTCCAAGCAGCTTCGAACATTCTTCTGTCCATTGAAACTTAACTCTTATCTTTTGATTCTGTTAACCTTGTGGATTAATAAAGGGATAGATAGAATATGTTCGTATGGCTTATATAATTCCATATGTTCCCCTACTGTTTTTTTCAACTTAGAAATTATAATAGAACCATGTGGCATCATTTTTTTCTTCTGAAAATATACTTTAAAAATGTTTTCCTTTACCTATTTTTTCAATTATACATCTTTTGTATAATCTATTTCATCTACTAATTTAACTTATAGCTATTAAATAAATAAATCATACTAATTATACAATAATTTAGCATCTAACTGTAAAAGAGATCAATTACACAAATTATATTCTAACACTCGTCTCCTATTGAAATGGGAGTAGACATAACCTGAGATTTGAGTAGCTTTCTTCTGGTCTGTTTTCTTGTTTGAAAATTAGTCTGTCCTGTTGAAGTTTATAAAAAAATCTAGTTATTTAAAAAAAGAAAAAAGTAATGGTTGATGTTAAATTTAATAATGTAATGATTTTTTTTTTTATGATATATAATGAAAATACAAAATAATAATTTAAAATAAAAGGTATTTTAATATTTTTGTTAATAAATTGAATAATTTGATAAACGAGATTAAAAGTAAAAAGATATTTTTGTAATTTTAATTATTTAAATAATCAAAACTCAATCAGTTTGGCGTGTATGGTGACTAGGGCAATAATGATTGAAGACAATTCAAAACTTCTCGAGGGAGACCCTTACTGTTTTGTACTAAAATTAAGTGTACCATGAGATGTCGGGAAGAGCTCAACAAATCCTAGTTTATTTTCAATCCCATTGAGAAAGCTCACTTTAATAGAAATAGACAAAACTATAGAAATAAATTGATGCCAGATAAAATACCCAGAAATATTCACTAACACTGCATATTCTATAAAATAAATTATATGAATGGGTGATTAAATATTCACTAACACTGCATATTCTATAAAATAAATTATATGACTGGGTGATTAACTATTTAAATAAAACAACTTAAATATATATTTTTTTTACCCATACAAATATATATATATATATATATATATATATATATATATATATATATATATATATATATATATATATATATATATATATATATATATATATATAACGATGCTTAATTTTTAAAGTGTTCGGATTGTCAGATCGAGAACCGTGGTTAATTTGGATATATATGTGAAAGTAAATGAGAGAATGTTAGACGTTTAGTAATTTCTTCTCCAACCAAGATAAGGAATCTCATTAAGGCGGTTAATCCCAGGATCCCATTAAGGCGGCTAATCCCATACAAATTGTATATACATTTAGTAGTACAAATTGCATAGTATTATAGATATTCCAGATATTACTCATTTACCAGTTTATATTATAACTACAATACAAATCTTATACATTTGTAGATGGAGCTTCCATTGCAGCCTAAGGGAAATTATGAGCATTACGTTCATGCATAACTTTAAAATTAGCACGGTTAATGATATAAATTCAAGTATTAATTATATGTTCTTAATTATTAATTACAGCCGGTTGAAATTGAAACCATTTATTAATCTTAATAACTTATTAATTATTAGATTATATTATCTATTAATATTTTAACATAATTATTTTATTTTAAAATAATAAAACACTTCTAAAATATAATTTAATTATAATTTTTTTAATAACATAATAATTTAAATATATATATAATTATTATAATCAGTTATAAAATAAAATAATTTTAAACAATAATTTTATATTTATTTTTTTAATAAAATTAATTTTTTATTTATAATATATTTAATTAAGAATAACTTAAAAGATTTCAATATAAACAAAATAAATCATATAATTTTACATTGAAATCTTATAAAATTAATCATTTTAATTTTTATACAAAATAAAATATTATTTTAAAAAGTAAGATTATATAAATATTTAAGTATTTATTCTAAATTAAATATATTATAAAAATATATATATACATAAATAAATTTATCTTTAAAATATTTTATTTGAAAATTAAAAAAATATAAATATATTAGAATTATTTTATTTTATTTTATTTTAAAATTAAAATTAAATCATAATTTTAAAATATTTTATTATTTATTATTTTAAAATAAAATCATTAATTTCAAATATTAAAAATATGTTATAAAATAAACATGGAGGAAAATAATAATAATAAAAGACCACATAGTTGGTGATCCTACAGTTGGCAGAAATAAACGTCGTTATTTTTTTTATTAACTTGTTCGGATCAGTTTTTCATTTTAATATAAAATTCAAACCATAATTAAACATCATCTTACTTTTTTTTTTTCGTATTAACTCTTTGACGGACTCTATTTAGTTTTCGAAACGAATCTCAGAAAATATCGCAATAATATTATTATGAATGATACGCATCAAACGACCATAATAATTAAAAGTTCAACGATTTCTCTAAAATCAGATCATTCAAAAAAATTGATAAAGGTGCCTTATTAAAATAAATAAAATCTAGAATATAACCTTTTGATCTTTAAAATATTTAACCTAATAATAAATTAGAAGATTCTAATATAAATTTAAACATTATTTTCTCCAATTTTATCGTCTAGTATAATCGAATCTTAAAAGACTTTATTTTATTATTATATATTAATATTTTTGAGTTTGATTTAAAAACATATACTCTTTGAAAATCACTATCATCAATATTTTATAAATAATCTAAATTAATTTTAAAAAATAATATATCCATAAAAGCTCTAAGACAAAATGGAAAGACATCCCCTCTTCTAACCTAGCGACAACAAGAGGTGGTTATCCCCAGACCTTTGTGAAGTCTTGGATTCGAGCCTATCCGACGGCAAAAAAAAAAATTAAGAGAAAAAGAAACAAACTTGACAAAAAAATAATAAAAAAAAAAAATCAAATCACAGTTAGAACTTTAGCAAATTTGAGACAAGATCAAACAATCCCGGATCCCACTATTTTTAGGAAACAAATATTACATTGCAATCATTTGCTTTAATAAAAACAAAGGGAAGAAATCAAATGAAGAAGAGATTGTGGATCCGCTCATCCATGTACCTAATTAACCTTTTTTGTAAACCATCTTCCATAATATAGAAATGGCAAAGGAGTCACCATGGACAACTGATTTAAAAGAAAGAAAATTTCTGACAAGGCATCATTGAGCAACAAACCAACCATAGAGACCAGGTAAGTTGTTGTCATGCTAATCAAAGCAACAAACAACAAAGATACCAACGGAAATTCTAACGTCAACAACATTATCATGTATACCGATGCAAAAAACCCTGTCGAATTGAAGAAGAGAATGATGCCGTAGAATAAAGGACTATAGCTATGCAATATTGGTTGACCAGCAATATGATGGGGCTCTCTTTCCTTAGAGTTTTCTTGCCATGCACCACCGGGAGGGCTTAAGATAAATTTGTAAGTAGTGGTGGTGATTAGGGCAACAATAACCAAAAGACAATTGCGTACATCTCCGGGCAAGTCCCCAGGCCCGACACGGAGGGGTAGGCAGCCTAGGCCACGGCTGAGGGCCTAGGACCAAAAAGGGGCCCATTTTTTTTTTATATATGCTAGGTATTAGTAAGGATTTTTAGTTTCTTATTTTTAATTTCCTTTTATTATGTTAGATTTTTTGGCCCATGGCTCTATAGCCCAAATAGAGAAACAAACTAACACTATCAGAACAAAAAATTGAAAACCCTACTGTCTGTCTCACTGTCTATCTCTCTCAGTCTCTGTATCCTACATCGACAACGAAACCGACAACGAAACTCACAACGAAACCGATAATGAAACCGACAACAAAATAATTTCGACGGTGGCTCTGTTTCGCTGGGTTGAGCCTTGAGGTAAGGTTTAACCATTAAAAGTGAAAATTCAACATCAGGGTTTGATTGTTATTTATTTTTATGTTTTGTTTTGAGATTGTGTATTTGTGTGGTTAAGCCGTAAAGATCTTTGAAAATAGTTTACCAATCGGCAGAAGAATCTTTTAGGATCAACTATTTTCTAGTATTGGTTGATATGTCTCTTGCATCCCTAAAACATAGGTTTGAACAATTGAATGAGTTTAATGACTTATTTGAGTTCCTTATGAATTCTGGAAAGTTGAAGGCATTGAATGAAAGCAAATTGAAAGAAAAGTGTAGCACATTTTGTAATGTATTTTCTCATGAAGGTACGCGTGATGTTAATTTCAGTGATTTGTTTTCTGAACTAAAAATACTACAAGTTGCTTTACCTAGTTTGGATATGCCCGCTGCTAAAATTCTTGATTTTGTAATGTCAATAGATTGCTATCATAATGTCTCTATTGTATATCGAATTTTACTAACATTGCCTGTTACGGTAACTTCTGCTGAAATAAGTTTTTATAAGTTAAAATTATTGAAAAATTATCTAAGATCTTCGATGTCTCAAGATAGATTGAATGGACTTGCTATTTTATGTATTGAAAAAGATTTTTTGGAATATATTGATTACGATACAATTATCAATGATTTTGCATCTAAAAATGCAAGAAGAAGTCACTTTCGTTGACAATTTATGTTGCATCTTTGTAGATATTGGAAGGTTATTGAAGATCAACGGCGAAACACAAATGAAGTTTATGCGTAGGGCTCCAATTTCGTGCTTTCGCCTAAGGCCTAAAAAATCTCAGGAACGGCACTACAAGTCCCTTCCTTTATTGCACTTATGTAAAGTGTTATCTAACATGCTAGGGTGATCTGTATTAAATGTTATATATAATTACATAATTTATGTATATATACCTGTTTGGTCAATCTGATCAGCCTCTACAATCGGTTCAATAACTATAGCGACGCTCACGACTGAAATTTAGCAATAACAACGGTGCCTTCTTTTATTTAATTAACTAAGAAAAATCAATGCCTACTTTAATAAGTCCTTAGTCAAATTTAGGCCAAATATTGAGCACTCTTGCAGCATGCAAATCACCCATAGTGTTGTCAAGTGTTGAGTTATTAAGTCTACACTTATAATAAACTCTACATTGTTAATTAGAGTTTATTGGGTTTGTATTTAGTTTTGGGTTTGGCCCTGACCAAGAGTTATTTAGGTTTATTACATGAATGTTTACCCTATAAATATATGATTATTAAGGGTTTACAAAAATGAGACATAATTCTAGAGAGATAAAGTGTGAGGCAAAAAACTTTGTATTCCTTCTTCTTCTTCATAGTGAAATCTAGTGGCGTCTGAAGTGGACGTAGCTCAATTTGAGTGAACCACTATAAATCTGTGTATTCTTTCTTACGTTTTTTACAGATCATTTCAAGTAGGTCGAATTTAGAAGATACAAATCCTAACAACTTGTATCAGAGCAGTTAAGCTAAATCTGAGCATTGGAAACGATAGCAAGTGAGAACAGTATAGGACATGGGATTGGAAGATTTGATAAGACAGATTATGCCTTCTGGAGAATGCAAATTGAAGATTATCTCTATGGAAAGAAGCTTCACGTTCCATTAAGTGAGAAACCAGAAAAGATGGATGAAGCTGAATGGAAACTCCTTGATAGACAAGTTTTAGGAGTTGTCTGATTGACGCTAGCCAAGACGGTTGCTCACAATGTAGCAAAGGAGAAGACCGCTATGGGTCTGATGAAAGCTCTTTCTGATATGTATGAGAAACCATTTACTAACAACAAGGTACATCTAATGAAAAAACTTTTTTACTTAAGAATGGTTGATGGTACTTTTGTCACTACTCATTTGAACGAATTCAATACAATTGTGAATCAACTCCTATCTGTTGAGATTGATTTTGGGGATGAAGTTAGTGCCTTGATTTTGTTAGCATCTCTACCAAATAGCTGGGAACCTATAAGGGTAACAATTAGTAATTCAGTTGGAAATGCTAAACTGAAATTTGTTGAAGTTAAAGATCGTATTCTTGCTGAAGAGGTTCGTAAAATTGATTCTGGTGAAACATTCAAAGGTTCTGCTTTGAATGTGGAAAACATGGGAATAGGTAATGATAGAAATTTCAACCGAGGTAAAAGCAGATCTATGTCAAGGAGCAGGAGGAGTCAGTCCAAGTCTGGGCGGACAATTGTGAATCAACTCCTATCTGTTGAGATTGATTTTGAAGATGAAGTTAGTGCCCTGATTTTGTTAGCATCTCTACCAAATAGCTGGGAACCTATGAGGGTAACAATTAGTAATTCAGTTGGAAATGCTAAACTGAAATTTGTTGAAGTTAGAGATCGTATTCTTGCTGAAAATATTTGTAAAATTGATTCTGGTGAAACGTTTAAAGGTTCTACTCTGAATGTGAAAAACATGGGCAGGGGTAATGATAGAAATTTCAACCAATGTAAGAGTAGATCTATGTTGAGGAGTAGGAGGAGTCAGTTCAAGTCTGGGCGGACATTTGAGTGCTGGAATTGTGGTAAATATGGTCATTTAAAGAGGAACTGCAAAGCACCGAAGAAAAATAGTGATGATAAAAATGATGCAGCCAACGTTGTTACAGAATCTGTCATTGATGCGTTACTTCTGTCTGTTGATAGCCCGATAGATTCATGGATTTTGGACTCGGGAGCGTCTTTCCACACCACTACTCACAAAGAATTAATGGAGAATTATGTGGCTGAAAACTGTGGGAAAGTTTATCTCGCAGATGGTGAGCCACTAGATATTGTTGGAATGGGGGACATCAAATTGAAGATGGCAAATGGTTCTGCTTGGAAGATTAATAAGGTGAGACACATTCCAAGTTTAATGCGCAATCTGATTTCTATTACACAGCTTGATGAAGAAGGTCACAATTTCAGTTGTGGAAATGGTGAATGGAAGGTGACTAAAGGAGCAATAGTTGTTGCTCGAGGTCACAAAACTGGAACGTTATACACGACTTCAACTTGCAGAGAAATAGTTGCTGATGTAATTGATCACTCGAAGAATAGTGAGCTGTGGCATTGCAGGTTGGGCCATATGAGCGAAAAAAGGGATGGAATTTTTTTTGAAGAATTGACAGATTTCAGAACTGAAGTCTGTTGAACATCAGTTATGTGAAAACTGCATTCTTGGAAAACATAAACGGGTGAGTTTCTTAAAGATTGGGAAGAAGCTCAAGAAAGAAAGGATATATTTGGTACACACTGATTTGTGGGGACCTACACCTATTTCTTCTATTGGCGGATCATAATACTACGTGACGTTTATAAATGATTTGACAAGAAAGGTATGAGTATATTTTATGAAGCACAAGTCTGAAGTATTTGTTATTTTCAAGAAATGGAAGGCTTTGGTTGAAAATGAAACAAATCAGAAAGTTAAGTGTTTAATATCCGACAACGGTGGTGAATATATCAATTCAAATTTCAAAGAGTATTGTGATGTAAATGGGATCAGTATGATGAACACTATTCCCCAAACGCCTCAAGAGAATGAAGTAGTTGAACGAATGAATCGAACATTGACCGAATGTGCTAGAAGAATGAGATTGCATGCAAGGCTGCCTAAAACCTTCTAGGTAGGAGATATCAATAATGCTGCCTATTTGATAAATAGGGGACCCTCCGTTGCTCTTGAATTCAGAATTCCTGAAGAAGCCTAGAGCAATAAAAAGGTAAACATTTCTTATTTGAAAGTTTTTGGTTGTTTATCATATGTTCATATTAATGAATGTGGTATGAGCAAGCTTGATTCAAAGTCTAATAAATGTTTTTCATTAGTTATGGTGATATCGAGTTTGGTTATCGTTTTGGGGATAATCAAAATTAGAAGATCATTCGTAGCAGAAATGTCATCTTCAATGAACAGGTTCTCTACAAAGATTGTGTTAGAAAGACATCAAATGGTGATTCCAAGTTGGAAGAGGCTGATACAGTCGACTTGAGAGAATTTTCAGCTGGATATATATTGACTGTCGAAGAAGAATAGTGTGTTGTTGAAAATGAAATCATTGAGAACGTGACCCCATATGTAAATCAAGAAACACTGGTTATACAGTTGAGAAGATCGCTAAGGAATCGAAAACCAGTTGAGAGGTGGTCTCCATCTCTAAACTATATTTTGTTGACAGATAGAGGTGAACCTGAATGCTATGAGGAAGCAATACAATTTGATGAATCGGTTAAGTGGGAGTCTGCGATGAAAAATGAGATGAATTTTTTGACGTTGAGTCATACTTTGGAGCTCACTAAGCTACCAAAGGGAAAGAAAGCACTTCACAATAAATGAATCTTCAGGATTAAAAAAGAACATGATAAAACCATGAGGTACAAGACAAGGTTGGTTGTGAAAGGATTTCAACAGAAAGAAGGTATTGACTACAATGAGATCTTCTCTCTAGTAGTTAAATTGATGACAATCAGAACTATTTTGAGTTTGGTTGTGAAAGAAGACATTCATCTTCAACAAATGGATGTCAGAACATCTTTTCTTCATTGTGATTTAGATGAAGAGATTTATATGCGACAACCAGAAGGATTTGAAATCAAAGGAAAAGATGAGCTTGTGTGTAAGCTTTAGAAGAGTTTGTATGATTTGAAACATGTTCCAAGGCAATGGTACAAGAAGTTTGATAGCTTAATGAAAAGTAACAATTTTCTGAGGTGTGAAGCTGATCATTGCTACTATATCAAGAGGTTTGATAAATCGTATATTATTATACTCCTTTACGTTGATGACATGTTGATTGTTGGAGCAAACTTGTATGAGATTAACAAGCTCAAGAAAGAGTTGTCTGAAAAGTTTGCAATGAAGGATTTGGGTGCTGCAAAATAAATCCTTGGGATGAGAATTTTCAGGGATGAAGAAGTTCTCAAGCTTTCACAAGAAGAATATGTAAAGGAAGTTCTTAGCATGTTCAATTTGTATGATGCAAAACAGTTACTACCCCCTTAGCTAGTCACTTCAGACTATCTAAAGACCAGTCACCTTCAACAGAGGAGGAGAAAAATTGCATGGTCATTGTTCTGTATTCCTTTACCATTGGTTGTATTATGTATGCGATGGTTTGTATAAGACCAGACTTAGCACATACAGTGGGAGTTGTTAGCATGTTCATGAGCAACCCGGGTAGACAACATTGGGAAGTAGTAAAGTGGTTATTACGATACTTAAGAGGAAGTACGGGTCTCACTTTGTGTTTTCGAAAGTCTAATATGAGTTTAGAAGAATATGTTGATGCTGATAATGGTGGTGATGTTGATAATAGGAAGAGCACAACAGGGTACATTTATACTCTTGGAGGTACTGCAATTAGTTGGGTTTCAAAATTGCAGAAGATTGTTGATCTTTCTAGTTGTGAGGCAGAGTATGTTGTTGTGACAGAGGCTGCTAGGAAGATGATGTGGTCATAACCCTTTTTGCGAGAATTGGGTCAAGACTACGAGGGAAGTGTGTTGCGATGCGACAGTCAGAGTGTCATTCATTTGGAAAAAAATCTGGTTTATCATAGCAGGATGAAGCATATACAGGTCCGTTAGCATTTCATCCGGTCAACTTTAGAAGATGGATTATTAGCTATTGAGAAGATTTTCGGGAGTGAGAATCCAGATGATATGTTAACGAAAGCTGTGACAAATAAGAAACTGAAGTTGTGTGCAACTTCAGTTGGTCTTCTTCATTAAGACACCGGATGAAAAACCGTTATCAATCGAGATATGATGAAGTTAGTCTCCAAGTGGGAGATTGTTGAGTTATGGAGCCTACACTTATAATAAACTCTACATTGTTAATTAGAGTTTATTGGATTTGTATTTAGTTTTAGGCTTCGGTCTGACCAAGAGTTATTTAGGTTTATTACCTGAATGTTTACCCTATAAATATGTGATTATTAAGGGTTTACAGAAATAAGACATAATTCTAGAGAGATAAAGTGTGAGACAAAAAAAACTTGTATTCCTTCTTCTTCTTCATAGTGAAATCTGGTGGCAGCTGAAGTGAACGTAACTCAATTTGAGTGAACCACTATAAATATGTGTCTTCTTGTGTTCTTCTTTCTTACGTTTTTTAAAGATCGTTTCAAGCAGGTCGAATTTGGGAGATACAAATCATAACACCAAGTATGTCTCAGGCCCTACCAGTTCTAGGGTTAAGTCTTAGGAAGAACATATTAAAAAATTTTTGGGGCAATCTAAGGTGGAGGACCCTATGCATATGTAATATGTTGCATTACCATTAGTTAGTGTGGTAAGTCTTTCGCACTCATTATTACCATTTATTGGTATGCCCCAAATTTCATTGTACATAAGTTGATATCCTTGCAACTTCCAAGAGATCGGACATGGATTTCCAACAACGTTGTTTTTGCACTCAAAGGAAGAGAGACACAAAGGTTGACAATAGCTTCTGTGAAGAAGATATCTCAATGGGTCGCCAAATTCAAGCCCCTACTTGTCTCGGGGCTCAAGAAGGCACATCATGGCTCCTCTTTGTTGATGTGTTGAAGCCTCAGGTTAGAATGTACAGTTTTCTTGGAGGTGACAACTTAAAAATCAAACCAAAATAGATATATTAGTGTAGACCCTCATTTTTTACGGGATATACTTGGTCGAGTTTGTATAGTATACCTATTTTGGTTATGGTATCCAATCTCCCTTAAATATATTACATAGTTGTTCTACCCTTTCATAATCATTGTGGTGATTGAAGAGATGAAGATGAATACTTTCAAAGAACTATTAATTGATTTGGACTTAGATGATGGATATTAGATATTTGAGAATTTCGACCAAGGTTTGTATTTATATAAACAAGAGAAGGTGGACCTTCATTAGTAACAATATCTGGGACTAAACAAAATGGGGTAGTAAACTAAGTGTAGAAATGTACAGAGACAACCAAGATGAAAAACAAATGATAATTACACCTAAGACTTTATTCACGCAGCCCATTAACCTTAGGATATCTCTTTCTCTCCAAACAAATCCGCCATTATAGACACATAACTCAAACTCAAACTCGATGTTATTGCCACTCACGGTAATGTCGGGGTCTTATAGTCATGGAGGCAAAGAAGGCGAAATCGGTGAGAATGGATCGCTCTTTGTCTCTATGAAGAAGATGTGACCGAAAAGTCCGAACCTCCGCTGGAACTTTAATCTATTTTGGGACATTTTGGTTGTCTAGGTTAGTTGCTCTACTTCTATTGGAGTCATCCAGATAGAGTGTTCTTTAGAGACTTCCCGCTGCTGGAAAGGCTCGGCCGTTTGATTAGACTGTTTATGAAATAACATGTTTGAATTCTAAGGTATATGTGGCAGTCTTTGGATGACAAAGAAAATTTTGTTAACATTGATATTGAACCTATTATTTATGAGACTGAAATGCAGTAAATGGAAAACATATGAAAAGAGCTTTGTGTTGGCGAAAAGAAGTGATATTTTCATCCTTGAAGAACAACACAACATGACAAACCGATAATTTAAACTATCCGATATGAAATTCCTATGGGAGATATTTGAGATGTTGCACTTATAGCAAATGAGTTATCGGGGATACTTTGGTAAATTTTCTCTTCAACTAACTTCTTTTGTTTGTAAAAGTAACTGGGTGAATTTTTTCTTTAAGAATATGGATTGGGAGCGGCTTTGCTCGATCAACAAATTGTAATGTCAATAGAAGTTACAAATGACTTGCCTCTTTGGTTGATTCATTTTTTTTGGAAAATAACTTAGTGCCATTTCATTAAAAAAACCCAAAAGAGGGAAAAAATACAAAAGTTTAAGATCAGATCTAGACAATTTCTAGATTTGACAATGAAACAATAATTGAATTACAGACAATAACAATAATCAATTAGCGCCTACAACGTTTTTACTTTTATTTTACTTGTGACCTTCTTAAACGAAATATCCCATATATGGCAGAGCTTTCTATTCTCTTCATTACTTTCGATTCCTCTCCAGGATTGAATGAGTGTATTTCCATCTGAAGTTATATCTCTCCAAATATCTTCAGCGGTTCTACTTCTTCCACTATGAATTCTTGAATTTCTTTCTTTCCAGCTATTGTAGATTACTGCTCCAAAGTAGCATTTCAACATACTTACATAGAAGGATCTTCCTTTTGCTTTATTCTTCATCCACTCTTGGATTTCTTCCCATATTCTTGGAAAGTTGATGATGTTCATGTTTGCAACATACATCCTCCAGATTTGTATTACAAAAGAGCATTCCCCAAATAAATAGTTTATGTTTTCCTCAACTCCTGAACATAGGACACAGTTGATATCAGGAATATTTATATATTTTCAAATTTTATCTTTTGTTGTCAACCTTTTCCTGTATACCAGCTAGAGAATAAATTGGTGACGAGGAATAATTTTTGGAGACCATACCACATTATGCCAATCTACCTCTTGTCCTCTTGTTCTAACCATTTCCCATGCCTTTCCTGTAATAAACTTCTTATTGCTTTCTGTTTCCAGCTTATTTCATCATTATTTTCATTGAGTTGCTTCTGCCTCATTAGGTTTAGGATTTTATCACCTTCTGGAATACGCCTCAAAAGTGAATCACATCTACCTTCATATACGTCTCTAAATGAGTACTTAATGTATTCTCTTCTAACTCTGTTTCCTTGTATTTCTTCTTTGAATATAATGAGAATATTATCCAGCCAAGGATCATGCCAGAATAGTACCCCTCTTCCATTTCCAATTGTGGTTTTCACCATTTGAAAGACATCTTTTCTTGTTTTTAGGATTTTCTTCAATGACCATGCCATTTTTTCGTTGATGCTTAGTGTCTAGATACTCTGCTCTTCTTTCATAAATCTTGTATGCACCCATTTGACACATAGGGAGTCCGCTTTTTGCTCTAACTCCCATAAGCTCTTGATGGTGAGGGCTTTGTTCTATTCAACATAATTTTTTATTCCTAGTCCTCCTTCTTCTATGGGAGTGCAAACATCCTCCTATTTGACTTTTTTTCCTCCTCTGCCTTATGTTCCCCATATGTAGTCTCTCATGATTCTATCGAGTTCAGCAATTACATTCTTTGGGATGACTATCTATTGTGCCCAGTAGCCAATAATTCTAAAAATGACTTTTTTAACGAGCTCGATTCTACCTGCATAAGACAGTTTTTTCGTAGCCTAACCCAAGACAGAATTTATAACCTTTTCTACCAGTTGTCTAAAGTGATTGTATCGGAGTTGTTTTGATGATAGGGGTACTCCAAGGTATTTCACTGGTAGTTCACCTTCCTTGATTCCCATAATATTGAAAATGTTTTCTTTTCTTTCTTCATTAACCCCTCCATAGAAAGTCTGACTTTTGTCCTCGTTGATGTATAGACCTGTAATACTCGAAAAGATTATTAGAACTTCTTTGATTATACTAACAGATTCAACATCCGCATAAGCCACAAAAAATAGATAATCTGCAAAACATATATGGGTTATTGCTTCTTCTTTGCAGTACGGGTGAAATTTGAAATGATGACTTCTCAGAAACATTTTTAAAATGCAGTCAAGAATTTCCATTATTAAGACGAATAGTTAAGGAGATATAGGGTCTCCTTTCCTTACTCCCCTTTCACCCTTGAAAAAACCTCCATGAATACCATTCACGCTCACAACAAAGCGAGGAGTGGAAACACATTGCATAATCCAATCAATGAAAATAATTGGAAAACCTGCAGCAATGAGGAATTCGTGGATTGATCCCCATCTGATCGAGTCAAAAGCTTTTTTAATGTCAATTTTAAAAGCCACACGTGGCGATATGTTTTTCTTGCCATATCCATTCAATAAGCTCTACGTGAGTAGGATGTTATGGGAAATAGAGCGTTTGGGAATAAATTCTGATTGCCCTAATCCTACAAGTTTATCAATAACTGTTTTCAAACGTTGCAAAATAATTTTTGAAATAATTTTGTAAATAACATTGCAGCATGAAATAGGACGAAAGTCCTGAATTTTTTCCGGAATTGAATTCTTATGAATCAAATTCAACACTATGACGTTCCATTGCTTCAACATTTTCCTGTTTTGGAAGAATTCCAAAACCCCTTCGCTTACATCTTTACCCACTATTTCCCAGTTTTCTTTGAAGAAGTTCGCGTTGAAACCATCTGGCCCTGGGATTTTATCCCCTTTCATCGAAAACACAACTTTTCTAACTTCTTCCATACTGACTCTTGTAATCAATTTGTTACCACTTTCTTCACTGATTTTTCTTTGCACAATCTTTTGAAGCAATCTTCGGCTGTCCTCTATTATTGTGCTAGTTTCTGTTCCAATAAGCTCTTTGTAGAAACTTATTGCTTCCTCATGAACTGCCTTTTATCCCTGTAAAACATCTCCATTTGAGTTTGTGAGCCTTAGGACCTGATTTCTGAAATTCCTTGATGAACATTTTTTATAGAAGAAAGAAGTATTCTTGTCTCCTAATGAAAGCCAATTTTCTCTAGATTTTTGCTTAGCAAAACTTTCCTCTTTAGAACAGATGTCTCTGAATCGTGTAAGAGCCTATTTTTCCTCCTCCCTGTTATAAAGTAGATTTGGGGCTCTTAGTGTCTTGCTTTGTATTTCCTCCAGTTTCGTTCTGGCTTCCTCTACTCTTTTAGAAATCCCACTATATTTTTTCCGGTCTAGTTTATTCAGCTTCCCTTTTAGTAATCTTAGTTTCTCAAAACTCAAAACATCTTTGTTCCATTAATTCTGATGTTCCAAGTTTTATTAAGGATTTTATTAAATTCTTCATCTTTCATCCAGAAGTTGAAGAACTTAAGGGGTCTTTTCTGTTTTTTCTCCTTTTCCCAAAAGAATTTCAAAGGGCGGTGATCAGAGATACCTGGTTGCAAAACCTGGATTTGGCTTCTTGGGTAAATTTCCACCCATTTTTCATTCACTAGGCCTCTATCAATTCTGCTCTTTCTCAAGTTGTCCGCCCCTCTTGTAGTTGACCATGAAAATAGATTACCTGAGAAAGACGGTTCAATGCAGTTTATGTCTCGAATGCATTCATTGAAATCCTGCATGTCTTGTGTTATGTTTGTCTCAGGCTCTCTTTCATTTCTGAATCTTGTAACGTTAAAATCTCCCAAAATAACCCACAGTTCGTCGTCCGTATTATTTCTTCTTAAATCATTCCAATGTGTCTTCCTCTCTGTCCCAGAGTTGCTTGCATAGACTACTGCAGAAAATATTTTTACCCTTGTCACCAGATTGATAACCTCTTTCAAAATAACTTGCTTGCTTTCAAAAAATTTCTTGATTTCAACCCTTCTTTTATCCCATCCTACCCAGATTCTACTTTTAATCCCATCAGAGTTATGAATAAATTCTCATTCTTCTTTGAAGCAACCTTGGGCAACATTCTCTATTTGACTTTGTCTGACTTTTGTTTCAATAATTCCAAATACTGTGATTTCATTCTTTTCTGCTATTCTTCTAACTTCTCTTCTTTTTATAGGGTCATTTAACCCTCTAATATTCCATGTCATTAAGTTCATTAATGAAAAGAAGATGTTCCAGTTTTACTTCCCCTTCCTTTACTTTTTCTTTCTTTTTGATTTTCCCATATAGCAAGGCTATAAGGAATTGTATTTTCCTTAATTTTCTTACCTTCTTGTTTTGGGATTTTTGTGTTTCTCTGGTCAACTTTTTTTTGAATTGGAGATTGTACAGTTTCAATCGATTCAGCTGCCTCTTCTTTATCTTTCCCATTTCCTTCACCCACTTCCCCTTTCTTGCTTTCTCCCACACTTTCCCTTTCCATAACCTCTTCAGTATTGATTCTTGCTTCCAGTTCAAGTTTCTTTGTTACCTCTTCATTCTCAGCATTTGATTCTGAATCTCTTACCACTCTATCTTCCTTCCCCTGTTCTTCAAAACCATGTTCTGAATTTCCTTCCTTATCTTGGTCCTTCTGTTTACTCAATACTGATTCTTTAGTAACCATTTTCTGTCTTTCATTCTCAACCTTTTCTTTTTTCAACATTTCTTGTTCTTCTTTCTGTTTCTTTTGTCTCTGTCTTTGTCTCTTTCTCGATCTTCTTCTTCCTTTCTTCTTCAATTATTTTCGGGCACTTGTAACAGACATGTTCGAATGTATTACAGTCAAAGCATCTATTCGGCCTCCACTCATATGAGATTCTCATAATTGTGGGTTCACCTTTTTTGTCTGTTACCGTCATCTGGTATGGAAGATTTGATCTCGGGTGTATCCCAATGCACATCCTAGCATAAGTCATATGCTCACCTTTTTCTGTAGTTGAGTCCATGTAGAGTGGACTCCCCAATAGGCTCGCAAAGTGACTTAATGCTTCAGGGTTATACATGTGGGGAGGGATGTTGCGCAATTGGAACCAGATTTGCGCAGTTTCTTTGGGCTTGCTGAAGAGGTTCATACCTTCTATCCATTTTTCGAGTTTCATGTAGTTTTTTCCAATAAATGTGTGCCCATTGATCAGAATACTTTCGAGATCTGGTCCTTCTTTGAATTTGAGAAAGTACAAGTCATGAATGTTTGATGTTACCTTTTCTAGACCATTTTCCCCCAATTGTTCCATTAGAGTTTTTTTTGTTACTAGAAATGGCACCTTGTTTCTTCCGATGAAGTTGCTCACTATGACATTCTTCCATGAATTTACGCAGTTTTCCTTAACTTCTTGGGGTAGTTTGATTCAAACGGAGAACCGATAATTTCAACTTTTGGCTTAAATGTTTCAATTAAAATCTTTCCCCTCTCTTGAACTGGATTGTCAGCTTTTATTTCCCCTATGTTCTTCTGCCCTACATTCTGTTTCTGTTGTTCATTCTGCTCGTTACTCTGGTTTTGCCCTGTTTTCTGATCCTTCCCTTGAGTTTTTCTTTGTTCTTCAGCTTTCTTCCAGACTTGATCTACATTCCAATTAGAATTGTTCTTGATGAAGTAGACTCTGGTTTTGGAGCATTTAGAGAGCTCTCTCAAAGTTTCAACAGACCATCTCACAATAGTATCGTACTCCTCTTTTTTTAGGAGATTCTAGTCTTGTAGGTAATGTAGGTTGAGCTGCTCAGTGTACTGTTGGCTTTTCTCTTTGCTTAAAACGATTTGGCCTTTCTTTCCCAGTATCAATAATTTCGTTATCTGATTTCTATGTCCTTTCAGATTGGCTCATTCATTAAAACCAACCCTCCATTTCCTCGGGTTTGTTTTTTACCCAATACTTTCGCTGCCATTCTTTGCATTTTTCTTGTTTCACCCAGATTTTCTGCATTAATTCTTTCTCTTTCTAATTCTTTCTGAATTATTTTCTCTGCTTCTTCGTCTGAGTCAGGTATCTCAATAATCTCAAGTTGAATTTGATTCCCATTAGAATCCGAGTGAATGACCTGTGCATTTTTATTTCCTATACTATTTTCCAAAACTACTCTATCTTTTCCTAGAGCATGTCCTAGACTATCACAATCTAGGCTATCAGCATGTATTCCACTAACAGTTTTATTATCATTTTCATTCATCTCATGAGTGTTATTGGGATTGGTAAAAAACATACTTGGCGTGTTGACTGCAAAATCTTTATTATTGCTCTTGCTCACGTCAGTCAGATTTCCACCATTTCCTCCTGGCTTTGGAGACCCATGATTTTCAAAGAGGATATTCGTGTGATTCTCTCCTGAGCCTATGTGGAGGTTAATTGCATTCGAATTTTCTATCTTAGGATTAGGAGAGCATGTGTTGGATTCACCCATTGCCCAATTAAGAGAGTTCGCCGGGCTTGTACCAACTGTTGACAAGGAGGGAATTTCCCGTACTACTGAAGCTACAATGTTTGCAAAAGTCATATTTAAAGTGGCCGACACGGACGGATTCGTGTCAGCGAAGCTTTTAACAACCTTACAGTACACATAGATTCGAAATTGATTTCTTGATGTACTCTAGTCTTGACCAAGAGATCGATGAGTAGATTTAGTAGATTTCTGCGAAAAGACGACCCTTCCGACCGAGAGATGAAATCACGACGCACACGGAACACGGATCGCACAGATGGCACAGTTCGCACGACAACGAATGGTGTGTGATTTCTTTGCGACTGCGATCGAGGGTTTCTTCAACGACGATTACGATTGCGACGACATATCGCGGCACACACGGCACGCTGATCGCACAGTTCGCACTTCACCTAGGGTTTTGTCGTCGAGAGTATTTGGTTGATTCATTTTATGAGAAATATAAAATGTGAAATGGGATATATGATAAAAGCACATGTCCTACCACAACCTATAGGGCCTCATGAAAACAAAACAAAAAATATCATTTTAATCGTTCTTTTATTTATCACATCAATTAATAAAATACTAAAAATACATTTTATTTTAAATTATTATTTTTTATTTTATTATTATGTATTAATATTTATTTTAGCCTTTTTATAAAAAAAAATCTCAACCTACTCAAAATTATCATTAATTAATTATTATTTTTCTAAATAACCCAAATTCAAACCAGGCTCACAAAACCAGACATTAATATAGTCTATGTGTAGATGGATTAACGAATAATCTCGTGGGAATAACATATAGAAAAATATTGTATTGGATGATATATATATTTAGGGATATATAAATTAGGTTTAATATATAAATATTATATTACTTATAAACTAATATAATAATGATAAAATTGTGATAATATCTTACATATATATAATTTTATATTCTAACATTCTTCTTCAAACTTAAGAGGAAAAGAATTGAACAATTTGAGGTTGAAGACGAGATGTTAAAATATTGATGATGTATTCTTCAAGCTTTAGAAACTCGTGAGCTTCATTCAGTTACAGGATGACAGTGTGTTGACTGATAAACCAACGAAGAGGTAGAATCTCATGGGCATTGAATGCTGGGGTGAAACAACAACCAAATGAACTCCAAAGTTACTCGTGAGTCTCGAGATCCATCCATCAACGAGATGACAGTGTGTTGCATTAAAAAAAATCAACGAAGAATGTAGAATCCCATGAGCATAAAATGCTGGGTAAATGCTAGGGTGAAACAAAGACGATGTAGTTATTAATGAAGTAGACCATATCAGTGATAGAAAAAAATGAGGAAGAGATGTCACGTGCTTTGAAGCGAAAAAATAATGAATTTATAACACGAATGATGGCGGCGGGCAAACTTGATACTATGAAGAACTTTGTCACGAAGTGTAATTCAGTTGTTTTGGCATAATTCATTGATGAGCTTGTTTGAAACGACAAATGTCAAGACCAACATGTCGACGAAATTACGTGAAGACAGAAAAATTAACGTAGAAACTTCGTTCGAATATTAACTACGCTTAGAAAAGTTTAGAAAAGATCGCAAACAAATGAATAAGGAAGCCAGGTTAGAGTAAAAAAAAATTGATTGAAATTAAAGAAATAAATAAAAAAATCCGGCTAACCAGATTTTTGAAAGTTTGTGTGAAAATTAATGTGTACTTTTGAGTCAATCATAGATAACTTATAAAAAAATTAATCTTAATTTAAAGTTAATTTAAAGTGTAATATATATTATAGAATTTTCATCATTTAGTTGTTACCTTTGCGATTAATTGGATAAATGCAACAAATTATTATTTTTCAAAAAATATATATATACACCTCTATCTATTTCTATTTAAAATATATACCTTATATATATAACAAATATATATCTTCGGGTTAAACGAATGTATTTTTTTTATCATAAATCCTTTTACATGACACTTGACAACTTGTTTGATGTCCGATCTCGATAATTTTCATATTATTAGTGTAAATATTTTATAAAAATGACTCGTATTTTCCGTTCAATTCTTACTTATTTACTTAGAGTTGTAATATATAATTCACTTAAAATTTTGATCTAATAAAATCTTTACACAATTTTAATAATTATATCATTGTTTATAATTGTTTATAATGCTCAATTTAAATATCTCGTTTACATGTTCATAATCAACGCACTAAACGAAATACATAAAGTATGAACGTACCCTAAATTAATTATTTAAAAAATGTCACAAATTAATATTACAACATAGACCCCAACATATATATATATATATATATATTGCGCAGATTTCACCCTGATTATATTAAAACATAATTTACTTCAAATTTCAATTTAAATTTTAAACAAACAATTCTTTAATAGTTTTGAAAACAATTATTGTCACACTTTTATTCAACATCAACAATAAAGAAATTGAAAGACAATGAATGAAACAAGAATGAAACTTAGGATATGATAACAAGAACTAGATTAAATAAATATTATGGACTTGGCTCACCCATGCACCTAATCCCCAAAGCGCTAAAGAATCCTCTATAAAATCCAATCGCATAAGGCATCGTGATTGGAATTATCATGGAGAAGACTAAGAACACTGTTGGCACGGCTCCTTTGGGCGTGAAAGCAGCAATGGCGATCTCGTAAGTTATCACAATAGCACCCAACGCGGTATTCAACTCAAACTTCAAAGGAAATCCTGCAGTCAACAAATGTATCATGTACACAGAAGCACAGAACCCCGCCGTATTGAAGTAGAGAAAAAAGCCATACAAAACAGGACTATAGGTTTGCATTATCGGTCGACCAGCAATATACGGCTTCCCGTTTCCAAATGAGCTGTCTTGCCATGCACCACCAGGAGGGCTTAAAATAGCTTGGTAAGTAGCTGTGGTGATTAGGGCAACAATGACTAGAAGACAATTGCGAACATCTCCGGGGGAGTCCCTTCCTTCTTTGTACTTGAAATAAGTGTACCATGTGATGTCGTCGGCCGAGAGCTCGGTTTGAGACTCGGTTTCAACATGTGCAGAATGTGGTTCTATGGTTGACGATTGATTTGGACCTCTTTTAGCTCCAGCTTGTAGTAGGATATCCTCCATTCTTTTATCAAACTTGTTGTCACCCATTTCATTGTGCATGAGTAAAACATCAAGAGGTGTTTGACCATTCAAATTCATTGCATTCACATCCACCATAACTTCAGAGTTTTCATGCTTATTGCAGAGCAAGAAATTTATCACCTGCGTGCATGCATGGACTCACCTCAAATAATTGAATACACACAAAAGAAAAAAGTGCATTTCTTTTTATCTAGACTGATCAAGAGCCTTAAGGAAAGTTATGATTGATCAAGTTTTTAGACTGCTTAAAAGCCTTAAGTTAAGGCTTAAAACAATCCTTTCGGTAGTGGAATATCAAATTTTGCAATAAGATTGACTTTGTTTTTAAACAATCTTTTCGAAGCTTGTTGGAAGGCTTCTCTACTTGACCCAATATTTTTTAATCAACCAATGCAACATTTCATTTTAAGACTTTGTATGATTTTTGAAACCTAAGCCTTCTCTTGAATTGTTCCTTTCCAAAGGACAATTTATATTCAGGGATTCTCCTTAAATGGTTATTTTGTGTTTCATGGCAATATTATTAATTATTGGAAAACAAAGAAACACTGAATTGGCTACATTCTGACTGATTTTCATATCCCTGCATATTTTCATATTCCACCTTTTTACAACAATAAGGCTGCACTTCACATTATCACTAATTCATTCTTTCATGAACTTACCAAGCATATGTAGACATTGATTGTGATTTGGCAAATTAAAATCAAGTTTAAGGAGGTTTTCATTCTACCAAAGTACATTAGTTCTTCCTTTTTTAGACCAAAGTACATCATTGCTTTGGATTATCTTCGATTTTTTACTCCCTTAATCTTAAACTGGGATAATTGGATTTCTACCAAACTTCACCTTGAGGGGCTGGAGAATAACTAATTTACCTAAATGTGACCACACCTTCATATTGTGAGGATGAGCACACTAAAGAGTATCTCCCACCAATTAACTAATTAACAAAGGCATCACTCACATGGCTCACATGATTCTCATAACAAGAAGATTCCTTTTTAGATTTAGATTTAAATATTTGATTTTTTTATGTAAATACATTTTATTCGAATAACATTAAATCATTCTATTATGTGGAGACTCATAACTCAGTGGTAGAGTGCACTAACTCATGTCCTCATTGTCATGTTTTAGTTATACTGATTTGGTTTTCATAGGGAATATTTGTATACCTTGTGCCTTGAACAATTATAATTACTTGTTGTGACGATCAAGATAATATATTTATTAAAAAAAGAAGAAGAAGAAGTAGAAGTAGTTACCTCATATTGTTTCCTTGAAGTGGCCAGATGCAAGATGGTATTGCCTTGGTCATCTTTGTTCTCGAGTAAATTGAGCTTTCCCATTCGATAGAGTTGATCAAGTAGAATCTGCAGAGTCTTGAATTGGTTGTTCTTTATGGCTAAGTGAAGAACAGTCTCACCTTGAGCAGTAGCCTTCTCTATGGAATCAGGGTCAGTCTCAATCAACAAATTAACTACATCCAATCTACCTTTAATAACTGCGCAATGAAGAGGGATGCACCTATCTTTTCCTTCAACCAGGACCATATTGTTGATGACCACGAGTTCCTTTACGATATTGAAGTCACCGTTTGCTGCAGCAATATGAAGTGGGCTCAAACCGTCCTCATTCAAATCATATGCGAGCTTTCTATTCAGTATTATCAACTCTTTGACAAAATCATGGTGACTTGCCATACAACCAATATGTAAAGGGTTGTCTTCGCGTAACAACGAAGGAGAATGAAGGCTTCTAGGATCTTCTTTTGCTAGCCTCTTTAAGACCGTAAGGTCCCCGGTCCAAGCAGCTTCTTCAATCAGGCTTCTTCTTTTGTCCATTGAAACTTAACTCTTATCTTTTAATTCTGGTTAACTATGTGGATTAATAAAGGGATAGAATATGCTCATAAGGCTTATATAATTCCATATGTTCATCAATATGTTGACTTAGAAATTATAATAGAACCATGTGCTTTATTTATTTTTTTATTCTGAAAATATACTTTAAAAATGTTTTCCTTTACCTATTTTCTCAACTACACATTATTCTTTTAATTTTTATCCCTTACTCATAATCCAGTATAAAAGACTTTATTTTATCGTTATATATTAATATTTAAAAAAAATTAAAATAAATCGTTTGAAAATCGCTAATTATCAATATTTTTTAAATAATCTAAATTTATTTTAAAAAAATCAATCCAAAAAGGTCTCAGACAAAATGGAGAGACAAATAAACAAACTTGACAAAAGGTCAATTCACGATTAGACCTTTAGCAAATTTGACACAAGGTTAAACAAACTCACACTTACTGTTTTTTAGGAAACAAATAAAGGGGTTAAAATCTCAAGTTAACTCTTAAAATTTTATAATTTTACTATTTCACATATGTTTAACGAGTCTAATTTTAAGTAAACTCTTAAATATGTAAACTCTTACGATTTTAAATTTACGATAATAAGATTTTACGAGTTTACGAATTTATAAATAATTTCGATTTTACCATTTTATACGATTTTACTTTTAAAAATACAAATTTATATTAATTAAATTAAAAATTAAAGTTATCATTTATTTAAATTAATTAATTTTGTAAATATAATTTTTATAAGGTTATTTACTTATTATAATTTTTTAATTAATTTTATATTAAAATATATAATTTTTTTTAAATTGACTAAGTACAAAATACTTAATTATATATATAAATAATAATAATAATATATAACTATTATTTTTTCAAATTAAACTCTTACAATTTCGATTTCACGTAAACTCTAAATTTTACGAGTTTACAATTATCTAACAATTCTACACAAACTCTCGATTTTGACCGTCTTGAAATAATCGATTTTGACAGCCTTGAAACAAATATTACATTGCAATAATTGATTTAATAAAAACAAAAGGAAGAAATCAAATGAAGAGAGATTATGGATCCGGCTCATCCATGTACCTAATTAACCCTTTTTTGTAAACCATCTTCCATAATATAGAAATGGAAAAGGAATCACCATGGACAACTGAGTTAAATGAACGAAAGTTTGTGACACGGCATCATTGAGAAACAAACCAACCATAGAGACCAGGTAAGTTGTTGTCATGCTAATTAAGGCAACAAACAACAAAGATACCAACGGAAATTCTAACGTCAACAACATTATCATGTATACCGATGCAAAAAACCCTGTCGAATTGAAGAAGAGAATGATGCCGTAGAATAAAGGACTATAGCTATGCAATATTGGTTGACCAGCAATATGATGGGGCTCTCTTTCCTTAGAGTTTTCTTGCCATGCACCACCGGGTGGGCTTAAGATAAATTGGTAAGTAGTGGTGGTGATTAGGGCAACAATAACCAAAAGACAATTGCATACATCTCCGGGCGAGTCCCTTCCTTTATTGTACTTGAGTAAAGTGTACTCTGGAGTTCTGTATTAGAATATAGAGAAATTGTATTAAATGTTATATATAATACAATTCTTAGGGCCGCTAGTGCATAGAAATAGTTTAGAATTGTGACAAGAGAGGTATTTTGACAAAATTTAAGGAGAATTGAATCAAACAAGAAAAGTTATATATATTAACTGAGAAAAATAAACTTTTGGAGGAAGAGGAGATAGAAAGACTCTTGAGGATTTCTTCTACAAGACTGAAACAAACTTTTTATTATTCTTTTCTCTCTTACTTCATATTCAGCACACAGACCTTTATTTATAGTCTCTTAACAGAAAACAAAACGTACAAGAAATAAAAACAAATATTAAAGACAAAAACTGTAACAGCAACATTTAAGGCTGACCCCTGATTACTAAAACTGCTAAAACGTTTGAAACGTTTGAGATCTCCACCATTAAAGACATTCAATTTATTATTTAAAATATGGCTGACCGTTATTTGAGTTTATTGTGTAACAAATTCCTCCCTTAAACTCAAATCTTTTCCATCTTTCATTCCGATCATCCTCTTGAAATTTTCGAACAACACAGTTGGTAGCGCCTTTGTAAAAATATCCGCCACTTGATCACGACTCGCAACATGACTTAATCGCACTTTACCTTCCTTCACATGTTCCCGTATAAAATGGAAACGAACATCGATATGCTTGCTCCTCTCATGGTGCACCGGATTCCTTGCCAACTCAATTGCTAATTTGTTGTCGACTCGTATTTCAGTTGCTTCGTGTTGCTGGATTTGTAGTTCGTTCAGTAGACTTCTTAGCCATATTGCGTGACACACACACCAGGATGCTGCCACATACTCTGCCTCACATGTTGACAATGTCACTATTGGTTGCTTCTTTGAGAGCCATGTAAAAGTTGTGTCTCCCATATAAAACACATATCCCGATGTACTTTTTCGATCATCTATATCTCCACACCAATCACTATCGGAATAACCGATCAACTTGTATTCCTTTGTCTCGGAGTATAGTAACCCGAGTGACGACGTTCCTCGGATGTATCGAAGAATTCTTTTAATAGCCTTCAAATGCATGTAGTTCGGTTCCTCCATGAATCGGCTTACTATGCCGACACTA
This sequence comes from Impatiens glandulifera, assembly GCF_907164915.1. NCBI lineage: Eukaryota > Viridiplantae > Streptophyta > Magnoliopsida > Ericales > Balsaminaceae > Impatiens > Impatiens glandulifera. The sequence goes on along the minus strand of NC_061869.1, from coordinate 9,997,171 downwards.
TACGCAATGTCAGGCCTTGTGCATGTGAGATATCGTAGACTTCCGACTAAACTTCGATATTTGCTGGCATCCGTACGATCTCCTCCCTCAAATTTAGAGAGTTTTGTTCCGAGTTCCATTGGTGTTGCTACTGGGTTGCATTCTTCCATCTTATTCTTTTTCAGAATGTCTTTTGCATATGCCTCTTGGGACACAAATATTCCAGATTTTCCCTGTCTAACCTCAAGACCAAGGAAATATTTCATTAGCTCCAAATCTGTCATTTCGAACTCCCGAGTCATAGCGATTTTAAAGTCTTGTATCATCTTATCATTGTTCCCCATGAATATAAGATCATCAACATAGAGAGCTACTAACAACAGGTTACCTTCGTCTTTCTTTGCGTACAATGCATGTTCATATGGACATTGTATGAATCCATTCTTCTTGAAGTAGGTGTCGATTCTGGTGTTCCATGCTCGAGGCGCTTGCTTTAGCCCATATAGCGCCTTTTTTAGCTTCAGCACTTTACTCTCCTTCCCGACTTTCGTGTACCCGGGTGGTTGCTCCACAAATACTTCCTCTTCAAGCACACCATTTAAAAATGCTGATTTCACATCCATCTGATAGATCGACCATTTGAAATGTGCCACTTGGGATAAAAGAAGCCGGATTGTCTCCATTCTTGCCACTGGGGCAAAGACTTCATCGTAGTCGATCCCAGCTTTTTGTCTATACCCTTTTGCAACAAGGCGTGCCTTGTACCTTTCTATCTCACCCAGGGCATTCATCTTTTTCTTGTACACCCATTTCACTCCGATAGCTCGACATCCATCCGGCAACTCCGCCAACTCCCAAGTTTCATTTCTTTCGATTGCCCGTATCTCTTCATCCATCGCGTCTTTCCATTTCTTATCCCTCACTGCCTCTTCAAAAATGATGCTCTCTGCATCTGCCAAAAGACACACCAAATGTGCTTCACTTGTTGACTCGTATAGGTCTTGTAAACTTCGCATCTTCGGTTGTCTAGGCTCGTTTTCATCATCAGATGTTTGAGAGGTTGTTGGTGCTAATATCGGTTTAGTGGTTGATGGCTCTCCTTTTTCTTCCTGTTGAGATTCCTCCTTTTGGTTATTCCAATCCCATGCACTTTCTTCATTCACCTGCACATCTCGGCTTACGACCACCTTCTTTTTAATTGGGTCGAATAACTTGAAGGCCTTCGTTTTCTCGTCATATCCGATGAAGATGTATTTTTTGCTCTTATCATCTAGTTTGGTTCTTCTTTGATTTGGTATATGCGCGTAGGCCACACTACCAAATACCTTTAAATGCGATACGGTCGGTTTTTGTCCGCTCCAAGCTTCTTGTGGTGTTAGATCCGCCAATTTTGCGTGCGGGCATCGATTTTGGACATACACGGCACATTGCACCGCTTCTGCCCAAAACTCTTTCGGCATGTTTTTGCTCTTCATCATAGACCGAACCATGTCGATGATAGTCCGATTTTTTCTCTCGGCCACGCCATTTTGCTGAGGTGAGTAGGGCGCCGTTAAGAATCTTTTGATCCCTTGTTCCTCGCAATAGACTGTGAAAGCGGTTGACATGTACTCTCCTCCTCTATCTGACCGTATGGCCTTGATGAAAAAACCAGTCGTCTTCTCCACTAATACCTTGAATTTTTTGAATGACTCGAATGCTTTCGATTTTTCTTTCAAAAAATAAATCCAAGTTTTTCTTGTGTAGTCATCAATGAATGTAATAAAGTACCTCTTCTCACTGTATGACTTAGGTGTGATTGGGCCGCATATATCGGTGTGAATCAGTTCGAGAGACTTCCTTGCACTATATTTCTCCTTCTTTGGGAATGAGTTCCTTGATTGTTTTCCGAGTACACATCCCTCGCAAAATTTCTTGGTGTAATCCATGTTTGGTAGCCCGTGAACCATATCCTTCTTTGCTAACTCATGTAGGCCTCCGTAGTGCAGGTGTCTGAATCGTAAGTGCCACAGCGAGGCTTTATCCACCACTTTCACTTGTAGACATTGTTCTCGAACGTTTCTCAAGTTGAGTTTGAACGTTCGATTATTGGCCATCTCAACTTGTGTAAGCAACCTACCTTTTTCGTTCTTTAAATGCAACATTCGGTCTTTCATGAGTACTGAGTATCCCTTCTCCAATAATTGCCCCAAGCTAATAATGTTACTCTTCAAGTCAGGGACAAAGTATACATTTTCAATTGTCCCTTCTTTTCCATCGTCTTGTGAGAAACATATTCTACCTCGGCCCTTTACTTGAACCTTCGATTCATCCCCAAATGACACGTACCCATTCTTTATCTCTTGTATCTCCACAAAAAAATTCTTGTTCCCGCACATATGATTGCTGGCTCCAGTATCGAGATACCACAACGTCTCCTTATCGGAAGTGGTGTCTTTATAGGCCATCATGAGAACACCGACTTCTCTTGTCTCCTCTTCCGCGACCAGATTCGCGTTCTCTTCTATCCTTTTTTCAGAATAGCACTCTTTTGCATAGTGCCCATATTTTCCGCAGTTGTAACATTCGACGTTTGATTTGCACTCTTTTGCATAGTGCCCATGCTTTCCGCAGTTGTAGCATTCAACAGTTGGATGATTTGACCGGCCGCCTCTCCCACGACCACGTCCTCGCCCACGCCAATTTTGTTGGCTTAACTGATCATTTTCTTCATAATTGTTTCCACGTCCTCGGCCTCCGCTGCGGCCATAACCACGACCTCCACGACCGCGTCCTCTTCCTCGATTGTGTTGCGCATACATTACTCTGTCCTCCTTGATGGTTGCCTTGGCTTGTAAGGCTTCTTCGAGCAACTCTTGTTTTTTCTTATTCTTCCGTTGCTCATGTGCTTCAAGAGAACCAGCAAGATCATCAACGGTCATCTCTTCCAGACTCTTTGATTCCTCGATTGCACAAACGACGTTTTCGAAATTCTCGGTCAATGACCGTAGAATCTTCTCCACAACTCTTGCATCGGAGAGGGTTTCTCCATTGCGTTTGAGTTGATTCACCACTGTTTGCACACGTGTGATGTAGGTAGAAATTCCTTCTGACTCCTTCATCTTCATGGCCTCCAGTTCGCCTCGAAGAGTTTGAAGTCGCACTTGTTTAACTCGATCGGCACCCTTGAAAACCTTTTCTAAAATGTCCCACGCTGCCTTCGAGTTTTCTGCACCTGCAATTTTCTCGAAACCCGACTCGTCCACCGCTTGAAACAAAAGGTAGAGAGCGGTCTTATCTTTCATTCGTGTTTCTTTCAACGCCCTCAACTGAGTCGCCGAAAGATTTCCTGTTTCAGCTGGTTCTTCATAACCATCTTCAACTACTTCCCATACGTCTTGTGCACCGAGTAAAGCTCGCATCTGAATACTCCAATTATCAAAGTTGGTTTTGGTGAGTCGCGGCAGTGGTATTTGCCCCAGCGCTTTGTTTGCCATGGCGCTCTGATACCAATTTGAGAAAAATAAACTTTTGGAGGAAGAGGAGATAGAAAGACTCTTGAGGATTTCTTCTACAAGACTGAAACAAACTTTTTATTATTCTTTTCTCTCTTACTTCATATTCAGCACACAGACCTTTATTTATAGTCTCTTAACAGAAAACAAAACGTACAAGAAATAAAAACAAATATTAAAGACAAAAACTGTAACAGCAACATTTAAGGCTGACCCCTGATTACTAAAACTGCTAAAACGTTTGAAACGTTTGAGATCTCCACCATTAAAGACATTCAATTTATTATTTAAAATATGGTTGACCGTTATTTGAGTTTATTGTGTAACATTAACTTATACATCTGTAAATATAAAACTATAGATATACCTCATATTGTTTCCTTGAAGTGGACAGATGCAAGATGGTATTGCCTTGGTCATCTTTGTTTCTCAATAAATCTTGCTTGTCCATTCCAACAAGATGATCTACTAGCTAGAATCTGCAAAGTCTTGAATTTATTATTCTTTATGCTAGGTGGAGAACAGTCTCACCTCGATCGGCGGTAGCCACCTCTATGGATTGAGGATCAATCGCAATCAACTCCTTCACTATGTTCAATCGACCTTTAATAACTGTGTAATGAAGAGGGATGCGTCGGTCTTTCCCTTCAACCATATGTAGTGCATCTTTGTTGATACTCAAAAGTTCCTTCAAGATATTGAAGTCACCATTTGCTGCTGAAATATGGAGTGGGCTCAAGCCGTCCGCATTAAGATCATATGCAAGATTTCTCTTCAACTTTATCAATTCTTTCACAAAACCGAGGTGACTTGTCATGCAAGCAATATGCAACGGGTTGTCGTTGCCTATTAACGACGAGGAGTGTATGATTCGGGGATCTTCATTCGCTAGCCTCTTTAAGACGATAAGGTCTCCACCCCATGCAGCTTCAAACAACCTTCTGTCCATGGAATTAAGCTTACTCTATCTTGTTTGCTCAATATGTTTAAGTGTGGAATGAAAAGGCATAGAAAGAATATGTATTGCATGGCTTGTTGGAATTTTTAGGCTTACTTGTATAATAAATAATTGTGCAATAATGTGATCTAATGTGAAATTAAGTTTATGGTTTATGGGTGTATTTGTCATGAATATAAAGTGAGGATACCTAAGTGACATTTCTAATTTTATGAAGGGGCTAAATTAGAAATTGTCAAACCATAATAACTAACTTATTGTTGATTATATGTAATGGTAATGGTCCCTATTTGAAGTAATGTCAATTCTCCTTTGCGTCCCCATCAACAGAGGGAGAAACCTATTGACTTACTCGTCAAATGGAAGAACTATTCTACATAAAGAAAGTCTAAAGAAATAGAAGATTAAAGACTTTTTCTATTACAAGGAAAGAAAAGATTCATGCGATTAATTAAGGTACGCTTCCGCTGCATTCAGATTTTAATTTCTCACACATTAAATTAGAATCTAATTAATATAATTCTAACATGACTTTAATTTAGAATGCCATATCTTTTCCTTCTATTTTCTTTCCAATGTTGACTTAGAAGAATAGAACCAAGTCAATGGATATCCCACCAATTAAGAAGTAATTTTTTATTCTTTTTTAAAGACAAATTGCTATTATAAAATAGTTGTGTATATCATATTAGTGACGATTTCTCGTGATGAACTATACTTTTGATTGGTTTGCATAAATATGAGACTTTTGAGGGTCAGTGGCATTTTAAAAATATTGTATAACCTAATATAGATCATCTCGTTGAAGTACAAAAATGGCTAATAGCCCACGGAATTACAATAGTTGAATTATCTGTCGCTATTGATCAAAAGAAATGTAACAGGAACGCATAACTAGTATTTTTCTTAGGAGGAACGTTTTAAGAGTTTAAAAAATAATTTTATCGTATTTAAAATTACTGAGTATTCTTAATATATTTCATGATATTTAGTGAGATTTTATGTAACTTTCATTTATTTTATATATTTCATTCAAGTTAATCTAAAATAAATTTAGTTTTGTAATATAAAAGTCGTACTATTTCTCAAATTATCGTCGTTAAAATTCAATAACAAACAATTGGATATTCGTTGCTATTTCTTCTGACATTTTAATAAATAGTTATTAAAATTACTTTTCTTTTGTCAATAAGACAGAAAATAAGTAGCTAATTTTCGTCGTTATTACCCTTACCCTTGTGAGAAAAAGTCATCTTAATTAAATAAAAGGTTGTACCCTAATTTATTGTATTTATTTTTGTGATACATGCACTAATTTTCATGTAAAGTAGATTTTAATTATAACTAATTTTTGTTATTTTTCATTTTCTATGTTGGTTGTAACTTAGGTATTAATTCACACTATCAATCACGATTATTTATAAATATTTCATTTTCAATCATATTACATTTTAGATTAACTGGTTTAAATAATTATTTTATTGCAAATTGACACCTTTTAATATGATTGTATGGCATATCAAAAAATTCCATGAGTTGACATAAATCGATTAGATGTAAAAACAATTATAAGTCAAACAATTATCTTCCCCAAATGATAACTGTTTGATAAAACATTGTTTAATTGTTCAATCAAATATTTATATGGACCAAGAATGAATTAAAAATCTTCTCAGCCCCATCTTGCCCAAATAATATTATTTTCTGTAAAGATTCTTATTATATCCATCTTGGTAATTAAAAATCTGTTTTGACATAAGTAATTTGAGAAATGATTTTAAAGGGAATGACGTGGCATAATTTGATTGGTCGAAAAAATAAGAAAATTTTTTACTTTTCTCTCTCTTCATCCTTTATCATTTTTTCAATCAGTGATATAGTGACACATCATTCTCTCTCATTCTCTCTCCCAAATTCCCTCCCTTATCACTCCTCTTCGTCTATGGGCCACTAAACCTATAGACACTCACAATTGAAATTTAGCAATAGAAACGGTGCCCTCTTTATATAATTATCTAAGAAAAACCAATGCCTACTTTAATATGTCCTTGGTCAAATTTAGGCCAAATTGAGCACTCTTTCAGCATGCAAATCACCCGTGGTGTCGTGTGGCGTCGCCAAGTATGTCTCAGGCCCTACCAGTTCTAAAAAAAATAGACAACGGATTAAACATATAGCTCGCAAACACACTTAACAATTTAACCAGACACAGAACTTGTCGCCTGACGGACTCGAACCCAGAACCTTAGAGTTAATATCCACCTCTTAGGCCCGACCAGTTCTAGGGTTAAGACTTAGGAAGAACATATTTAAAAAAAAAATCGGGGCAATCTAAGGTGGAGGACCCTATGCATATGTAATATGTTGCATTACCATTAGTCAGTCTATAAGTCTTTCACACTCATTGCTACCATTTTGTGGTATGCCCCAAATTCCATTGTACATAAGTTGATATCCTTGCAACTTCCAAGAGATCGGACATGGATTTCTAAAAACGTTGTTTTTGCACTCAAAGGAAAAGAGACACAAAGGTTGACAATAGCTTCTGTGAAGAAGAAGATATCTCAATGGGTCGCCAGATTCAAGCCCCTACTTGTCTCGGGGCTCAAGAAGGCACATCATGGCTCCTCTTTGTTGGTGTGTTGAAGCCTCAAGTTAGAATGTACAGTTTTCTTGGAGGTGAGAACTTAAAAATCAAACCAAAATAGATATATTAGTGTAGACCCTCATTTTTTACGGGATATAATTGGTCGAGTTTGTATAGTATACCTATTTTGGTTATGGTATCCAATCTCCCTTAAATATATTACAAGTGGTGATTGAAGAGATGGAGATGAATACTTTCAAAGAAATATTAATTGATCATTTGAACTCAGATGATGGATATTAGATATTTGAGAATTTCGACCAAGGTTTGTATTTATATAAACAAGATATGGTGGAGCTTCACTAGTAACAATATCTGGGACCAAACAAAATGGGGTAGTCAACTAAGTGTAGAAATGTACAGGGACAACCAAGATGAAAAACAAATGATAATTACACATAAGACTCTCTTCACGCAGCCCATTAACCCTAGGCCTAGGATATCTCATTCTTTCCAAACAAAGCCGCCATTATAGACACATAACTCAAACTCGATGTTATTGTCACCCATGGTAACGTCGGGATCTTATAGTCATGGGAGGCGAAGAAATATTGAGCTCGAAGAAGGTGAAATCGGTGAGAATGGATCGCTCTTTGTCTCTTTGAAGAAGATGTGACCGGAAAGTCCGAATCCCCTGGAACTTTAATCTATTTTGGGACATTTCGGCTGTCTACTGTCTAGGTTAGTTGCTCTACTTATATTGGAATCATCCAGATAGAGTCTTCTTTGGAAACTTCCGCTGCTGGAAAGGCTCGGCCGTTTAATATGAATATTTATGAAATACCATGTTTGGAATATTCTAAGGTATATGTGGCAGAGTATTTGGATGACAAAAGAAATTTTGTTGACATTGATATTGAACCTGTTATTTATGAGACTGAAATTTCCGTTCAAGATGTGGGTTACAATGAAATTATGGAAAATCAAAAGATCTTGGTTTAGAGAAGACTCAGAAGAGTGGGCAACGTTAAGAAATGTCCAAACTACAATTTTAATACGAGGGAGAGACGCCAAAAATATCATAGGAAGGGAGCAAAGGAACTTTTGAAACCATTTAATGCAGCAAATGGAAACCATATGAAAAGAACTTTGTGTTGGCGAAAAGAAGTGATATTTTCATTCTTGAAGAACTTCACAACCTGACAAAGCGATAATTTAAACTCTCCGAGATGAAATTCCTATGGGAGATTGAGATGTTGCACCTAGAAAATGACTCATTGGGATCTCTTTGGTATATGTTTTCTCTTCAACTAACTTGTTTTTGATGGTAAAAGTAAGTGGTTTTTTATTTTAAGAAGATGGATTGGGAGCGACTTAACTCGATCAAGTCATTGTGATGTCAATGGAAGTCACAAATGACTTGCCTTTTGGTTGATTCATTTTATGAGAAGTATATAATGTGTAATGGGAAAGCACATGTCTTAACAACTAACAACATATAGGCCCTCACGAAGACAAGGTCTTCTCGGTAAAAATATCATGTCCTTTTATTTATTACATCACTCAATTTATTAATTAAAATACTACGAACAAGACCAAAACTAGTTCTTGAGGTCCAAGTTGAGACGTACACCCAAATCAACATATGAATATGACATGTATGGCCACCGGACCAATCATTAATATAGTCTTTGAAGTTGGAAGTCTATGTAGACGAGCGAAAGAGCGTTGTGGGCCAGAAATTTAGAGACTGTAACAGAACAACATCATATGACCGTCATTATTGGGGACTCTAAAGATTAAAGATGATGTAGTTATCACTAGTAAAACATATGGGTGATAGAAAAAAAAATGAGGAAGAAATGTCACGTGCAAGCGAAGAAGAATGAATTTATAGCACGAATGATGGTAGCGGGCATACTTGATACTACGGAAAACTTTATCATGAAGCATAATTCGGATGTTTGGGCAGAATTAATTGATGAGCTTGTGAAGCGGACTAAAACGACAAATATCAAGACAAACCATGTAAAGACGGAGAAATTAACGTACAAACTTCATTTGGATATTAACTACGTTCATAAAAGGTTTGTGTGAAAATTAATGTGCACCTTTTATTTGAGTTGCTAACAAATTATTCATAACTTAAACTGTTAATTTTTTTATAGAATTTGCACCATTTAGTTGTTACCTTAGCGATTAATTGGATAAATGCAATAAAAAAAAAATCAAAACCTTAGAATTTGCACCATATATACATAACCTTTATCTATTTCTATTTAAAATATATACATTATATAACAAATATATATATTAATTTACCCGGTCGTTTGGGTTGAACGAGTGTATTCTTTTATCATAAATCATTTTACATGACATGTACTGATATATTTTTACATATTGTTGATCCATATATAATAATATTATTATTAGAAAAATCTTATTAATAATTGTTAATACAAATAATATGAGACAAGCATACGACTATCTTATAAAAAATAAAACAAAGATAGTATTAACATAAACATATATCGCGCAAATATCACCCTAATTATATTGAAACATAATTTACTTCAAATTTCAATTTAAAGAAACAATTCTTTAATAGTTTTGAAAACAATTATTGTCACACTTTTATTCAACATCAACAATAAAGAAATTGAAAGACAATGAATTAAACAAGAATGAAACTTAGGATATGATAACAAGAACTAGATTAAATATTATGGACTTGGCTCGCCCATGTACCTAATCCCACAAGCGGTAAAGAATGCTCTATAAAATCCAATCGCATAAGGCATCGCGATTGGCATTATCATGGAGAAGACTAAGAACACGGTTGGCGCGGCTCCTTTGGGCGTGAAAGCAGCAATGGCGATCTCGTAAGTTATCACAATAGCACCCAACGCGGCATTCAACTCAAACTTCAAAGGAAATCCTCCCGTCAACAAATATATCATGTACACAGAAGCACAGAATCCTGTCGTATTGAAGTAGAGAAAAAAGCCATACAAAACAGGACTATAGGTTTGCATTATTGGTCGACCAGCAATATATGGCTTCCCGTTTCCAAATGAGCTGTCTTTCCATGCATCACCAGGAGGGCTTAAAATAGCTTGGTAAGTAGCGGTGGTGATTAGGGCAACAATGACTAGAAGACAATTGCGAACATCTCCGGGGGAGTCCCTTCCTTCTTTGTACTTGAAATAAGTGTACCATAAGATGTCCTCGCCCGAGAGCTCGGTTTGAGACTCGGTTTCAACATGTGCAGAAGGTAGTTGTTCTATGGTCGACGATTGATTTGAACCTTTTTTAGCTCCAGCTTGTAGTAGGATATCCTCCATTCTTTTATCATACTTGTTGTCACCAATTTCATTGTGCATGAGTAAAACATCAAGAGGTGTTTGACCATTCAAATTCATTGCATTCACATCCACCATAACTTCAGAGTTTTCATCCTTGCAAAGCAAGAAATTTATCACCTGCATGCATGCATGCATGGACTCACCTCAAATAATTGAATACACACAAAAGAAAAGTGCATTTCTTTTTATCTAGACAAGTTTCATTGTAAACAAAAATATAAGAGACTACCTCATATTGTTTCTTGAAAATGGCAAGATGTAAAATGGTATTTCCTTGATCGTCTTGATTTTTTAATAGATTATTCATGTTCATCCCGTTGAGATGTCCCACCAAAAACTGTAAAGTCTTGAATTGGTTATTCTTTACGGCTAGGTGGAGAACAGTCTCATCTCGAGCTGTAGCCTCAGCTACAGATCGAGGATCAACCGTCACCAACTCCTTGATCACATCAAATCTTCCTTTAATAACCGCACAATGAAGAGGGATTTGTCCTTCTCTCCCTTTCACCTTACACAATATTGCTCCCTCCTCGATATTTAGGAGTTCCTTCACGATCTCCAAGTCTCCATTGGAGGCAGCAATGTGAAGAGGGCTCAAACCGTCTTCATTTAGTTCCTCCGCTATATTTTTCTTCAATTTTATCATTTCTTTCGCAAAATGACGGTGACCTGCCATGCAAGCAATGTGTAACGGGTTGTCTCCTCCTACTAATGACGATGAGTGAAGAATTCGGGGATCTTCTTTTGTTAGTTTCCTTAGGGCAACAATGTCTCCCGCCCATGCAGCATTAAATAGTTTTTTATCCATTTGTATGTTAACTTGGAAGAAACGAAAAACATATCTAAATTATTAGATTTTAATCAAAGTAACGGACACATTCACTGATATAAAAGGTGCAAAAACATCGGGGATTTCTTTCTCGTCGCTATTGACCCAAGAAAAAACAATTTTAATAAATATTTATCGAGTGTCAAAAGCAATATACCGTGACGACTAGAAAGGACTAGTGACTGAAGTTATAGAAACACTTATGAATGTAGCTATTTTTCTCATTATATTTTGGTTCAATATTAACGAATAACTCAACCGTCGCTCTATATATAATATTGGCTATTAGCAGGTATAAATTAAACAACATTCACCTTACTTAAGACGGTTCAAAAATCAAACAACATGCATCTTGTCGATTTTTGTACTTTTTAAATGAAAATAGCGCAAACAAAAGAAACTTACCGAAAATATTTGACCTTGTATTGTAATGATTTCGAATAATCCTAAGGTTTGTACTACTTTAAATGTAAACTTAGAAAAGTTCCTCACAAAAACTACAGCTTTTAAAGGGCCTTCCATTTCATTGTAGTTTTAAGAATGGTTGAACAATGAATTATTGAAACAATCGCCTCAAAACTTTTGGATGTAGACCGGCCCAAGCCGGACTAGTTATATATTATTTTATTAGGGTTAATTTGGGTTTAATTTTTACTATGAGTTAATGCAATAAAATGTTCTAAAAGTATTTTATTTTAATAAATAAATTTTTCAACTTGCAAAATTATTTTATAACTAATCAATATGTCTATCTTAGATGTTGGAGTTTAAAAAATTTGGAGAGAGAAATATAATTAATGATTTGATGATAATTTTGTGAAGTAGAGATATTTTTAATAAAAATATTTAAAAGATATTAATATATAATAATAAAATTATAATTTAAAGTAAAAAATATTTTAATATATTTTTAATAAATTAAGTAATATGATAAATAAAAGAGATTAGTTTGTCTCAAATTAAATCGGGTATACCGTCGTTCTTACTTGAAAAAGTTGTGTAAAATATGTATTCAAGAATATTCGGGTTAAATAAATTTAAAATAAAAAACAGTAAAAAACCAAAAAATAAATAATTGTTCAAATCAATAGACATGCACCGTGCAGATAAATATTTAGTCTAACTATAGTTTTATTAAACTTTTGAATTTGTTCTCACTTTTTTAATGAATTTAAATTATTATTAGTTTTGTAAGATATTTTATTTTTTAAAATAATAAAGGTAGATTAAAAATTGTTTATACACAATGACAAATAATGATATGAAAAAATACAACTATGTTGTTCAATAGGTTATCGAACTCGAACTCGTAAGTTATAAAAAAATAAATCGACCGAATCTATCGACTTTCAAAATGAACTTTAAAAAATGACATAATAATAATATTATGAGTGATACGAATCAAACGATTACAAATATTAAAATTTGACAATTTCTCTCAAATTAGGTAAACCACCAGAAAATAAATGGGATAATAACCCAAATATTTAAGTCTATCATATCAGTCGAATCAATCCAAATTTATCAACAACTATCCAAATACTCGGGCATCACCTAATTAATCTCAGTAATACTCCACAAAAGCCTTCAAATACTACTCATTCCACGACAATGCAAAAGTAAGTGAGTTGTCGATTCAACTTCATTGTTACACATACGACAACGACTTAACATAATACAATATTCATACACATATAATCAGTAAGAATTCCATCGTGAATAACGCTCCATCAAAGCACGCAATTTTAGATGAAATTTTTTACTCTTAAAATTTCTTCCAACAAAAATCATATGAATTCATCTTAGCGAACAAATTGTACTAATCACCCAAATGAAACTATTCATATTTTGACAATGCATAATGTCTTGGTTAGATGAGGACACTTAATTGCATCTTACCAAAAATAAAACTCTATTATGATCGGGAAAACTCTTCATAATGTTTAATCTACTTGTATATTTAATTCAGCTAGTGAAACCACTATACTTGATGATCAAACATGTTATTAATGTTGGTGTTTTTACCTATAGCAATGAAATATAGCTCAAGATATATCGTAATTAGACTTTTGACACTACATTAAATGTCGTCCCAAAAAAATTGACTTACAATGAATCTGAATTACTCACGAAATTTTTCCACATAAAATAAATTTCTTTCAAAATACTACACCCGCTAAATAATTAAACATTTTTGTGAACCAACCAGACCAATTTGATCATACTTACATCTGATAATCGATGCTCAAAGACTATTCGGCTTCGTTACAAATCTACTACACCATTTTAATTTATTTATTTTTGTAAGGTATTACATATTGCCTAAGAATTTTAAAATTTATTTATTATTAATTATTAAATTAAAAATCGAAATTTTCCTTCAATTCTTGGACTAATGAAAAAAAAAAGTATTTTGGTTGTAAGTCTTGGTGGGACATATTTTGAAATACAATATTTGGTGGGTTTAAATGTTAAATGTTGTTAAATAAATGAATTTGTGTATATTAATTAAGTTATGTTTTAGAATATACTTCTTCCCATACAAAAAAACAAATAAAGATTCTTTTTCTCAAACTCAACTTATCTATGTATTTCAAATAGGTAGGACTATGGAGTCACAATTATAGGTTTGTAGGTCTCATACATTTTGTTGTGCCATTGGAGGAAAGCATAAAATAGTCAAAGGGAAAGACAAATAGTTATCAACTTAGTATTATAGTACTCACTAGAAAGAAAAAAAAGTAATAGAAAGAAAAAAAAAAAATCACACCTAATATGGGTGTAGCTATTGGTTGAAAAAAGAAAAGTCAAATATATAAAAACAATATTAAACATATTTGTCAAATTTAAACTCCTAGACATATTTGTAAAAAAGAAATTAAGATAACTTAACACATAATCATTCCATTCACTCTAACCATGAAAATGGTATAAATATAAATAGAACTCGTGATATTTTATTTTTTTAAATTACTCTTATTTAGCTTATTTTTATGGGTTAAAAAAATAATTAATATAGAATATCAAAAATATATATTAGGTTGGTTAAATCAATTATTTATAATTTAATAAAATAATTATAAATAATATAAGTGATAAAATAATTAGCATATGTAAGTATTAAAAAAATAATTAACAATAATAGTAGAAGTGGAGAAAATAATTACCACCGTCCAAGAAATAAAAATGAGTCTAGTCATTTTTTAATATTTTCATACACAACTATTAATTACTTGACCGATTCAAATTTGTAGATTTTGTTTATACCTTGGATAAAATATATATTTTTTTAAATAAAAATTGATCAAATTTATATATATATATATATATATATATATATATATTATATTTTATCATTTAAACTTTAATAAAAAAAATTGTTTATTAATTTAGTTAGTGTGGCCAGATAGTGTACATGTTATTAAAATTTGAATTATTACAATTAATTAATAAATAAATAAAAGAAGAAGAATATATATCACTTTCTAAAAGTATTCATCATTTACTCAACAAAATAAAATAGTGAATGTTACATTTAACACAAAAAAAAAAAAAAAAAAAAAAAAAAGCAATCTCCACCTATTTAAGGTCAAATCTATAATCAATAAGCCATTAAAATTAAATTGAAAGTATTAAAGTGAAATAATGAGATTCTAACTATTTGTAAAGACAAATTTGTGAAAGTGTATTTTTTTTAATTTGATATTTTGTCATGACTAGATTATCTTAGGGTTGGTCGGGCGGGCTGGTCGAGCTGTTCAGTTAAAGCGCTCGACTTGAGTTTTATTTTAACCGAGTTCAAGTCGAACAGCTTGTTTAATATTCGAGCTTATATAATACTTTCTCGATTGATTGTTGATTTTTCTAACCAAATAAATAAGAGAATAATAATATCACTCACTAAAAATATTAATTGTTTACTCAACAAAATAAAAGAGTTAATGTCACATTTAACTCTCTATCTATTTAAGGTCAAATCTGTTTTGCAATGAGTCTTTAAAATTGTAAGTATTAAAATGAAAAAAATGAGATTCTAACTATTTTTAAAGACAAATTTGTAGTTTGAATTTGTCCCACAATGTGTACTATTAGATGTTTTCTTGTTCAAAATACTTCAAAATTATAGAGAAACTAACTTTTAATCAAGTTAGAAAATAATTTGAAAAGAATTTTAAACCAGGAACAGTTAGGAGGACATATTGTGGGACAACAAATCCGATTTATATTTGTGTGAGTTTAATTTATTTGTTTTAATTTTATATTTTGTCATGATTCAATTATTTTAGGAAGGCAAATAAGTCGACCGAGCTCAAACATGCTCGTTTAATATTCGAGCTCATATAATATTTTTCTCGATTAATTGTCGAGTTTTTTCGAGCCAAACAATACATAATTTCCTGATTTTTTTTTTAATTTGTACAAATTCTTACACTTTTTTTATAATTCAATTTGCATTAAGAATAATCTATAGGTTTGTAAATTAAAAATAAAATAAAATTTTGAAAACTTTCTACCAAAGAAAATAAAAAGAAGTAAATAATCAACTAATTTTCCCAAAAAAAAAGTTTGGCCATGACTTTTAAAAAAGCAAAATGTTCAATTAAAAGCTACTTTCCCACGCCGGTTAAGTTATCAAATTGACAGTTGTATCTCTATCCACGCCGCCGCAAATAATACTATCATGTTCAAATCACAATTCACCAAATCATCCTAAAATTCATCGGCCGCCGGAGTTCTCTCATCGCCGGCGCCGGCGCCACCTCCTCCCCTCCTTAATGTGCAAATCCAAAATGGACACGGCCGCACAAGAGCCAATTTCCAACCACCACCGCAAACCAAAACCCTCACAAACAACCGCCACCGCCTCAAGCATTGCTACAACGCCTCGAACACCAAAATCACATCTATCATTCGATCGTCCTTCATCATCATCAACCGGATCTAGTTACAAACTCGGCACATCAGGTACTTTAGGTACATCCTCGATCTCCAGCCGTACATCCTTATCCAGTCTCCGTGAATCTCTACCTGAAAACCCTAATATATACGATTTCTCCGAAATCCGCTCATCCACTAACAACTTCCTCGCGAAACGATACTCCGGAAGCTCATCCTCTACACCGTCATGGCGATGTACTCTACGCGGTAAGGATGTAATCGTTTTTCAACGGAAATTTCGAAGGAGATTGGAGACATCGGAATTGAAGGAAAATTTAGGGTTAATTTGTCGTAGTCATCATCTTAGTATAATTAAGTTATTAGGTGCTTCGATCTCTGGTGATAGTATCTATCTTGTTTATGATTTCATCCGCGGTGGAAATTTATCTGATTGTTTACGGAATCCTAGAATCCCTAATTTCACTGCGTTGCCGACTTGGATGTCTCGTGTTCAAGTTGCGACGGATCTATCTCATGGACTTGATTATATACATAATAATAGCGGTCAGAATGTGAATCTTGTTCATAAGTTTATCAAGAGCAGTAGTGTGATTATCACTGAACCTTCTTTCAATGCTAAGATCTGTCACTTTGGTGCTGAAGCGATCTGTAATGGCGGATACCTAATTTCTTCCAAGACGAAGGAATTCAACGAGATTGAAGAAGAAGAAGATGCGAAGAAATCGCAATCGCAAACGCAATCGCCGCAGGCGGCGTTACGGAAATCCGGCAGCCGGACGATTCAGTTCGAAGGAGTTACAGGTATGGATCATTTTATTTATTTTTGTTTTCCTTTTAATTTTATATATATATATATATATATATATATATATTATATATAAAATAATCTAATTTTTGGTATCAAATATAAATTAAAAATTCATTTTTTTTCTTTTGTTAGATATGGGTTATTGAACAAAATATATTTTAATTTCAACTATATGATTTTTCAAACAGATTGAATTTTCAATATGTTGTATTATATAACTATATACAGGATACATGTCGCCGGAGTTTCGATCAACCGGAATCGCGACACAAAAGTCAGACGTGTATTCATTTGGCGTAGTTGTGCTCGAGCTTCTAACGGGTAAAGAACCGGTGAAGTATACGTTTGATGTAGAAACACGCGATTATAAGTTGGTGTCTTTGATAGAAACTGCGAGGCAAATGATAGAAGGGGGCGAAGGTACGACTACGGAAGGGAGGATACGAAGTTGGATTGATAAGAGACTGAACGACTCGTTTCCTGTGGTGGAAGCGGAGAAGATGTTGAGGCTTGCGCTGGAATGTGTGAGTTATGATCCAAACGATAGGCCTGATATGAATCGAGTTGCTGGAAAAATATCGAAGATTTATTTGGCATCTCGAAAATGGACGGATCATATGAGAATTCCTACCGAGATTACCATGTCATTGGGTCCTCGATGATGATTGTTTGTCACGAGATTAGGTTAAAGGTTAGTGATTTTTGATTTATCCAAGATTGTAAATTTTGGTAACAAAATATAGTTTGAGTATAGATTAATTAATGGATACACTTTTGTTATGTATTGGGGATCTTAATAGATTTTAAAAGATGTGGCTAACTTCAAATTGATAATTTTGATCTCATTTTAATTTATGTTTAGAATTTCATAAAGGATATATAGATAAAGAAAGAAAAATGTAATTTTAAATGGGATCATTACTTTTTCTTATTATATATTCTAATGAGATCTTTATTGGATATAGGTGAAAAAAATAATTTCAAATGATAAAGACATGAGTGGTGATAGTGGGGAGTTTTTGGTCTTTTTGGACCATGAATAAGATGGGAGTTCTTCTCTTTGGTATAATATTATATTGAATAATGATGGATCCCACTTTTACAAAAAGAAATAAGTAGATAATATTGTTAATAGAGATAGAGTTACAAATTTTTGATTAAATCAACATACTCAATTTGATTTTTCTTTCATTTTTTAAATAATTTCAGGTCTTATAAACGATATTAAAAGGAGATTTATGAGACAATGTTATGTCAATTTTTGTTCCAAAATAAGGTTGAATGTGGTGTGCATGAGTTGTCCTCGTTTTATAATCAAACATGTCTCGATCTGTGATTTAAAACTTTGATTTTGTCATCTTTGTAAATAGAGTTAAATTTGTCATTTTCTTAATAAAGAATAAAAATTGAATGGCAATTCTAACCTAAATAATCACAAATGTTTCATTAGAATGGCAAGAGATCAAGGAAAACATGGTGATAAAAAACATAGTTAAGTGGCAGTGTTCAAATGTCACTTAGGCTCTATGATATATGAGTGTTATAAGGATGTAAACGGTTTGCTTAGTAGGTTAATTGACCAAAAATATATACAAATATCATTCATTGACCTGTTTATTAAATTTTAAATAGTCGGTTTTATCAGTTCGATTTGAACGATTATTAGATCGGTTTGATTTATTGACAAATTTATTCAAATATATATCAATAACAATCTATACCTATTTTTTCTTTTTTCTTTTTTATTGACACAAATACATATATTATGGATTTTTTACTAAACATTACACTAAAAATAAGTCAACTATGAAATTAAATTTGTCTATTACTAATAATAGTTAATATTTTTTTAATAGTCTACCAACAAATATTTAAGTTCATAATATTTTCTGATTATGTTATCACTTAATATTTATAAAATATTACCCATCATTGTCGGTTTAATGTTCGATTTGTCACCATTTTTTTTTGTAAATATCGGTTGAACGGTTTAAGCGGTTTTAACGGTTTAAAGGACGTTGTACCGACAAATCGAACCGTTGTAATCGATTTTATAAAAATAAATCGTAATGAAATCGGTTTGATATTCAGTTTTATTTGAACAATTCCTGTAAAAGATTTTTTTTTATTTACCTCTTTTAAGAGGCATTAGAATGAGAGAAATGCAATTATATTAATTTTAGAGTGATTTAAAATATTTGATGCGTCAAGACTCAAGAATGAATAGTCAACATTAATAAAGTCATTAGAGTTGCAAGATTTTAAAGAGCTTACTTTCTTTGTTTTGAATTTATTTGTAATTATTATATTTTCTTTTGTTGAACTCGTCTTATTTGCTTTCTATTTGTTATATAAAAAAATATGTTTGTGATCTAAGCAATATGTTATTCATGATGAAATCGATGATTTAATAAAATGATTCAAAGTCAATTTTATTTTTAAAACAGTAGGATGGACTCAAATAGTTTAGGTAGCTATATGCCTATATATATTAGGGATGCAATGTATGATTTTCATATCTAGGTGCTATTATAACATTATATTTTTATATAATATATAGTTATGATTTTTTTTATGAATTTAATAGGTCATATAAGACTTTATTTTAAAACACGTATTTGACTTAATAATCCATTCAATTAATAAATGATGAAACAAGGCGAGTAGGTTGGAAGGAGTCACCTAATGATGAAATAAGCTAGTATTTTTTTCTTCAATATATAAAACTAATCAATCTTCATTTTTAATATCTGTATTCAAAATGATCAAAATGGTTGAGAAATAGTTTAATAACCGTTAATCTAAATTAGATAAGATAAAAATTATAAAATTTAACGAGATTCGACCAATAATATATTATTTTCAAATAATCGCTCGTTCTATAAATAATTTATGAAATAATTGTTCAAATAATACTAGCATCAATTCATTATTTGGCTTGCTTTTAGAAATGACTTACTATTAGAGACAAAGTTAGTTTAATTTATGGACGGATCATAAACTAGAGTTTGGGTTATTTTTCAAAAAAAAATGGGATAAGTTAAAAAAAAAATAAAAGAAAATTACGGGTAAACAAGTAAATGAATGTGATTTTTTTTAAATAAATAAATTAGATAATAATGAATTAAATTAAAAAAAATAAATTAGAGATGAATCATATTCTACCGTAACAAAAATAAAAAACCGGGCGAGAAAACTCCTCCACAACTCTGCTAACCATCTCAAATAAGACTATAAGAGTATACCAAAAATCATGTTGAAGAAATCTCTAATACTTCATTGTCTGTTTAATACTCTTTTTTTCTTTAATTAGATTAAGTTAATTGTCTAAAAATTCATGATACCATTAATTTAAAATGATAGAAATAAGACCAACTAAAGAATATATAATGAAATATATCTTGAATGTTTCATTCTATACATATTTTGTATAATAATAGTTCAAATAAAAATATATAAAGTCACAATATTAAACATAAGCTTGTTAAAACTTGCATTCTAATAAGATACAAGTCACATAAAGTATTTTTACATGTCTTATATAAAGAATAATTACTTGCACATAAAACACAAAATTATGGAATAAAATAAAACAAGCTAATAATTTAATTAGTTACTCAAATAAATAAATAAACACACACTAATGATTTTATTTGATAACTTTACAAGAGTTATACTTTTCATGAAGAATTTTTATATAATTAAATTAAATATGATTATTATTTATATTTACACCTATAGTCTTTTAAATTATTTGGTGGTAATAATTTCTTGATGGAAACACACGTTACCATAAGAAAAGTCCCTATAAAAAATATTTTTAATTCTTAAAATAATTTGCAAAATAAAATCATGCTAATTCACATTTACATGGTTAAATGATCGAACTTTATGTTTGAAAAAAAATATTATCGAAAAATCTCAATATTATTCAATACAATTCTTTTAAATTATTCCAATGAAAGAGTTTAATAGGTTTAATTATCTGTTTTTATCATCTTTAATTGATTTATTATATATTGAGTTTAAAAATTCAGCTAAACAAACTGGATTGCATACTCCTCTTCCAAATTGGGATAAATTAAAATCTACCGACATCGCGGTCGGTGGTATGGGTTGATCGTGAAATTCTTCACAATGGGAACCCAAATACGTCAATCCATTGAAAACTTACAAAAAAGTTTGGACCAAAGCAGGGTAAGAGAGAGAAAGCGTGACAGTGAGCTCTTTACAGTGAAGACTCGTGGAGCTCGCAGATACTGAACAAGTGTGAAAATGGCGAAACACTTCTCGAAGAAGATGCTCTTAAAATGGCCAATTTCTATCTCATTCCAAACCCTAACCTTTCCCACGTCTTCTTATCTCTCTCCAATTGCCGTTTTCATTACCACGGCAGCCATTAATCGAATACCCAGGTAGAATATGAATATCCTTTCAAATCTAGTCCATCTTTGGTCAACATTGCATGTTCCTATCGTTTTCACCCTTCTTTTCCTTTCATTTATTTCAATTAACGTGTTTTAAGGTGCCTTTTGCTTTGATTGTGGTCCACTAAAGAGAAAAACCAAGTTGTCTATTTTGTTGAATTGAGACTTTAAATGGGTTTTTGTTTTGTTTTGTTTTGTTTTGTTGGTGGGGGAATAGATATGGCGGAGGTGACGAAGCTGTTGTATATAGTTGTAATGGACCCGGAAGAGAAGAGAGTTAAAGGGAAGGAGTCGTTTCGTTACACACGTCATGTATTGCAGAACACCCTTCAACTAATGGGCTGTAAAGCTCGACATGCATTTAAGGTAGGTACTATGATGATTATCAGCCTCTGTTTATTGCTTTCCATTTCTGCATGCGGTGGAAATGTGATTCTGATTAAGCATTTGTTTAGGCACATAATGATTAACGTTTGAAGATGTTAACAAATCGCAATAATATCGCCAATCTAAAACAATAGAAACACAATATTTAAGGAGTCACTCATTCTATAGATATTTATAGAATAACAGTGAAAGGGACCCTAAATTACAACATCTTTATTAATTTATTTATAGTATTATAGGAGTAGATCAAGTCAGAATGACTAAACTATTCTTAAACTTAAAATTAGATATGGCCCAAACATTGTACAAAAATAAGCAAAGAAAAATTTTCATTCAATACAATACAAGGGAATGACATAAATAAATCTAAGTCCTCAATGGAGTTGTTGTCTTCCTTGCCCTTTTAACTTGTTGCCTTTTTTTGCCTGCTTTGGCTCGATCTTGTAAAGAAGTTCAGCTGTGGAAGTCGAGGATCTTTGCCTTCATTCAGATTACACTTTTGACGAATAAGAGTTTTGCTCTCTTCGGCTGTTTTTGACCTTCATGGCAGAAATGAATGATGGTGTCAAATGTGGATGCATCTACAAGATAAACATCTAAGACAAGCAACCTTTATATCATTTTTCATTTTTTTAAAGTCACCCATGACCCATGTTATAGATATTTCATGGAATAATGAACGTTTTTATTCATAAGAGTACATTATTTATAGGAATACATTTAGTTAGAAGGACTAAATTACTCTTAAACTTACAACTCTAAATAGATATGAGCCCATACCTAAATTATTCTTAACAAAGGAAACAATAGGTCTCCGAATAGTTAATATAAATTTTGTAACATTTTGAGCTTCTAGGAATAAGACGACTGCTTGAAGCCTATTAGGAATAAATTTAGCTGAAAATAAGTTGAGTTATTAGAGCCCTCCACTAATGGCCGGAATGACAAGAATGTTGCTATGATACGATGTTAAATTTTAATGAATAGAGGATTATTGTATTGATATGTTGTATTACAGATGAGATGTCTAGTTTATACATAATGAACTATACTAGTTAAGGATATCTCTAATTCTCTATGCACATTATGGTAACATATATATGGTTTGTATACCCAACCCAACCCGGGTAACTCAGATGGCAAGATGCTTGGAATTATTAGCATACAACCCCTAAGTTTCAAATTCATTCTCATTTAAAGCAATATATGTTTTCATATCTGTTATAGCATTGTTTGTGGTTTATTGAAATATTTTATTCAGTTTATTTTTGTGTATACATTTACATGGTTGTATGGATTTTTGACATGTAGAACTTTCACTTTCTTTTCCCACATCAAGGTGAATGTGTACCATTCCATGTATTATGGTCTTCACTAAAGACTTACTGTATTTGGTAACTTAACTTATCACTTATTCTAAATGTATTAGTTCTTATTTGATTAAGTCCATTTCATAACTATTGTTTGTCATCACTTCACAATCACTTAAAATTTTGACATAGTAAGAGTTTTATGTAAAATTATAATCAAATTCTGTCAAAAGAGAAAATTGTTGCTTCCCTTGGCCTGTCCTAAGATAATTTCTGTAAGTAACACATTAATTGTCTCATTTCAATGTTCATGCTTCCTTGAAGCAGTTTAATATTTTGTGCTGTTATAAGGTTGTGTTTGTAAGTTATGTTGTTTGTCATGACAATCAAACGATGGTATATCTAACTTTATCCTTGTTTTTTATTAGATTAGCAAAAGGGTATTTGATATGATGAAGAACCAATGCCATGCTAATCCATTGGTTTCATTAAGAACATTAGAGATGACAAAGTTGCATTCAACATTACCTGTGCAAACTCACGGAAAAAATGATCCTTGTATTGGGATTGATTCCACTAACATAGAAGGTGGTTCAGAGAAACATGTCGAAAGCAGTACTGAGCAGTTTGAACTTTATAAAAGGCGGACAACAATTGTGGTTAAGAGAGATACTTTCACCAAGATTGTTTGCGATGCTCTTGCGGAATACAAGTATATGGGGCCTAACCAAAGAGCCGATCTTCTTTTAGCTTGCAGGTATACCGGAATTTAAAAAGAAAGATCAATATTGAAAGTTTCTCAAACTTGTAGCTATTGATATTATTTTCATACTTAAGGATTCGTGAAAGGAAGGAGTCAATGACCATCCTTTTGTGTGGGACTAGTGGCTGTGGCAAATCTACCTTGTCGTCGCTGTTGGTATGTCACGGCGTTTTTATTCCTCCGCGTCTAATAAATTGAGCCTATTTGGAAAATAGTATTTCGTCACAATCATGATCTCATTAGAAAACCGGGTTTTGGATAATCATCATAATGTTTTTTGGATCATAATCCAGATTATGTGTAATTTTTTGGCTTCATTTGGTATCATTTTTTTTTTATCATGATCCAAGCTATAGTGTGGTTGTTTGATTCATTTGGTATAATCAGATTATTTTTTAGATTATTTTGAGAATCTTTTATTTTGAATATTCTTTCAGGGAAGTAGATTAGGAGTGACGACAGTGATCTCCACAGACTCCATTCGCCATATGATGAGGAGCTTTGTGGATGAAAAACACAACCCTTTGCTTTGGGCTTCGACATACCACGCCGGAGAGCACTTAGATTTAACAGCCGTGGCTGAGGCGAAATCCAGAAAGAACCAACAGTTTGAACTAAGTCCAAAGCAAATAGCCGTTGAAGGATACAAGGCACAGAGCGAAATGGTTATCGACAGTCTTGATCGTCTAATCACTGCATGGGAAGAACAAAAAGAATCAGTGATTGTCGAGGGAGTCCATTTAAGCCTTAATTTTGTGGTAACTAATATTATTTCATTTGCTTGTTCCCATTTTGGCAACTGACTTCATTGTTAATTTTTGCAGGTGGGATTGATGAAGAAACACCCCTCTGTTATACCATTCATGGTCTACATAAGCAACGAGGATAAACACTTGGAACGATTTGCAGTTCGAGCAAAGTACATGACTCTAGATCCCACTAAGAACAAGTACGCGAAATACATCAAAAACATCAGGTCGATTCAAGAATATTTATGTAAGCGTGCCGACAAGTATTTAGTCCCAAAAATCAATAACACAAATGTCGATAAGAGTGTGGCGGCCATTCATGCAACAGTCTTCAGTTGCCTGAGAAGGCATACAATGGGAGAACAACTTTACGATCCTGCCTCGAATACAGTTATGGTAATTGATGAGGAATTCAGAAGGAATCAGTGTGCTGCCAATTCTTTGAGTTCTAAAGGTATGTTCCAATTGATTCAAAGAAAGGGTTCGTCTAGAAATCTGATGGCTCTCATGAACAATGATGGCTCGGTGGCTAAGGCTTGGCCTGTTGACAGCAATGGGAAGCCGGTTTTGGGTGATTCCATTGAGGGTGAAATGGGTTTCACGGAATATGATCCTTTGCAGATTGGTATAGCTGAACCCATCAATATTCAGTTTGGACAATTTGGAATAAGTGATTGGACGAGTGAATCAGGTGGCACAAGTTATTCCAACAGTATTGATGGATCTAGGGTTATTGATGGAATTGAGAACGGTAGTAGATATTACTCTTCGTGCTGCAGCTCACCTCGGATGCTCAATGGATCTGCTAAGGAGGTATCTCTCAAAAAACACTTTTCCCTTTCCTAGGTTTTCATTCTATCCAACAACAAAAATTCTAGTGGAGTATAGTTTTATTCTTCAAACTCAACCATGATGCTAAGGGCTTTATGAATAAGTTGAGAAATAGAGTGCACAAGAGAGGAAAAACAAGTGTAACCTGTTCAATTTGAATTTTGATAGGTGGTGAACTATAATTATATGAGAAAAGAACTTGATTCTACTTAGATTAGATTAGAAGAGAAAACCCTAACTCTAGGATGAGAATACAATTTGAGATGACAAAGGAAAATATCCATTAGGAGAGAACTAAATGAGGGAGTTAAAATCACAACTAAATTTTCACCCTACCAACCTAAACAACTCATTATCACTTTATACTATTCTACCGCTAACCACCCTACTTCAACCGCACATACCAACTCAGCCATGCTCATACCCTAACCCTTCCTCTTGTATCATATTTCTTCATATGCATTGAGTACATTAGATCTCGGAAGCTTTAGAAAATTTTCTAACTATATCTTTTTATAAAATAAATTTAACCCATTTGGAAAAACATTTTATGTTAGGTTAGATATTTCATCAGGATGTGGATCTAGATGAGATCACATTTGGAAACAAGACTTAATTGTTCACAGTTTCTCATTCGGATCCCAAAACATAAATGTTTCCAAACGGGCCATTGTATTGTCATTCACTATGTTATCTCCCACATATTTCTACAATTTGTCCTCTAGGTGGAGTACAGTGAATTGTATTGAAGCCCAAACAAACTATACTGAGTGAGGCTTGGCAAATGAATTATCATCTTGAATTCTTGATACATAATGGAGAAAAAGCATATATATTTACAATTTATGATTATTCAATGAAATTACGAAAGGTTTCTATACTTCTCGTCAACAAGAAGTTATATGTTATGATGATTCTAAAATAAACTCGTTAAGTTGCAACAAGCAATTGATGCCAAAAGACCCAATGCATATATCTTGAACTCAATAATACTTCCATTTTGTGTGTAGGTCAAGGAAGAGTGTTGTGTATATGGAAGTGATGAGGAGGTTGAAGAACACGATGAGATGGAGAGCGAAGAAGATTCTAGCGACAATCAAATTGAGCAAGATGAGGTAAGAGTATTCTCTAATAGAAGGAAGACTATTTGATGATTGTAACTAGATTTATGTGCGATTTTTTCTTCTTATCGGCTGTGTTGTGCAGATGGAGGGTTCTGTTGACGAGGAATCAACTAAGTCGGATGAAGAGTACGACGATCTTGCGATGAAGGATGCTATTAACAGGGTTGAAATGGATCAGAAGGATGCTAAAATGGATCAGAAGAATGATGATGGGTTGACTAGAGATCAAAGCAAATCTAGTTGTTCTCGCGACACTTTCTTTGCTTCAAGGAAACAAGAGAATCCTTTCTGGTTCTGTTAATGTTTCTGGATATCATAAGTTCTTGGAGTAATTCAAAAAAATGGGTACAATGTTAGCTTATTTGGCACTTGTTGTCTTTGTTTTGCTTTTCTACTTTATTTTTCATGTGTTTGTTTATGTTATAACAGTGGCTGGTACTTCTTGCGCTTAATCTTTCTTTGCAATTACTTCCTTTCTCGGTTTTAGATGAATATTTATGTGTTTACCTAGTATGTGTGTTTAGGGTTTATGGGATGTGTGTTTAGGGTTTATGGGATGCGTGTTTTTTTCTTGTAAGAAATGAGAATAAGGATCAACCAGGCTTCCTCTATGAGCAAAAAAATGTCTTCTTAAACTTGTGTTCAAAGATATCTTGGGTTATTTGAATAATTGTTGGTATATTTGAAATATAGCTGGTATTTAATGTTTTTTGAAATATTATAAAAATAAAATATCTAGTTTTTATTTATTTTTAGATTCTGGATTATTCTCGTGATTAACTATTATGATTAATTTTAAATGCTTAAAATGATTTTCATTTCAATTTTATTTTCATGCAAATCCAACTTGAAATGAAACATCTAATTAGTAAATTCAATTAAACTTTTTTTTATCACTCCCTAACCTACTTAATTTTAAAATTAATTTCTTTTTTTAAATTAACTTAATTTACTATTTAAACTCATTTATCTTATTTATTTTATATATTTTTTTATTAATATTATAACTTATTATTAATAAATGTATTATAAATTTAATTATTTTTATATTCAATTATTATTTTTATATAATATAGTATAATAAATATTATAACTAATTATTTGTTTTCATGAATATCTTTAATACATAATCAATTAAACAATTTTAATACAATAATTTTATAATTAATAAAAATTAATACAATATCTTAATTTAAAATGGTTGATTATTTTGATATTGTTTCATTGCATAATTATTATAATCATCTCAAATAAAAAAAAATTAATTATAATTATTTCTTTATTTGAATATAATATATATTTAATTTTGGGTTTCATCACATAAAAAAATTAGACTAAATTATTCATAATAAATATTTGTTGTGAATAAACACCTCAATAAAAAGGATGAAATATACTAAGATTTATTGGGAAGAGATGACACAATAAAATAAATGTTTGCCTAAATTGTTCATAATAAAAAATTAATAAATTAATTTTTAAAAGTATTTTTTTTAGGTATTACTATTTATTAACTGTAAATTTTATAATAATAAAATTATTAATATAAATATAACTTGATATTATATTTAAAATTAAATTATATATTTAAAATTGTATAAATATAAAAGTTGAAAAATTAAATATATTTAAAATTATGATAATAATTATATTATATTATACAAAATAATAATAATTTAAATATATATATATATAGATATAAAATATAAATAATTAAATTTAATAATAAATTATAACATTATAAAAATGTTAAATACATAAAATAATAATTAACATAACTAAAAATAATAAACTAACATAGTTTTTTAAAAAATAGAAGGAAATTAATTTGGAAAACTAAAATTAAACAAGTAATTTTCCAATAATAAATATAAAAGACAATAATAAATTTCTAAAATAAAAATAAAAAGAGGAGTACATCTTAATTTAATAAGCTAACAACCATTAACATAACTTTAAATTAATTTAACTTTTATAAATCAAATAATTATAAATATATATAATTAAAATATATATAGTTAATTAATAAATTAAAATATCTTGACTTTTTTTTTTATAAAATTTAAAATTTGAAAAGTTGATAAGTTTTCCCTCTCTTGTTTCTTCTTGGCCGCAACAAAAAGGAAAGACCTACCATTTCTCTCTCTCTCCTATTATCATTTCCATTTTCAAATAAATCTCTCTCCTACAGTTCATATAAATCAGGCTATTTACTCCAGATCCGACGACGGGGAACTAGAAAGAATCATCAAAACGAGGAGATTTCAGGTCTTGTCTCTTGTTCCAGACTTCAAATGTCCGTTGGCGAGAGAGTTATAGTCAAAGATTTCGCTCTAATTGTGATTTTAATCGAAGTGTGCGATTGATTCAAGTACAAACAGCAACCTAATTTCAGTTTTCTGAGATGGGTGTTGAAAATTACCACGTGATTGAGCTCGTTGGTGAAGGATCTTTTGGTAAGGTGTATAAAGGGAGGAGGAAGTTCACTGGACAGGTAGTTTTTCAATTCAATTGATGTTTCGGATCTAGTTGAGTTTATTATTATTAATGGGTTTTAATTGTTTAACATCTTTTCTTCAGACTGTTGCTATGAAGTTTATTCTCAAGCATGGGAAAAGTGAGAAAGACATTCACAATTTAAGACAGGAAATTGAGGTTTTTTTTTTAAAAAAATTTGGAAACCCCGACAATATTGCAGTTTCTTGTTAATGATTGTTGTTATCTAAATTGTTTGCAGATTTTGAGGAAGTTGCAGCATGAAAACATCATTGAAATGCTGGATTCTTTTGAAAGTGCAACCGAATTTTGTGTTGTGACTGAATTTGCTCAAGTATGCACTTTCTAGTTTCATCTCAAGATTGTCTTGCTCAGTGTGAAGTAGAAATAATTTATATATAGTTTTATTCACATACAGGGCGAACTATTTGAAATTCTTGAAGATGATAAATGCCTTCCTGAAGAACAAGTTCAGGCTATTGCAAAGCAGCTGGTATTAATTCTCAAAAGAAATGGTTACTTTATCATGTAAACTGTTTAGTTTCTAATAACAGTGCATCTTTTTTGGGTTTTAGGGTTTTTCTCTTATTTATTCTATTTTGATTCATAACTTTCAGGTTAGAGCACTACATTATCTGCACTCCAACAGAATAATACATCGTGACATGAAGCCACAAAATATTCTCATTGGTGCTGGCTCTGTTGTAAAGGTCCAGCAGTTTATATAGCACAATCTGCTCATTTTAGCTTCATTGAACATGAATATGTATTTAGCCTCTGCTTTCGATCTACTTTGTTTAAAATGCTGTTGAATATGCGAACAATATTCTATTAAGACATTTTGTGTAGATTCTGAAGGTAATTTTACTGATTAATTGCCAAATAAAAAGAAACACATCATTATATTTTCTGCCAGTAGAAACTATTAATATTTTTTATTGTACTTCAATTACTAAATTATTAGTTAATCTATAATAGATCACGAAAACACAGTTTTTGAATTCTGCAAGGGGTATGTATACCCACAATTTATTAAACTAAGTATGAACATGCTTATTTGGCCTTGGTCCAAATACTGCAGCTCTTAACAAGTTGTCTGTCTTATTGTTGGTTTGATGTCCCACATTGGCATGTTCACCTTAAGGTCTTAGTCTTATTGAATAATTTGATGCTAAAAAGGGGTTATTCTTCTGTTTTTGCAGCTTTGTGATTTTGGATTTGCAAGGGCAATGTCTGCCAATACTGTGGTTCTAAGATCAATAAAAGGTATTATTGCATGGACCTCTGAATAATCTATTCTTAATGATTACAAATCATTTATGCTTTCTCATTTTGTGTTTTTTTTCCATTTAGGCACTCCTCTATACATGGCCCCAGAGTTGGTCAGGGAACAACCTTACAATCACACTGCAGATTTGTGGTCACTTGGTGTCATCCTGTAAGTTTTTTATCCTTGATTTCCTTTTGATTTACCTTGCTGTCATATGTCACTAATCACTATATCTGTTCCACCATATAAAATATTCCATAGAAATTTGTTATTTCGAACATATGTAGGAGAGTATGTAGACCACAACATGTATATCCTCCATTATACAATTTGAACAATTGTCTGTCATAATTTAGATAAATGATCAGAAACAGCAGATGTTTGTATTTTGTTAGGTGCTCTTTATACATAGAGGTCATTATGTTGCTTCTCTAAAACATTATTAGTAATAGTATAAATGTTGTAGTAACTAAATCAAACATTATCTATGATCATAGTATTGTTGCTCTATAGAAGGATCATTTTTTCTTCTTGGAACTCATTAACTATTATTATTATTTATTGACTAATTGAATTAGTTTTCTCATAAGTTGTCTATACGAACATTTGAACCCTAAACAACCAACTTTGTTTCATGCTTTAAACTGAAGTATGCCAAGAACTAGTATCACGAGCTATTTGTATTTTTATCATTTGTATATTCTTGGTAAGAAATGCCAATATGCTATGCCATTATGCCATCTTGAAATATGTTAATAATTAAAGGTCGCTGCACTTGTTAATTAAATTTCATACAAATTCTTTACTGCAAAAAAGCTCCTCCTGGAGACATATTATATTAAAGATTTCAGCCTTAACAATTTATTTGACAATCTCTTCTCACAATCACAAGTCCTTGCTCATGTATACTATAACTAGAAACTACCATTGTTGATTGATGGTGGCCCAAAGGATGCCAAACCTATAACTCTTTATCAGAGTCTAAAGTTACGATAACGTTTATCCTGCTAGAATTTTTCCTGCTAGAATTTATTGTTCATAACGTTTGACCAGAAAATTAAGTAGATCATTCATTTATTCCAGGTATGAACTCTTTGTTGGCCAACCACCATTTTATACAAACTCAGTCTATGCTCTCATTCGGCATATCATTAAGGTATGTTACCTGAATGAACAAATACACTGTAAACATAGAAAAATTTCTTCATGCAAGTCAGCCTAGTTTGCATTTCCCAGGATCCAGTTAAATATCCAGATAACATGAGCCATGAATTCAAGAGTTTTCTCAAAGGATTGCTTAATAAGGTATATATATCTTCTAAATTGCATTACGTGATGCTTTTTGGTATCGATATGATCTTCTGTTTCAGCGAGGGTCACCTATTTATTTGGTTTCTCTCTGTGCAGGTACCACAAAATAGATTAACTTGGCCTGCTCTTCTGGAACATCCTTTTGTTAAGGAAACTCCAAAGGAAGTTCAACCTATGGTAGTGTTTATATAATTTCCCTAATATTTTCAGGATCTTTTTATTCCATGAACATATTTTTTACACTGAAAATGTTTTGGGATATAATGTTTTTAGGAAATTCGATGTGCAAGTTCTGTTGCAAAAGATTGCAGCCAGAAGGAAGAAGTAAATCATCACCTGCGAGATGGATTCGGTGGAGCAACTCCTGAGAGTAAGTCATATTCAATTGACTCTGGTGATAAGACTAATAAGACATGGTTCAATTGCTATTCTCACTATTACTGTTGATTCAAATAGGTAAACCCCAATCTATGATGAATTGTGACAAGGTTGGCAATGTAAACATTCAAAGTGATCTACAATCGAACAAACCCACACATATGGAGGATTTCCCAGGATTTAATGTGCCAAGTAATCATGAGCTGTCAGGTAATTCAACACATATCTGAGGAACAATCTACTGATCTTGTTACCATTGTTATTCTTCTCCCTTTCTATTATTTGAGATTGACATTATATTACCAGTGCGTTTCATTTGCCATAAAACTTATAATTTCTTTGTGGTCATTCACTTACTGTCCTGGTTACAATCATGTTACTTTTTTGTATTATTTTTTATCAAAAGAACTGGTTTCTTGGTGTTCTAATAAATGTTTACCCTCTTTTCTTTTTGCAACAGAAGTCTTTATTGATTTGCATGCACATGATTTGCTATATTAAATCTCTGTACCTTGAGAACTCTTATATTGACTTGCTTGTAGTGTACAAGCTGCCGTAGAAAATTACTAGAATTTCCATTTACTGTTCCTTTTCTATTTAGAACACCAGGTTTTAGATAAACTGGAAAACAATTCGCGGACTGTCAAGGGAGCAAAACTAATTGGCCGCGATAATGATGCATTGTCCAGAATCTTGCTACCACTAAAGAACTGCTTAGAAAGATCTCAAACTTCTGGAAGGTAAGTACCATGGAGTAACTAGCCTGTTCTTTGGCAGCAACATCTGAAGCTGCTACGTTACTGCTACATGGTTCCCCTAATTTTCTGGGCATTCCATTTAGCTGGAAACTGCCTTTTAACCATTTGATATGCTCAGCTACATTTTTATTCATTAATAATTGTTCAGGGATCAAGAGATGCAGAGTGTGGCACAATGCCTACAAATTCTTTCAAACCTGGTAGCAACTGGTTCCATTGATTCTCGGGGAATTCTTGACGAAGTACTACAAGTACTTTTCAGCTTTATTGCGGACTTAATAAAACAAGGGGGTTCTGATGGAAATGATATAATAGCAAAGGTAATCCATTCTAGTTTGGATCAATCTTTTCTGTTGCTGTCAGTTTAAACCCTTTTAGTAGTAGTATAATCACATTTTTGCAAAACATGAACAAAAAAGACTTTGCAATATGGGTTATATAATGCCTTACAGTAATGGTCAAATGTATTTTGGAAATAGTTTATAAGTGTGAGGTTATAAGTTATAGTCACCATTTGAGTATTTCTTGGGCTTGATCATGGTGTCCTAGTTGTTTTGGCCAATATGCTTATAGTTCAAAGTTACTAAACTCAAAATTTAATCTAGTAAGATTTTGCTGAAACACAAGGTTTTGAGATGAATTAAGCATAAAACATGACAATGCTAAGTGTTATTTATAATGAAATATTTTCAAATAAGTTCACATATAAATTTACAAGTTTTATGACATAGCCAATTTATATTTCTCTACTTTTTTTCTTTTCTTAAGGATTGGTACTTATTGTAACACTGAAACTGTTCCTTTTTAACAACAGCAATAATATATCAGTAGTGAATAGTTCGTAATTATTGTTTGGTAATTAATTAGTAACTATTGTAAAATTACTTATAACTAGAAAATGAAAAACAAATCCAGTATAAAGAATATTTTGTAAGAGAAAAGCTACAAGAGGCAAGACACTAGTTGTAATGAACAATTTTTGAAAATCAAGACTGAACAATCTTTTCTTTTAAAATCGTAGCTTATATCTAACAATGGACTGATAAGGATGATTTACTTGTAAGTTATTCTGTAAATTAGTATACAGAGTTGCAACTATCTTTAAGTGCAAATTATACCTGTTTTGTTTATATCTATTGCAATCTGCATTGCATTTGTGGAAGCTGAAACAGTTTGATTTTGTATGCAGAGTTTCTTAATCATAAGAAATCTACAAGACCATTATTCTGGCCCAGTTGGGAACCAGTATTTCACACATTGGGTTGCTCTGATAGAATTATATTTGCAGGTCCGTTATTTATCTTCTGGTCTAGTTGCTTCTTTTGGAGTCATTTACAGGTTTCCTGTAGGTCTTATATTCTTTCTTTTTCTAGGTTCAAACTGTTGATGATTCTTCTGGAAAAGTTCTGTATGAGTCCAGTGCTTGTGTTGCAGTTTTTCTATCTCATGTAGCTCAGGGTCTTAAAGCTCAAACCGTGAATGAAACTCTAAAACAAATATTACATCATGCTAAAGCATCTGATGTTGGAGACCTTTTGTGCAAGTGTCTGTCAACTTCAGGCTCACATCTGATATCAGGCTCTTCACATTTGATACGTGCTGTTTCTGAAGCTTGTAGGGCCCTTTGTTCACTAATGGAAGCATTTGAAGTTCTTTCCATGCACAACAACCCTCGTGTGTTTCCATTACATTCCTTCCGTAGCCATAACTTGCAGCGACTTGAGATTAAGGACCGTGATCAAAGTTCATTTGCTGGCACAGAACTGGAAAGAATTATTGATGCTGTAACAAATGCGTTCCTCAGATCTAAACCCATACAGGTTGCTATTTACTACTGCTTGCGTCAGCGTCTTGAGGCTAGCATATCTTCATGTACCCAGGTACATGTTCTTTCTTTGTCCTTTGTTTGATGTAGGGTTATTTTGATTTAATCCAAATAACCCGTTATCCCTTCATCGATCAAATTATCTAAGATATTGGTTATAGTGGAATTGGGTATCCATTTCCAAATTCTTTGTTTGTTTGATAACTTAATAAAAGAGTTGGAATTGGTCCAAAGGGATTGGTTTGTATACAAATTTTTAAAGTTTCAATTAAATCCTTTCCACTTTGTAATAGTTCTAGTAGTAGTGGAGACTCATAGTTTAGTGATAGAGCCCAAAAACTGTTTTTGGATATAACTGCAAACTGAACTTGGTCAGTTTCTTTAGTGCTCGTGAAATCATTTTCTGTACCATTAAGCACTATTTTATCTTTTGTTGCAACCTTTTTTTTTTATTGAGTTTTATTAAAAGGTAATCAAGTTTAACTATCTACCAGATGTTGTTGAGATTATGCTTGCGAAGTGGATTTGTCTCCAATGCTCTCTGTGGCATACCCAGTTCTTTACCACTTACAACAATTGTTAGTGGAGGAGGAGACGGTACAATCATTTCAGAAGTCTTCTCCATACTATCATTATGCGCCTCCTCAAATAAGGATTTACCAACAGAAGCCAATGGCGCCAAATACAAATTTTCTAATACCCCTTTCCTGGTTTTGCATTCATGCCTTTTACTAGCTACTGTTGCCCAATCTTTAAAGTCATCTGGAAGGAGGTCTTCTTTCTTCATGCTTACAACTTCATCTAAAAAGCAGCAATCTAGACTCTCTGTCCTAGCTCATTATTTTGTTTCTGACGAAAAGACACGAACATCTTTTCTAACTCATTGTGCTTCTGCCATGTTAGCTTTTTCTTCCATCATCTCCCTTGAAAATGGTGTTACTAATGACTCTTCCGTCTCCGAAATAGCTGCGCCTTTGATCCCTCGAACTGCTACTTTATGTGACCACCTCAAGATTCATCCTAGTGCTGAAAATGGAGCATTATCTCTTTGGCATGGTATAAAAGATGGGTGTGTTGGCTTAATAGAGGCTAAATTAAAGTGGGGAGGTCCATTAGCTGTTCAGCAATTGTGTGCAAGTGGTATTCCTCAGCTTTTGATTGATATGTTGTCAAACAATCCCCTCACAGGTTCTTCGCAAAAGATTGACTCATCAGAGATCCATAGTGGTCTATCACCAGTAGGGGTTGTATGGACGGTTATTGCATCCTGTCAATGTCTTTCAGGTGGAACTTCAACATTTCGACAAATGTTGATTAAAAGTGAAAATATCAAATTCATATCAGATTTGATATCTGATCCACACCTTAAGCTCTTAAAAGGCTGGACTGGTCCTGAAGGTGGGAAGGATGGGATCAGAGATATAGTTAATGCAGTTATAGATCTTCTTGCATTTCCTTTCGTGGCTGTACAGAGTGCACCAGGCTTGCCATCTGCTACTGCTTCAGTCAACAGTGGGATCCTTCTGAATATGGGTTCTGGTGGGAGAATTTGTTTGGAAGATAAGGATATGGTTAAAGCAATTGAAGCAAGCATGGGAAAGTATATTCAGATCCTTTTGGAGGTTAGATCATGATATCCTCTTTTGATCAGTTTTTCAGTCTTGTTTTAATACATGCAGTTTACAATGTCATATCCTTCTAGAAAGTGTTTGAGTTCATGAAGGGCTTTCAGGGATTTGGTTACTATCATAATTTTCAAATATCAAAATTTAATAGAATATGTGCTTACTGCTGGCTATGTTTGGTTTGGGCAGAATAGGAATTTGGACGTCCAATTCTAAACCCTTGTGTTTGATGATTTAGAATAAAGAATTGGAGTTATAAATGATGGTGAATGTATATGACTTTTTATGTTTCAACTCTATCATTCTTGCTTTGGAATTTGTAAAGCATGAAAATACAAAACCCACAAAGAACAGCAACATAAAAACTCAAAGTAATCTGAAACAATCTAGCCCAGCTCCATATCCTTCGTTAATCATCCCTAAATTTCACAAAAAGATTGTAGTCTTTTTTTAAAAAAAAATTGTTGTTAAAAAGACAGACTTGTATTAATAAGCTAAGTCACAGAAACATTGTAGTTTCTTATTTTTCTAGTATTGATATTGTAGGTGGGAATTCCTGGTATTATTCTTCATTGCATGGAATACATGGAATTAAAGGATGTAGCAAGGCCGGTTGCCTTTCTCGCTAAAATGACAGGACATCGGCCTCTGGCAATACAACTTTTGAGAAAGGGCTTGTTGGATCCAGAAAGATTGAAGAGGCTGCTCAATAGCTCAAGTCCAAGAGAGGTCATAATGGATATTCTCATGATAGTTTCTGACCTAGCTAGAATGGATAAGGTCTCACTCACTCTATCCTAATAATTCTATTTTTTTTAGTTTTCGACATCTTTAGACTTTATAACTAATGATGCAGTTGATTATTTTACCTATTGCTTTTATCAATGTTAGTTTTATGACAGGTTCTTTGGCTGAATGTTTCACCACAGTTCATGCGACTTTGAGTTATCTGTGGAATAATGAAAATTTTCTTTTATACAGGTATTCTATGAGTACATCGATAGAGCTAATATATTGGAGTCCTTAAAAGATTTTCTTACCAATGAAGATCCAAACATCCGTGCAAAAGCATGCAGTGCTGTTGGTAATATGTGCAGGCATAGTTCTTACTTTTACAGTGCATTGGTAAGTATTTTGAAAAGATCTTAAGAAATTTCAATTAAAATTGAGCTAATTCTCACATTTTGTACTCTAGGCGGAACATCGGATCATTAGTCTTATGGTTGATCTTTGTGCCGACTCTGACAAACGTACACGGAAATTTGCTTGTTTTGCTGTAAGATCAACTTCTTTTGATTATATGTGAAGAATGTGGCTATTTTTCTTAAGAATTTAATAAAGCATTAAAGAATTGCCACTCCCCTTTTGTTATATAGATTGGAAATGCTGCTTATCATAATGACTTATTGTATGATGAGCTAAGGAGATGTATCCCTCAACTTGCCAAGTTGCTAAGAACTGAAGAGGAGGATAAAACAAAGTCAAATGCAGCTGGTGCTTTAAGTAATCTTGTCCGAAACTCAAATAAGCTTTCTGAAGACGTAGTCTCCAAAGGAGCCATAAAGGTAAATTGAATTGGTTAGCCCAGTAATCTTCTTCTTAATGGCCATGTTTTTGAAAGCACTTTTTGTTTCTATATCTTTTCCAAAAATAGAAACATAAATAAATTTCTGAATAACAGATTTCTCATGCTTGAAAAAAACATAGAATTGTGATTCTATAACAGATTTATCTAGAAAGTAAATAATGCTGTATTTGGATGAGGTGAATTGGACTTAGAAATTTAATTCTATAAGAATTGGGATTGTTTTACAGTTCAATTCTCATGTTTAAAAAAAATATAGAATTGTGATTCTTTTATCTATTACTTAAAGAATTCAAACTAAAAAAATTTGAATTCCATAAGAATTCAAATTCTAAATTTAAGTCCTTAAACAAACAACATAATTGCCTCCTCCAATTCCAATGCCAATTCACCTCTGAACAAACACACCCTTTAAGTGTTTCCTCTATCATGTTTGTTTGAAAACATCACTTTAGTTATATTCAATTTGTGTTTGATTATTGAAACTGATGGATTTTCCTTCAGGCATTGCTTCAACTGGTGGCCGAGTGTTCAGGGGCAGCATTAAATCCAGCTAGAAAGGACGCCATAACCGAGTCACCAATCAAGATTGCACTTTTCTCATTGGGTAAAATGTGTGCCCATGCACCATGCAGAGAATTTCTACGATCATCGGAAATGTTTCCAGTCATAGGAAGACTACGTCAATCCCCAGAACCATCAATCGCCAATTATGCTACTGCCATTTTAAGCAAAATTTCTGGAGGAGGAGGAACTTGAAGTAACATCCAAAAGTTGCATACTTAAGTAATTTGAGGGAGGCTGTAGTTTGTAAGTGTAGGTATGTGTGTTTTCTGTATATGGAAAATGAGTAACACTTGAAAAATTCATGTGATGATAATGTGAAAACTATTGTTGGGAACTTTATAAAAGAAAAGGAACAGCATTTCAATATAAGATGCTGCTGCTTATTTTCTTCATCTTTTTCTAATAACTAAACCGATCAATTGAATTGTTTAATGTTTTATAAAACCGTTGATTCTAAATTTGATCGGTTCAATTTATATCGGTTTGATTCGATTGATTTTCCATACACTCTTATTTAAAAGTTATTGTTTCTAGGAAATGTACATTGATCTTAATTAGTCTATATATCTTTATTTTTTAAAATAAATCATATATTTTATTCTTTATTTTGATTTCTATGTTTGAATTTTTTCGAGAATTATATATATAATATATATTTAAATTTAAGAAAAGTGAGTGAATTTTTAATTTGTAATATAGGCACTAATTTAACAAAAGATAATTGGATTTTCAAAAATTATATATATATATATATTTTTATAATATATATATATATATGGGAAATCTAACAATTGAGAAAATGGTAAGACTCACGAAAATATGGTTTTCTTTTTTTTGGAGGATAGGGCCAGCTTACTTTATCAATAAAGTCATTGTCGTATTTAACTAAAAACGGGGCTCGATGTCATTATGTTAATAAAAAATGGCTCAGTGGTATGTTAACGAGGTATGTTAACGAATTATTTCACCACAGAAACAAGACTTCATAAGTTTAGAGATTTGCGAATGAAAAAAAATGGGTATATATATATATATCAATTATGTGTGAAAGAGAGAAAGGATAAGAAGAAAAATTATACTATTTTATTTTTAAAAAAAGAAAGTGTTTATAATTTTTAAACAAGTATTAAAAGTATAAAACTTAGTAAGATTTTTTTTCTCCTTAATTTATCAGTTATTACTACTCTAATATTTACACTAATTTTTATTTTCTCAAAAAGAGAAAATGTTTAATAATTTAAATAATTAATATATAGTAATAAAACTCATAAAAACAGTATTTTATATTAAATTAAAAATAAGTTAATATGACTAAATTTAGAATATTTTAAATTAGAAAATTTTCACTTGAATTATCTTATTCTGTGAAATAAATAATTATGTTATGTTTCTTATAAATAAATAAATATATGAAAATAAAATTACAATTATCTCAGTAAATATATTATAAAACTAAATTAAAATACATATGTTAAAATAGGCTCAATATTAAGATAACTCATTTCTAACATTCTTTCAAAATCTATACAATATATACTTTCCAAAATCTATTTCATGACATAACAAAAACATTATTATTGTAAGATTAAAAATTAAAGTTAATTGACAAGTGATTTTAAGAGATAAAAATTAAGAGAACTAAGGCTTTACTGTAATATTATATTTTTTCAAATAAAATAAAATAAGTTAAAATATTGGTTAATGAGTTCATTCCTTTTTAAAAAAATAATATAATTCACATGTATACATTTTCTCTCCCATAATTATAATTATAATTATAATTATAATTATAATTATAAGGTTATATATATTTTTTATTTTATAATTATATTAGAATTTTTTTATAATTAAAATAATAATAATTTTTTAATTTATTTATTAAAAGAAATTATTTCAATTATTTAAATAATATCAAAAAATATTTAAAATAAAATTTTAATAATAATGAATAATAATATAATCATTTTTATATAATTAATTTTAAATATTATATATTAATAATAAAATTACAATAAATTAATTAAAATATAAAAACTTAAAAATAAAATAACAATTTTATATAAAAATATATTAGAAAAATTAAATATAAAATATTTTTATAAAAATTATTATTAAAATATTATAACATATTATCATATATGTTATTAAATAAAAAAATTTATTTAATTTATTTAATTAAGTAATAATATATAATATTTTAAAGACTTTATCTTATATTAATTTTTTTATTATTATATAAAAAAGTTACCCGATAACTATAATTTTATAATGGATAGAGATGCTTTTACATTATAATAAAAGAAAATAATAATAATGAATTAAAGTTGTTGTTTATTATGAAAGGAAATATTACAATAATTCTTATATATATTTCTTTTCCTTTTTTATTATTGCAAGGGATTATGTGAATCATCTTCCTTAAATATTGGATATTAAATTAAAATATCAACAAAAATAAACTTTGTTTTTTGGCTTAAACTTAAATCAAACATTCATTTTGATATTTTATTTGGATTCGGTTCATTTTAGTTCTTTTAACTTTTAAAATTAACTCAAATTCTTTTTTTCAGTCACAAAATATATATTTTTATACTTTTACAAGGTATTTTTTAAAAATATTAGCACAATTAAAACATACAATTAATAAGAATATAATTTACCATCTTTGATTTATTAAATAAAATACTTTTGTAGTCACAATTTTATAATATCTTATTATAAATTATTTACTCAAATAAATAAATAAATAATTTTTTTGTAGTTTAAGTAAATAAAAAGAGCTTGAATCATGAGTAAAAGAAATGAAAAAAATAAAAAATATATTGTCTAATTAAATATAATTTTATTACAATTTTCAAGAAATTAAATTAAGGGCTTATTCCATGACTTTTAAAATATGAAAAGCTTATTTGATCCTTATATATAAGTTAAGGGATTTATTTGCTATTCTTCTTCAAGATTTTTTACCATAAGAGTAAGAAATGATTTCGCCATTGATGATATAAATAAACCTTCTTCACATCATCATCATCGTCATCTATAATAAAACATGAAGAAATTAACTTACTTGTTCTTCCTCATTCTCTCACTACTCTCTCTCTCATCAGCTTCCCTTCACGATACATTTCTTCAATGCTTAACGAACAAAAAACTTCCCAATGCCTCATCCATCGTCTTCTCCGCTCAGAATCCATCATTCACAAAAATCCTCCATGATTACGTCAGAAACCGACGTTACGAACGTCCGACGACATCAAAGCCGTCAATCATCGTCACCCCACGAACGGAAACCGAAGTCCAGGCCGCCGTCGTTTGCGTGAAAACAATCGGAAACATCCAGCTCAAGATCCGAAGCGGCGGTCATGACTACGATGGTCTATCGTATGTCTCCAGCGGCAGCATCCCCTTCATCGTTCTTGATATGTTCAATCTCAGATCGATAACAGTAAACGCCACCGCAAAAACCGCCTGGGCTCAGGTAGGTGCGACAACGGGAGAATTGTATTACAAGATAGGAGAAAACCCTGGTCTGGGTTTTCCGGCGGGGGTTTGTACCACGTTGGGCGTCGGAGGACATATTAGCGGCGGAGGGTACGGAAACATGTTGAGGAAATACGGGTTGTCGGTCGACAATGTGGTGGACGCAAAGATTGTGAACGCGAATGGAAGTATTCTCGACAGGGCAGCCATGGGTGAAGAGCTATTTTGGGCGATTAGAGGCGGCGGCGGAGGTAGTTTCGGCGTTTTACTAGGTTATAAGCTCAGTTTAGTGACGGTTCCGACCGTCGTAACTTATTTCCGCGTTGAAAAAACACTTGAACAGAACGCCACAGATGTCGTTTACAAATGGCAACTAATCGCTCCAAAAATCGATAATAATTTATTCATTCGACTCCTCCTTCAACCGGTTGTATCGAATAACCCTAAAATATTACCGACGGTTAAAGCATCATTCGTCGCTTTATATTTAGGAAACGCCGAGAATCTTGTAACCTTAATGACATCAAAATTCCCGGAATTAGGTTTGAAAAAATCAGACTGTATAGAAATGAGTTGGCTCCAATCCGTTCTTCAATGGATGGAAATGAATATCAATTTGCCCAACCAACTTCTGAATAGGATACCGAAATCAATTGATTTCTTGAAACGGAAATCGGATTACGTTCAAAAACCGATTCCAAAGGCGGGACTGGAATTGCTTTGGAAGAAGATGATGAAATTGGAGAAAATAGGTTTGGCTTTCAATCCATATGGTGGGAAGATGGATGAGATAAAGGAATGGGCGACTCCATTTCCTCATCGGGCTGGGAATTTGTTTAAGATTCAGTATTCTTCGAATTGGAAGGATGAAGGAGTTGATATAGAAGAGATGAATGTGAATAATACGAGGGAATTGTATAGATTCATGACTCCTTATGTTTCGAGCAACCCTAGATCTTCGTTTTTGAATTATAGGGATATTGATATTGGGACTAATTCATTTGGGAAGAACAGCTATAATGAAGGGAAAGTTTATGGGTATAAGTATTTTGGGAAGAAGAATTTTGATCGATTGGTGAAGGTGAAGATGGCGGTTGATCCTACTAATCTTTTTAGGAATGAACAGAGTATTCCAACTTTGTAAAGAAGATGATGAAGTTGTAATTTATGTTCAATTAATAATCCTTTCAATGAAGAAGTTTACATTGAAAAATAATAAACTATGTATATCCTGATTTATGTGTTTTTTCATGGTTTGGTTTTAGGGTTGTTTCACCTCCGAGCACAAAAAAGTTGAGTCTATTAAACTAATTCTCGATGGACATATTGACATGTAAGTTTATAAATGAGTGATGAATTAGATTTAAAAAATGTAACGTTAAAAATCGACCCACTCTATAAAGATGTTTTCGTTACTCGATAGACGCGCTCCATAACTCACATTTCTCTCGAGTGAGATGAGAAATCAAAATCGAATGTTAGACTAGAGTGCATCTAAAAATATAGTAGATGCCACAAACATTTAAGTCCATTTCAAAGTTGCTTAATCAGATAGATATGGATTAAACGCACTTAGAGAGAAAAATATTCTCTGGAGATTTTTTTCTCACATCGGGCACGACCGGCACATCAACGCCGCCGGAGCTTTTGACGTCGGAATGATCTCAAATTTCTCCAGTAGGTGTCTCTTTCCCCCCTACAATCTGACCGAATGAATTTCAATTTGAACGGAGGAATTGGGAGAAATCACGATTATAGTTTCTAGATCGGATATTTAGGTCGTTTTCGGCACGATCGGCACAATCGGCACGATCGGCACGTTCGGCACGATCGGCACGAACAACACAAACGACACGGATTCTTGCCGCAACCGCGCTTCTACATTGGAAGTCAGCCGCCATCCTCCAGCACCTTCGATCGGTTGTCGTGCGCCCTCTGGAACGTGTTCTGTTGTGCAAGGAACGGTCGCGGTCATCTTCTCTTACCGTTTACCGGAACATTTCGTCAAACCCCCTTCTGCAGAGACTTGACGTCAAATAGGCGTCGGTCGCCCTCCTCTTCTCACTTTTCGTTTACAGGTTAGTTCGGACCTCGGTCGGGACATCAAACCACAGGTCTCCATTGAACTTCTTTATCGCCGTTTGAATCAAGTGTTCGGTCTGGAGGAAGCTTTCGTAGCTACAGACTGTTCCAAAATTGCTTAAACCCTTTCTTGTTTGAGCAATTATTTTCAAGCCCCTGTTCCGGTGCGATTGGTTTCCAATCGTGCTGTTTGCGCCCACCCTTTGCTGCAGAATTCCAACCTCTGTGGCTCCTTTGAAGATTAGGCAGTCTGCGCTTGATCTTTCCAATGACTGGTACGCGCCCGTCCAGTGTAGTTACTCGGGCAAGGGGCGTCCTTCAAGTCCGCCCTGATGATCCTAAGAAGGTGCTGAAGGGGCCGTCGACAAGCAACAAGGCTAGGTCTGATAGACGAACTCGCAAATCTCTTAACAATCCCAGGAAGCAGAAGCCAGAAATCATGGATGAAGTCCTAAACAACGGAGAAGATGCGCCTATTGATTCTATGCCAAATACATCATCGGGTATGAGTTCTTTTCCACATGCTGATGAATTACATGAGAATAGTTCTATTGGGGATTCATACTGTAACAATATGCATGTTCATAATAGAAATGATAGGATTGAATTGATAGGAAAAGACAGTACTGCATATAGAAATGATAGGACTTTAATTCCAGAAAATTCTGTTGTTACTGGACTTGCTGCACAGAATGGACCGTTAGAGTCTCTGGTTGGTACCCTAGACCTGACCGGTCATTCTGTTGGGAAATTGGATTTGAAATCTTGTCTTGTTAAAATTGATGATAATCGGGTCGCTTGTGCTGAAAATTCAGTCCCAATGTTGGAGATAATCTGTCAAAAAGGCTCTAAGATAATGCAGGAAAATGACATAAATTGTACAGGTTTATTGGGTCCTATTAAAAACTCAAAATTGGGGTCTGTTTCTGAATCGGGTGAAAACATTATGCTGAGATTTATGTCTGTTTTAAATGATCTTACTGAAGTTGGTACTGGTGTTCCTATTGA
The DNA here is from genome assembly GCF_907164915.1 of Impatiens glandulifera. Lineage (NCBI taxonomy): Eukaryota > Viridiplantae > Streptophyta > Magnoliopsida > Ericales > Balsaminaceae > Impatiens > Impatiens glandulifera. The sequence continues at coordinate 9,952,276 of NC_061869.1, read as the reverse complement.
GGTAAGTATGAATAAGACTGTTGATCGAGAATTAATAGGTTCAAAGAATATTACAAGGTCGGGGTCAGTTTCAGAAGCAGGAAAACATGACAGTTTGGGTAATTCAGGTGCAGAGAAAGATCAGAAAACAAATTTTACCGGTCCTACTAAAGAGGATGCTAAACTGGGCAAAATAGATCATTTTAAAATTGCCTCTACAGGGTTGGAGATATCAGCTGCTCAGAGTCCATTAGGTCCAAAGAAGGATATAATTTCAGAGTCTTGTTCTACAATGAGAAATCTTGCAAATCTAAAAGTCTCGGGTTCCATTAATGATTAGAATGCTAAGTCTACCTGTCCTGCTAAGGATCAAATGGAAAGTCAGATATCCAGACTATGTACTAGGCTTGAAAAAGGTTGGACAGAAGACACTAAATGCGCCCAGAATTTTGAAACTGAGGCTAAAATTGCAGGATCTTCTAAACAGCCTGCACATCTAGCTGAAACTATTAAAGGACATAGTCTAACAGAATCTGGAAACACTGAAAAAATTGGATCTGAGTTAGAGCTATTAATGGAAATAAATTCAGCTAAATTAGAAAAGCCTAATAATACAGATATAAAGGATGATGAACTGAACTTGATTGGTATAGCCAATGGTGAAAGCTTGACTGGAAATTATATTGATTCGTTGATTGATGACATCATGAATGACAATCTGGGTCTGGGTATGGATCTCATGGAAGCTACAAATAAGTTGGGTCAGAATTTAAGTCAGGGTATAAGAGGTGAAGAATGTATGAAACTAGAAGAATTAGCCAACGGTTATCGCTTGGCCGGGTCTGATGAGGGGTTAGCCAACGGTTTTCGCTTGGCCGGGTCTAATATGGGGTTAGCCAACGGTTTTCGCTTGGCTGAGTCTGAAAAAGATAATTTGGTTGCAAAAAAGTTGGGTCTAACAAGGGTGGATAACATGAATATTCAAGTCATTGATCCTGAACACGCCGGTCCTGGATACACTAAAACTACTCATGGCATTGATCATATCTCTTCAAATGCCGGTCCTAGCTCTTCAAACGTCGGTCATAGCTCTTCAAATGCTGGTCCTAGCTCTTCTAATGCCAGTCCTAGATCTTCTAATGTCAGTCCTAACTCTTCTAATGCCGGTCCTATCTCTTTAAATGCCGGTCCTGACATCACATATCCACCTTCTACCGGTCCTAATCGCCAAGATAATAAATCTACTAACAAAGCTATGAGCCACCGGTCGAATCAAAAGAACCAAAGCATAGATGTTGATTTGGAATCAGACGATAGCACTGACTATGATGAAACAATAATATGCGACCTCGAATATCATAAATCCATGAAGAAGATATCGGCAACAAAGATCAAACCAAAAGCAAAGAGGCATAATTCTTCCAAAACAAGTGCTGAAATTGAAAAGATCGATCAAGAAACTAGATCGAATAATTCTAAAACAGCTAAGAAGGGTAAGAATGAATCGAAAATCAAAGAAAGGAAAAACATGAAGGCAAATAACTCAAGTTCTAAGAAGAATGCTGAAGTAAATCCCAAGGAAACTGTGACACCCGAGACTAACCCTGAGATATTGAACTTGGGTGCGTTTTCTCCACTTGTTAATCTGGATCCTGAAATGCCAATTGATAGTATTCAAAAGAGGAAAACTGATACACAAGAGAAGAGCACTAAAGGGGATATTCTAAAGAAGATCGGAACAATTGAAGGCAACGGTTTTGTGGGAAATATAAGGGTTAGATGGGCCGAAAAGAACAAACAAGTCAGGAAAGATAGCATCCCTGAAATAGTCACCTCCTCAGCTCCTCCTACTACTGCAATTCCTGGCAAAGAAAATAATCAGGCTGATAACAAGGATCTTACTGCTGGTCCAACGTGGTCAATGAGGAAAAACGAAATAGCAAATTTGGCAGGACTGAGAAACCAGATGAAGAAGCTATTTTTCCAAATTAATAAACAAGAGATTACGATGCCCCAAGAAAGAAATGATCAGTTGAATGCTCAGTTCAAAACTCACTATCTAAAGAATTGGAATCTCTTCAACAAAAACCAATATGATGAAGTGATCAAGTGGACGGTTGACGCCATGAAGGAAATTTCGAAATGTAATAAAACAAAGGTGTACACTATCATGAGCAACCCAAATAAAACTTGGCAAGAAGGAAAGGTGTGGAATGGAAATGCCATGAGCGATCCAGAAAAGGGAAAATTCCAGATAGACACCTTATTCCCAAAGGTAATTACACTTGATCATCCTCACCGATTTGAGCTCCCACCCGAAATTGAAGAAAAATGTGTCAAGGCATGGGAGTTTGTCATAGTTGGTCATTTTATGGGCAACATGAAAGCACCATTTGCTGAGGTTAAAAGAACGTTGATGGGTCAGTGGGAATCCTTTGGTCTAGAGAGGATCACAATCAATGATCACGGATTCTACTTTCTATCCTTCAGGAATGGAAGCGAAATAAAGTCGATCATAGAGAGCGAATATACTTTTATCAGGGGAAAAAGATTCAAGTTGTACAAGTGGAGCGAGGAACTTAATATTAATCATAGACTGCCTGAACTTAAACAAATCTGGGTAAATCTCAAGAATGTTCCACCACACATGTGCAACCCGATGGGCCTGGCCTATATTTCAAGCATTATAGGCAAACCACTTATGTTTGACCCAGCAATGGAAGGTTATGAGCGTGCATCTGTGGCCAGAGTTAGTGTCGAAATCCATCCAAGTAGCTCTCTTCCAATCAAGCTTGAACTTAAAGATAGACTGAGAAATTTATTTAACATTGGAGTACAATACGAATGGAAACCAAATCGATGTATATGGTGTAGCACTTTCACACACGCTACGAATAAATGTCCAGTCAATAATAATATAAAATCGAAGGCCAATAACAACACTCAAGTAAGCGATATCAATGACTCTAACCAGGCTCAGGTTGAGAGAAATGTGAACATGTCTGAACTTAACAGCAATGAACGCACTAAGGATGATAAGATGGGCAACCAAAAGCAAGAACAGATAAGGGTAAGGAAGAAGATAGGAAAAAGAATGAAGTGGGTAAGGGTACAAGCTGGCCCTACTAACGTTGATCATATTGGTCATGTTCAGGGCACCGGTCCTAGGGATTCTGTTTTCTCAAGAATAGGTCCTATTCAAAATGTCAGTCCTGGTCAGGGTATCGGTCCTGATAAAGCTGGACATAGACACACCGGTCCTAGAGTTTCTCATAAAGCTACTGTTCCTAGCCATATTGACCATATTAAGTCTGGTCTTGGACTTGTTGATCATGAAACTACTCAAGCTACCGGACTTGCTACTACAGGTCCTGATGAAAAATGTGCAACCATTGCTGATCCCGGCTATATTGGTCCTAATACTGGCACAAGTCCTATTATTGTGGATGATACTATTGTTGGTCCTAACTCCACTGATCCCAATACTGATCAAAGAACTGGTCTTGATGTAACTACATGTCCTAGTTCCAAAGTTTCTGAAATTCAAAGATCTATGGGACGGGGAATACTTGGCCCATATGAAACAAGCAAAATTGGATCTGAAGGCACTCCAATAGGTCGTGAGTCTACTCTTCACAGTTTTAAGAATGCAAGCAGGAACCTAAAAAACAATGTCATCAAAGTTCGAAATGACCTGACCCTTGGGCTCAGAGCCACCTTTCAAGATGATGAACAGGAGAATCTTGGAATAAGTAATAAAGAAGCTCTTGAAAATGGACTGGGAAATCTTGGCTTTTGTGAAATCAAAAGATCAAGTGCAGAAGAAGACAATTTGGTCTTGAATAAGGCAGTGAGCCTTAATTCTGAAGTAGGGCGAATAAAAACCGATAACAAACATGAATCTAGTAGTGAAGAGGTTCAAAGTCAGAAAAGATCTACTAAAGTAGAACAAGATGAAAATCGAAGACAAAGCAGAAAGATCCTGAATCCAGAAGCTACTAAATCTATCACGGGAGAAGATGAGATCTACATGAGGCAACCCTCACTCAATGGCAATAGTATTCCATGTAATCAAACTGTAGCCATTGAGGATAGTGAGGCAAGTGATGCTTATGATTTCTGATGAAGAGGTCCAGGACAGTCTGGAAAGTCAGGAACCCAACACTTATATTCATTCATGAATATAGTGACATGGAACATAAGGGGACTCAATGACCCTCTAAAATGTAAAGAAATCAGGAGGATCATTGAGAATCAGAAGATCACTATTATGGGTATTCTTGAGACAAATGTCAAAAGTCGGAACGTTGAGAAGGTTAGCAAACTGTGTATTGATAGTAGCTGGGAAATCATTCATAACTCAAATGACAAAACGGGCAGAATCTGGGTTATTTGGGATAACAAAGTTGCTGAGGTGATGACTCTTTTTTCGAATGATCAAGCAATCCTGGTGGAGGTCAAAGACAGAATCACAAGAATCGTGTTTAATCTTGCTATTATCTATGGTAGCAACTCAAGCACGGAAAGAAGACTCCTCTGGAATTGTCTTAGAAACTGGATCGGTATTGATAAATCTTGGGCTGTCCTCGGTGATTACAACGTAACTAGAAACGAATCTGATCGTAGCCCAGAATCTGAAATTACTCGGGATATGATTGAATTTAATGACTGCATCAGAGATATGGGTTGTATCGAGCCTACCAATTCTGGGAACTTCTTCACTTGGTCTTCTACGAGAGGGAATGAACAAATTAGAAAAAGTAGAATTGACAAATGTCTGGTAAATGAGAACTGGATTAACCAATTTCCGAGAAGTCAACTTCATGTTTTGAATCTGGGTATATCTGATCACTGCCCGATTAAATTGTTTTGGGAAAAGGAAGAAAGGTTCAAAAGGCCCTTTAAATTTTTCAATTTTTGGATGGATAACGATAAATTCAAGGGTATCCTCGAAAGTGTATGATCAACAAATGTCAGAGGTTCCAACATGTACAGGGTTTCTGAGAAGCTTAAGCTCCTGAAGAATCATCTTCAAAGCTTTGACAAGAAGAAGTTCAGTAATATCTCCAATAGAGTTCTGGCTGCTAGAGAAGAACTGGAAGAGGTTCAGAAAAAGTTATTAAGGGATGATAGTGATGAACAACTCAATGAAACAGAAAGATATGCGCTTGAAAACTTCAGGAAACTGAGTATACTTGAAGAGAATTTTGTTAGAAAGAAATCAAGACAGAGCTGGCTTTCGTTGGGTGACAAAAACACAGCTTTCTTCTACAGAAAATGCAAGGCTAGAAACATGAGAAACAATGTGTACAGGCTGAAGAATGATGATGGTGAATATGTTCAGGGTCAAAAGGGTGTCCAAGATCTGGCTATTGATTTCTATAAGCAGCTTATGGGTACAAGAAAACAGCATCAAAGTCACCTGAATATCTTGTATCAAATTATTGATAGGAAAATCTCTGCAGAAGATAGTCGCGAGTTGATAAGGGTGGTCACGAAGGTTGAGGTTAAAGAAGCTCTGTTTAGTATTGATGGGAATAAAAGTCCGGGTCCTGATGGGTTTAATGCACAGTTCTTCAAAGATAATTGGTCGGTTGTGGGTAAAGATGTTACTGATGGGGTTCTGGAGTTTTTCAAAAACAGGAAGATGTTAAAGCAATGGAATACAGCGGTCCTAACCTTGATCCCCAAAACTACGGTACCTGAGAAAGTACAAGATTTCAGACCAATTTCCTGCTGCAATGTGATTTATAAAATAATTTCCAAAATCATTTCTAAACGTTTTAAAAATGTTATAGAAAAAATAACAAATCTTAATCAATCTGCATTCATCCCCGGTAGGACAATCTCTCATAATATTCTTCTCATGCAGAGCCTATTAAAAGGCTACGGGAAAAAGAAAATATCCCCGAGAGTGGCTTTCAAAATAGATATCAAGAAAGCTTTTGACTCTGTTAGATGGGAAGCCATTCGAGACTTTCTGGTTGTTTCTGCTTTTCCTATGATTTTTATCGATTGGATTATGCAATGCGTTTCATCATCCTACTTTGTTGTTAGCGTTAATGGAGTCCACAGAGGCTATTTCAATGGTGAAAACGGGGTAAGGCAAGGGGACCCCCTCTCTTCTTACCTTTTCGTAGCTATCATGGCGATCTTTGAGAGCATCTTCGCGATGTTCCGAAAGAATCGTCCATACATCTTTCACCCATTCTGTGAGGTAGAGGAGGTAACACATTTATGCTTTGCTGACGATTTGTTCATTCTAGCGCACGCGGACGTTGATTCCATTAAAACTATTAGGGCTGCACTAACGTTCTTTTCTGAGGTAACAGGTTTAACTATTAATGAAAGCAAAAGTGTGGCATTTTATGGAGGCGTGAAGGACGAAACAAAACAGGACATCTTCAACATCATGGGCATCAAGGAAGGCAGATTTCCCATAAGGTACTTAGGAATTCCGTTAACTGCAAAGCAGATCGAGATCTCACACTGCAAGCCGCTGATTGAAAAGGTAAAAAACACGATATCTGGCTGGGCAGCGAAAAAACTTTCTTATGCAGGGAGGATAGAACTTATCAAAACCGTGGTTATGGGCATAGTTGGCTATTGGGCGCAGCAAATGGTCATTCCGAAGAAGGTAATGAAGGAACTCGACACACTGATGAGAAACTTTATTTGGGGTAATAGTGGAAGAGGAGGAAAGAAAGTCAAATGGACCGCTCTATGCAAACCGAAGGACGAGGGAGGCATCGACTTGAAGAACTGTATCGAGTGGAACAAGGCTCTAACCTTCAAGCATCTGTGGGCTTTGGAGCGCAATCAGGAGTCACTATGGATCAAATGAGTGCATACGAGATTTATGAAACACGAAACCAGCATCTGGACCTGCAAAATTCACGAAGGTATGAGCTGGTCTCTAAAAAAGATTCTTAAACTAAGAAGCGATATTGCAGATCTTTATGACATCCGACTAGGGGACGAGAAAGGCACTCTATTCTGGCACGACCCTTGGTTTGAAAACCAGCCCATCATCGACAAGGAGCAGTTTCAAAATACTCGTATCAGAAAGGACTACGCAAAAGCGAAAATCAGAGACATCAAATACGGGAATTGAAACTTGCTCTTGAGAAGAATTCTAGAAGGAAAGAGGATACTTGATCATATAAGTAACATACAACTACACGACAGACCGGATATTCATGAATGGAAAGCTGGGGACAATGGGAAGCTGGTATTGAAGAAAATATGGGAGGTAATCCGGGAAAAAGCGCAGAAAGTAGAATGGGCTCCTCTTGTATGGTCAACGAAGATTATCCCTCGACACCAGTTCATCCTATGGCTCGCCTTCTGGGAAAGACTCAACACACGTGATCGTATCAGTAAGTATATGAGCATCCCGGACGCGAGCTATCTTCTATGCATTGGAAATGAAGAAACCATAGATCACCTATTCGGGAGCTGTTGTATTGCTTCGGAGCTTTGTGACAGATTCTATAAAAGCCTGGAGTTGATCAGTTTCCCGAGCGAATGGAATGAAATCAAAGAAGCGGCACTACTCAAAGCCAAGGGAAATAGATTTGCAACAAGCGTGTTCAAGTGCGGCTTTGGAGCAGTGGTGTATAACATTTGGCAAGAACGGAATGCAAGGGTATATGATAGAACCCACAGGAGCATTGACGAGTTATGGAAAAATATTGTATCGGATTGCAGCGCCCTCGCGGGAACGTGGAGAGGAATTCCAAGCACGGAGCAGAACTGAAATATCTGCAGGAACTGGAATTTACCGTTTTTTAAACTCACTAGAATTGAAAGCATTGTAAACAGATAATTCATTTACGTTTTTAGCTTTTATTCAGAATGTTACGACTTCAAAATCATTCTAGGCCTGTCTAGAATGATCTCTTAAACTCGTGGTTTTTTCCCGTTTTTGGGAATTTTTAATGAAATGACGCTAAGTCGTTTTCCCCCCCCCCAAAAAAAAAAAAAAAGTCCATTTCAATACTTTAATTTATATAACTATAAGAGAGTAAAAAATCAGATATTTGATATTTTAAATAATACTATTTAGTGTAATGTATGTACCTGTTTTTATGTAGTTTATGTATTATGAAAATTCCTAACTTCCAAAAAAATTCCACAATTATATAATAACATTAAAGGCATTATATATATATATATATCAAACCGTGACTCTCTCTATATATATTATATTATTTCCGTGACGTGACTCTCTCTCTATATATTATATTATTTCTTACCTATTCTTTTTATGAGGAAGGATAAACTCAACGAAATATTAGCGAAAGTAAGATCACGAATCCTACGTGGTCTTGCCACGTGGGTAGGAAAGAAAGACAGAAAAAATAAAATATATTGAAATATTTCATTTTCCCCCAAAACTAAAACCCTCTTTCTCTTTCTCTCTCTTTCTCTTTCGTTTCATTTCCCCTAAACCCACCAGCGATTCTTTTCTTTCATTTTTATCGACTTTTTTTTCGATCGATCGAAATGGTAAGTCTTCTTTCGTTTATCTATCGTTCGTTATCTTCCGTTAATCTTCTATTTCATGCTTCTTCTCGTCTTCAGGCTGGTGCAGGTTCATCATCCGGCAAAACAACACCAACTCCAAAGTAAAAACACCATGTATTCATCTTTTTATAATTGAATATGTTTAGCATTGATGGTTTAGTGCATGGGATTAGGGTTAAGATGAATAGGGTTTAGATGATTGGTTTAAGATTTAGTGATTAGGGTTTAACTGCATTTTGAGTTTAGTTGCAGAAACAATTTCAATTAGGGTTGTAAAAAAGAGCCATATTGGTCCCGAAATCAGTATTTTAGTCCCGAAACAGGCATTTCTAGCCCCGAAACAGGCATTTCTAACCCCGAAACAGGCATTTTTGGTCCCAAAACAGTTTTTTCTGGTCCTGAAACAGACATTTTGGTTCCGAAATAGGCATTTCTGGTCCCAAAACAGACATTTCTGGTCCCGAAACAGGCATTTCTGGTCCCGAAACAGGCATTTCTGGTCCCGAAACAGGCATTTCTAGTCCCAAAACAGGCATTTCTGGTCCCAAAACTGACATTTCTGGTCCTAAAACAAGCTTTTCTAGTCCCGAAACCAGCATTTCTAGTTCCAAAACAAGCATTTTTGGTCCCAAAACAAGCATTTTTGATTCCGAAACAAGCATTTTTGGTCCCAAAACAAGCATTTTTGGTCTCGAAACCAGCCTTTCTGGTCCCAAAACCAGCTTTTCTGGTCCCGAAACCAACATTTCAGGGTCATTTTTTGTTCCGAAATCACCATTTTCGGGCCCCAAAATGGTTATTTCAGACTCCGAAATGGTTTCTATATAATCTTTTATGGCTATTTTATTTCTTTTTTAAACCAATAATCTTATTAATGTTAATTTGATTTGTAGGTCATGTATGAAAATCCAGATCTTCTTATTGATCAAGTTAATGAAGAAATGAGATTATTTGAGATCTTTCGAAATGTATAATAGATTGTATTTTAAATGTACTATAAAGGACAAATTGTAACATTGTAAATAAAGTTTTTAATTATGTAAATTTCTAGTATAACAACATTGTTTTCAATTATTTTTAATTTTCTAGTATTCATTATAATGTTTCAGATTAAAAAATATTCAAAAAAGTGTTTCTAAGTAGCATAAATCAAACAAATATATTTTTTTAAAACAATTCTAAATAATCCTACATCAAACAAATATTTATAAAAAAACTGATGAGTTTTCAATTAATGTGTATTGAAGCTAAATTAACGTGTTTTCAGGGGAGTACGCGTTGACGCTTCTTCATATCACCTTCTTTTTCATAAAGATCATTTTTTTTATTCCCCATTAATGGACTTCTTATGATCTCTATATCATCAATGACATTTTTGTCCGTATGATTCATTATTAATTCATTTGTATTAGAGATTTTGTATAGAAAAAAAGCAATGAATAGACAATCAAGTTTACTGAAATTCTTTGAGCAAAAAAAATATATATATATATATGCTTGTTCTTTACAATAAACCAACAAATATATATATATATATATGTGCTTGTTCTTTACAATAAACCAACAACACAACTCAAATGTAATATATTTTTTAGACCTCTCCAATAGATCATTGTTATTTTTCACTGTCTACGCCGGGGAAATGAAACAGCCATAAAAGTTCTTATAGAAACCATTTTAGGGCCCGAAATCACCCCACAAAATTTGGGACAAGAAATCACCCCGAAATGCTAGTTTCGGGATTAAAAATAGTAGTTTTGGGACCAGAAATAGTGGTTTCGAGACTCTTTTTTACAACCTTAATCCAAATCGATTCAGCAGCTAAAATAGAATATTGATATCCAAATTTTTTACAACCCTAATCTAAATCGATTTAGCAGCTAAAACATAAACGTTAAACATAAATATTGATATGACAATCATTTCGAACGGAAGATAAACGAAGGAAAGAAAAAAGACTTACCATTTCGATCGATCGGAAGAGAAGAAGTCGATGAAACGTTTCAGTAAGATCGACAGTGGGTTGGGTTTTGGGAAAATAAAACGAAAGATAAAGAGAGAGATGTCGTGAGGGTTTTGGTTTTGGGGAAAAATGTAACGTTTCATATACGGAAAAAATCTTACAATTTCGATTGATCGGAAAAGAAGTCGATGAAAATGAAAGAAGAGAATCGCCGGTGAATTTAGGAAAAATGAAACAAAAGAGAAAAAGAGAGAATAAAACAAAAGAGAGAGAAAGAATAGAGTTTTAGTTTTGGGGGAAAATGGAAAGTTTTAATTTAATTATTTTTTTTTACTCTCTCTCCTACCCACCTGACCTGCCACGTAGTCGTGGCTTAGCTTTCGTGAGAATTTCGTTGAGAATGTCATTTTTCTTCTTTTATTATCCAATTTGTTTTGTTCTATATTATTAGTCTTGAACTAGTGGTTTAATGTACATATAGGAAACATTTAATGGGACACATTTTTTTTTCTATAGAATCAGACTAAAGTAACTCCATTGTAATATAGTCTTATTTAAGAAATCAAATTTATATCATTTTGAATTAACCCATTAAAATATATAGTCGATAAAAATGGTTCTAAAAGACTAAAAGTTGCGATAATTTTCACTTAAAAAGAGCTTAAATTAAAATAAAAGTTACAATTATAAAGATTGAGGTTATTTTTCAACATTAAAAAATAAAAATAATAATAATAATGTTAGAATGGTGCCTCTAAAATAAATTCGAATTAAAAAAAAAAGTAACTTATTTACAAATTAAAATATTGACTAATTATTTAAAACAACATGAATAAAATCATTATATGTAACAATTTGGATCTCCTTATAAGGGAAATTGGACGAAATGACCCTAAAGATAGGGCTATTTGCGTCCGTGGTCAGGTGTAATAATATTTGATCTGGTGACCACTTAATTTTTTTTGGACAAATTTACCCTTTTCGCGTAACGCGAAGGGAGTCCGCGTTTCGCGAAGTGAAACAGTATTGATATATATACTCAAATTTTTTCATTTCTCTCATTTTCTTTCTCTCTCAAGATTTCTTTCCTCCTGAGTTTGTCGCCGGCGACGTAAACTCCGGCGACGGCTACCCCTAAACCATAAATCTACAAGATAAGAAACTTAATCCCCGAATCTATGTTTATATAACAAATTTATGTTCTTATTTGTATTTCTTAATGAAACCCTAACCCTAAATATGTTCTTTTTGGTGATATTGGTTAATATTGGTTCATATTGAATCATATTTGTTCATATTTGTTCATATTGGGTCATATTTGTTCATATATGTTCATATTTGTTCATATTGGTTCATTAGTTTGTTCATCTTATTGATTGTTCTTTTGTCAATGATGATATTTGCAGATGATATCGTTTCTGCTAGTTACTTCGCGCTTCGTTAAGTACTTAACGAAACGTTAAGTACTTAGCGTTTCTGCACGCGCGCGTAGGAAGTCGAAGAGGCGCGCGTATCTCCACGCGCCATACCTTATATTTTAAAAAAAACATTCCGGCATTCATTTCTTCCATTTTCCCTCTTCTATCCTCTCGATTCCTCTCTCTCTATAACCGTCTCACTGAAGACTTTGACAAGGCCGATCTGCCCGTCTTCTATCCCCCTCGTGTCCTCTCTCTCTATCCGTCTCATTGATTCCCCATAAATCTCATGTTTGTTTTTTTTGGTTGTTGCATGTCTTTTTTTGGTTATGGGTTTTCATATTTGCATGTTAAGTTTTAGGGTTTTGGCTGTTTCAGTTTATTTGGTTAGGTTTAGTGTTTAGTGTTTGTTTCTGGTTATTGATTATTGCCTTATATTTGCATGTTTGTTTCTGGTTGTTGGTTATTGTTTCTGGTTTAGGGATTCGCGAATTACTTAACGTTTCGTTAAGTACTTATCGCTTCGCTAAGTACTTATCGTTTCGTTAAGTACTTAACGCTTCGTTAAGTACTTAACGCTTCGTTTAGTACTTAACGCTTCGTTAAGTACTTAACGTTTGCGGTGGTTTATGTATTTGTTCTTACATTTTTGTTGTTGTTCCTTTTGTAGATGGAAGAAACCATCGTTCCTGATTTTCCTGGACGGATTTCTTGGAAAAGCGCCCTCTGCCTGAAGAAGATTGTTATGAAGTTTGAGGAAATGGATCTTGTGGAGAAGGTGTACAATACCCAATTCAGATATATAGTCTATGCGCCAGTGTTGCAGTTCTCAGGAACTAGTGTACATCACATGTTGCTTAGGAGGGTAACCTCAAACTCCAAGGAGATAACTTTCAATATCAATGGGCAACAACTTGTGTTTGGTATGAAAGAGTACGCCTTGGTGACGGGCCTAAACTTCGGAAAGTTTCCTGAGGTGAACGAAGAACAATGCCGAGGTTGTCCACCTCTGTTGGTAAAATATTTTAAAGGGAAGACGAGTGTAGTAATGCAAGAGTTGGAGACTGCTTTTTTGAAATGTAGAGATAAGGAAGATGCATGGAAGATGGGGCTGGTATGCCTGATTTGCCAGTACTTATTTTCATTTGACCCAAGGAGGGTGGTATTTGCAAAAATCCTCCACATGGTCGAAGACGAGGAAAGTTTCCTCCGATTTCCTTGGGGGAAGGTGACCTTTAGAGCCACCCTCAAGGGTTTGAACAAGAACATGAGACATCTCAGTCACAAATATTATAAGAAGAAGAAAAAGAGTGTTGATCCTTATGCTCCTTTTGCTTATAACATTTATGGGTTTGCACTGGCATTTCAAGTGTGGACATATGAGGTCATCAAAGGTTTTGTCCCTAAATTTGCTAGAAAGAATGAGCTTAATGATCCTCTACGCCCAAGGTTGTTAGTCTATCATTCCAACAGGAAGAACACCTTGATCGAGATAAAGTCTGCCCTGGAGACAACGGATCTGACTGAGATGGAAGAGTCCTCCATGGAGAAGAGGTTATACAGTGGTGAGGACTTTGAACAAATAGATGAGTCAACTGATGAATTTTTTGAGGGATTTACAGAAGGGAAGTTAGTGAAGGAGGATTATGATGAAGAGGAAAGTGAACCTGAGGATGAACATGAAGAACCTACTTCCAAACCAAACACCCGGAAGAGAAAGGTTGTGGTTAATCTCAAAGAAGCAGTAAACCTGAAGAGCAAGCTTGCTTATGAATCTAGTCCTGCCAACATTCCTAGTCCCCCATCCGCTACTAGTCCTGGATTACCTCCAACATCTTCTGTTGGATGTAAATGTGAAGAGCTGAAAGAGGAGATAAAAGCGCTGAAGGAGGAGCTCATCAAAGAGGTGAAGGAGGAGCTCAAAGAGATGAAAACAGCTTACGAAGAAACTCAAACACATCACAAGGCTTATATTAAAAAGTTGGTTGTTAGTATGTGCGAACAGTTATTAGCCAAATCCAACCAAAGGATGACCACGTTAATAGGCAAATTAGATAGTATGGAGGAGGAGAGGAAGAAGAAGAAGAAGAAGAGCAAATTGGAAAAGAAGGGCAAGGCTGAGGTAAGATAAAGAAACTTATCGTTTTGTTTAGTACTTAACGTTGTGTTTAATACTTAACGCTTCGTTAAGTACTTAACGCTTCGTTAAGTACTTATCTTCTGTTGTTCATAACTGACCACACTGTTGTTTTATTTTTGCAGGAAGGGAATGTGGAGGAGATGAAGACGAATGAGATGGAGATGAAGGATGGGAAGGTGGAGGATAAAACTGAGGTAAGTTTTACTTAGTGAAGTCAAATGTTGTTTCGGGAAGTAAACGCTGACCACACTGTTGTTTTCTTTTTGCAGGATGGGAAGGTGGAGGAGATGAAGACGAATGAGATGGAGGTGAAGGATGGGAAGGTGGAGGAGATGAAGACGAATGAGATGGAGATGAAGGATGGGAAGGTGGAGGAGGAGAGTGTGAAGGTGGAGGATAAAACTGAGGTAAGTTTTGATTAGCGAAGTCAAATGTTTCGGGAAGTAAACGTTGACCACATTGTTGTTCTATTTTTGCAGGATAGGAAGGTGGAGGATAGTGTGGTGAAGGTGGAGGAGACTGAGAATAATGTGAAGGTGGATGGTGGGGAGATTGAGACTCATGTGAAGGTGGATGGTGGTGAGATTGAGAATGATGTCAAGGTGGATGGTGGTGAGATTGAGACTGATGTGAAGGTGAAGGTGCATGTTGGGGAGATTGAGACTGATGTGAAGGTGGATGGTGGGGAGATGTTGCTCTCCGATATGATGCAAGAAATAATTGAGAAAAAGAAGGATAAGGTCAAGGTTGAGAAGGTTGAGAAGAAAGCCAAGGATGGGAAGGTTAAACTCAAGGTCAAGGTTGAGAAGGATGCCAGGGATGGGAAGGATGAGAACGATGGGAAGGATGGGAAGGATGAGAACGATGATGATGATTTCCAATTATACAACACTCCACCTAAAGGAGTAGTTCCAAAAAAAGAGTGAGGAAGCAGAAGAAAGATGAAGACTACACCAACCCTTCTTTGTCAAAACAGTCAAAGACGAATGATCCATTAACTATCAATCCCCTTCAAAAATTTGATGATGAGTTGTTGGTTCAATTACAGAATTGGTTGAAAGATGTAGCCACCAATGATCAGACAAAGAGTGTGTTTACTTGCGAAGCACGAAAGAAGTTGTTTGTTAGAGTTCTAATAAAGTGCACATGGCTTAAAGATCCTGTAAGTCTTGCATTTCATATTAATTCTTTAACTTATGAATAAGGTTTTTGATATATACTGCCTTTTCCCCCATTTTGCAGGAAGTCGACGCAGTTTGCCACTTGTTGCGAAAAAGGATTGCGCAATATCCCAAGACATATAAACATTGTAAAGTATCAATCGGGGATTGCTTATTAGGAGATTTGATGAGGCGAGAGTACCCGAACTTTAAAAAAGATCCTGAAAATTTTCCAATATTAGAGGTATTTGATCAGTACTTCCAGGGTGGGGACCATAGACATATGCCAGAATGGCCACTAGTAGACGATATTTACGTGCCTTTGAACATTGGCAACAAGCATTGGGTATTGTGCGTCGTTCGTCTACAAGATAATCACATTGACGTTTATGACTGCGACTCGAGTATTTATAGGAATCTCGATCCATACCTGAGACCTTTGTGTAAGATGATTCCACGAATATATGCAATGGG
This sequence comes from Impatiens glandulifera, assembly GCF_907164915.1. Lineage (NCBI taxonomy): Eukaryota > Viridiplantae > Streptophyta > Magnoliopsida > Ericales > Balsaminaceae > Impatiens > Impatiens glandulifera. The sequence goes on along the minus strand of NC_061869.1, from coordinate 9,936,613 downwards.
AGCCACTGATGCTGAGCTACAAAGGTATCCTAATTTCAATTTCCAGAAACTGACATATAAAAGGTTGCCACACCCAGCCAAAAATGCAGTCGCCAAATATGGGGAAGTCCCTAGAGCAGCATAAAGTGGGGATTGTGGTGTATTTATGCTTATGTACATGGAATACTTGACTGCTGGTTTAGGTGTAGAGAAGGTGACTTCCAATGAAATGGAGTTTTTTCGACAAAAGATGGCGGTCCGGTTATTTCATCAAATTACAGAACCTTAGTTTGTATTGTAATTTTTTATTGATTTTTGGATAGAACTTGACTTGTGCTTATGTATTCTGAACTTGTATTACTTTTTGGGTAGAACTTCAACTTAAGTTACATTTCATGTTAAAATATTTGTAGTTTTAATGTAGTCTGGTTGGTTGGTAGTCTGATATTTACATACCAAAGAATTGAACATATAAATCAATGTACATAAATCATACCAAGTAACTAACTTTAACTTAAACCAAGTTTAACTTAACGAAGCGTTAAGTACTTAACGAAACGTTAAGTACTTAACGAAACGATAAGTACTTAACGAAACGATAAGTACTTAACGAAACGATAAGCACTAAACGAAGCGTTAAGCACTAAACGAAGCGTTAAGCACTAAACGAAGCGTTAAGTACTTAACGAAGCGTTAAGTACTCCTTCAATACACAGATAAACTAGATACAACAAACATATTACAACTTATCCGATTAACACTTATCCGAGTACAACTTATCTGAGTACAACTTATCCGATTAACACTTATCCGAGTACAACTTATCCCAAACATAATACAACTTATCCAAAACATAATACAACTTATCACAATCAATCTAAAGGCTCATATTGTTGAGATGATGGCTCGTGCTGTTGAGAAGATGAGTCATGATGCTTAGATGATGATGTTTTTGCAGTAGATGGTGCAGGCATGACTGCTTTGCATGTGGCCCTATTATGTCCTAGTCCACCACATGAGCTGCATCGTCTCGGAGCCTTACGTACCTCACCTTGAGATGACCTACGCTTTGTTTGTGGGCGCCCTTTCTTAACCTTGACAGGTGGTTTTAGACATACGCGTTCCTTGATCATTTCGGGAATATCCCAATCGTCTTCATCACCAGCAGGGTAACATGTCTCCGCATATGCATTCATCCAAGATTCAGTTGTGTAATACCTGTAAGAATGGAAAATAAAACGATTAAACAATTGGTTAAATAGATTGAACATGTGAGCTGAATAATACATTGAACAAAAGTCATAACAAACCAAATTGCGGTGACGGACAGCAGCCATTGCATGAGTACAAGGAAGACCAGAAACTTCAAATACCCTACAAGTGCAGTTCATGTCTTTCAAATTGACTTTAAAATGAGACTCATTGTCATGCACATAAAACTCGAATCGGTTAAGCGATGATACTGTATAGAATCTAGCCTTCTCGAATCCCTCACGTAATAACTTTTTATATGTTGGAGATAACACTTCTCGGTGGTTGGACGCTCTTTCTCTTCTCTCATTAAACCAACCTTGTATTGTCAATCTTAAATACTCGGCCATTGAGGAAATGGGGTATTTTCTGGCTTCCCTGCTCTGACTATTAAAACTCTTAGCATAATTGTTTGTTAGTTGATTGTATCGCTTACCGGGGAAAAATGCTCTACTCCATCTTTGAAATCCAATTTCTTCCAAATAGGCAGCAATCCTATGATCTTTAACCCTTATCTTGTCAAAAAAACGATTGAATTCGTGGATAGTGTACGCACGAGAAGCCATATCAAACTCCATATGACAATTATCAGTTTTGAATTTCGCGTTGATATTCATCTTTATGTGATATGTGCACGCACCGTGATATGCTTCTGGAAAAACAGCACATAAGGCATTGGCGATGCTTTGGTGTCTATCGGATACGAAGACGAGATCATCAACTAATCCAATTGCTTCTCTCAATTTTTGCATAAAATAATTCCAAGAGTTATTATTCTCTGAATCAACAACTTCGAATGCGACAGGATATAATTGTTCATTAGCATCTAATGCAATAGCCACCAATAGTTGACCTCCCACCTTGTGCTTAAGAAAACTGGCATCAACACACAATACGGGACGACAAAAGGCTTTGAAACCCCTAATAGAGAGGCCTAGGGACATGAACATATACTTGAAGTGCCCGACCTCGTCTGTTTGGATGTCTGTTATGGTACCAGGATTATGCTTCTCCAACATGTAAAGGTATGAGGGTAATTTTTCATATGAATCCTCAACCGTTCCTCGCACCGCCACTAATGCCATTTCCCTAGCCCTCCAAGCCTTATTATAAGTCAAATTTACCCCATAAGTTGCCTGCATGTCTTCAATTATTTTCTTAGGCAAGTGATTATGGTGATGGTCCATGTACTTACTCTTCACGCACTGCCCAATAAACCATGCTGGTGTTTGCATTTTTTTCTCTAGCCTCGATAGAACTGAGCATGAGTGTTGTTGGTCGAATTTCCGGATCTCAAACATCTCAGATAATTTACCTTTCACGGCACGCAATCTCCACTTGCATTTCTCATCCAAACATTTCACATACCAAAGATGTTTTCTTGACTTCTCCACCTTGAATTCAAAATGATTAGTCATCGCATATTTATATAGCATTAGTTGTAGTTCTTTTTTATTTTCAAACAAGGCACCGACTTCCAATACGGTTTCAGTAGTTAACGCCAACACAAATGAGGGGTCTGTCGGTGATATGTCTGTCGGTGATACGTCTGTCGATGGTGTACCAAATGATGATCTTCTTGCACTACATGGTGTACCCAATGATGATCTTCTTGCACTAGTAGGTGTACCCGTTGATGTTCTTCTCGCACTATGTGGTGTAGGTATCGATGCATGCAAGTCCTGAGTAAGTGGGATGTGAGGCAAAGAGTTATCTCCGGCTTCATTACTTTCAACAAAGACCTCCGAGGGTAAAGCTTCTGGTACAATTTTCTGAGTAAATTGTGGGAGAATACTTTCTTGAGTTGGGTAGGTAAGTAGTGGTATCTTTTCTTTAGTAAATTGTGACTTCTCTACTACAGACACACACAATGGTGACACAGTTCGACCCAAAATCAAGCGTGATAAATATATGTTCAGATCCTCATCTTCTTCAATAAAAACGGGTTTAGGATTTGTGATATTCGGAATATCATACTTCACTTGCAGCACTAAATCATACGTAGATTTCTGCACTTGAAGTCTTTCATGGAGTTTATCAATTAATTCAGCATAACGAGTACTTTGGGGTAAATCCAATGTTTTGATTGAAGAGTCATCAAAATACAATATTCCATTAGCATCAGCTTTCCACTCTCCATTATAGAAAACGAAAACTTCGGCTGCAAGAAAAAATGGAAACGGGATAATTAATACTGTGAAATGGAAACTCTTCGCGAAACGGGAAGTACTTCGCGAAACGGGAAGTACTTCGCGAAACGGGAAGTACTTAGCGAAACGGGAAGTATCATAAGATGAAACCCTAAACAACACAGTGATTCGAAAATGCATAAATGAACAACAATAAACTTGAAATACATAAATTTACCAAGTGTTACAGTGCTTGTGCTCGTCGTGGAGCTCATTGAGTGACGCCGTTTAACTCCGTCGCCGGCGAGATTAGAGAGAAGGAGGAGAAAAGCGGAAGGGAAGAAAGAGAAGGGAAGAAAAGAAATGAAAAAAAGATGGCCGAATTATATTATATAGTAAGGGTATTCTGGACTTTTCACAGCGTCTCACTTCGCGAAACGCGAAGTCCCTTCGCGTTACGCGAAAAGGGTAATTTCGTCCAAAAAAAATTAAGTGGTCATCAGATCAATTTCAGTTATCTGGTGACCACGGAGGCAAATAGTCCTTTCTTTATGGTCATTTCGTCCAATTTCCCCCTTATAACATTCATCAACATGAGAGAAATAATCTATTAATATTTTATGATTAAACATTTTCTTATGAAAAAGTATAAATAAATTTGAAAAGAGTGAGCTCAACTAACTTTGCCTGACATTAACGGCACAACCACAATCACTACAATAAAAAAAATAAAAAGATCTCGAAGGTCGGTTTTAAAGATATTTTCAGTGAATATATCGAAATCCAGGGGTAATTTAGTACAAACCCCGCTCCTCTATAAAACACAAAACAAATCCTTCATCTTCTTCTTTATGATCACTGGTGCCCTGTCACTCTCTCTCTCTAAAAAAACCCTTTTTCCTTCTCCAGATCTGGTCTCATAGTCTTCCAAATCTCGTCAAAATGAGGGAAATTCTTCACATTCAAGGTGGTCAATGTGGTAACCAGATCGGTGCTAAGTTCTGGGAAGTGATCTGCGACGAACATGGTATCGACGGCACTGGTAAGTACAGTGGCGACGCAGATCTCCAGCTAGAGAGAATCAACGTCTATTACAATGAAGCCAGCGGTGGAAGGTACGTACCACGTGCTGTTCTTATGGATCTCGAACCTGGTACTATGGATTCCGTCCGATCTGGACCTTTCGGTCAGATCTTCCGCCCAGATAACTTCGTCTTTGGACAATCCGGTGCTGGTAATAACTGGGCTAAGGGACATTACACTGAAGGAGCTGAACTCATTGATTCGGTACTTGATGTTGTTAGAAAGGAAGCTGAGAATTGTGATTGTCTGCAAGGTAATCTTTTTTCTTCCATTTGTTGCAAACATGTGTTATATGACTCAATTGTTATGAACTAGAGTTGGGTATGTTGATTGTTGTGTCTTTTGATATGGGATTTGTTTATTTTATATAGGATTCCAAGTTTGTCATTCTTTGGGTGGTGGTACTGGATCTGGAATGGGAACCCTTCTCATTTCCAAGATCAGGGAAGAGTATCCAGACAGAATGATGTTAACTTTTTCAGTTTTCCCTTCTCCAAAGGTATCTGATACAGTTGTGGAGCCTTATAATGCCACTCTTTCAGTTCATCAACTGGTTGAGAATGCTGATGAATGTATGGTTTTGGATAATGAAGCTCTTTATGATATCTGTTTCAGAACTCTCAAACTTGCTACTCCCACTTGTAAGCCTCTCAATTTCTCTTCTTTTATGTGGGTTACTTGAGATCAATCAAAAATCTTACTCATTGTTAATGTAATTTCAGTTGGTGATCTCAACCACTTGATATCCGCAACCATGAGTGGAGTCACCTGCTGTTTACGATTCCCAGGACAACTAAACTCCGACTTAAGAAAGCTAGCTGTGAATCTAATCCCCTTCCCACGTCTCCATTTCTTCATGGTTGGTTTCGCACCCTTAACTTCAAGAGGCTCACAACAATACAGAGCTTTAACCGTCCCAGAACTAACCCAACAAATGTGGGACTCCAAAAACATGATGTGCGCAGCTGACCCACGTCACGGCCGATACCTAACTGCCTCAGCCATGTTTCGAGGTAAAATGAGCACGAAAGAAGTTGATGAACAGATGATCAATGTTCAGAACAAGAACTCGTCTTACTTCGTGGAGTGGATACCCAACAATGTGAAGTCTAGTGTATGCGATATTCCTCCCAAGGGGTTGAAAATGGCGTCGACGTTCATAGGAAACTCGACTTCGATCCAGGAAATGTTCAGGAGGGTGAGCGAGCAGTTCACGGCTATGTTTAGGAGGAAGGCTTTCTTGCATTGGTATACTGGAGAAGGAATGGATGAGATGGAGTTTACTGAGGCGGAGAGTAATATGAATGATTTGGTGGCGGAGTATCAGCAGTATCAGGATGCTACCGCAGATGAGGATGAGGAATACGAGGAAGATGAAGAGGAGGATGAAGAACAGGTTCATGATTGATGATTAATGTAGAAATGTAATGTCTCTGTGTATGATGTTTGTTTGTGGGTTTGTATTGTTTCCCTTGTACTTGATCAATATTTAGTGTGTGTTGTTTGGATTTAGTTAAACTCTTGACTTTACTCTTATCTTCTTCTTCAACATTTAGCTTTTCATGTATGTAAACTTGTCAGGTTAATTCTACTAGAGTCAGTTCATCATTCTAGGGATTTCTTGTTTTTTGGTTTTCTGATTTTGATTGTAAAATATGTCCATCTTATGAAAGTATTCAGTTTTATGGGTGGTATCTATTAGAATAAATTTAAATTCAGCTATCGTTATAACTAATCAAAACCCTACATCCACCTTGTACCTAGTATATTTTATGTATCAAATATTAGTCGAATTTGATAATGGTTTGAATATATTAAACAATATAGATTTGATATACTTTAAACTAACTTTAAAATAACTAATTAAACAAAATTAGGTTAAAAAAGAATATAATAACAATTTTTTTTTAAAAAAAATTATTAAACAAAAATGTAAACTTAAAATTAAGTTGTATATCTATAACCTCACTTAAGTAGTTCAAGTGATAAAAATGATTTTTAAGAGACCATAAGTAATGGTTTAATTCACCCTTAAAACACATTAAGTTTTAAGTTGAATTGAAAGTGAAAATAATGTTACCCGAATAATCTGAGGATTTAAGGAATTGAACAATGAAATATGGCTTAGTCCTACTAGACAGCCCTCTCCAACCAGATCGATGAAGAATGTAAGTTGATTTTTTCTGAAAAATTGAAAGCTAGCTCTATTCACAGGAAGATTAATTGCATTTTATATGTTTCAGATTTATTTACTTACTTTTTATGAGCGAAATAAATATTAAAATTTCATAACCCTTTTGACTGATTATAAGCTCATGCTATAGAATCCCGAAAAATATGTAAAATTTAAAAGAAGCCGGGATTTAGAAAGTTGGAGGCTATGGGCCATCCCTTCTTGCGATGGGTCATCCCTTCTAGCGACGGGCCATCCATTCTAGCGATGGGTCATCCCTTTCTTGAAGAAGGGAATGACTTGATGGGGGATTTCTTTTTTCCGTTCTTTGTTTTAAACATTTGTTTGTCGTGGTTGTGCCGGTGTATTTTGTCTACTTGTTTCACCATTATTGTCGTGGAGGGATTCTTAGAAACTTTGGAAAGTTAATGGCTATGGGGACTTTGGTTGTTATTGTCTTCCTGGCAGCGTATGGGCTTTTTGTGTACCATGGACAAGTACTTGTTTCAATTTCTTTCATGATTATTACAAAGATCCTTCATTTGACCATGCTCGAATGTGTGGACGATGCCAAACATTATTTCTTATTGTCCATTAGTATGATTTTACTTTTTGTTGAACTGCTTAGGAATTGAATTGATTTGATTGACCCTTTTGTGTTTGACATATGTTTTTTTATCACATACTTCGATTCTTACACATTCGGGTGGCAGGGCCGGCCCTGGAGTAAGGCAACCAATGCACTTGCATAGGGCTCCCACTTTTATAGGGCCCCCATTTTTTATATTTAATAATACTATATTATTAATATTATTGTTTCCTTTTTTTCTCCTTTAATATTAAATATATATTATAAAAATAAATTTTTTATCTCCTTTTTAGTCTCGTATTATAATATATTAATTATTTATATTTTTTTTTTTACTATTTTAGGGGCTCAAAATTTAAATTTGCATAGGGCCCCAAAAATCTAAGGCTTCTCAGGGCCGGCCCTGTCGGGTGGAAGGTGGCCTCAAGTAATTAACTAACTTACTTAATAATAGTTGATAAACATGGTTAGAATGGATGTCCCTTCGCTAGAAGGGATGGTCCATCGCTAAAAGGGATGACCCAACGCGAGAAGGGACGACCGTTCGCGAGAATCACATTAACCTTCCGCATCATCTACAAATATCATCATCGACAAGATAAACAACCAAGATGAATAATAAAAACAACCGCATCTGCATGCATCTACAAATATCATGGTTTAGAGTTCCATCTGCATCCAACTTGCATTGAAGATGAACACAAAAACATTTAATAAAGTTATAATGGAAATAAGAATATAAATTGATCAAATCACATAATACTAGAACGGTTTTCGTCGTCGATCTGTATGATGTGATCGTTTAGGGTTTCGCCGTCATCGAGAGAGAACGCAGAGTAGAGAGAATAGAGAGAAAGGAAAATAACGAAATAAAAAAATGAGTATTTACATAAAGAATGAGGGTCCTTCGCGTGACCATCCTCTCATCCGCGTTACGCGAAAAGGGTATTTTTGTCAAAAAAAAATTAAAGTGGTCACCAGCGCAATTAAAATTATGCGCTGGTCACCAACGCATTTAACCCCTTTTTAGAATCATTTTATCAAATTTCCCTCTTAATCAAGTTACTTCAAGTCATTTTATATATTTGTATATCTATAAAAAAAAATGTTAATTATAGTATTAATTAATCAATTATTTAAATACTCTATATCAGGCTCTACTAGGACGGTTAATTTCAATTCATACCCTAAATTCGGTCTTATGTTGTCGGGTTCGAATTGTATCAGTAAAAATAGTTAGACTTTTCTAATCGATTTGAATTGTCCTTAGTAACTTAATCTAACCAGATTAACTAGGGTCAAAATAAATATGCATACCAAAATTCCAAAATTAGAAATAATATCTTGTTATATTAAATATTAAATCTAACATTTTCTTAATTATTTACATTTGAATATTTATTATTATATTATATTGTTTAGTTTAAAATTTTAATTATTTAATTCTCTTTATTTTTTATTAATGATCTAAATTTTAAAAAATATATATTTTAATTTAATGATATAATACAATTTAATACTGAAAAACTTGAATAAAAAATTAAAAATATATAAAAGTATTTCTCATTTAAAAAAAAAATACTTATTCAACTACATCAAAACTCAAGTGACTTTAACATATAAAATAATAATTATATTAAATAAATAAACACATTAACGATTCTTTGACATATGAGATAATGATCATTATTATTATATATATTTAATCTAAATAATGACTCCAAAAGAGATCTCGATAATATCTAAACTAAGAAATAAAGTATAATAATTACCTAAATATCTATATATATATATATATATATATATATATATATATATATATATATATATATATATATATATATATATATATATATATATAGCAACTCCTTTAATAAAATAGAAAATATTTATCCATAGTGGTGACTTTTCAAGAAAATTATCATTACTAGAATTTGGTTGAGATTAAATATGTTATTATAATTATTATTATATTTATATTTTATATTTAGAAATTAAAAGAGAACTAGCATCCCACTACATAATCATGATTTCGCTTAAACTCAAAACACTTTCAAATAAAATTAAACCATGATATTTTGGTTTCTTAAATATTTATATTTAATATGTAATTATGGAACTAAATGAAAAGTTTTGTAAGTAAAGGTAGTAGATGAATGAAAAAATGTGTTTTTGTAAGATTTGTGTATAATATTACATGATTTACATGAAAAAAAAAAGTTGTTTTAAAAAAGTTTTTACCTAATTGAAGTTTTTATAAATTTCTTACCATATTTGAAAAAAAACTAAATATATATTTAGCCTCCCCATTTACCATTCTTCCATTGTAGTCTCATTTTATTAGGCAATGTTGAAATCAGATTCCATATTGGTGTTGTTTTTACTACTATCTGCTATTTTCATCTCCAATTGGTCAGCTTCATGTATGCAATAAAATTTCTCATATTAATTCTACTAGAATTAGTTCATAATCTTGAATATGTTTGGATATTTTAATGATTGATTAAAATCGAAAATTTAATTTTATAGGTAAGGAAGAAGAAAAGGTGGTAAAAAATTCCACATGTCAACTTTCCGATATAAGAATCATTCAATTTCAATCGGGGTATGCAGGAGGTATACACATTCCGAAATACAACGTTGAAATAATTAATATGGCATATAATGCTCCCTATGGTGTACACGGGGTTCACATTTCCTGCGGTCAATTCGCTTCCGTTACTCTTGTGAATCCAAATAAGTTTAAGCGAGTTAAATTGGGAGATTGTATAGTAAATAATGGTAAACGAATTCGTTTTGGGGAAATCATTTCATTTTATTATTCTCAAATTCTTCCATATAATTTTTCGGTCTCTAGGGTTCATTGTTAGCTTTCTTTTAGAATTTGTAACATTCTTGTTGGAAATTGTGATTAATAAATAAAACTTTGATTTGAATCTTATAATTACTTTTGTTTATATGTATTTTCTTTATTAAAAATGAAATGATAATTATCAATTAGTGAGCATGACCCTATTAAGATTTGGATGAAGAAATTTAAATGGAGAAATTTATCTAGGTGCGAGTATTTAAAGATTAATTCGAAATTTAATTCGATTCGAATTCGTAATATTAATTTAACTAGTATGTATCTCGTGCATTTACACGGGTAATAATATAAAAAATCGTGAAAAAATATTACGGTAAAATTTTTATGGGCGGGTCAACCCACAATCCGACCCAAATATCCATTTACTCTCACATATATCCAAATTAACCACAACTCTCGACCCGGCAATCCGGACACTTTAAAAATTAACCATCATTATATATATATATATATATATATATAGATTAGTTAGTTAAAAAGTTGAACTTATATGGTTAAAATGTCACGCGTTTATCAAATTTTGGGTTGAATTTAAAATATAAGATGTTATTAACCTAGTTGGTTAAAAGGTTGTACTTGTTTTTGTTAGGTTGCAAGTTTGAACCATACCTATAGCATTTTTAATTTTATTGTTAACCGTTTTAAGTTTATGGGCGGGTCAACCCACAATTCGACCCAAGTATCCATTTACTCTCATATATATCCAAATTAACCACAGCTCTCGACCCGGCAATCCGGACACTTTATAAATTAAGCATCATTATATATATATATATATATATATATATATATATATATATATATATATATATATATATATATATATATATATATATATATATATATATATATATATATATATATATATATATTAGTTAGTTAAAATGTTGAACTTAAATTGTTAAAATGTCACGCGTTTATCAAATTTTGGGTTGAATTTAAAATATAAAGTGTTATTAGCCTAGTTGGTTAAAAGGTTGTACTTGTTTTGTTAGGTTATAAATTCGAACCATACTTATAGCATTTTAAATTTTATTTTTAATCGTTTTAAGTTTATGGGCGGGTCAACCCACAATCCCACCCAAGTATCCATTTACTCTCACATATATCCAAATTAACCACAGCTCTCGACCCGGCAATCAGGACACTTTAAAAATTAAGCATCATTATATATATATATATATATATATATATAGATTAGTTAGTTAAAATGTTGAACTTATATTGTTAAAATGTCACGCGTTTATCAAATTTTGGGTTGAATTTAAAATATAAAGTGTTATTAGCCTAGTTGGTTAAAAGGTTGTATTTATTTTGTTAGGTTGCAAATTCGAACCATACCTATAGCATTTTAAATTTTATTTTTAACCGTTTTAAGTTTATGGACGGGTCAACCCACAATCTGACCTAAGTATCCATTTATTCTCACATATATCCAAATTAACCACAGCTCTCGACCCGGCAATCCGGACACTTTAAAAATTAAGCATCATTATATATATATATATATAGATTAGTTAGTTAAAAGGTTAACTTATATTGTTAAAATGTCACGCGTTTATCAAATTTTGGGTTGAATTTAAAATATAAAGTGTTATTAGCCTAGTTGGTTAAAAGGTTGTACTTGTTTTGTTATGTTGTAAATTCGAACCATACTTATAGCATTTTAAATTTTATTTTTAACCGTTTTAAGTTTATGGGCGGGTCAACCCACAATCCGACCTAAGTATTCATTTACTCTCACATATATCCAAATTAACCACAGCTCTCGACCCGGCAATCCGGACACTTTAAAAATTAAGTATCATTATATATATATAGATTAGTTAGTTAAAAAGTTGAACTTATATTGTTAAAATGTCACGCGTTTATCAAATTTTGGGTTGAATTTAAAATATAAAGTGTTATTAGCCTAGTTGGTTAAAAGGTTGTACTTGTTTTGTTAGGTTGCAAATTCGAACCATACCTATAGCATTTTAAATTTTATTTTTAACCGTTTTAAGTTTATGGACGAGTCAACCCACAATCCGACCTAAGTATCCATTTACTCTCACATATATCCAAATTAACCACAGCTCTCGACCCGGCAATCTGGACACTTTAAAAATTAAGTATCATTATATATATATATAGATTAGTTAGTTAAAAAGTTGAACTTATATTGTTAAAATGTCACGCGTTTATCAAATTTTGGGTTGAATTTAAAATATAAAGTGTTATTAGCTTAGTTGGTTAAAAGATTGTACTTGTTTTGTTAGGTTGCAAGTTCGAACCATACCTATAGCATTTTTAATTTTATTTTTAACCGTTTTAAGTTTATGGACGGGTCAATCCACAATCCGACCCAAGTATCCATTTTACTCTCACATATATCCAAATTAACCACAACACTTCACTCGGCAATCCGGACACTTTAAAAAACCAAGAATCATTATATATATATATATATATATATATATATATATATATATTAGTTATTTCGGATGGATTTAATTCGGATTGAATTAAGTTCAAATTTTGAATTTGATTAAAATTATTCAAAATTTTCAAATAAAAATATATTATTTGAAAATATATTTTTCAATTATATTATTTTTTCCCGCATCATTTGAACAATAATTTATATATTTAATTTTTTTAATCATTAACTAAAATATTAGAGGCTTAGCAAAAAGAAAAATAAATAAAATATTATTATAAATAAACAAAATTAATTATAATTTAATGATAATTTATTTTTAATGATTTATAAAAAAAGATGTGAATTAAATTATTTAATAAAATAAATAAATTTATTAAATAAGTAGATAAAAAAATATTAAATTGAAAATATCCAAATTATATCAAATTAATCGTTTTAATTAAATATGAAGAAACTAAATAAATGATAAAAAGTAATAGATAAACATAAATGAAATTTTATTGAAAAGAGTGAATCACAAAATTCAACCCTTTGTTAGAAAATTGAAATATGTGCTTTGAAATAAGTCTATAGATATTTCCACAATTATTAAACAGAATTAATCTACTAATAACAAAATTATTTATCATGTCAAGAACACAATCCTCATCTTCATAACAACATTATTTGAAAATCAAAATCAAATCAAACTACAACAATCTTACCCTTGTCAAGTTTTCTCAACCCATTTGAGAAATCATAAAAAACAAGCTGATCATAATACAATAAGTAATCTTACAATAACTTAGTAAACTTCAACATGCCACTGTTTGTTCTTCTTCAACTGAGACAGTTTCGCCTCCCAGCTTTCTCCCCTTTCCTCGGCCACCTTCTTCAACGTATCTTGAATCCCAGGCATCATCCCTTTCAGCCCGCAAAAGTATATGTGTGCTCCCCCATCCAACAGTTTGAAAATCTCGTCGCTGTATTCCTCGATCTTGTCCTGGACATACATCTTTCCCCCGTTCTTGTTCTTTTGTTCTCGACTCAGAGCACGGTCAAACCTGAAGTTGTCTGGATAGTCTTGACGATATTTTTCGAATTCTTCGTCGTAAAGAAGACTGTCATTATTCGCTACCCCGAGAAACAGCCAAGCCAGACCTCCGAACTTGAAGTTGGGGACTGATTCCATGAACATACGTCTCAGATAGCCTCTGAATGGAGCCACACCCGTACCAGTAGCGATCATGATATGGGTCGCATTTGGGTCATCTTCGGGTAAAAGCATTATCTTACCAGAAGGACCTGTAAAATTGAATTTCATTTGTTATGAGAAAAACTTGGATGATAGGTCTAAGGGTTGGATGTGTATAGTTGCAAAATTCTTATTGAGTGGATCAAGTTTTCGTGTGATTCATCATTTTACGAGTTTGATCCAGATAAGAAGCTAATAATAGTTGTTATGTTTATGCAGTTTGAAGCAAATTTCCAGGGTAACCTATAGAGTTAAAAGGGCTCACCAGTTAGTTGAATTTTGTCGCCAGGCTTTGAATCACAAAGGAAATTGCTGCATATTCCTTTCTTTGAGGGGTCTTCCTTCCCGGTCTCAGGATCATAGTAAACAGCTCTTCTCACACACAAACTTGCTGTCTTTCCATCAAAGAAATCCCCGTACCTAGTCGATGCGATTGAGTAAAGCCTGACAGCATTGGGAGCTCCCGGTTTTTTGGGGTTTTCGCCCTGTAAACACGAGGGAATAAGTAATATGTCAAACCTCCAAGCTCAAGAACACATTTTTTTATATACACAAAAGTTTGAATCAAATAGAATTTGTCTATATCAAGTCTTAGGAGTCACATGACGTGGGTTACAATCCAATCAACAATCAACTCACCAATCATCGATATATCATTCAAATCGTCATCATCCAAAATATCATGGTGTTAAATAAGGTTATATGGAAATTGCAATTGGTTTTCAAATAACCCAGGCCTAAAATACGTGAGTTGTTAATTGAACAACTACAAACCATTCAATTAGCAGAAAAATTGTTATGCAATCCCACTTAAAGTCAATAATAACTTACAGGAGGAATAACACCATAGCTCTGTCCTTCCCAGTATGGGGCATTGCCACCATGATCAATGATAACATGGCAAGTTTCACCAGGAGCGTTTTGGCCTACAACTCTCTCAACAGAGACAATGGTTGCTGTGTATGGTTCCTTTGGCTTATGTGTGTTCAATGGAGGCTCATTTGCATCTTCTAGTGATAAAGGTGAGACTGCAACCTTTGGTTTGCTGGCTTGTTGCACAGACATGCAAACTACTGAAGGATTCCTTGACCTGAATGTATATATGGAATTGGAATCCAATGATAATGCAGATCTCCTTGATCCATTGTTGAAGCTTATACTTTGTGTCTACAAAAGAAACAATCATATCTTAGGCGATAAATTTACTATAAAACAGACAGATGATGATGCAGTTCATCAAATGTACCATTTTTTCAATAAAACTCTACAATTAACACAAGAATCGTGCTATCCTAAAGTTAAAACAAGTAAATTGATCACACAAAACCGATGATTGAGTTCATCAACTCAAATGTACCATTGATATAAACAAAAATTTGTGTATAACCTAATTACAATTAGAGACTTTATGCATTCTGATAACTTTGGAAATGAACCTTAACATTATTAGCAGAGTTTAACATGGTGAGATTAAAGCATAAGTTTGACAATTCTTCAAGATTCAATCAAGAGTTTTAATCTAATGACCATGCATTCTGAATTACTTTCATGTCTAGCGCTAAACAACAAGTTAATTGATGGAAAACCACATGTTTCCAAAAAAATCATTGTTATTAGCTAAATTTCACATCGGAGCCTTAAAATCTCCGCCAGCTTCTAGATTCACAAACAGAAAACACGAAACATCACGAAACATCAATTCGAAATGAATAATAGATATAACGGAGAGATATAATCGATTAAGAACCTTAAACACGGATCTCCTGAGGAAAGAAGAATCTCCGTTGATAGGAACAGCTACGCCGATCTGAAGAAAATGAAATTCGAATCATATCAGCAAGAAACAATAAGAAATCTAGGAAGAATCGTGCGAAAATAACCTGAGAAACAGCTGATTGAGCCATGATCGATGAATCTAAACAATGTTCTACTGATTGATTGACTTCAAAACACAAACTATATATCTATGATCTCTCGCTTCCCTCTATTATATCGCAGTATTGAATTTGATTTCGTCTATTGCATGTAGTGAGAGAGAAAGATCTGCTTAGGGGTCTGAAAGGGTTTTTCATCCCTTCGAGTGATGCAAGGGACAAATTAGTAATCATCCCTTATTCCTCGTTTGGCTTTCACTTTCCAAATATGAATTGACATGTGACATCTTAAGCCTAGTTTGAAAGAGATTGTTTTGATGTATGAGTTATTTCAAATTATATTCAAAATTAAATTTATTTAAATTGTTTACTAAATATTTTTAAAAAAATACTTTCTTTTTTTTATAATATTTTAAGAAAAATAAGAATATTTTGATACTTTCTTTATTAAAACTAACATTTTAAATTAATTAAAAATAACTCAAGGTCAAACTAATTTAAGGCTTCTTTAATATTTGATTATTTTGAGGGTGGAAATAATATTATAATATGATTTTTATGAATTATATAAATAGAATCATTAAAATATTTTAGTATTTAATATTTTTATAATATTATAATATTATAAAAACATTTTAGTGTGTTTTTTTATGAAATTAAATAATTGATGGTTGATAGGATTAGGGCTGATTTGGTTTGATTTAAAATGTATTTTTTTCAAAACAAATGGTATCAAATGATTTTATTTAATTTAAAATTAAATTTATCTAATTAAGTTACCTAAATTATTGTTGACAACATTGGTCAAAACTAATTTGACCTAACACAATTAGTTAAAGATTATAGGTATTACACTATTACGAGTAACAACTAAACATATCGTCATCATTTAATCAAAACTATATAATCAAAATTAGAGATTATCTAGATTTGATTTTAACAATTTCTTTCATTTTTAGACTTTTTAATGAAATAACGTTAAGTTGTTTTCCAAAAAATAATTGAACATGCATATTTATCAAAACCGATTCACGAATACCTATATTAAAATAAAATAAATATACAAAATTTACAAACTAATGGGAATACCGATTTAAATAGTAAATTTATATACTTAAAATTTTATCTTGTATTATTAAAAATGTAAGAATAAGACAAATTTTTTTATATAAACTTTTACATATTATTTAAGTTGTAATTTTATTCTTTCTAGAATAAAATTAATATATTATAAAATCTAAAATAATATCTTTAACTAGCTCTCATTCAATATAAATCATTATAGTATCGATTAAAAAAAATCTTCTATCTTATTTTGTTAAACAATTTTTACACGTTTCATAACTGTAAATAATTTTTCTATAGTGGCTTTATATAGTGGCGGTAGAAACTTATAAAATCAAAACAAGTCGAATCAATATATTAACTTATTTATTTCAATTAATAAGCGACACAATTCATTAGTGACATATTTTGAAATTCTGATTACAAGAAACATTAATTTTATAATGTCGAAATCGTGATCTCAAATAATATATTTCTTATTCACTAAAGTCTTTTTGGATAACATTTTTCAGCCAATTATAAATATTTTTTAACTTCAAATGATTTAAAATTAATTTTAAAGTCTAAATCTGAACTTAAGTATAAATAGCTCTAATATTTTATCACTAAATTTGAGATTCTAACTCTAATATTTTATCACTAAATTTGAGATTCAACTCTATTACTTAAAAATCTATCACTAAAAAAATTATCCATTAATAAAAAAACATATTTATTTTAATATATATATATATATATAACTTTTAAAAATCTATTTTATAAATATATATATATATATAATTTATATGTATAAACATTAATATATAATATAATATTATATATAATACAATATTAAATTTATACATATAATACTTTTAGAAGGTCTCAAATTTATTAACTGATGAAAATATGTTATTTGTATCTCTAACTTAATTGATGTTTCATTTGATATAAATTATGGTATACACAAACACCAATTAACTTTTCAACCGGGTTGATTAGTTATGTGCTTTTTCTCTTAAGACCAACCTGATCTCATGAAACCAACCATTTCGCTTTTCAAAATATATTTTAGTGATAAAACAATGAATGACAAACTTTAAATGTTGTAAAAATAACCATTTTTTATGTCTATAAATCAATTATTAAGACAGTATAATAAAAAGAAAGATGAATGTTCTCACAAAACTTAATATGAATGTTATTATTATTCTTAATTAAGAATAACTAATATGATACTTTATAACTATAGTTCTATTTCAATTCGAATTGTTTTCAGTTGGAATCGAAGTTGGAATCGAATCCGTGACACTTTAATATTTTAAGTCGATTTTTATTACTAGACTAACTAGTTAATGTATTGAAAATTATATATAAACTTTATTCTTTTAAACATAAATCATTAATTTAAAAGAGTGAAAATATTAACTTAAATTAAATTATTTAAAATTAATTTTAAATAATTTAATATGTAAATCCATATATTATTTTTTCTATATTTATCTTCTATATTTTTATCCTTCGTATCAAATATTCTTAAATAAAAATTCATTTTATAATAATCCATAGTTGAATAGTTAAGATTATTTAAAATAACCCCAAAACAACCTGTCCTAAAGGTGTAAAAGTTGGGCAATTTATATGAATTGTTTTTGGTATTGAAAAACAATATAATGATAGTGACTAAACCATCTCCCAAGGGTCAAATGATACTTAGATTGAATTGTTTTTTGTCCTACTATACCTATTGCCTATAAAACAATAATAGTTAAGTCCAATGTAACTTTATCCTTATTTTATTGAATAAAATACTATAAGCTGAATAAAAAATATATATATTCTTTTAATTATATAATATAATAGAACAAATTTTATTTTTTATAAATAAAATTATGTCTAGTTTATGATTCTATATTGTAATTATGTTGTTCTTCCCCTCCTCTTCATTATCGTGTGTTCTTTTATTTGATATTTTAAAAAATATTATTGAACAAAAAATAAGTTAATTGGATTTTTAATTGGTTGTTTTATAATTTAATTTTATATAGTTTATATAGTTTAAGAGTTTTAATTAATTAATTAAATAGTTTTTGATGATGAAAAATAAATAAAATATGATCATGAGCTTTTGTTTAAAAAAACTTATTGAATTTTAGATTTTAAATTTTGTATTTATTAAAATTCATTTATCACATTTTATTTGTTTATTTATGCAATTATTTAATGATAAAAATATCATTTTTTTTAAAATCCATGTATCTTAAAAATAAAAATAAAAAAGTTTAAACACACAATTAATAAATCATGATATGAAAAGAAAAAATAAAGAGAAAAATAAGAAAAAAAATGTACTATATAAATTATCGAGTTCATAAATTTTTGAAAAAAACGATTAACTCTCTCACGGACTTTACTAGTTTTCCAAAAAAACGTCATAATAATAGTATTATGAATAATATGAATCGACTACAATTATTGAAAGTTCAAAGTTCAACGATTCTCTCTAACCAGATAATTCAATAAAAAATAATTGGAATAATAACCCAAATATTTAGGTCTTTTTAGATTCGGTCCCCAGTTTTGGGCTGCCCAATCATAATAGAAAAAAGTCTATATTTTTGTTGCCTACGAACTAATTTAAAAAATTGATAAAAAAAAAATAATTTTGAAGAAATTTGAACCTTTAACCCTATACAATTTTAAATCTTTGTGACATACTACTAATCTAAAACCTAAATTTATAATAAATTTAACTAAATAACTTATTAATTTTAATAAATGGGTTTGTCATCTGGGCATCACGAATCAATGAATCATAATAATACTCCAAAAAAAACATACGTTAATCTACAATATTAATCCTAATACAACATTTTAGTATTAAATTTCATCATAAGAATGGTTCATCAAACTAAGGAGATGTTAGATAATAATATAGATGAAAATTATAATTAGTCTTTGAGATTTTGTTATAAAATTAAAATATATATATATATTATAATAATTCAAATAATTTTAAGCAAATTTCAAATAAACCAAAATCAAAGAACAATGTAGAAATGAATATAACAATTTTTCATTTTTCTTTGTCTTTCCCAGTTCCCACACTGAGGGCGTGATCTCTTAGCCTGCAGGCAAAAACACGCATAACTGACTCCTATACCTTCTCTGTCATGCAAAACCAAAACCTTCCTCATCTTTCTCTCTCTCAGATTACTCCTCCTACAAAACCATCTCTACCTGCACTCCAATTCATCCTTCTCTCCAGCCAAATTCAATTCAATTCAATGAAGGAATCTCATGATCATCATCACCAATCACACTCCGATTCCACAAATTCCGTCGGAGTAATCAAGAGAACCGCAATCGAGAAAGAGAAAACCAAAATGAGAGAAAGACAAAGAAGATCCATCACTACTCGCATCTTCCATGGCCTCCGTAAACACGGTGGTTACACTCTCCCTCCTCGAGCCGATATCAATGTCGTCCTCCGTGAACTCGCTAAAGAAGCCGGATGGATAGTCGAACCAGACGGCACCACTTACCGCACCACCGCCACAACCACCACAACCGCCTCAAAAGTAATTTCTCCTGTTTGTTTTCCCTAACTTAACCCTAACTTAACAATCAATCTTACAATCTTAGGGATCTGGTTGTTCCATCTGTCCTCTCTGCGGCAACGCCGGAAAAGGAAGCGCGGCATCGACTCCAAGCAGCAGCGTTATAATCGGCGGTGGCGGTGGCGATTGTTCTACAACCGCTTCGCCTCGGCGAGGGATAACAACCGGAGATCCAGTAACTGCTGCTATGGCTTTCGCTGGCCCTGCTTATCTATCATTCTACAACTCAATCGGTTTCGAGACGAGCAATAATATGAATCCACTAGCTCCGTGCATGTACAGGAGGCTGATCGGCGGCAATGGCGTCACGCCGGCGACATTTGCGGTGGCAAACGATCTGGCGGCGGCGGCGGCATCGAATCATACAAGTCCGGCGACTTCGCCGCCGCGGGGAAGTTAGTTTATTATATAACAATATTATTAAATCAAAAACTGGTTAATTATATAATTTAGATCAGTTTTATGGATGGTAACTGCTAATTAATATATTATATACCATATACATAGATAGAAATATATATTATATTTATCTGACTCATGTATTAATTCATATATATTATTAATTTTATATTATTATTATGGGATTCCATGCAATTTTGCAATTATTATATATAGATATAATTTTTCTATTATATTACATAAAAATAAATTTTATATGATTATTTATTGTTTAATTTTCTTTAACACAATAATGTAATTTTTATCATTATACTTTTAGAAAAATATTAATTTGGGATGTCATTACAATACAACCAACTCACTCATTGAGTATAAACAAATCTCCAATTATTATTTGACTTGTGGTTTTAACTAAGAATATAAAAATACTATAATAAAAGTAAGAATCGGTTTATAGGTGATAATTGAAATATCATATTCGAATTATATATAATATAAAAAACAACACAAATTCAAAGCTAAAAAAACAATTGAGCATATAAACAACATCTTAGTTAATTAGTTGATTATTAAGATAAAATGATTTTGCAACTTCAAAATAGGGAAGAATTGAAGATTCCATATAAATATTTTTTTTTTTTATTTCATATATATATATATAGTAGCATTTAATCATCATCTATATCCATATTCTTTCTTTTTTGAATTCATGTGCGAAGGAATGAAGAAATTAAAAAAATATATATATTATACAAAAAAAAAAAAAAAAAAAAAAAATCTTAAACTAATCATTCATATTAGTTTAAAAAAATTATATAAGTATTTACTTTAGTTGTATTATAAAATATTTTTAAATTATTAATGTTATCCAGAATATATATATATATATATATATATATATATATATATATATATATATAATACAATCTACTACTAAATTTTTAGCCAAAAATTATTATATTAAGTAAATATTAAATATATAAGTATTTTTGAGCGATGTTACCATTTAATTATTTGAAAATTTTAAATAATTTATTGATATTTTAGAGAATAAAAGTTTATAGACTTGTTAATTAAGAACACAAATAGTCTTTAAATTAAAATAATGAGTTAGGGTCAAACATAAAATTATATTTAAACAAAGCCCAACAAGTAGTTGGGCTTTAATGAATTAAGGTTTTAAACATTTATCTAATAAGTTGTCGTAGTAATTTCTCTCTTTATTTTTAATTAATAAATTACTTAATATTTTAATTAAAAATACAAACTTTAAACATTTATTCTCTTTATTCAAATTTTTTATTATTAAAATATTAATAACAAGAATAAGGGTATCAAAATTCAATAGTAGAAAACATTTATTGTTATAAAATTAATTATTTTTTCAAAAAATATAAAAACAATAATAATGTAAATATAATACCTCTATTTAAATTAATTTGTTAAATAATATAATTAACATATTTACAAACACATTAAAAATGTTATTAAATTATTAATATATATATATATATATATATATATATATATATAATTAAGGTATCAATAAGGTACTTTATTAAAAAAAAAACTCTCTAAATTACATTTGATTGATATGGTTATAGTTAATATTAATATATCTCTTTGATTTGTTTCAATCTTTTACAAATAAAATCTAGGAAGTTTAAAATGGAATGTAACAGAGACGAAGCTAATAGGGCAAAAAAAATTGCCTAAAAAAAAAATTGAAACTATATTAATATAATTGGTGCAAAAAAAATTACTGCGAAAATAAATTCACTTTTCCCAGATCTAAAGGAAGGAATTCAAAAAATGATATATATTTAAAACCTAACTCCATATAGGTATAGTTCTGAAATGTCTTTTTTAACCTAAATATTGAAACCCAAAATGTCCAACCTCTTTTGACAAATAGATTGAGACACATATTATTCAAAACAGTCAATCTATTTGACAAATGACAAAAGGGAAATGAACATGTAGGTTTAAACATTTAGGTTAAAAGAAATGAAATTTTAGAACTATATTGAAGTTGGATTTTAAATATACCAGTTTCTGAATTGCTTAAATACCCGGACAAGAAAATTTGCTTGCATCAATTATATAGTATCAAACTTTTTTTCGGCAAATTAATTTGTCCTACTTGATTCATCTCTATTACATTTCATTTTGAAATTTCTAGATTCATCAAAAGGAAACAAATTAAAAAAAGAGATATATCAAAATTAACAATTACCGCATCAATGAAATGAAATATTTAGGGTTTCCACCCTTATGAAGATAAAAGAGAGACAACCGCTTTGATGTTGTGCTGCATACTTCTATCAATAGCACTATGTGGTATGAGAGTTGAAGTGAGAGAGAAAACTAAACCTAAACCTAACTTATATAGTATTAATTTTAAATAAGGACTTTTATCCATGGCGGCGGCTTTGTGTTGATTAAGGGTTGAAGAGAGAAAACTAAACCTAAACCTAACTTATATAATATTAATTTAATTAATTTTAAATAAGGTAATTGATTTTAATTTTTTTAATAATTAAGATATACTTTAACTTTTAAATTTTATAGTAAATTGAAATCATATTTTATTTTAATTTATTTTTTTCAATATTATTTGTAATTCTCATTATTATTTTATTATTATTTTAACTCTCTATATTTTAAAAATAATTATTATATCTTTTTTTTATTAAGAATTAATTATGATTCTAAGTTATATAATTTTAAAAGTTTTTTTTATTTTAAATATAAAACATTTAAATAATTTTTAAAAGGATAAAAAGTATAATATAAAAGGTAAACTTATAAATTAAATTATTAATTATATAAAAAAAAGGAATTACAAAGAATCTAAAATAATAATTTTGAGGCTTATTAAAACACGAGTATGAATCGGGTATCATTAGGGTTAGAACCTGTCAAATAATAATACTCTACCATCTAATCAACATAAAAAATATAGTATATAAAAAAAAATCCTTAAACTAATAATTCATATTAGTTAATTTTTTTATAAGTATTTACTTTAATTGTATTATAAAATATTTTTAAATTATTAATGTTATCCATAATATAATATATATATATATACTAAAATATATTACTAAATTTTTAGTCAAAAAATATTATATTAAGTAATATTAATTATATTAAAATTTTTTGAGCGATAATTTGTAGGACAATTTGAAATAATTTAAGTTTATATAGTAGTGTTTAAATTGAAATATTGAGTTAAGTTTTTATAGTAGTGTTTAAATTTAAATATTGAGTTAGGTTAAAAACAGTATTTAAATAATTTTCAAAAGAAGCCCAACAAGTAGTTGGGCCTTAATGAACTAAGGTCTTAAATACTTATCTTAATTTTTTTTCCAGTTTTTTATTATTAAAATATTTTATTATATATTTAATTAAATTTAAAATGTATATTTTTTTTAAATTATAAAAATATTTTATATATAAAAAACTTAAATATATTTAATATAATTAAATAAAAATATATTATTTAAAAAAATAAAATAAATTATCTTCTTTTATTAAGGATGTATTTTTTTTATTGAAGATTTAGTACACCATAATAAAAATAATTAATATTTTTTGTAAATATTTTCTCACACATATATATATATATAATTGTAAATATTTTTAAAAATAAAAAATTATATTTAAATATATATATATATATATATATATATAATTTTAACATATATTTAAGTTTGTTATATATATTATTTTTTTAATTTTAAAGGGTTATATATATTTTTAAATTTAATTATGTTTATGCAATTAAAATATTTTAAAAATAAAAAATTGAAAAATAAAATAAAATAATGGTTTATAGTTTAAAGTTAGTATTTTTTTAATTAAAATATTAAATAACTTAATTTTAATAAAAAGTGATTTTAGAATTATAAAGGTGATTTCGTTATAAACATTATACTATAATTACTCTTAAATTCATTATTAAAAGAAATTAATTTTCAAAACTAATATTTTTTTTTTCTCTATTTCTTCACTCTCTAAATATATAGCAAACAAAAACATATTAAGTATTCATCAACTCTCATCCAAGAGCTAGTTTTATAGTTTTTTTTAAATGGTTATTTAAGTATATATTACTTAAATACTATTAATTTGTTTAATAATAAATTTATAAAAACATTTAAATAAGGAATAATTTAATATTTTCTTCAATAAATAATTATTTGATTGATAAAAAAAAAATATTATAATTGATTTTTTTTTTTTTTTATAAAATTCCCAAATAAACCATTAGAAGAAGTCCAAATTAATTGCAATAT
Source organism: Impatiens glandulifera (assembly GCF_907164915.1). Taxonomy (NCBI): domain Eukaryota; kingdom Viridiplantae; phylum Streptophyta; class Magnoliopsida; order Ericales; family Balsaminaceae; genus Impatiens; species Impatiens glandulifera. The sequence goes on along the minus strand of NC_061869.1, from coordinate 9,911,646 downwards.
TTTAATTTAATCCCTATTTGATTGCATATTTTCATTTTTTTTATTCTTTAATTAAAATATGTGTATTATATTGAAAATGTATTTATCTTTTTAAATTTTTGTAATTTTAGTACCGCACATTATAATCACCGGGTTTTTAAAAATCTAACGAATGACATCGACAATTAAAATTTTGGGGATTAAAAATGATAAGCACGCTCATACTTAATACATATATTTTTTCAATAAAAAACATAAAAAAACTAAAATATTACAAGGTAAGTGGATTTAGAAATGCTCCTTCCCGAGTTTTTAAGTGTTGACAGTCTTTTAAATCCATTTTTATTAGACTTAATGGATTGGGGCAACCTTAACTTGACCCTACATCATAATTATTCAATAATTTTAACGATATATTTAAGTTTGTTATATATATTATTTTTATAATTTTAAAGGGTTATATATATTTTTAAATTTAATTATGTTTATGCAATTAAAATATTTTAATAATAAAAAATTGAAAAATAAAATAAAATAATGGTTTATAGTTTAAAGTTAGTATTTTTTAATTAAAATATTAAATAACTTAATTTTAATAAAAAGTGATTTTAGAATTATAAAGGTGATTTCGTTATAAACATTATACTATAATTACTCTTAAATCCATTATTAAAAGAAATTAATTTTCAAAACTAATATATTTTTTTTCCTCTATTTCTTCACTCTCTAAATATATAGCAAACAAAAACATATTAAGTATTCATCAACTCTCATCCAAGAGCTAGTTTTATAGTTTTTTTAAATGGTTATTTAAGTATATATTACTTAAATACTATTAATTTGTTTAATAATAAATTTATAAAAACATTTAAATAAGGAATAATTTAATATTTTCTTCACTAAATAATTATTTGATTGATAAAAAAAAAATATTATAATTGATTTTTTTTTTTTTTTTATAAAATTCCCAAATAAACCATTAGAAGAAGTCCAAATTAATTGCAATATTTTAATTTAATCCCTATTTGATTGCATATTTTCATTTTTTTATTCTTTAATTAAAATATGTGTATTATATTGAAAATGTATTTATCTTTTTAAATTTTTGTAATTTTAGTACCGCACATTATAATCACCGGGTTTTTAAAAATCTAACGATTAAAAATCTAACGAATGACATCGACAATTAAAATTTTGGGGATTAAAAATGATAAGCACGCTCATACTTAATACATATATTTTTTCAATAAAAAACATAAAAAAACTAAAATATTACAAGTTAAGTGGATTTAGAAATGCTCCTTCCCGAGTTTTTAGGTGTTGACAGGATTTTAAATCCATCTTTATTAGACTTAATGGATTGGGGGCAACCTTAACTTGACCCTACATCATAATCATTCAATAATTTTAACGATATATTTAAGTTTGTTATATATATTATTTTTATAATTTTAAAGGGTTATATATATTTTTAAATTTTATTATGTTTATGCAATTAAAATATTTTAATAATAAAAAATTGAAAAATAAAATAAAATAATGGTTTATAGTTTAAAGTTAGTATTTTTTAATTAAAATATTAAATAACTTAATTTTAATAAAAAGTGATTTTAGAATTATAAAGGTGATTTCGTTATAAACATTATACTATAATTACTCTTAAATCCATTCTTAAAAGAAATTAATTTTCAAAACTTATATATTTTTTTTTCTCTATTTCTTCACTCTCTAAATATATAGCAAACAAAAACATATTAACTCTCATCCAAGAGCTAGGTTTATAGTTTTTTTTAAATGGTTATTTAAGTATATATTACTTAAATACTATTAATTTGTTTAATAATAAATTTATAAAAACATTTAAATAAGGAATAATTTAATATTTTCTTCAATAAATAATTATTTGATTGATAAAAAAAAGAGATATTATAATTGATTTTATTTTTATAAAATCCCAAATAAACCATTAGAAGAAGTCCAAATTAATTGCAATATTTTAATTTAATCCCTATTTGATTGCATATTTTCATTTTTTTATTCTTTAATAAAAATATGTGTATTAAATATTGAAAATGTATTTATCTTTTTAAATTTTTGTAATTTTAGTACAGCACATTATAATCACCGGGTTTTTAAAAATCTAACGAATGACATCGACATTTAAAATTTTGGGAATTAAAAATGATAAGCACGCTCATACTTAATACATATATTTTTTCAATAAAAAACATATAAAAACTAAAATATTACAAGGTAAGTGGATTTAGAAATGCTCCTTCCCGAGTTTTTAGGTGTTGACAGGCTTTTAGATCCATCTTTATTAGACTTAATGGATTGGGGCAACCTTAACTTGACCCTACATCATAATCATTCAATAATTTTAACGATATAAAAAATATTAATTAAAGTTACGCGAGTTAAATCAGTTCAAATACGCAGTATGATCATGTTTATAGAAAAATTATTCGTTCAAATGATTTGATTTAATTTTAATTTTAAAAAATCGTGAATATTGGTTAATTTGTATCAAAATCTTATTTCTATGAGAATTTTAAACATAAAAAGTGATTAAGGATCAAAACTGCAAAACTGTATAACTTATTGTAGTAAAAAAAATTGAGTCAAATTTCTTAAAACAAAGAATCAAAATTAATGTTTAGAGGGAAATGATAAAGTTTACCTCTTAGGAAATTTTGAAATTTCCCATAAATAGTTTAATAACACATATTTATTAATATTACAAGAAAAGTGATTAGAGATCAATTAGAATGTAGAATGTTGTTAAAAACTTGTATAGGTCTAGTAAAATTATTACCCGAGTTGATCTTTGTGTTGATAGAGTTTAAGATGACCATATTTTGGACTAAGGATCCATATATATATTAAGTAGGTCTCGTTTATAAATAATTATAATCTCGTTTTGACCATAATTTTTTTTATTTCAACTTCGATCATTACCTTTATTAAATTGTTGCGTTTGTAATTCAGAAAACTATTCAATAGTATTTTACAAAAAGAAAAATCTATCAAACTTTTTAATAATTAAATTGTAATTATTGCTCTTAAAATTTTTATTAATAAAATTAAGAATCAACCAAAATTAGATTAAAAACATTTGGAGTGAAATTGAATGTATACCATATAATAATAATAATTGTTAATATTTTTAATTATATTTTATTTTATAATGTGTATCATATTTATTACTATCATAATTGTTCATAGAAATGGGTTAGTTAGTTAGAATTCATATTTATTTATTTACATTTCCTTTTCATTTTGTATATTATCTAATAGAAAAGTATTGGCCAAGGAGATAGGTAGTAGGCTCTTATGGTTTGGCCAATAGATGTTTGGCCACCAGATCATAATGAAACTAAATACATAAATATAAAAATAAAGAGAAATGACAAATATAATTTAAAGCATTTAAAGTTGATATAGATATAATTTAAAAATGACAAATATAAGAAGAGAAATGTGTTGACAATGATTTTGCATTTTTACAAATTTTATGAGTTATTGAAGGATTATTTATATGAATGTAAGTTTATTTTAATTTAAAAATGACAGGTATAAGAAAATTATTTATTTATTTATTATTTTTTTTTTCATGTTCATCCTTTGTGGTAAACTATTATTATTGATTTTGGATTTTAATTTACTTTAATTTAAGAATAATCGTTTAATTTAAGAATAATGGTGCGTAGAAGTAGAAGAGAGAAAAGGGAAAACATGTAAGAAAATATTAATTATGTATTTTCTACCCATTTTATGCCATTCTATGGACTGTTGATGTAGTAGAAATGCATGTGAATTATTTTGTGTATCAAAATTTAATTGTAGAAAATATTTATTGTTATAAAATTGACTTTTTTATAGGAAAAAATGTAAAAGCAATAAGAATTTAAATATAATACCTCAATATAAATTATTTAGTTAAATAATATAATGAACATATTTATAAACACATAAACTAGAGTATTAGTTAATTAGTTGATTATTAAGATAAAATGATTTTGCAACTTGAAAATAATGAAGAATTAAAGATTCCATATAAATATTTTTTTTATAATATATATATATATAGCATTTAATCATCATCTATCATCCATATTCTTTCTTTTTTGAATTCATGCGAAAAGGAATGAAGAAATTAAGAAAATATATATATTATACCAAAAAAAATCTTAAACTAATCATTCATATTAGTTTAAAAAATTTATATTAGTATTTACTTTATTTGTATTATAAAATAATTTTAAATTATTAATGTTATCCAGAATATATATATATATATATAATACAATATACTACTAAATTTTTAGCCAAAAAATACTAATATTAAGTAAGTATTAATTATATAAGTATTTTTGAATTATATTACCATTTAATTATTTGAAAATTTTAAATAATTTATTGATATTTTAAAGAATAAAAGTTTATAAATTTATAAATTAAGAACACAAATAGTCTTTAAATTAAAATAATGAGTTAGGATCAAACACAAAATTATATTTAAACAAAACCCAACAAGTAGTTGGGCTTTAATGAATTAAGGTTTTAAACATTTATCTTAAAAATAAGTTGTCATAGTAATTTCTCTCTTTTATTTTTAATTAATAAATGACTTAATATTTTAATTAAAAATACAAAATAAAAACTTTAAACATTTATTCTCTTTATTAAGTTTTTTATTATTAAAATATTAATAACAAGAATAAGTGTATCAAAATTCAATAGTAGAAAACATTTATTGTTATAAAATTAATTATATTTTTCAAAAAAAATATAAAAACAATATGAATGTAAATATAATACCTCTATTTAAATTAATTTGTTAAATAATATAATGAACATATTTACAAACACATTAAAAATGTTATTAAATTATTAATATATATATATATATATATAATTAAGGTATCAATAAGGTACTTTATAAAAAGAAAATACTCTCTTAAATTAAATTTGATTGATATGGTTATAGTTAATATTGATATATCTCTTTCATTTGTTTCAATCTTTTACAAATAAAATCTAGTAAGTTTAAAATGGAATGCAATAAAGACGAAGCTAATAAGCTAATAGGGCAAAAAAAAAATTGTCTACAAAAATAATTTGAAACTATATGAATATAATTGGTGCAAAACAAATTACTGTGAAAATAAATTCACTTTTCCCATATCAAAAGGAAGGAATTCAAAAATATGATATATATTTAAAACCTAACTCCAAATATAGGTATAGTTCTGAAATGTCTTTTTTAACCTAAATATTGAAACCCAAAATGTCCAACCTCTTTTGGCAAATAGATTAAGACATATACTGTTCAAAACAGTCAAAATATTTGACAAAAGGGAAATGAACATGTAGGTTTAAACATTTAGGTTAAAAGAAATGAAATTTTAGAACTATTGAAGTTGAGTTTTAAATATACCAGTTTCTGAATTGCTTCAATACATGGACAAGAAAATTTGCTTGCATCAATTATATGCATATATAACATCAAACTTCTTTCCGACAAATTAATTTGTCCTACTTGATTCATCTCTATTACATTTCATTTTGAAACTTCTAGATTCATCAAAAGAAAACAAATTAAAAAAAGAGATATCAAAATTAACAATTACCGCATCAATGAAATGAAATATTTAGGGTTTCCACCCTTATGAAGATGAAAGAGAGACAACCGTTGTGCTATTGTGCTCTGCAGACTTCTATCAATAGCACTATGTGGTATGAGAGTTGAAGTGAGAGAGAAAACTAACCTAAACCTAACTTATATAGTATTAATTTTAAATAAGGACTTTTATCCATGGCGGCAGCTTTGTGTTGATTGAGAGAAAACTAAACCTAAACCTAACTTATATAGTATTAATTTTAAATAAGGACTTTTATCCATGGCGGCGGCTTTGTGTTGATTAAGGGTTGAAGGAGAGAAAACTAAACCTAAACCTAACTTATATAATATTAATTTAATTAATTTTAAATAAGGTAATTGATTTTATTTTTTTTTAATAATTAATATATACTTAAATTTTAAATTTTATAATAAATTGAAATCATATTTTATTTTAATTTATTTTTTTCAATATTATTTGTAATTCTCGTTATTATTTTTTTATTATTTTAACTCTCTATATTTTAAAAATAATTATTATATCTATTTTATCAAGAATTAATTATGATTCTAAGTTATATAATTTTAAAAGTTTATTTATTTTAAATATAAAAATATACATTTAAATAATTTTTAAAAGGATAAAAAGTATATTATAAAAAGGTAAACTTATAAATTAAATTATTAATTATATAAAAAAAAGGAATTACAAAGAATCTAAAAATAATAATTTTGAGGCTTATTAAAACACGGGTATGAATCCGGTACCATTAGGGTTAGAACCTGTCAAATAATAATACTCAAGCATCATAAAAAAAAGTTAGTATATAAAAAAAAATCCTTAATTAGTTAATTTTTTTATAAGTATTTACTTTAATTGTATTATAAAATATTTTCAAATTATTAATATTATCCATAATATATATATATATACTAAAATCTATTACTAAATTTTTAGCGAAAAATATTATATTAAGTAATGTTAATTATATAAGTATTTTTTGAGCGATGATTACCCGGACAATTTGAAATAATTTAGGTTTATATAGCAGTGTTTAAATTGAAATATTGAATTATGTTTATATAGTAGTGTTTAAATTTAAATATTGAGTTAGGTTAAAAACAATATTCAAATAATTTTCAAAAGAATCCCAACAAGTAGACTTAATGAACGAAGGTATTAAACATTTATCTTAATTTTGTTTTCCATTTTTTTATTATTATATATTTAATTATATTTAAAATGTATATCTTTTTTAAATTATAAAAATATTATATATATAACAAACTTAAATAAAAATACATTATTTTAAAAAATAAAATAAATTATCTTCTTATATTAAGGATGTATTTTTTTTTATTGAAGATTTAGTACACCATAATAAAAATAATTAATATTTTTTTGTAAATATTTTCTCATATATATATATATATATATATATATATATATATATATATATATATATATATAATTTTAAATATTTTTTAAAATAAAAAATTTATATTTAAGTATATATATATATATATAATTTTAACATATATTTAAGTTTGTTATATATATTATTTTTACAATTTTAAAGGGTTATATATATTTTATAATTTAATTATGTTTATATAATTAAAATATTTTAATAATAAAAAATTGAAAAATAAAATAAAATAATGGTTTATAGTTAAAAGTTGGTATTTTTTAATTAAAATATTAAATAATTTAATTATAATAAAAAGTGATTTTAGAATTATAAAGGTGATTTCATTATAAATATTATACTATAATTAGTCTTAAATCCATTATTAAAATAAATTAATTTTCAAAACTAATATCACTTTAAAAAAGAAATTAATTTTCTCCATTTTTCCCTTTCTAAATCTAGCAAACAAAAACATATTAAGTATTCATCAACTCTCATTCTAAGTGCTAGTTTATAGTTTTTTTTATATTAGAAATGGTTATTTAAGTAATATTATTAATTTGTTTAATAATAAAATTATAAAAATATTTAAATAAGGAATAATTTATTATTTTCTTTAATAAATAATTATTTGATTGATAAAAAAAAGAGATATTATAATTGATTTTTTTTTTTTAAATCCCCAAATAAACCATTAGAAGAAGTCCTAATTAATTGCAATATTTTAATTTAATCCCTATATTTTCATTTTTTTATTCTTTAATAAAAATATGTGTATTAAATATTGAAAATGTATTTATCTTTTTAATTTTTTTTAATTTTAGTAATGCACATTATAATCACTTAGTCTTTAAAAATCTAACAATTAAAAATTTAAGAATGACATCGATAACAATTCTTAATGGATTTTTAAACACATGATGTATTATAACATAATATATTAAAATTTCGTGGATTAAAAATGATAAGCACGCTCATAGTTAATACATATATTTTCATTAGAAAAACATAAGAAAACTAAAATATTACAAGGTAAGTGAATTTAAAAATGCTCCTTCACTTCACGAAGTTTTTAGGTGTTGACAGGCTTTTAGATCCATCTTTATTAGTCATTTATTAGACTTAATGTATTGGGGCAACCTTAACTTGACCCTACATTATAATTATTCAATAATTTTAATGAGAGACATCGTATCAATATAAAAAATATTAAGTAAAGTTACTTGATTGAATCATGAACGCGAATATATTCAGTTAAATCAGTTCAAATACGTCGTATGATCATGTTTATAGAAAAATATCTCGTTCAAATGATTTGATTTAATTTTAATTTCAAAAAATCGTGAATATTGATTCATTTGTATCAAAATCTTATTTCTATGAGCATTTTAAACATAAAAAGTGATTAAGGATCAAAACTGCATAAGGAGGGACTTATTGTAGTAAAAAAAATTGAGAGTCAAATTTCTTAAAACAAAGTATCAAAATTAACGTTTTACCTCGTTTACCTCTTTGGAAATTTTGAAATTTCTCGCAAATAGTTTAATAACACATACATATTTATTAATATTGCAAGAAAAGTGATTAGAAATCAATTAGAATGTAGAATGTTGTTGAAAACTTGTATGGGTGTTGATCTTTGTGTTGATAGAGTTTAAGATGACTATATTTATTTGACTAATTAAGTCATAAGACTAAGGATACATATATATGTTAAATAGGTCTCGTTTATAAATAATTATAATCTCGTTTTGACCATAATATTTTTATTTCAACTTTTCGATACCTTTATTAAATTGTTGCATTTGTAATTCAGAAATCTACTCAATAGTATTTTAAAAAAAAAAAATCTATCAAATTTTTCCATAATTAAATTGTAATGATTGCTCTTAAAATTTTTATTAATAAAATTAAGAATCAACCAAAATTAGATTAAAAACTTTTGAAGTGAGATTGAATGAATACCATATAATAATAATAATTGTTATTATTTTTAATTATATTTTATTTTATAATGTGTCATATTTATTACTATCATAATTGTTCATAGAAATGTATAGAAATGGGTTATTTAGCTGGAACTCATATTTATTTATTTACATTTCTTTTTCATTTTGTTTATTATCTAATAGAAAAGTTTTGGCCAAGGAGATAGGTAGTAGGTTCTCATGGTTTTGCCAATATATGTTTAGCCACCAGCTCATAATGAAACTAAATACATAAAATAAAAATAAAAATAAAAATAAAAATAAAAATAAAAATAAAAATAAAAATAAAAATAAAGAGAAATTTATTTACATTACTGTCATTTGTGAAGTCAATATAATATCTAGCTTTGGAAAGCATTTAAAGTTGATATCAAATATAATTTTAAAATGACAAATATAAGAGAAACGTGTTGAAATTGATTTTGCATTTTTACAAATTTTATGAGTTATATAAGGATTATTTTTGTGAATGTAAGTTTATTTTAATTTTAAAATGACAGGTATAAGAAAATTATTTATTTAGTTATTATTTTTTTTTTTTATGTTCATCATTTGTGGTGAACTATTGATAATGATTTTGGATTTGAGTTTATTTTAGTTTAAGAATAACATGTGTAGAAGAGAAAAAAGAGAAAACATGTAAGTAGATATTAATTATGTAGTTTCTATTCATTTTATGGACGATTGATGTAGTGAGAAATGCATGAGTTATTTTGTTTTATTCATAATTAATAAAAAGAATAAGTGTATCAAAATTTAATCGTAGAAAATATTTATTGTTATAAAATTGACTTTTTTTATAGAGAAAAATCTAAAAGCAATAAGAATTTAAATCTAATACCTCTATTTAAATTATTTAGTTAAATAATATAATGAACATATTAATTTATTAACATAAACTAGAGTATAATACAAGTCTGAATTTGAATTAAAAATTATTAATATATATATAATTAAAGTATATTCTATAATATTATATAATCTAAATCAATATTAAAAAAGTTAAATTTTTAAATAAAATAAAAAAAAATTGGTTCAAAAATTTGAAGTCATGAAGAATGAAACTAACCCTCTCAAACGGGTACTCCATTATTCACTCCATTATTCGATTAAAAAACTTAAAAAATTATAAATATTGAAAATAAAAACACAACTTTTATAAATAATTTTAAAATAGTAATATCGAGAAATAATTTTTTTAAATCTTGAAGATAAATTAGTGTGAAAAAAATAGAATGATAATTAAAAAAATAGAGATTAAATATGAAAGAATATAATATTTTGTTATTAGATAAAAGTTTGGAGTTTAAGATTTATGGAGAGAAATAATTTTTAGAAATATAAAATATTTAAAGTTGGAGTGTAGAGTATTTATGACAATGCTTAGAGTGAAGTGTGAATAAAATTAAATTAAATGTTGTATTTGTAATGATGAAACATTTGAAAAGTCACACATTGAACTTTAATAAAATAAATATTAATATAATCGAATATCGGGTTTGTGTTTCACACCCTCTTCATCATCGACCCGTACCTGACCAGGTACCTTCTTCGGAAGTTCTTCCCCTCTCCATGCCCAACCTCGAACCCGATTTAAAATACTCGAATTTGAATATCGGATATACGGGTACCTATAGTATAATATCTATAGACGTGGTTACTTATCTCTCTATCTATATCCGTTTTGTACTAAAATCTGTTTTGCACTTGATTTTAAAAGTATTTTTTTTTAAAATACTTTCTTAAATTAAATTTTATTTATGTGGTTATAGTTAATCTTGATATATCTTTTGCTTTTTAAAATGGAATGCAATAGAACTGAGACAAGTAGGGCAAAATAAATTGCTAAAAATAATTAACTAAGGATATAATTGGTGCAAAAAAAATTGTTTTTGAAAGAAAATTCATTTTTCTCGGATTCTCAGGGCATTTCAGAAAATAATATGCTTAAAATTAAGCTAAATCCAAATATGGGTATAGTTCTGAAATCTATTTTTATTTTATCAAAATGTGAAAACTAAATGTACCTTCTCTTCTCCTTTTACTTATTTTTGGCAAATAGACAGAGACACTATCTAGAACAATTTTAATCTCCTATACAGTTCAAAACAAATAAGAAGATATACTGTCAAAAATAGTCAATCTAATTGTCAAATGACAAAAGGAGAAGATGTTGAATGAACATTTAGGGTTTAAACATTTAGGTTTAAAAAAATGAAATTTCATAAATATATTGGAGTTAGGTTTTAAATATACAATTTTTTGAATACCTTCAATATCCAGAATAAATGAATTTCTTTGCGTAATAAATTTTCATGCATCAATTGTATTTATAAATTCAAACTTCTTTTCAGTATTTTTTTTGCCATACTTGCTTAAAAAGAAACAAATTTAAAAAGAGATATAAAAAGATATATCAAGATTAATCGATTACCACGTCAACGTCAACGTCAACGTCAACAGAATGAAACATTTAGGCTTTAAACTCTGAAGAGAGGTAACACAACACTTCTAGAAATGGTGGCAACATCTATGTATTATCAATTTAGGGTTAGGGTTGAAGTAAGAATGAAGTGAGGGAGAAAACTAAAACTAAACCTAACTTATATAGTATTAAATTAATTAATTTTAAATGTTGGACTTCTATTTATGTGTTATCAATTAGGGTTGAAACGATAGAGAAAACTAAAACTAAACCTAGCTTATATTAGTATTAAACTAATTAATTTTAATATTTTATATAAGTTGTTTTATTTAAGTATAATAATTAAGATATATTTTCACTTTAAAATTTTATAATGAACTGAAATCATATTTTTTATTATTATTTATAATTCTAGTAATTATTTTTTATTATTTTAGCTCTATATTTTAAAAATAATTATTATATCTATTTTATCAAGAATTAATTTTGATTATAATTTATATAATTTTAAAAGTTTACTTATTTTAAAATTATTAATGTTATTCATAATATATATAATACAATCTGTTACTAAATTTTAGTCAAAAATATTATATTAAGTAAATATTAATTATATATGTATTTTTGATAAATGGTTACCATTTAATTATAATATATTTGAAATAAGAGAAATGATTGTGAGAGAGAATTTGATGGAAGGAATAAGGAAGAAATGATGTGACGTAATTTGATTAGCCAATAAAATAATAAAATTTCTCTCTTTCCTCACTTTTTATTATTTTTTTCTAACCAGTGATGTAATGACACATCATTTCCTCCCCATTCCCTTACTCAAATTCCCTCCTCTATTACTTCTGAAATAATTTAAGTTTATATCGTAAAGTTTAAATTGAAATAATGAGTTAGAGTAAAAAAATATTTTAATTATTTTAAAAAGAAGCCCAACAACTAATTGGGCATTAATGAACTAAGGTTTTAAACATTACCATTATATCTAACCTAAAATTACACCCATATATAGTAATTTTTATCTTTTATTTTTTTATTATAAAATAACTTAATGTTTTAATTAAAAATAACAACTTCAAATTATTATTTTTTCTTCAGTTTTTTTATTATTAAAACATTTTAATTATATATTTAATTAAATTGAAAATGTATACCTTTTTAAAATTATAAAAATATTATATATATATATATATATATATATATATATATATATATATATATATATATATATATATAACGAACTTAAATATATTTAATATATATATTAATATAATTAAATAAAAAATATTATTTAAAAAATTAAATTAAATTATATATATTAATATATTTTTAAAGTTTAATTTGTATTTTTCTATAATTTGGTACCAAATTCTCGAATTTATTGGTAATTTCTATATATATTATGGATGTATTTTTTTTGTATTCAAAAATTCTTTTACCGTGGAAGATTTAGTAGATCATAATAAAATTAATAATTTATTTATTTATTTTCTCTTATATAAATAATTTTAAATATTTTTAAAAATAATAAATTTATATTTAAGTATATTAATATATATATATATATATATATATATATATTTAACGTGTATTTAAGTTTGTTATATATATATATATATTATTTTTATAATTTTTAAAGGTTATATATATTTTAAATTAAATTATACTTATATAATTAAAATTTTATATTTATAAATAAATGAAAAAAATAAAATAATGATTTTTAGTTTAAAGTTGATATTTTTTAATTTAAATATAAAATAATTTAATAGTAATAAAAAGTGATTTTAGAATTATGAAGATAATTTTGTTATGAACGGGTGGAATCATTTAATAAGATATTTTACTATAAACATGATCATTAACTTATTTAAATCAATTTAATTGAGATTATTCATGTTTAAATGTTTAAGATTAGTTTCAAATAAAGTCAAGTCAATTGAAACTAAGAAAGTTAATTAGGTTAATTGATCGCTTTTTAATTATTATCAAGACTTGGGTCAAGAAGTCAAGCAAGGGTTGGCCTAATATGGCCATTGGATCCAATAAATAGATAATAAAGAAGTAAAAGTCAATTGAAAATGTAAAGAAAATAAATAAATAACCACTAGTACAAGAAGAAAATGTCATGTGGGTTAAATTTGACAACTATGTTTATTTATTTTTTTTTTTTAAATCTTCGCTATTATTTTAGTACCGCATATTATAATAATGGATTCGGGTGTTTAAAAATCTAGTGAAAATTTCTCGTTACGATAAATATTGTTGGACAATTAGTGTTTACCTCGCCAACAACATAGATCTAACGAATGACATTGTGAGAAATCCTTATAAGATTTTTAAACATCTAAATCGATGTATTATAAAATGCAATATTAAAAGATAAGCACGTTGTTACCTTTATTACACATATTTTCATAAAACATAAGAACACGAATTGATATATTAAATGTTTTCTTAAATTACATTTTATTGATGTGGTTATCTTTAATTTTGATATATCTCTAAATAGACAAATAGGGTTAAGAAAATTGCTGAAAAAAAGTTTGACAGGTGCAAAAAAAATTTGTTACGAAACCAAAACAAATTCATTCTTCCCGATCTTGAAAATATTTAGAAAATAATAGGTTTAAAACTTAAGTCCAATTTTTAACCTAAATGTTGAAAGTTGAAACCATAAATGTTCAGACTCATCTACCTTTACTTCTTTTGACAAATAGATTGAGACACTATCCAAAACAATCTTCATCTTGCATATAGTCCAAAACAAAAAGTACTTTATTGATATGGTTATCTTTAATCTTGATATATCTCTAAAGAGTACTGTTTTGATTTGTTTCTTTTTATAAATTTAGAGATTTCATAATGGAATGCAATAGAGATGAGGCAAATAGGGTTAAAGAAATGGTTGAAAGAAAGTTTGCAGCTAATGATTTCACTCGTGCAAGAAAATTTGTTATGAAAATAAATTTATTCTTCATAGATCTTGAAAGTATTCAAAAAGATTGGTAGGTTTAAAACTTAACTCCAATTATGGATATAGTTATGAAATATTATTTTTTTAACCTAAATATTGAAAGTTGAAACCATAAATGTCTCTCGACTCATCTTCCTTTACTTCTTTTGGCAAATAGATTGAATAGATTGAGACTATCCAAAACAATCTTCATCTTGCATATAGTCCAAAACAAAGGAGAAGATACAATGTCCAAAACACTCAATATATTTGCCAAATGCCAAGAATGAGAAGATGTTGAATGAACATTTAAGATTTAAACATTTAGGTTTAAAAAAAATGAAATTTCAGAACTATATATTGAAGTTAGGTTTTAAAAATGCCATTTTATGAATTCTTTCAAGATCTTGGAAAAATGATTTGTTTTCATAGAATTTTTTTTTGCATCAGCTAAATCCTTAGCTGCAAACTTGTTTCACCAATTTCTTTAACCTTACTTGACTCATCTTTATTGCATTACATTTTGAAATCTCTAGATTGATAAAAGGAAACAAATTAAAAAAAGATATATCAAGATTAACTATTACCGCATCAATCCGAAGATGAAGAAGAAAGAGAGGAAAGCGTTGGACTCCTCTATCATAGCGGACTTCCAGCAACTATGTGTTATCAATTGAGGGTTGAAGTGTGAGAGAAAACTAAAACTAAACCTAACTTATATAGTACTAAACTTCTATTGATGGCGGCGGCAATTTAGGGTTTGAGTGAGAGAAAAAACTAAAACTTAACCTAACCTATATAATATTAAATTAATTAATTTTAATTTTTTTAGTTTATTGCTTTATCTAAATATAATAATTAAGATATACTTTAAATTTTAAATTTTATAATAAATTGAAAAATATTTATTTTTATTTTATTTTTTAAAATATTATTTATAATTCTAATAATTATTTTTTATCACTTTAACTCTCTATATTTTTAAAATAATAATTATATTTATTTTATTAAGAATTTATTCTGATTCTAAGTTATATAATTTTAGAAATTTACTTATTTTAAATATAAAAAATAGAATAAAAGGTATATTTTAAAAGGTAAGTTTAGATATTAAATTATAAATTAGATAAAAAAAAAATTACTAAGAATCTAACAAATTAATTGTTGGGCTTATTAAAAAACGGTCCAAATAGTCGGATACCCATTGAAACCTGTTAAATAATGATGCTTAAATCATACAAAAAAAACTTTTAAACTAATAATTCATATTAGTTAATTTTTTATTTAAGTATTTATTTTAATTGTATTATAATTTTTTTAAAATTATTAATGTTATCCATAATATATATAATACAATCAATTATTAAATTTTTAGCCAAAAAAATACTATATATATATTTTAATTATATAAGTACCTGTTGAGCTAATTTAGATTTATATCTTGTGTTTAAATTGAAATAATGAGTTAGGATAAAAACAATATTTAAATTGCTTTTAAAAAAAGCCCAATAAGTAGTTGGGCCTTAATTCACTCAAAATAGTTTGGATTTATTTTTCGGTCTCTTCCATATGATTTTCTCACTACTTATACTTTTACTCTTATCCATTTATCTCATTCTCTCTCTATTATTTTTTTTCTTACATAAAATTTTATATAAGATTTAATAAAAATTATAACTTTAGATCAAATTATTATATTCGGATAATTTTTTTTATTTGAGTGGATATATATAAATTGTTTTGTGTGATTAAATAGTGGTGGTCCATCTTCTAAATATACTCATTTATATCTATTTATTAGTTTTCATGGTTTTATTTATCATGTGATTTAAATTATTTTTTAATTAATTTTAGTATAAGATAATAATTTTTAAATATCAAAATATATTGATATAAATTATTAATTATCAAAATTAGCTTTATTTAAATAAATACTTTAAAATTTATAATATAAAATATTCTATAATAATTAATAAATATATATAAAGAGAATAAAAAATAAATATAAAACTTATTAATATTTTTTTTACTTTCACTAATTATTTCTTTTAATTTTTATTTATTTATATATATATTAGACTAATTAATTTATTTATATGTTTTTTAATTGAGTAATAATAGGAGGAGAATAAAAAAATTAATAAAATTTATAAATATATTAAATTATAAATATATAAAAATTATTAATTATTGTACAAATAAAATATTATCCATAATCATTCCTCAATCCAAACTAAACATTATCAATTGGTAATGATAATTACTAAAGTGTTTAAACCAAACACTACCATTTATCAAAATTAAAAACATAAGCAAACATATTTATTGCAAGAAAATACTACCCTTTTACACTAGTTTATACACATAATTTTATAAAAACATAAGAAAACCAAAATATTGCAAGGAAAGTGAATTTAGAAATGTTCCCTCATGAGTTTTTAGGTGTTGATAGGATTTTAGATCCATCATTGTTAGTTATTTATTGGACTTGATGGATTGGGTCAATTTTAACTGACTCAAAATTTCCATTGTAATCCTTCAATAATTTCAAATAACGAGATATAATTTCAGAGATTGTATGTCTACCATAATAATAATAATAATTGTTATTATTTTTAATTTAATTTTAGAATGTGTATCATATTTATTAATATAATAATTGTTCATAGAAGGGGATAGTTAGAACTCATATTTATTTTTTTACATTTCCTTTTCATTTTGTTTATTATCAGGAAAAGTATTGGCCAAGGATATAGATAGATTTTCAGGGTTTGGCCACCAGCTCACAATATGAAACTAATAAAAAAGAAAAAGAAAGTATCTCCCGACATGTCATTAATGTACTTTTCCTGTGTCAAGTCAATATAATATAGCTGGAAAGCATTTAAAGTTGATCTGATATAATAATCACAAGTATTAAGAGCGTCTGAGTAAAGAGTTTTTTTTAATTGAGTTTTATCTCAAAAACTTTTGTTTCATAAAAATTAGAAAAAAATTGATTTTAAAATTTTGAAAACTAATTTACCTTTTGACTCTAAAGGATAGAGTGTAGGTGAGAGAATGGTGATTTAGAAAGAGAGGATAAAATTAAAATGTAATTTTAGTATTTAAATAATAAAATTATTTGATTTAATGGTTCATATAATGTTTGAGTTTTAAGATAAAAATTGAGTTTATCCCAAAACCTTTTTCATCAAAAGAGGCTTATGAGAAACGTGTTGACATTGATTCTATATTTTCCACAATTTGAAGGATTATTTATGTAAATGTAAGTTTATTTAAATTAAAAAATGATAGGTATAAGACAATCAATTATGTAAGTCCATTTTTTTTGTCCATGATGTAATGAGGAGGGGATGATTTATGTGGATTTGATTATGTCTGTTCATCAATTTTTTGAGCCATGATCATGATGTATTGAGAGATGATTTATGTGGATTTGAGTTATTTTAATTTGTAATAGAGAAAACATGTAAGCCCATATTAATTATGTATTTTTTACTATTTTTTTAATAATTTATGTGAATGTAAATTATTTTGTTTTATTCATAATTAATAACAAGAATATGATGTTTGGTTGGTGGTTTTATTCCAGAATATTGATTTGATTTCCGAATACTCAGGAATCATCCAATTCTCTCTAAATTGGGAGAAATGAATCTCATTCCCATAAACTTTCTCTCCCATTATTTCTACTCTCCTATTTTCTCTCTCATAATTATAATTATAATATCATATATATTTTATAATTATATTATACGTTATTTTATAATTAACATAATAATAAATTTTTATTTATTTATGAATTAATAATTTCAATTATTTAAATAATATTAAGAAATTATTTTAAATAAAATTTTAGTAATAATTAAAATAACTAATAATAATATAATTAATTTTATATAATTAATTTTAAATATTATGTATTAATAATAAAATTAAAATAAATAAATTAAATTATAAAAATATAAAACTAAAAATAAAATAAAATTTTATATAAAAAGTATTAAAAAATTAAATATGAAATATTTTAATAAAAATTATTATTAAAAAAATTATACCATGTTATAATATATTATTAAATAAAATATTATATTTAATTTAAAATATATAATATATAATATTTGTAAGACTTTTTCTTATATTATTTATATTTAATAGATAATTATTTATTTATAATTAGTAAAAATTAAAACATTCAACATTTTTTTGTTATAAGTATTTTTATTTTTATTTTGAAAAAATATAATTAATATGAAAAAATATTAAATATTTATATTTTATTAAATTATTTCACTTAAATATTTTATATATTTTAAACAATTATGTTATAAAAATAATAATATTTTATATTTTTAATTTAATAAAATAAAATTAAAATTAATCATAATTTTAATAACAAAATTATATTTATAACTTTTTTTTTTATAAATCCAAACATTATTAATGAGAATGAGAATGAGAATGATTAAAACTCTTAATCAAACACTACAAGTGTATCAAAATTTAATTGTAAAAAATATTTATTGTTATAAAATTGACTTTTTTATAGGAAAAAATGTAAAAGCAATAAGAATTTAAATATAATACCTCAATATAAATTATTTAGTTAAATAATATAATGAACATATTTATAAACACATAAACTAGAGTATTAGTTAATTAGTTGATTATTAAGATAAAATGATTTTGCAACTTGAAAATAATGAAGAATTAAAGATTCCATATAAATATTTTTTTTTTTATAATATATATATATATATATATATATATATATAGCATTTAATCATCATCTATCATCCATATTCTTTCTTTTTTGAATTCATGCGAAAAGGAATGAAGAAATTAAAAAAATATATATATTATACCAAAAAAAAATCTTAAACTAATCATTCATATTAGTTAAAAAAAATTATATAAGTATTTGCTTTATTTGTATTATAAAATATTTTTAAATTATTAATGTTATACAGAATATATATATATATATAATACAATATACTACTAAATTTTTAGCCAAAAAATACTAATATTAAGTATTAATTATATAAGTATTTTTGAACTATATTACCATTTAATTATTTGAAAATTTTAAATAATTTATTGATATTTTAAAGAATAAAAGTTTATAAATTTATAAATTAAGAACTCAAATAGTCTTTAAATTAAAATAATGAGTTAAGATCAAACAGAAAATTATATTTAAACAAAACCCAACAAGTAGTTGGGCTTTAATGAATTAAGGTTTTAAACATTTATCTTAAAAATAAGTTGCCATAGTAATTTCTCTCTTTTATTTTTAATTAATAAATGACTTAATATTTTAATTAAAAATACAAAATACAAACTTTAAACATTTATTCTCTTTATTCAAGTTTTTATTATTAAAATATTAATAGAATAAGTGTATCAAAATTCAATAGTAGAAAACATTTATTGTTATAAAATTAATTATTTTTTTCAAAAAAATATAAAAACAATATGAATGTAAATATAATACCTCTATTTAAATTAATTTGTTAAATAATATAATGAACATATTTACAAACACATTAAAAATGTTATTAAATTATTAAATTATTAATATATATATATATATAATTAAGGTATCAATAAGGTACTTTATAAAAGAAAATACTCTCTTAAATTAAATTTGATTGATATGGTTATAGTTAATATTGATATATCTCTTTCATTTGTTTCAATCTTTTACAAATAAAATCTAGTAAGTTTAAAATGGAATGCAATAAAGACGAAGCTAATAGGGCAAAAAAAATTGTCTAAAAAAATAATTTGAAACTATATGAATATAATTGGTGCAAAAAAAATTACTGTGAAAATAAATTCACTTTTCCCATATCTAAAGGAAGGAATTCAAAAATATGATATATATTTAAAACCTAACTCCAAATATAGGTATAGTTCTGAAATGTCTTTTATAACCTAAATATTGAAACCCAAAATGTCCAACCTCTTTTGGCAAATAGATCAAGACATATACTGTTCAAAACAGTCAATCTATTTGACAAAAGGGAAATGAACATGTAGGTTTAAACATTTAGGTTAAAAGAAATGAAATTTTAGAACTATTGAAGTTGAGTTTTAAATATACCACTTTCTGAATTGCTTCAATACACGGACAAGAAAATTTGCTTGCATCAATTATATGCATATATAACATCAAACTTCTTTCCGACAAATTAATTTGTCCTACTTGATTCATCTCTATTACATTTCATTTTGAAATTTCTAGATTCATCAAAAGGAAACAAATTAAAAAAAGAGATATCAAAATTAACAATTATCGCATCAATGAGATGAAATATTTAGGGTTTCCACCCTTATGAAGATGAAAGAGAGACAACCGTTGTGCTATTGTGCTGCAGACTTCTATCAATAGCACTATGTGGTATGAGAGTTGAAGTGAGAGAGAAAACTAAACCTAAACCTAACTTATATAGTATTAATTTTAAATAAAGACTTTTATCCATGGCGGCGGCTTTGTGTTGATTGAGAGAAAACTAAACCTAAACCTAAACCTAAACCTAACTTATATAGTATTAATTTTAAATAAGGACTTTATCCATGGCAGCAGCTTTGTGTTGATTAAGGGTTGAAGGAGAGAAAACTAAACCTAAACCTAACTTATATAATATTAATTTAATTAATTTTAAATAAGGTAATTGATTTTAAATTTTTTTAATAATTAATATATACTTAAATTTTAAATTTTATAATAAATTGAAATCATATTTTATTTTAATTTATTTTTTTCAATATTATTTGTAATTCTCGTTATTATTTTTTTATTATTTTAACTCTCTATATTTTAAAAATAAATATTATATCTATTTTATCAAGAATTAATTATGATTCTAAGTTATATAATTTTAAAAGTTTATTTATTTTAAATATAAAAATATACATTTAAATAATTTTTAAAAGGATAAAAAGTATAATATAAAAGGTAAACTTATAAATTAAATTATTAATTATATAAAAAAAAGAATTACAAAGAATCTAAAAATAATAATTTTGAGGCTTATTAAAACACGGGTATGAATCCGGTACCATTAGGGTTAGAACCTGTCAAATAATAATACTCAACAATCTAAGCATCATAAAAAAAAATTAGTATATAAAAAAAAATCCTTAATTAGTTAATTTTTTTATAAGTATTTACTTTAATTGTATTATAAAATATTTTCAAATTATTAATGTTATCCATAATATATATATACTAAAATCTATTACTAAATTTTTAGAAAAAAATATTATATTAAGTAATGTTAATTATATAAGTATTTTTTGAGCGATGATTACCCGGACAATTTGAAATAATTTAGGTTTATATAGGAGTGTTTAAATTGAAATATTGAATTAGGTTTATATAGTAGTGTTTAAATTTAAATATTGAGTTAGGTTAAAAACAATATTCAAATAATTTTCAAAAGAATCCCAACAAGTAGCCTTAATGAACGAAGGTCTTAAACATTTATCTTAATTTTGTTTTCTAGTTTTTTTATTATTATATATTTAATTATATTTAAAATGTATATCTTTTTTAAATTATAAAAATATTATATATATAACAAACTTAAATATATTTAATATACTTAAATAAAAATACATTATTTTAAAAAATAAAATAAATTATCTTCTTATATTAAAAGGATGTATTTTTTTTTATTGAAGATTTAGTACACCATAATAAAAATAATTAATATTTTTTGTAAATATTTTCTCATATATATATATATAATTTTAAATATTTTTTAAAATAAAAAATTTATATTTAAGTATATATATATATATATATATATATATATATATAATTTTAACATATATTTAAGTTTGTTATATATATTATTTTTATAATTTTAAAGGGTTATATATATTTTATAATTTAATTATGTTTATATAATTAAAATATTTTAATAATAAAAAATTGAAAAATAAAATAAAATAATGGTTTATAGTTTAAAGTTGGTATTTTTTAATTAAAATATTAAATAATTTAATTATAATAAAAAGTGATTTTAGAATTATAAAGGTGATTTCATTATAAATATTATACTATAATTACTCTTAAATCCATTATTAAAATAAATTAATTTTCAAAACTAATATCACTTTTAAAAAGAAAATAATTTTCTCCATTTTTCCCTTTCTAAATCTAGCAAACAAAAACATATTAAGTATTCATCCACTCTCATTCTAAGTGCTAGTTTTATAGTTTTTTTTTATATATAGAAATGGTTATTTAAGTATATATTACTTAAAAACTATTAATTTGTTTAATAATAAAATTATAAAATATTTAAATAAGGAATAATTTATTATTTTCTTTAATAAATAATTATTTGATTGATAAAAAAAAGAGATATTATAATTGATTTTTTTTTTTTAAATCCCCAAATAAACCATTAGAAGAAGTCCTAATTAATTGTAATATTTTAATTTAATCCATATTTGATTGCATATTTTCATTTTTTTATTCTTTAATAAAAATATGTGTATTAAATATTGAAAATGTATTTATCTTTTTAATTTTTTTTTAATTTTAGTAATGCACATTATAATCACTTAGTCTTTAAAAATCTAACAATTAAAAATTTAAGAATGACATCGATAACAATTCTTAATGGATTTTTAAACACATGATGTATTATAACATAATATATTAAAATTTCGGGGATTAAAAATGATAAGCACGCTCATAATTAATACATATATTTTCATTAAAAAAACATAAGAAAACTAAAATATTACAAGGTAAGTGGATTTATAAATGCTCCTTCACTTCACGAAGTTTTTAGGTGTTAACTGGTTTTAGATCCATCTTTATTAGTCATTTATTAGACTTAATGGATTGGGGCAACCTTAACTTGACCCTACATTATAATTATTCAATAATTTTAATGAGAGACATCGTATCAATATAAAAAATATTAAGTAAAGTTACTTGATTGAATCATGAACGCGAATATATTCAGTTAAATCAGTTCAAATGCGTCGTATGATCATGTTTATAGAAAAATATCTTGTTCAAATGATTTGATTTAATTTTAGTTTCAAAAAATTGTGAATATTGATTCATTTGTATCAAAATCTTATTTCTATGAGCATTTTAAACATAAAAAGTGATTAAGGATCAAAACTGCATAAGGAGGGACTTATTGTAGTAAAAAAAATTGAGAGTCAAATTTCTTAAAACAAAGTATCAAAATTAACGTTTTACCTCGTTTACCTCTTTGGAAATTTTGAAATTTCCCGCAAATAGTTTAATAACACATACATATTTATTAATATTGCAAGAAAAGTCATTAGAAATCAATTAGAATGTAGAATGTTATTGAAAACTTGTATGGGTGTTGATCTTTGTGTTGATAGAGTTTAAGATAACTATATTTATTTGACTAATTAAGTCATAAGACTAAGGATACATATATATGTTAAATAGGTCTCGTTTATAAATAATTATAATCTCGTTTTGACCATAATATTTTTATTTCAACTTTTCGATACCTTTATTAAATTGTTGCATTTGTAATTCAGAAATCTACTCAATAGTATTTTACAAAAAAAAAAAAATCTATCAAATTTTTCCATAATTAAATTGTAATGATTGCTCTTAAAATTTTTATTAATAAAATTAAGAATCAACCAAAATTAAATTAAAAACTTTTAAAGTGAGATTGAATGAATACCATATAATAATAATAATTGTTATTATTTTTAATTATATTTTATTTTATAATGTGTCATATTTATTACTATCATAATTGTTCATAGAAATGTATAGAAATGGGTTATTTAGCTGAAACTCATATTTATTTATTTACATTTCTTTTTCATTTTGTTTATTATCTAATAGAAAAGTTTTGGCCAAGGAGATAGGTAGTAGGTTCTCATGGTTTTGCCAATAGATGTTTAGCCACCAGCTCATAATGAAACTAAATACATAAAAATAAAAATAAAAATAAAGAGAAATTTATTTACATTACTGTCATTTGTGAAGTCAATATAATATCTAGCTTTGGAAAGAATTTAAAGTTGATATCAAATATAATTTTAAAATGACAAATATAAGAGAATCGTGTTGAAATTGATTTTGCATTTTTACAAATTTTACGAGTTATTTAAGGATTATTTATGTGAATGTAAGTTTATTTTAATTTTAAAATGACAGATATAGGAAAATCATTTATTTAGTTATTATTATTTTTTTTATGTTCATCATTTGTGGTGAACTATTGATAATGATTTTGGATTTGAGTTTATTTTAGTTTAAGAATAACATGTGTAGAAGAGAAAAAAGAGAAAACATGTAAGTAGATATGTAAGTAGATATTAATTATGTATTTTCTATCTATTTTATGGACGGTTGATGTAGTGAGAAATGCATGTGAGTTATTTTGTTTTATTCATAATTAATAAAAAGAATAAGTGTATCAAAATTTAATCATAGAAAATATTTATTGTTATAAAATTGACTTTTTTTTTATAGAGAAAAATCTAAAAGCAATAAGAATTTAAATCTAATACCTCTGTTTAAATTATTTTTTAAATAATATAATGAACATATTTATTAACATAAACTAGAGTATAATACAAGTCTGAATTTGAATTTTTGAATTAAAAATTATTATTAAAATTATTAATATATATATAATTAAGTTATATTCTATAATATTCTATAATCTAAATCAATATTAAAAAAAAGTTAAGATTTTAAATAAAAATAAAAAAAATTGGTTCAAAAATTTCAAGTCATGAAGAATGAAACTAACCCTCCCAAACGGGTACTCCATTATTCACTCCATTATTCGATTAAAAAACTTAAAAAATTATAAATATTGAAAATAAAAACACAACTTTTATAAATAATTTTAAAATAGTAATATCGAGAAATAATTTTTGTAAATCTTGAAGATAAATTAGTGTGAAAAAAATAGAATGATAATTAAAAAAATAGAGATTAAATATGAAAGAATATAATATTTTGTTATTAAATAAAAGTTTGGAGTTAAAGATTTATGGAGAGAAATAATTTTTAGGAAATATAAAATATTTAAAGTTGGAGTGTAGAGTATTTATGACAATGCTTAGAGTGAAGTGTGAATAAAATCAAATTAAATGTTGTATTTGTAACGATGAAACATTTGAAAAGTCACACATTGAACTTTAATAAAATAAATATTAATATAATCGAATATCGGGTTTGTGTTTCACACCCTCTTCATCATCGACCCGTACCTGACCAGGTACCTTCTTCGGAAGTTCTTCCCCTCTCCATGCCCAACCTCGAACCCGATTTAAAATACTCGAATTTGAATATCGGATATACGGGTACCTATAGTATAATATCTATAGATGTGGTTACTTATCTCTCTATCTATATCCGTTTTGTACTAAAATCTGTTTTGCACTTGATTTTAAAAATATTTTTTTTAAAATACTTTTTAAATTACATTTTATTTATGTGGTTATAGTTAATCTTGATATATCTTTTGCTTTTTAAAATGGAATGCAATAGAACGAGACAAGTAGGGCAAAATAAATTGCTATAAAAAATTAACTAAGGATATAATTGGTGCAAAAAAAAATTTGTTTTTGAAAGAAAATTCATTTTTCTCGGATCCTGAGGTCATTTCAGAAAATAATATGCTTAAAATTAAGCTAAATCCAAATATGGGTATAGTTCTGAAATCTAATTTTATTTTATCAAAATGTGAAAACTAAATGTACCTTCTCTTCTCCTTTTACTTATTTTTGACAAATAGACGGACACTATCTAGAACAATTTTAATCTCCTATACAGTTCAAAACAAATAAGAAGATATACTGTCAAAAATAGTCAATCTAATTGTCAAATGACAAAAGGAGAAGATGTTGAATGAACATTTAGGGTTTAAACATTTAGGTTAAAAAAAATGAAATTTCATAAATATATTGGAATTAGGTTTTAAATATACAATTTTTTGAACACCTTCAAAATCCAGAATAAATGAATTTCTTTACGTAATAAATTTTCATGCATAAATTGTATTTATAAATTCAAACTTCTTTTCAGTATTTTTTTTTGCCATACTTGCTTAAAAAGAAACAAATTTAAAAAGAGATATAAAGAGATATATCAAGATTAATCGATTACCACTTCAACATCAACGGAATGAAACATTTAGGCTTTAAACTCTGAAAGAGAGGATCAATGGTGGCAACAACTATCTATTATCAATTTAGGGTTGAAGTAAGAATGAAGTGAGGGAGAAAACTAAAACTAAACCTAACTTATATAGTATTAAATTAATTAATTTTAAATGTTGGACTTCTATTTATGTGTTATCAATTAGGGTTGAAAAGACAGAGAAAACTAAAACTAAACCTAGCTTATATTAGTATTAAATTAATTAATTTTAATATTTTATATAAGTTGTTTTATTTAAGTATAATAATTAAGATATATTTTCACTTTAAAATTTTATAATGAACTGAAATCATATTTTTTATTATTATTTATAATTCTAGTAATTATTTTTTATTATTTTAGCTCTATATTTTTAAAATAATTATTATATCTATTTTATCAATAATTAATTTTGATTATAATTTATATAATTTTAAAAATTTACTTATTTTAAAATTATTAATGTTATCCATAATATATACATAATATATAGAGGAGTGATAGAGAAAGGGAATTTGGTGAGGGAATGACTTGACATCAGGTTGGAAAATATAAAAGTGGGAGGAAAGAAAGAAAAAAGAGAGAAATAATTTGACTTTTTCAGTGAATAAGATTATGACAAGTCATTCACTCACTAAATTCCCCGATCATTTCTCTAATATATAATACAATCTGTTACTAAATTTTTAGTTAAAAATATTATATTAAGTAAATATTAATTATATATGTATTTTTGATAAATGGTTATCATTTAATTATAAGATATTTGAAATAAGAGAAATGATTGTGAGAGGGATTGTGAGAGGGAATTTGATGGAGGAAATAGGGAGGAAATGATGTGACGCAATTTGATTAGTCAATAAAATAATAAAATTTCTCTTTTTTCTCATATTTTATCATTTTTTTCTAACCAGTGATGTAGTGACACATCATTCCCTCCTCATTCCCTTACTCAAATTCTCTCCCCTATCACTCCTCTTGAAATAATTTAAGTTTATATAGTAAAGTTTAAATTGAAATAATGAGTTAGAGTAAAAAATATTTAAATTATTTTAAAAAGAAGCCCAACAACTAATTGGGCCTTAATGAACTAAGGTTTTAAACATCACCATTATATCTAACCTAAAATTACACCCATATATAGTAATTTCTATCTTTTATTTTTTTATTATAAAATAACTTAATGTTTTAATTAAAAATAACAACTTCAAATTATTATTTTTTCTTCAGTTTTTTTATTATTAAAACATTTTAATTATATATTTAATTAAATTGAAAATGTATATCTTTTTAAAATTATAAAAATATTATATATATATATATAACGAAATTAAATATATTTAATATATATTAATATAATTAAATAAAAAATAATATTTTAAAAAATAAATTAAATTATATATATTAATATATTTTTAAAGTTTAATTTGTATTTTTCCATAATTTGGTACCAAATTCTCAAATTTATTGGTAACTTCTATATATATTATGGATGTATTTTTTTTGGTATTTAAAAATTTCTTTTACAGTGGAAGATTTAGTAGACCATAATAAAATTAATAATTTATTTATTTATTTTCTCTTATATAAATAATTTTAAATGTTTTTAAAAATAATAAATTTATATTTAAGTATATTAATATATATATATATTATTTTTATAATTTTTAAAGGTTATATATATTTTAAATTAAATTATACTTATATAATTAAAATATTATATTTATAAATAAATGAAAAAAATAAAATAATGATTTTTAGTTTAAAGTTGATATTTTTTAATTTAAATTATAAATAATTTAATAGTAATAAAAAAGTAATTTTAGAATTACTAAGATAATTAACTTATTTAAATCAATTTAATAAGATATTTTTCTATAAACATGATCATTAACTTATTTAAATCAATTTAATAAGATATTTTTCTATAAACATGATCATTAACTTATTTAAATCAATTTAATTGAGATTATTCATGTTTAAGATTAGTTTCAAATAAAGTCAAGTCAATTGAAACTAAGAAAGTTAATTAGGTTAATTGATAGCTTTTTAATTATCTGATTTTAAAATTATTGCTTGATTATTATCAAGACTTGGGTCAAGAAGTCAAGCAAGGGTTGGCCTAATATGGCCATTTGGATCCAATAAATAGATAATAAAGAAGTAAAAGTCAATTGAAAATGTAAAGAAAATAAATAAATAACCACTAGTGCAAGAAGAAAATGTCGTGGGTTAAATTTGACAACTATGTTTATTTATTTTTTATGTTTATTTATTTTTTTATTTTTTTAAATCTTCGCTATTTTAATATCGCATATTATAATAATGAATTTAGTGTTTACCTGGCCAACAACATAGATCTAACAAATGACATTGCGAAAAATCCTTATAAGATTTTTAAACATCTAAATCGATGTATTATAAAATGCAATATTAAAAGATAAGCACTTTGTTACCTTTATTACACATATTTTCATGAAACATAAGAACATGAATTGATATATTAAATGTTTTCTTAAATTACATTTTATTGATGTGATTATCTTTAATCTTGATATATCTCTAAATAGACAAATAGGGTTAAGAAAATTGCTGAAAGAAAGTTTGACAGGTGCAAAAAAATTTGTTACGAAAAAGAAAACAATTGTTACGAAAACGAAAACAAATTCATTCTTCCCGATCTTGAAAATATTTAGAAAATAGTAGGTTTAAAACTTAACTCCAATTATGGATATAGTTCTGAAATGTCCTCTTTTTTAACCTAAATGTTGAAAGTTGAAACCATAAATGTCCAGACTCATCTCCCTTTACTTCTTTTGACAAGTAGATTGAGACACTATCCAAAACAATCTTCATCTTGCATATAATCCAAAACAAATAGTACTTTATTGATATGGTTATCTTTAATCTTGATATATCTCTAAAGAGTACTGTTTTGATTTGTTTCTTTTTATAAATTTAGAGATTTCATAATGGAATGCAATAGAGATGAGGCAAATAGGGTTAAAGAAATGGTTGAAAGAAAGTTTGCAGCTAATGATTTCACTGAAGCAAGAAAATTTGTTATGAAAATAAATTTATTCTTCACAGATCTTGAAAGTATTCAAAAAGATGGTAGGTTTAAAACTTAACTCCAATTATGGATATAGTTATGAAATATTATTTTTTTAACCTAAATATTGAAAGTTGAAACCATAAATGTCTCTCAACTCATCTTCCTTTACTTCTTTTGGCAAATAGATTGAAAAGATTGAGACTATCCAAAACAATCTTCATCTTGCATATAGTCCAAAACAAAGGAGAAGATACAATGTCCAAAACACTCAATCTATTTGCCAAATGCCAAGAAGGAGAAGATGTTGAATGAACATTTAAGATTTAAACATTTAGGTTTAAAAAAAATGAAATTTCAGAACTATATATTGAAGTTAGGTTTTAAACATGCCATTTTATGAATTCTTTCAAGATCTTGGAAAAATGATTTGTTTTCATAGAATTTTTTTTGCATCAGCTAAATCCTTAGCTGCAAACTTGTTTCACCAATTTCTTTAACTTTACTTGACTCATCTTTATTGCATTACATTTTGAAATCTCTAGATTGATAAAAGGAAACAAATTAAAAAAAGATATATCAAGATTAACTATTACCACATCAATGAAACATTTAGGGTTCCGAAGATGAAAGAGAGGAAAGCGTTGGGCTCCTCTATCATGGCGGACTTCCCAGCAACTATGTATTATCAATTGAGGGTTGAAGTGTGAGAGAAAACTAAAACTAAACCTAACTTATGTAACTTATATAGTACTAAATTAATTAATTTTAGCTGGAGGACTTCTATGGATGGCGGCGGCAATTTAGGGTTTGAGTGAGAGAGAAAACTAAAACTTAACCTAACTTATATAATATTAAATTAATTCATTTTAATTTTTTTTAGTTTATTGTTTTATCTAAATATAATAATTAAGATATACTTTAAATTTTATAATAAATTGAAAAATATTTATTTTTATTTTATTTTTTAAAATATTATTTATAATTCTAATAATTTTTTTTTTATCACTTTAACTCTCTATATTTTTAAAATAATAATTATATTTATTTTATTAAGAATTTATTCTGATTCTAAGTTATATAATTTTAGAAATTTACTTATTTTAAATATAAAAAATAGAATAAAAGGTATATTTTAAAAGGTAAATTTAGATATTAAATTATAAATTAGATAAAAAAAAATTACTAAGAATCTAACAAATTAATTGTTGGGCTTATTAGAAAACGGTCCAAATAGTCGGATACCCATTGAAACCTGTTAAATAATGATGCTTAAATCATACAAAAAAAACTTTTAAACTAATAATTCATATTAGTTAATTTTTTATTTAAGTATTTATTTTAATTGTATTATAATTTTTTTTAAATTATTAATGTTATCCATAATATATATAATACAATCAATTATTAAATTTTTAACCAAAAAAATACTATATATATAGTTTAATTAGATAAGTACCTGTTGAGCTAATTTAGATTTATATGGTTGTGTTTAAATTGAAATAATGAGTTAGGATAAAAATAATATTTAAATTGTTTTAAAAAAAAGCCCAATAAGTAGTTGGGCCTTAATTCACTCAAAATAGTTTGGATTAATTTTTCGGTCTCTTCCATATGATTTTCTCACTACTTATACTTTTACTCTTATCCATTTATCTCATTCTCTCTCTATTATTTTTTTTTCTTACATAAAATTTTATATAAGATTTAATAAAAATTATAACTTTAGATCAAATTATTATATTCGGATAATTTTTTTTATTTGAGTGGATATATATAAATTGTTTTGTGTGATTAAATAGTGGTGGTCCATCTTCTAAATATACTCATTTATATCTATTTATTAGTTTTCATAGTTTTATTTATCATGTGATTTAAATTATTTTTTAATTAATTTTAGTATAAGATAATAATTTTTAAATATCAAAATATATTGATATAAATTATTAATTATCAAAATTAGCTTTATTTAAATAAATACTTTAAAATTTATAATATAAAATATTCTATAATAATTAATAAATATATATAAAGAGAATAAAAAATAAATATAAAGCTTATTAATATTTTTTTTACTTTCACTAATTATTTTTTTTAATTTTTATTTATTTATATATATATTGGACTAATTAATTTATTTATATATTTTTTAGTTGAGTAATAATAGGAGGAGAATAAAAAAATTAATAAAGTTTATAAATATATTAAATTATAAATATATAAAAATTAAATATAAAAATTATTAATTATTGTACAAATAAAATATTATTCTTAATCATTCCTCAATCCAAACTAAACATTATCAATTGGTAATGATAATTATTAAAGTGTTTTAACCAAACACTACCATTTATCAAAATAAAAAACATAAGAAAACATATTTATTGCAAGAAAATACTACCATTTTACACTAGTTTATACACATAATTTTATAAAAACATAAGAAAACCAAAATATTGCAAGGAAAGTGAATTTAGAAATGTTCCCTCATAGTTTTTAGGTGTTGATAGGATTTTAGATCTACCTTTGTTAGTTATTTATTGGATTTGATGGATTGAGTCAATTTTAGCTTGACTCAAAATTTCAATATAAAAAATGATTCGATTGAAAAGCTTTTGGAGTGAGATTGTATGTCTACAATAATAATAATAATTGTTATTATTTTTAATTTAATTTTAGAATGTGTATCATATTTATTAATATAATAATTGTTCATAGAAGGGGATAGTTAGAACTCATATTTCCTTTTCATTTTGTTTATTATCAGGAAAAGTATTGGCCAAGGATATAGATAGATTTTCAGGGTTTGGCCACCAGCTCACAATATGAAACTAAATACATAAAAAAAGAAAAAGAAAGTATCTCCCGACATGTCATTAATGTACTTTTCCTCTGTCAAGTCAATATAATATAGCTGGAAAGCATTTAAAGTTGATATCTGATATAATAATCATAAGTATAAAGCGTCTGAGGAAAGATTTTTTTTCTTTTTAATTGAGTTTTATTTTAAAAATTTTTGTTTTTGATAAAAATTAGAAAAAAATTAATTTTAAAATTTTGAAAACTAATTTACCTTTTGACTTTAGAGTATATAGTGTAGGTAAGAGAATGGTGATTTAGAAAGAGAATAAAATTAAAAGATAGTTTTAGTATTTAAATAATAAAATTATTTGATTTAATAGTTCATACAATGTTTGAATTTTAAGATAAAAATTGAGTTTATCCCAAAACCCTTCTCATCAAAAGAGGCCTATGAGAAACGTGTTGACATTGATTCTATATTTTCCACAATTTGAAGGATTATTTATGTAAATGTAAGTTTATTTAAATTAAAAAATGATAGGTATAAGACAATCAATCATGTAAGTCCATTTTTTTTTTTGTCCAGAATCGTTGATGTACTAAGGAGGGGATGATTTGTGTGGATTTGATTATGTCTGTTCATCAATTTTTTTAGCCATAATGTATTGAGAAATGATTTATGTGGATTTGAGTTATTTTAATTTGTAATCAAGAAAACATGTAAGTCCATATTAATTATGTATTTTTTACTATTTTTTGAATAATTTATGTGAATGTAAATTATTTTGTTTTATTCATAATTAATAACAAGAATAAGTGTATCAAAATTTAAATTATTTTATTAAATAATATAATAAACATATTTACAATCACATGAAATTGTAGTATTTCTAAACATGAATTAAAAAATATTATTAAAATTATTAATATATATATAATTATGGTATATATTATAATATAATTTAATCTAAATTAATATTATAATAAGATATTTAAAAAAAAAAGAGATTTTAAACGAATTAAAAAAAATATATATTTGAACAAGAATAATCTATTCAATTACAGCTTTTTTTTATTATAAACATTCACTTACTTCATTAGATTTATATATTTGAACATCTCCTAATACTCTCTCGAATCTAGGGTATAATCAATTTATTATCATCTAATGCATGCTATTTTACACTTTATAAATTTGTTGTCTTTCTTGCAGATTCATTTGCTTTTGCATTTAATCTTAAATGTAATTTACTTTCTTAAATTACATTTCATTGATGTAGTCTACCTTTAATTTTGATATATCTCTAACAGTACTCTTTAATCTTAACAATTAAAAATAATTCATTGTTCTTATGTCTTTGGTATAATAAGATTGCATTTACAGTAGATCTGATGTGGTTATCGTTAATCTTGATATATTTCTTTGATTTGTTTCCTTCTTGTATGAATCTAAAGATGCAATATAAATGAGGCAAATAAGGCAAAAGAAACTACGAAAAAGAAATTTGAATTTATTAATATAATTTGTGCAAAAAGATTTGCTGAATTCATTTTTTCGAAGGAATTCATAAATTGATAAGTTTAAAAACTAACTCGAAATATGGGTATTCTAAAATGTCATTTTTTTAACTTAAATGTTGAAACTCTAAAATGTTCAGCAACTTCTTTTTTTTCTAATATTTTTTTTCAAATAGACTGAGACACTATCCAATGTCCAAGACACTTCATCTATTTGCCAAATGCCAAAAGAGAAATGCAAAATCAACATTTAAGGTTTAAACATTTAGGGTTTAAAAAAAATGAAATTTCATGACTATATTAAAGTTAGGTTTTAAACAAACATTTTTTGAATTTCTTCATGATCTGGAAAAGTGAATTTAATTCGTAACAAATTTTCTTACATCACTTAAATCCTTAGCTGGAAACATATTTTCAACAATTTGTTTGACTCACTTGTCTCATCCATAATTACATTACATTTTGAAATGTCTAGATTCATAAAAGGAAACAAATTGAAAAAAGAGATATATTAATATTAACAATTATCATATTATTAAAATAAAACATTTAAGGTTTAAACTCTATGTTCATAAGATGAAAAAGAGGTAACCTTTGTGCTCTATCTATGAACTTTTAACGGTGGCCTATGAAATGTGGGTTCAAGTGAGAGAAAACTAAACTTAAACTTAACTTATATAGTATTAAATTAATTTATTTTAAATGGAGAACTTTTATCGATTGAGCGTTATCAACTAGGGTTAGAGCGCGTTACAAACCTAAACCTAGCTTATAATAATATTAAATTAATTAATTTTTATTTATAAGTGTATTGCTTTATCTAAATATAATAATTAAAATATACTTTTAACTTTTAAATTTTATAATAAATTGAAATCATATTTCATTTTTTTAATATTATTTATAATTTTAGTAATTATTTTTTATTACTTTAACTCTATATTTTTAAAATAATTATTATATTTATTTTATCAATTATTAAATTATTAATTAGATAAAAATGAATTACAAATAATCTAAAAATAATAATTTTGAGGCTTATTAGAAACCGGGTCAATGAGTCAGATACGGGATACGGAAACTGTAAAAAAAAATATTGTACTTTAAATTATTAATTTATACATAATATATAATATAATACAATCTATTACTAAATTTTTAGCCAAAAATATTATATTAATTAAATATTAATTATATAAGTATTTTTTGAGTGATGATTAACATTTAATTATAAGAAAATAATTTAGATTTATATGTAGTGTTTAAATCGAATTATTGAATTAGGGTAAAACTATATTTTAAATTATTTTCAAAAGAAGCCCACCAACTGAAACTAGTTGGGCCTTAATGAACTAAGATTTTAAACATTTATCTTATGAATAAATTATCATTATATCTAACCTTAAAATTACACTCATATATATAGCAATTTCTCTTTTATTTTTTATTATTAAATAACTTAATATTTTGAGAAAAATTACTTTGTCAATTTTATTTATTGAAAAAATCTCTCAATTTTATTTATTAAAAAAAATTCTCATCATTTTTTGTAGTGATGTGACACATTATCCTTTCTCACTTCTCCTTTTTTAAATTCTCTCTGTATTATCATACCTCAAAAATATATTATTTTAATAAATAAAATAAATTATATACATTGATATATTTTTAAAAGTTTAATTTGTATTATTCTATAATTTTGGCATCAAATTCTCTAATTTATTGGTAACCTCTATATTAAGTATGTATTTTTTTTATTGGTATTTAAAAATCTCTTTTATTATGGAAGATTTAGTATACCATAATAAAATTAATAATTTTTTTAATTCATTTTTTCTTTTATATATATATATATAATTTTAAAACTAACAAATTTAGATTTAAGTATATTAATATATATATATATATATATATATATATAAATTTTTAATATGTATTTAAGTTTGTTATATATATATATATATATTATTTTAAAAGGTTATATATATTTGTAAATTTAATTATATTTATATAATTAAAATATTTTAATAATAAAAAATTGAAAAAATAAAATAATGGTTTATAGTTTAAAGTTAGTATTTTCTAATTGAAATATTAAATAATTTAATAGTAATAAAAAGTTATTTTAAGATTAGGAAGATGATTTTGTTATAAACATTCTACTATAATTATTCTTAAATCCATTATTACAATAAATTATTTTCAAAACTAATATCATTTTCAAAAGAATTTAATTTTCTTCATATATTCTCTCTAAATCAAACAAACACAAATTTATTGAAGTACTCTCGTTTGATGTTTTTGTAAATTATTTAATTTATATTACTCAAATCCTTTAAAATTATAAAAATATTTAAATAGGGTAATATAAAATATAATAATTTGATTGATAAATAATTATGGTTTATTTAAATAAACTTGATTTATTTTTAAAAAAAAAGTTGTTAAATTTTAATTGCTATGAGGTAAAACTTTTTTACTTAAAATGTATTAATATTAATTATATAAGTATTTTTTGAACGATGATTACCATTTAAGGATAATTTGAAATAATTTAGGTTTATATAGTAGTGTTTAAATTTAAATATTGAGTTAGGTTAAAAACAGTATTTAAATAATTTTCAAAAGAAGCCCAACAAGTAGTTGGGCCTTAATGAACTAAGGTCTTAAACATTTATCTTAATTTTTTTTCCAGTTTTTTTTATTATTAAAATATTTTATTATATATTTAATTAAATTTAAAATGTATATCTTTTTTAAATTATAAAAATATTATATATATATAACTTAAATATTTAATATATTAAATAAAAATACATTATTTTAAAAAATAAAATAAATTATCTTCTTTTATTAAGGATGTATTTTTTTATTGAAGATTTAGTATACCGTAATAAAAATAATCAATATTTTTTTAAAATATTTTCTCTTATATTTATATATATATATATAATTTTAAATATTTTTAAAAATAACAAATTTATATTTATATATATATATATATAATTTTAACATATATTTAAGTTTGTTATATATATTATATTTATAATTTTAAAGGGTTATATATATTTTTAAATTTAATTATATTTATATAATTAAATATCTTAATTATAAAAGATTGAAAAATAAAATAAAATAATGGTTTATAGATTAAAGTTGGTATTTTTTAATTAAAATATTAAATAATTTAATTATAATAAAAAGTGCTTTTAGAATTATAAAGGTGATTTCCTTATAAACATTATACCATAATTATTCTTAAATCCATTATTAAAATAAATTAATTTTCAAAACTAATATCATTTGATTAAAGAAATTGATTTTCTTCATTTCTTCACTCTCTAAATCTAGAAAACAAAAACATATTGAAGTATTCATCAACTCTCATTCTAAAAAGCTAGTTTTATAGTTTTTTTTTATATAAATAGAAATGGTTATTTAAGTATATATTACTTAAATACTATTAATTTGTTTAATAATAAAATTTTAAAAGTATTTAAATAATTAAATAAGGAATAATTTAATATTTTCTTTAATAAATAATTATTTGATTGATAAAAAAAGAAATATTATAATTAATTTTTTTTTATAAAATCCCCAAATAAACCATTAGAATAAGTCCTAATTAATTGCAATATTTTAATTTAATCCCTATTTGATTGCATATTCTCATTTTTTTTATTCTTTAATAAAAATATGTGTATTAAATATGACAATGTATTTATCTTTTTAAATTTTTGTAATTTTAGTACAGCACATTATATTCACAGTGTCTTTGAAAATCTAACAAATGACATCGACAATAATTCTCACCTTATAACATAATATATTAAAATTTAGGGGATTAAAAATGATAAGCACGCTCATAGTTAATACATATGTTCATTAAAAAAAACATAAGAAAACTAAAATATTAGAAGGTAAGTGGATTTAGAAATGCCATTGACAGAGTTTTTAGGTGTTGGACTTAATGGATGGGGGCAAGCTTAACTTGACCCTACATCATAATCATTTAATAATTTTAATAAGAGACATCATCTCAATATAAAAAATATTAAGTAAAGTTACTTAATTGAATCATGGACGTGAATATAATCAGTTAAATCAGTTCAATTATGTCGTATGATTATGTTTATAGAAAAATATCTCGTTTAAATAATTTGATTTAATTTTAATATAAAAAAATCGTGAATATTGGTTCATTTGTATCAAAATCTTATTTCAATGAGCATTTTAAACATAAAAAGTGATTAAGGATCAAAACTACATAAGGAGGGGACTTATTGTAATAAAAAAGATTGAGAGTCAAATTTCTTAAACAAAGTATCAAAATTAACGTTTACCTCTTTGCACTAGTAGAATATGGGTCTTCTGTAACGACCCCTTGTAACGGCGCTCGAACGCCCTTACTAATGTATTTTATCAGTAACGGCTTTCGAAGACCGTTACTGATATAAGTCCATCTGTAACGGCGATATAAACCGTTACAGATACGACATCATCTTAACGTTTCAGTAAGGATATCAGTAACGGCTTTATACGTAAACCGTTACTAATAATGTATTTGTAACGGTTGGGGAGAACCGTTACAGATGCTGCGCCGTCTCGTTTCGTTGTCATCATCACTATCTGTAACGGTTTTACTAATAACCGTTACAGATAAGCCATAAGTTACCGTTTGAGGAACGTATCATCAGTAACGGCTTTACTAATAACCGTTACAGACTAGCTTATTAGTAACGGCTTTACTAATAACCGTTACAAATAGTGAACTGCCTTTTCGTTTTCTCATCTAGTATCTGTAACGGTTTTCTTAATAACCGTTACAGAAAGTGAACCGTTTTTTATTTTTTATCTTTGGTATCTGTAACGGTTTTGCAATAACCGTTACAGATATTGTGTAATAAACCCGCGAACAACTTCCCTCTTTCTTTCCTTTCTTTTCTTTCTTTTCTTTTCTTCCTCCGCGCTTTCTCCTCTTCTTTCCGATATTCTGTTTGAAGCCATTCAAATCGTCGCCCGTCTTCTCAAGTCGCCAACGCCGCCCGTCTTCTCAAGTCGCCGTCGCCGACAGGTAAGTTTTCTTTTTATCTCTTTTCTTCCTCCGCCGATCGTCCCCTCTCCCTGCCACACGTCTTCAAGAATCGTCCTCTCTTTTCTTCGATTGAAGTCGCTGTCGTCCCCTCTTCCAGCCAGGTAAACTCTCTTCTCCCTCTGCCCTTTTTATTTTGGTTGTATTTTGATTGAAGTAATCTAGGTTAGGACTGTTTTTGATTGGTTTATGCTATAGTCAATATTTGATTTATGTTTTGATAGCTAATCTGCCATATCTTCTGATATTATGTTAAGGTTTATATTTTTAACTGTTATGTGAAGTCTGATTGTGAAGTCTGATTGTGAAGTCTGCAGATTGTGAACATTGTTTGTATAATTACTGTAATCGAAGCTGATTTTGGATATTACGTTTGAGGTGTTGTGTTGTTGTAGTTTAATTAGTAATTGTATGAGTTATATGCCCTTTTAGATTGAATATGAGAGTATGTTAATTATGACATATGTAGGACTTTTAAGAATATTTGTGACTGTTTTTATTCAAAGTAAACAAGAAAGTACAGAGAGTATGGTATTTCTAAGAAAGTAAACAATAATGTGCAGAATTCTAATAATGGTTGTGACTGTTTTGTTGTTCTGTTTTTAAGAAAGTAATTAGTAAACAATAATGGTATTTCTAATAAACAGCAATTAGTAAAAACAGAGAGTATGTTTATGACATAGTAAACAGAAAGTACTAACTCTCACTTTCTAGCCTTAATTGAGTTGAATATCTGTTTTGCATGTCTAAATTATGTTCAGAATTCTTGATTGGCATGGTATATATACAAATGATGCTTTAGATGCTAACATCACTTAGATGATTTTGATTTTGGTTTAGATTTTGGGCTATGTATTTTCTGTCAACATAATCAACACTATTGTTTGCAGAATTCTGAATTTCCCCGTTTAAACTGATCAATTCGTTATTCACTGCCGTTTGAACGGTATAATCAGGTATTCAATCATGTTACTTCTTATATATGTTGAACTGTTGAATCAGGTTTTCATTTTCACTTTTTGCGTTTGAACTGTTGAATCAGGTTGCATTAATTTCAATTCGATCGGGGTTTGAATTTGCCATTGTCTTTGTTGCCGCGGATTGTAGTTTACACTTCAAAATTCAGGTTAGTTCTTATTTACAATCAATGTTAGATTGTTAGATTGTTAGTAGATTATTAATGTTAGGTTAATGAATAAAACTATGTTAGGTTTACTTAATATTGAATGCTAAGTTAAATTATTTTATGTTAGATTTAGGTAAATTATTTGAATGTTAGATTATTGGATTGGTAGATTAAGTTATATTATTTGTATGTTAGATTATTGCATGCATGTTTGGATTATTAGATTAATTGTATGTTAGATTATTGGATTGGTAGATTAAGTTACATTATTTGTATGTTAGATTATTGCATGTTTGAATTATAGATTAAT
The DNA here is from genome assembly GCF_907164915.1 of Impatiens glandulifera. Taxonomy (NCBI): domain Eukaryota; kingdom Viridiplantae; phylum Streptophyta; class Magnoliopsida; order Ericales; family Balsaminaceae; genus Impatiens; species Impatiens glandulifera. The sequence goes on along the minus strand of NC_061869.1, from coordinate 9,871,164 downwards.
TGTATGTTAGATTTATTGGATTGGTAGATTAAGTTAGATATTTTGTATGTTAGATTATTGCATGTTTGGATTAGTAGATGAATAAATGATTTGTATGTTTAATTATTGATGTTAGATTGTTGGATTATTAATTTGTATGTTAGGTTAGATGGAAATCCCAGACAAAACATGGATGACTATACTTCGTACCGATCCTAAATATAGTGAGGGGGTTGACAAATTCATAGAATTTGCTGAAAGGTCTACGGGTAGGTCATCGATTGCATGTCCTTGTGTAAGGTGTGCAAATCGAGTATATGATAATAAGAGTGTGGTTAGATCCCATCTGATTGTATACGGCATAAGACAAAATTATGGTTTTTGGTATTTTCACGGTGAAAAGAGATCAATTAGACGTCAACTTGTAAATGATGTTACCGAGAATGTGGAGGAAGATGAATCAGATGATGAAATTGAAGACGAACCGATCAATGAACCACCAAATAACGAGACTAATATAATGGAAGACGAACCTGTTGAAGTTTGTGAGGATCAATTAATGGAAGATATTATTGCTGAGGATCGTCTAATGGAAGATATTATTGCTGATTTGTACCCTAATGTCAACATTGATAATGAACGACCGAGTGAAAATGAGCCTCCCGTTGATGATGTTAATACGTTTTACAAATTGTTGGACGATTCGAAACTACCTTTGTATGAAGGTTCTCGCATTTCCAAAGCCTCAACTCTTCTTAAACTTCTTCACATCAAGAATGTAGGTCAGTGGACAAACACGTCATTTGATTTATTGTTGAGTTTATTGAAGGAGGAAATACTACCAATTCATAATCAACTACCGAATTCGTATTATGAGTGCAAGAAATTCATTAAAGACATGGGCCTATCGTACGAAACAATTGACGCGTGTAAGAATGATTGCATGCTTTTTCGTAAAGAGGATAAGGATTTGCAGCAATGTAAAGTTTGTGGGCTTTCTAGGTGGAATGTCAATAAATCTAATGGTGCAATTCGAACGAAGGTGAATGGTAAGTATATAGCCAACAAGTCGCTGCGCTATTTTCCATTAAAACCGAGGTTGCAAAGATTATACATGTGTTCTAAAACTGCTCCACACATGACTTGGCATAAAGATAACAATCCCGAAGATGATGCGTTGAGGCATACCGCTAATTCAATGACATGGAAGACCTTTTATAAATTGTACCCAAATTTCTCAACAGAACCTCGAAATGTGCGACTTGGTTTGGCTAGTGATGGTTTTCAACCTTTTGCTAGCGGAAAAACATCGTACAACATTTGGCCAGTTATTCTAATCCCTTACAACGTCTCTCCTACCACATGTATGGATAAAAACAATTTTCTTCTTTCAATGCTCATTCCAGGACCAAAAAGTCCCGGTGATTGTATTGACGTATTTCTAGAGCCACTTATTGAAGAGTTGACGGAATTGTAGAATACTGGTGTGAAGACATACGATGCAAGCAGAAAACAATATTTTAATTTACGGGCAGCTCTTATGTGTACTATTAATGATTTTCCGGCTTATGCAAATTTGTCTGGATGGAGTACAAATGGTAAATTGGCATGTCCGTCTTGTAATCAGAACACCGCGTCTTTGAGGTTAACAAATTGCCAGAAGGAGTGTTACATGAATCATCGACGATTCCTCCCGTCTAATCATCGATGGCGCAAAGAGACCGATACGTTTGACGGGCATACGGAGCATAGAGATCCTCCTGTACTATTATCGAGTTCCGAAATTCAATTGCAAGCGCGAGATCTAAAGGAAATTTGTTTGACAAAGTACCTGCCTAAGAAAACGAAAGTTATACATGAATCCCGAGGTGATAATTGGAACAAATTCAGTATATTCTTTCAATTGCCTTACTGGAAATCTTTGATGTTGAGACATAATTTGGATGTAATGCATATTGAGAAGAATATATGTGATAGTTTGTTGGGAACTTTAATGAATTTCAAAGAAAAGACCAATGATGGAATTAAAGCAAGGAAAGATTTGGTCATAATGAACATAAAACATTCCTTACATCCGGTTGAAGTTGATGGTGTTCTTCGGTGTCCGCCGGCCCCCTATGCATTGTCCTCAGAACATAAGAAACGTTTATGTCAGTTTTTGAAAGATATTAAAATGCCCGACGGTTTTTGTTCAAATATTGGGGCGTGTGTAAACATGGAGGAGAAAAAAATATCAGGATTGAAGAGTCACGATTGTCACATTCTATTACAATATCTCCTTCCACTAGCTACACGTGGCCTACTTCCCGATGATGTGTACGATGCCGTGGTGAATTTAGCAAGGTTCTTTCGATTGCTTTGTCAAAAAAATTTACAACGCGGGCAATTGGAAACATTACATGACGACATTGTCTTGACACTTTGCAAATTGGAGAAGATCTTTCAACCTTCTTTTTTTGATATAATGGTGCATTTGCCAGTTCATTTAGCTTTTGAAGCTTGTCTTAGAGGGCCCGTTCAGTATCGATGGATATATCCAGTTGAACAATATATGAGCACACTCAAGAAATACCTTAGGAACAGGAACTTTCCAGAAGGTTCAATCAGCGAGAGTTACCTTTTGAATGAGAGTATGAGCATGTGTGCCCGATATTTGGACGATCAAGAGTCAAATGATGAATCCATAAATACAAGTACAACATTCTCCATTTTCATCACTATGGAAGACTTATCTAATGGCACATCCTACACATATGAACCGGGTGATCGTGAGCGTGCTCATTGGTACATTTTAAAAAATTGTCGCGAAGCTGAAGAATATTATAAGTAAGTCCATTAATGTCATTATGAGGTATGATTTAGGTAATAATTTAATCTGTCATTTGCGCAACGATTTCGTTCAATCATGCCCTCCTAATATTTCTAATGAGGCTCGGGATAAACAATACGTTAGATATTTCCAAGAAAGAGTAAGTAATCGTCTCAACAATTTTCTTTTTTAGTATATGACAATTAGTTTAACAATAATTTCTAATGAATATATAGATGGAGCAACTAACCGATCAATCCGATAGGACAACGAATCTTAAGATTTTAGGACGTGGGCCTACATTGTATGCAAAGAAATATAACTCGTGCAAAATAAATAAGTACAAGTTTAACACTGAAAAACATGACGAGAGCTTGACTACCCAAAATAGCGGGGTTTTGGTTGTTGGTAATAATGGGACTGAGACTATTAACTACTATGGAGTGATCAATGAAATCATAGAAGTGATATTCTTTTGTGGAAGACGAGTGATTCTCTTCAAATGCAAATGGTTTGATGTTTATCACAAAGATCGGGGCATTAAAGTTGATAAGTATGGTTATGTTAGTATAAATATCAACAGGATTCTAAAGACTCAATTAAATGAACCATTCATAATGGCAAGCCAAGCACAACAAGTCTTTTACTCTACAGATATGGCATCAAGGCTTGAATGGAAAATTGTGACACCAATAAATCCCCGTTATTCTAATTAAGGTTGAATTATTTTCTATGAAGGGTTACTTGTAAATTTGTCTTATAAACATTACATTCAATATTTGCAGCTATCATGGCACCTAAAAGAATGCCAGGTAAGAGTTTAAACAGCGCGCTACACGACCTTATACAAAGGACCGAGGAGCATTCTGAAGATCCCGTGCAATTGTGTAACTCTGTCGAGGAAATTGATTTGGACCTTGATGATGTCATGAATGTTGATAGTGTACCAAACACTATCCCCGGTGATGATGATGATGATGAGACACAGCCCCCGTCTGAGGAGCAAGATGGAGGTACTTATGTTTTTGCTTAAGTTAGTTGTTGTGATCCTATATAATTTTTTGTTTAATTTTAGGATCTATTTCGAGAAGGAGACGGGGCAAGAATAAGAATAAAGTTGTTGGTAGATTGCAAGCGGGGCAAAAGATGACTCTTCAATTTAACCCTGTTGATGGTAAACCAATGTGCGAGAATAGGACAGCTTGGTCGAGGCATATTGGGAGTGTCATTCGAGACTCCAATGCACTACCTCATAGGACTTTGCGTTGGTCGGAACCTGAGCTCCACACAGCTAGATCACATATGGATGGCTATCACGGTAACTTTTTATATTATTAAGTCCATTATGTATTCAACACAATCTATAATCGTATTTTAATGTTCACTATTTAGGATCCTTTCGTGGCTGTGGGGGATGACATCAACAACTATCGAAGACAAAGTTTATTTCAAGCCAACAAATTATGGGATAGATGGAGATGTCATTGGAACACCATGTACATTAAATCCCGTGAAGGTAACGAGCAAGCGATTAGGGCAAATCCCCCTCCCGAGATCGAAATTAGTGATTGGAATTATCTACTTGATCGCCGCTTTCTCACGCCGGAATTCAAGGTAAATTAATGTGTTTATAAATAGCTCTTACATTAAGCATTCATTAAACACAAATGTTTTCTTATTTGCAGAAAACAAGTGCTGTGAATGCGCAAAATAGGTCGCATGTTGTGTACAAGAATCATGCGGGCAGCATCTCATTTTCGCAAGTAGAGAAGCAAATGGTTCGTTTTATCATTGAATAACAAAGTTTATAATGTTATTACGTTTTTATTAATAATTAAATTTGTACAGGAGAAGACTACCGGTACGTCGCCTAATTTTGCGGAATTATTTTTGCACACTCATACAAAGAAACCGACTCTGCAAGATCCAAATCCGGAGGTTCCCCCTATTATTCAAGAAAAAGTGGTAAGTCGTGTTTATTAGTTATATTTCTTTTATTTATCATATGTATGTATGTAATCAAATATAATTTGTGTTTGTAGACTGCCTTGCGAACTGCTATAGAAGAAGACCCGAATAGAAATGAATTGCAGTTGGCTGAGTGCGCATTCGGGTCTCAGGGACATGGGCGAGTTGTGGGTTTGGGCTCCGGTGTCACACCTAGATCTTTTAGACCTGATGCTCGTGGTGGTACTAGCACACAGCGCAGTGACACGCAAAACGCCCTTTTACTTGAGGAGATACAGAGGATGCGAGAGGAGCGTGAAGCTGAGAAACTTCAGTCACGGAGAGAGCGCGAAGAAGCCTTAATGGAGCGTCAATTGGAGCGTGAGGAAGTACAAAGGCAGCGTGAAATGGAACGCGAAGAGTTATTGATGCAGCGTGAGGATGAACGTGAAGAAGCTCAAAGGGAGCGTGAGAGAATGCGGGATGAGATGCTTGAGCTGAGATCGACGATGAACTTCTTATTATCCAGGATTCCCCGTGATCAACTTCCACCTGCCCCTCCCACTCGAGATGATGCCCCTCCTACTTAGAGATGATCCTCTTCCTCGTGATCGTTGCTTTCCCACTTCAATTCCGGTTAGTTGAAATATAATTTGAATTACGTTAATTAATGGTTTTTGTGAATTTGTGATATGATTGTAGTTTTTGGATGAATTATAGTTTTTGGATGGATTGTAGTTTGTGGATGATTATTGTTTTAAATTAATGATTGTAGTTTTGGGTTTTTGGTTATTGATGATTGTGTGCTTTTTGGTTTTTGGTTATTGGTTATTGATTGAGGTTTTAAATAGGTAAAAATTTGTAAAAAAAAAAAATTATTAGGGTTTAGTAACGGTTAAATAATTTCAAATACCGTTACTATAAATCTAACTATAACGGTTTAAGAAATAAAAAACCGTCATAGAAACAATACGAGCATCTGTAACGGTTTTCGAAAACCGTTACAAATAAAAACAGTCTTTCAGTAACGGTTTTTATCCGGCTAAAACCGTTACTGTTATCCAATTACTATCTGTAACGGTTTTCGAAAACCGTTACAGATGCTCGTGTTGTTTCTGTGACGGTTTTTTAGACGGCTAGAACCGTTACTGTTATTCCATGACTATCAGTAACGGTTTTCGAACGCCGTTACTTATACCTGTGAAGTTTCTGTAACGTAATTTTTTGTAACGATTGGTAACGGTTTTATTTGTCGTTACAAATAAGTTTCAGTAACGGCGTTCGATGCTTTCAGTAACGGTTTTAACCCTTACTAATACCCTTTTTTCTACTAGTGTTGGAAATTTTGAAAATTTCGGCAAAAAGTTTAATAACACATATTTATTAATATTGTAATAAAAGTGATTAGAGATCAATTAAAATGTAGAATATTGTTGAAAACTTGTATGGGTCTGGTAAGATTATGTTCTGAGTTCATCATTGTGTTGATAGAGTTTAAGATGACTATATTTATTTAACTAATTAAATCATAAGGACTAAGGATCCATATATATGTTAAATAGGTCTAGTTTATAAATAATGATAATCTCATTTTAACCATAATTTTTTTATTTCAACTTCGATCGTTACCTTTATTAAATTGTTGCATTTGTAATTCAGAAATCTACTCAATAGTATTTAAAAAAAAATCTATCAAATTTTCCCATAATTAAATAGTAATTATTGCTCTTAAAAATTTTATTAATAAAATTAAGAATCAACCAAAATTAGATTAAAAACTTTTGGAGTGAGATTGAATATATACCGTATAATATAATAATTGTTATTATTTTTAATTATATTTTATTTTATAATGTGTATGATATTTATTAATATCATAATTGTTCATAGAAATGGGTTAGTTAGCTAGAACTCATATTTATTTATTTACATTTCCTTTTCATTTTGTTTATTATCTAATAGAAAAGTATTGGCCAAGGAGATAGGTAGTAGGTTCTCATGATTTTGCCAATAGATGTTAGGCCACCAGCTCATAATGAAACTAAATACATAAAAATAAAAATAAAGGGAAATTTATTTACATTATTGTCATTTGTGAAGTCAATATAATATCCAGCTCTGTAAAGCATTTAAAGTAGTTGATATCAAATATAATTTTAAAATGACAAATATAAGAGAAACTTGTTGACATTGATTTTGCATTTTTACAAATTTTGAGTTATTGAAAGATTATTTATATGCATGTAAGTTTATTTTAATTTTAAAATGACTGGTATAAGAAAATCATTTATTTATTTATTATTATTTTCATGTTTATCATTTTGTGGTGAACTATTGATAATGATTTTGAATTTGAGTTTTACTTTAATTTAAGAATAATCGTGTGTAGAAGAGAGAAAAGGGAAAACATGTAAGTAGAAGATATTAAATATGTATTTTCTACCCATTTTATGGACTCGTTGATGTAGTGAGAAATACATGTGAGTTATTTTGTTTTATTCTTAATTAATAAAAAAATAAGGGTATTAAAATTTAATCGTAGAAAATATTTATTGTTATAAAATTGACTTTTTTATAGGGAAAAATGTAAAATCAATAAGAATTTAAATATAATACCTCTATTTAAATTATTTAGTTAAATAATATAATGAACATATTTATAAACACATAAACTGGAGTATAATACAATTTTGAATTCGAATTAAAAAATGTTATTAAAATTATTAATATATATATATAATTAAGGTATATTCTATAATATTCTATAATCTAAATTATTATTAAAAAAAAGTTAAGTTTTAAAAAAATAAAAAAAAATAATAATTGGTTCAAAAATTTCAGACATGAAGAATGAAACGAACTACTCTCCACACACGGGTATTTCATTATCCTATTAAAAAACTTATAAGATTATAAATATTAAAAAACACACAAATTTTATAAAAAATTTAAAAATAGTAATATTAAAATATTAAAAATGTAAATAAAAATATACTTACATACTACCTACTTATTTTTGTAAATCTTAAAGATAAATTAATGTGAAAAAAATAGAATGATAATTAAAAAAAATTAGAGATTAAATATGAGAGAAAATAATATTTTGTTATTAAATAAAAGTTTGGAGTTGAAAATTTATGGAGAGAAATAATTTTTAGGAAATATAAAATATTTAAAGTTGGAGTGTAGAGTATTTATGACAATGTTTAAAGTGAAGTGTGAATAAAATCAAATTAAATGTTATATTTGTAATGATGAAACATTTGAAAAGTCACACAGACTTTAATAAAAATATATTACTATAATTAGGTATTGTTTCACATTCTCTCAATCATTAACTCATTAACCCCGTACCCGACTAGATACCTTCTTACCCTATCCATGCCCAACTTCGAACCCAATTTAAAATACTCGAATTTGATTATCAGATACTCACGTATATAAGACATGGACATACAGTATCTATAATATAATATATGTAGAGGTGGTTTCATATCTCTCTATCTATATCTATATATATATATATATTATTTATATATATATATATATTAATTAGTATAAAAATATTGCCCTAAAATCTATTTTACACTTAAAAATATTTTTTTTAAATACTCTCTTAAATTACATTTCATTTATGTGGTTATAGTTAATCTTGACATATCTTATTGATTTGTTTTGCTTTGATAAATCTAAAGAATTTAAAATGGAATGCAATAGAATGAATCAAGTAGGGCAAAAGAAATTACTAAAAAAAAATTAACTAAGGATATAATTGGTGAAAAAAAAATTATTTTGAAAGCAAATTCATTTTACCCAGATCTCGGGATTCAGAAAATAATATGCTTAAAATTAAGCTAAATCCAAATATGGGTATAGTTATGAAATCTAATTTTTTTAAATCAAAATGTGAACCCTAAATGTTACTTCTTTTTGGCAAATAGATGGAGACACTGTCTAGAACAATTTTAATCTCCCATACAGAACAACAAGGAGAAGATTTATTGGCAAAAACAGTCAATCTAATTGCCAAATGACAAAAGGAGAAGATGTTGAATGAACATTTAGGGTTTAAACATTTAGGTTTAAAAAAATGAAATTTCAGAAATATATTGGAGTTAGGTTTTAAACACACAATTTTTTGAATACCTTCAAGATCTAGACAAAATGAATTTGTTTTTGTAATAAATTTTCATGCATCAATTATATTTATAAATTCAAACTTTTTTTCAGTATTTTTTTTTGCCATACTTGCTTAAAATGAAATAGATTTAAAAAGAGATATAAAGAGATATATCAAGATTAATCTATTACCACGATAGATGAAGATTAATCTATTACCACATCAATGGAGCCTAACATTTAGGCTTTAAACTCTCTGTTGTTCCGAAGATGAAAGAGAGGCAACCGGCGCACTTCTATCCCTTAGCTCTTCTATCCCTTAGCTCTTCTATCCCTTAGCTGCTATGTATTATCAATTTAGGGTTGAAGTGAGAATGAAGTAAGTGAGAAAACTAAAACTAAAACTAAAACTAAACCTAACTTATATAATATGACTTCTATTGATGGCGGCGCGGATATGTGTTATCAATTAGGGTTGAAACGATAGATAAAACTAAACCTAGCTTATATTAGTATTAAATTAATTAATTTTAATATTTCATATAAGTTGCTTTATTTAAGTATAATAATTAAGATATACTTTTACTTTAAAATTTTATAATGAATTGAAATCATTTTTTTTATTATTATTTATAATTCTAGTAATTATTTTTTATTATTTTAGCTCTACATTTTTTAAATAGTTATTATAACTATTTTATCAAGAATTGATTTTGATTATAATTTATATAATTTTAAAAGTTTACTTATTATAAATTATTAATGTTATCCATAATATATATAATACAATCTATTACTAAATTTTTAGCCAAAAAATATTATATTAAGTATATTAATTATATAAGTATCTTTTTTGATAGATAGTGACCATTTAATTATAAGATAATTTGAAATAATTTAGGTTTATATCGTAGTATTTAAATTGAAATAATGAGTTAGGGTAAAAAAATATTTAAATTATTTTAAAAAGAAGCCCAACAACTAGTTGGGCCTTAATGAACTAACGTTTTAAACATTATCATTATATCTAACCTAAAATTACACACATATAATAATTTCTCTCTTTTATATTTTATTATTAAATAACTTAATATTTTAATTAAAAATAACAACTTCAAATTATTATTTTTTCTTCAGTTTTTTTATTATTAAAACATTTTAATTATATATTTAATTAAATTGAAAATGTATATCTTTTTAAAATTATAAAAATATTATATATATATAACGAACTTAAATATATTTAATATATATATTAATATAATTAAACAAAAAATATTATTTTAAAAAATTAAATAAATTATGTATATATTAATATATTTTTAAAATTTAATTTGTATTTTTCTATAATTAATTTGGTACCAAATTCTCGAATTTATTGGTAACTTCTATATATATTTTTTGTATTCAAAAATTTCCTCCTTTACTGTGGAAGAATTAGTAGACCATAATAAAATTATTAATTTTTTATTTATTTTCTCTTATATAAATAATTTTAATTTTTTTTAAATATAATAAATTTATATTTAATTATATTAATATATATATATATATATATATATATATATAACATGTATTTAAGTTTGTTATATATATATATATTATTTTTATAATTTTTAAAGGTTATATATATTTTTAAATTTAATTATATTTATATAATTAAAATATTTTATTTATAAATAAATGAAAAAAATAAAATAAGAGCTTAGACTTCTTTATTTCAGGACAAAACTTAAACCATAATCATTTAATTTTATTTATTTGAAGAAACAGTCTTCTTAATTTTTTATTTTTTTACAACAGGACCACTTCACATGTAATTTTGAACATGTGGAATAATGCTATAACATATTAATTTAATTTAAATCAATTTGACTGAGAATATTAATGTTTAAGATTAATTTCAAATAAAGTTAGGTCTATTGAAACTAATAAAGTTAGGTTAATTGATGTTTTTAATTATTGATATAATGTCTCACTTTGTTTAAAAATATTACTTGATTATTATCAAGACTTGGGTCAAGCTAGCCATTGGACCCAATAAACAGCTAACAAAAAAACCCTTAAAAGGTCAATCAACAATTACAAAATATAAAGAAAATATATAAATAACCACCCGCTCATATGAAAACTTAGATACCGACCATTTCTAATCCCATTTAATTGCAATATTTTCATTCTTTAATAAAATCATGTGTATTAAATATGATAATGTATTTATCTTTTTAAAATTTAGCAATTTTACTACAGCACTTTATAATCATCGGATTATGGTGCTTAAAAATCTTGTGTGGATTGTTCGTGATGTCATTTGTCGAATAGGTGTTTTTGGACAATTAGACTTTTACCTCGTCAAGAACATAGATCTAACGAATGACATCGCGAGAAATTCTTACAAGACTTTTAAACACTCGAATCGATGTATTATAACATACATATTAAAATTGTAGAGATTAAAAAAAGATAAGCACATTATCATAGTTAATACACATATTTTCATAAAAAAAAACTTAAGAAAACAAAATTATTGCAAGGAAAGGGGATTTAGAAGAGGTCTTTTATGAGTTTGAGTTTTTGGTGTTGATGGACTTTTAGAGTCCATCTTTGTTAGTCATTTATTGGACTTAATGGATTGGGACAATCCTTTCAATAAATTCAAATTATGAGAGATATCATTCCATTATTAAAAAAAATGAGCAAGTAAAGTTACTTTAAATAAATCATTAACATGAATATATATTAGTTAAATTAGTTCAATACGTCGTATGATCATGTTTATAAAAAAATATCTATTTTTGAAAAATCGTGAGTATTGGTTCAATTTGTATCAAAATCTTACTTAATATGCATTTTAAACATAAAAAATGATTAGAGATCAAAACTGAATGTGGAAGAGGAAGACAAAAATTATTAAGAGCCAAAAAAACGTATTTTAAACAAACTACCAAAATGAAAAGAATGGAAAATATTATTGTTTAACATTTTTTGAGAAATAAAAAAGATGACCTCTTTAGAAATTTTGAACTCATATTTATTATTTAAAAAAAAAAATTAAAAAGTTACAATAGAAAATATTGGTTCTCTTTTTAAGACTAATGAGATTTTCAATAATATGATGGCCATTAATGAATATTGAAACTTGTTTAGCCACTTATCATGTGAAAAACTTGAAACCCTAATCATGCTATATTTCGAGTCACCAGCCCATGGCTGAGCAGACCTACCCCTTGGACAGCTTAGGCCTTGTTTTCTTTGGGTTTTTAAAAAAAACCTAACAAAAACCAATTTTTTAATCAATCACTTCTCAACAATCACATCACTCATTTAATTAATCAAAATACTAAAATACTCTCTATTTTAAATTATTATTTTTTAGTTTATTCACATATATCAATAACCTTTAAATCTTTTTACCTAAAATAATCATCACTTTCTCAAAATCACCACCAATTATTATTTTTTTCTCCCTCTAGATTTAAAAAAAAAAACCAATCCGAACAAGGCCTTAATATATAATATATGTACAATGAAACCGGCCTAGCTACATACAAAAAAAAATAAAAAATAAATAAATTATCTCTCTCCCCCTCTCCATATATGTCAGATAATATATAGGCTATAGCTCTCTGGAAAGCATTTACAGTTTTAATGCATGTCAGAAGCGTGTCAATATTGATTCTGCATCTTATTTTTACATGTATAAGAGCTAGTGGTTTTATAAAAAATTAGAATGAAAAAAAAAAAATTAATTCTTAATTATTTTAAGAACATGATTATTATTTTTTATAAAAATACTGGGTATTAATATATATATGAATAAAATAATAAATAATAATTTAAAATATAGGGTATTTTAGTATATTTTTTTTATTAATAATTTCAGTGATGTGATAAAAAAAAAGTAGTGAAGTGATACTTGATTTTTTTATGTATTTTTTTAATATCATGTAATTTTATTTTTTATTATTAAAATATTTTAATTATATATTTAATTAAATTTAAACTGTATATCTTTTTAAAATTATAAAAATATTATATATATATAACAAACTTAGATATATTTAATATATATTAATATACTTAAAAAGATATATTATTTAAAAAATAAAATAATTTATCTATATTAATATATTTTTAAGAAATTAATTTGTATTTTTCTATAAACATATTACCAAATTATCGAATTTATTGGATTCATGATCAGCTATTTAAAAAGAATTGACCATATAAATTCTCTATTTCTCTCTCTCTCAAATCTCATCTAATTTTTTTTTTTAATTGTGGTATAGGAGATTGTCATGCTATGAAACATCGTATCCCTCCTATTTATTATTTATTAAGGATGTATTATTTTTTATTTATTATTATTATTATTTTTTTTTTTTGTTGATATTCAAAAAATTTATTTATTGTAGAAGATTTAGTAAACAATATCCATTTTTATTAGTCATTTATTGGACTTAATGGATTAATAGATTGTGTCAATCTTAATTTACCCAAAATCTCTATCATAATTATTCAACAATTTCAAATAACAATATAAAAAATGATCAGCAAATTAGATTAAAAAAATTTTGAAGTGAGATTGAATGTCTACCGTATATATTAATAATAATAATTGTTATTATTTTTAATTTAATTTTATACTTAGAATGTGTATCATATTTATAATTAATATCATAATTGTTCATACAGAATGGGTAATTAGTTAATAATAATAATACTTATTAATTTTATTTAATAATGCGTATCATATTTAATAATATAATAATTGTTCATAGAAATGAGATAGTTAGAACTCATATTTATTTTTTTAAATATACTTTTCATTTTATTTATTATCTAATAGAAAAGTATTGGCCAAGGAAATAGATAGGTTCTCATGGTTTGACCAATAGATGTTTTTCCACCAGATCACAATAAACTAAATACATAAAAAGAAAAAGAAAGTATCTTCCTCTTCTGACATGTCATTATGTCTTGTGTAAAGTCAATATAATATAGTTGGAAAACATTTAAAGTTGATCAGATATAACAATGACATAGAAAATATTTTTTGGGGTTTTATTTTAAAAATTTTTGTCTAATAAAAATTAGAAAAAAAATTGATTTTTAAATTAGAGGATAAAAATTAGAGATAGTTTTAGTATTTAAATGATAAAATTATTTGATTTGATGGTTGATAAAATATTTGAGTTTTGAGATAAAAATTGGATTTATCCCAAAAACCTAAACCCTTTCATTAAATGATGTCTAAGAGAAACTTGTTGACATTGATTCTACATTTATACCAATTTGAAAGATTATTTATGTGAATGTAAGTTTATTTAAATTTAAAAATATAGGCATAAGACAATCAATCATGTAAGTTTGTCATGAACAGTTGATATGGGATGATTTGTGTGGATTTGATTATGTATGTTCATCAATTTTTTTAGCTAGAATGTATCGAGAGATATGTGGATTTTGAGTTATTTTAATTTGTAAATGACAGGTAAAAGAGAAAACATGTAAGTCCATATTAATTATGTATTTTTTACCATTTTCTGAATAATTTATGTTCTAATGGATGCTATTTTATACTTTATAAATTTGTTTATCAATGTCTTTATTGCAGATTCATTTGGTTTTGTACTTGATCTTAAATGTAATTTACTTTCTTAAATTACATTTCATTGATGTGGTCTACCTTTAATTTTGATGTATCTCAACAGTACTCTTTAATCTTAACTATTAAAAATAATGAATTGTTCTTATGTCTTTGGTATAATAAAATTGCATTTGCACTAGATGTTAAAGATAATTTATAAAAATACTCTCTTAAATTACATTTTATTGATGTGATTATCGTTAATCTTGATATATTTCTTTGATTTGTTTCCTTCTTGTATGAATCTAGAGCGTTCAAAATAGAATTCAATATAGATGAGGCAGATAAGACAAAAGAAACTACGAAAATAAGTTTAAAAACTAACTCAAAATATGGGTAGTTCTAAAATGTCATTTTTTTTAACTTAAATGTTGAAACTCATGCAAAATGAATATTTAAGGTTTAAACCTTTAGTGTTTAAAAAAAATGAAATTTCATGATATATTAAAGTAGGTTTTAAACAAACAATTTTTGAATTTCTTCAAAGTGAATTTCATTCATAACAAATTTTCTTACATCAATTCAATCTTTAGCTGCAAACATCTTTTTCAATAATTTGTTTGAGTCACTTGTCTCATCCATAATTACACTATATTTTGAAATGTCTAAATTCATGAAAGGAAACAAATTGAAAAAACAGATATATCAATATTAACAATTATCACATTATTAAAATGAAACATTTAAGGTTTAAATTCTATGTTCGGAAGATGAAAGAGAGGCTACGAACTATGTGTTATGAGTGCAAGTTATGAATTGAGGGTTCAAGTGAGAGAAAACTAAACATAAACTTAACTTATATAGTATTAAATTATTTTATTTTAAATGGAGAACTTCTATCGATTGGATTGCGATTGCAGCTATATGTTATCAACTAGGGTTAGATCCTAAACCTAGCTTAAAATAATATTAAATTAATTAATTTTTATTTATAAGTGTATTGCTTTATCTAAATATAATAATTAAAATAAACTTTTAACTTTTTAATTTTATAATAAATTGAAATCATATTTCATTTTTTTAATATTATTTATAATTTTAATAATTATTTTTTTTATTACTTTAATTCTATATTTTTAAAATAATTATTATATCTATTTTATCAATTCAACTTAGATATTAAATTATTAATTAGATAAAAATAAATTACAAATAATCTAAAAATAATAATTTGAGGGCTTATTAGAAACCGGGTCAATGGGTCAGATACGGGATACAGAAACTGTAAAAAAAAATATTGTACTTTAAAGTATTAATTTATACATAATATATAATATAATACAATCTATTACTAAATTTGTAGTCAAAAATATTATATTAATTAAATAAGTATTTCTTGAGTGATGATTATAATTTAATTATAATAAATGACAAAATAATTTAGATTTATATCCTAGTGTTTAAATAGAATTATTGAGTTAGGGTAAAACTATATTTTAAATTATTTTCAAAAGAATCCCACCAAAGTTGGACCTTCCTTTTTTAAACATTTATCTTATGAATAAATTATTATTATATTTAACCCTAAAATTACACCCATATATAATAATTTTTCTCTTTAATTTTTTATTATTAAATAACTTAATATTTTGAGAATGATTACTTTATCAATCTTATTTATTGAAAAAAATTTTCAATCTTATTTATTAAAAAAACTCTCATCATTTTTTTAGTGACGTGACACATTATTCTTTCTCACCTCTCATTTTTTAAATTCTTAAGTATTATCATTCTTCAAAAATATATTATTTTAATAAATAAAATAAATTATATACATTGATATATTTTTAAAAGTTAAATTTGTATTTTTTTATAAATTTGACACCAAATTCTTGAATTTATTGTTAACATCTATATTAAGTATGTATTTTTTTTGTTGGTATTCAAAAATCTCTTTTATTATGAAAGATTTAGTAGACCATAATAAAAATAAAATAAGTTTTTTAATTCATTTTCTCTTATTTTTATATATATATATATATATATATATATATATATATATATATATATATAATATTAAAACTAACAAATTTATATTTAAGTATATTAATATATATATAATTAAGGTATAATAAGGTACTTTATAAAAGAAAATACTCTCTTAAATTACATTTGATTGATATGGTTATAGTTAATATTGATATATCTCTTTGATTATTTTCAATCTTTTACAACTAAAATCTAGGAAGTTTAAAATGGAATGTAATAAAGATGAAGCTAATAGGGCAAAAGAAATTGCCTGAAAAAAAAAATTGAAACTATATGAATATAATTTGTGCAAAGAAAATTACTATGAAAATAAATTCACTTTTCCCAGATCTAAAGAAGGAATTAAAAAAAATGACATATTTAAAACCTAACTCCAAATATAAGGTATAGTTCCAAAATGTCTTTTTTAACATAAATATTTAAACCCAAAATGTCCAACCTCTTTTCCTAAATACTTCTTTTGGCAAATAGACACATACTGTTCAAAACAGTCAATCTATTTGACAAATGACAAAAGAGAAATGAACATGTAAGTTTAAACATTTAGGTTTAAAAGAAATGAAATTTTAGAACTATATTGAAGATGGTTTTAAATATACCAGTTTCTGAATTGCTTCAATACCCGGACAAAAAAATTTGCTTGCATCAATTATATGCATATATAGCATCAAACTTCTTTTCGGCAAATTAATTTGTCATACTTGATTCATCTCTATTACATTTCATTTTGAAATTTCTAGATTAATCAAAAGGAAACAAATTAAAAAAAGAGATATCAAAATTAACAATTACCGCATCAATGAAATGAAATATTTAGGGTTTCCACCCTTATGAAGATGAAAGAGAGACAATCGTTGTGCTGCATACTTCTATCAATATCACTATGTGGTACTAGAGTTGAAGTGAGAGAGAAAACTAAACTTAAACCTAATAATTTATATAGTATTAATTTTAAATAAGGACTTTTATCCATGGCGGCAGCTTTGTGTTAACTAAGGGTTGAAGTGAGAGAAATCTAAACCTAACTTGTATAGTATTAATTTAATTAATTTTAATTAAGGTAATTGATTTAATTTTTTTAATAATTAAGATATACTTTAACTTTTAAATTTTATAATAAATTGAAATCGTATTTTATTTTAATTTATTTTTTTCAATATTATTTGTAATTCTAGTTATTAATTTTTTATTATTTTAACTCTCTATATTTTAAAAATAATTATTATATCTATTTTATCAAGAATTAATTATGATTCTAAGTTATATAATTTTAAAAGTTTATTTATTTTAAATATAAAAATATACATTTAAATAATTTTTAAAAGGATAAAAAGTATAATATAAAAGGTAAACTTATAAATTAAATTATTAATTATATAAAAAAAAGGAATTACAAAGAATCTAAAAATAATAATTTTGAGGCTTATTAAAACACGAGTATGAATCGGGGTATAATTAGAGTTAGAACCTGTCAAATAATAATACTCTACAATCTAAGCATCATAAAAAAAATTAGTATGTAAAAAAAAATCCTTAAGCTAATAATTTATATTAGTTAATTTTTTTTTTATAAGTATTCACTTTAATTGTATTATAAAATATTTTTAAATTATTAATGTTATCTATAATATATATATATATATATATATATATATATATATATATATATATATATATATATATATATATATATATATATATATATATATATATATATATATATATATATATATATATATATATACTAAAATATATTACTAAATTTTTAGTCAAAAAATATTATATTAAGTAATATTAATTTTATAAGTATTTTTTCAGCGATGATTTTCAGGATAATTTGAAATAATTTAGGTTTATACAGTAGTGTTTAAATTGAAATATTGAGTTAGGTTCTTATAGTAGTGTTTAAATTTAAATATTGAGTTAGGTTAAAAACAGTATTTAAATAAGCAAATTGTTTTTCCCACCCCCTCCCATATTCTCACACCCCGCTTCACTCTTTAATTAATTCAAAAATGACTTATTTATCCCTACCACCTTTATATATTTACATTTATTATTTTATTTATTTTATTTTACTTATTTTATTTTATTTTATTTAATTATTAAGTTTTTTATTAAATATAATTAATTAATTTTTAATATTTTTTAACTTTATTTATTTAATTAAAAATACAAAATATTATTATTTTTATATTATAATTATTTAAAATATATTAAATATTGAAATGTGTACTAATTTCATAAAATATAAATATTTAATATTTTATTATATTATATTAATTATATATATATATATATATTAAAATACTTATAAAAATTATTTATTAAATAATAATTAATAATTAGTCTAATCATAATATTTTAATTAATAATATTATATATTAATAATTAGTCAAATATAATATTTTTAATTTTAATTAATAATATTATATATTAATAATTATTTTTAATTTTAATTAATAATATTATATATTAATAATTAGTCAAACATAATATTAATAATTATTAATATTTTTATAAATAAAATTATCTATTAAATAATAATTAATAATTAATCTAATCATAATATTTATTTAATAATATTATATTTAATATATTTTAAATAATTATAATATAAAAATAATAATATTTGTATTTTTAATTAAAAAAATATTAAAAATTAATTAATTAATTATATTTAATAAAAAAAACTTAATAATTAAATAAAATAAAATAAGTAAAATAAATAAAATAAGAAATGTAAAAATATAAATGTGGAAGGTAGGGATGGCAATGGGGCGGTTCCGGGGCGGGGAATGCAATTACCATCCCCGCCCCGTTTTAATTTCGGGGATTTTTTTAATACTATCCCCGCCCCGTTCGGTTTTTTTCGGTTTAGGAATTCCGCGGGCACAGTTAATAATTTTTATTTTAAAAATATAAATAAATATTATACAATAAAATTATATAAACTAATTTTTTAATATAATAAATATTGTAATATATTAAAATTTTATATTATTATAAAGAAATAATTTTAATACTCTTATAAAATATTGTAAATAAATAAATATATTGATGATTTAATATATTTAATTATGTTTATGGTATTCGGGGCAGAATCGGTGTGAAAACGGGGTGAAATCGGGGCGGGACGGGGCGGGGGACACAAATACCATCCCCGCCCCATCCTCGTTCGGTTTCGGGGAAAAACCGTCCCAAACGGGGCAATTCGGTTCGGTTTTCACGGGACGGTTTCAAATTGCTATCCTTAGTGATAGGGATAAATATGTCATTTTGGAGTTAATTAAGGAGTGAGGGAGGGGGTGGGAATATGGGAGGGGTGGGAAAAGCACCTCCCATTAAGTATTCATCAACTCTCATCCAAGAGCTATTTTTTTTTATTTTATTTTAGAAATGGTTATTTAAGTATATATTACTTAAATACTATTAATTTGTTTGATAATAAATTTATAAAAATATTTAACTAAGGAATAATTTAATATTTTCTTTAATAAATAATTATTTGATTGATAAAAAAAGAGATATTATAATTGATTTTTTTTTTTATAAAATCCCCAAATAAACCATTAGAAGAAGTCCTAATTTATTGCAATATTTTAATTTAATCCTTATTTGATTGCATATTTTCATTTTTTTATTCTTTAATTAAAATATGTGTATTATATTGAAAATGTATTTATCTTTTTAAATTTTTGTAATTTTAGTACCGCACATTATAATCACAGTGTTTTTAAAAATCTAACGATTAAAAATCTAACGAATGACATTGACAATTAAAATTTTGGGGATTAAAAATGATAATCACGCTCATACTTAATACATATATTTTTTCAATAAAAAACATAAAAAAACTAAAATATTACAAGGTAAGTGGATTTAGAAATGCTCCTTCCAGAGTTTTTAGGTGTTGACAGGCTTTTAGATCCATCTTTATTAGACTTAATGGATTGAGGCAACCTTAACTTGACCCTACATCATAATCATTCAATAATTTTAACGATATATTTAAGTTTGTTATATATTATTTTTATAATTTTAAAGGGTTATATATATTTTTAAATTTAATTATGTTTATGCAATTAAAATATTTTAATAATAAAAAATTGAAAAATAAAATAAAATAATGGTTTATAGTTTAAAGTTAGTATTTTTTAATTAAAATATTAAATAACTTAATTTTAATAAAAAGTGATTTTAGAATTATAAAGGTGATTTCGTTATAAACATTATACTATAATTACTCTTAAATCCATTATTAAAAGAAATTAATTTTCAAAACTAATATATTTTTTTTTCTCTATTTCTTCACTCTCTAAATATATAGCAAACAAAAACATATTAAGTATTCATCAACTCTCATCCAAGAACTAGTTTTGTTTTTTTTAAAATGGTTATTTAAGTATATATTACTTAAATACTATTAATTTGTTTAATAATAAATTTATAAAAACATTTAAATAAGGAATAATTTAATATTTTCTTCAATAAATAATTATTTGATTGATAAAAAAAAGAGATATTATAATTGATTTTTTTTTATAAAATTCCCAAATAAATCATTAGAAGAAGTCCAAATTAATTGCAATATTTTAATTTAATCCCTATTTGATTGCATATTTTCATTTTTTTATTCTTTAATAAAAATATGTGTATTAAATATTGAAAATGTATTTATCTTTTTAAATTTTTGTAATTTTAGTACCGCACATTATAATCACCGGGTTTTTAATTAAAAATCTAACGAATGACATCGACATTTAAAATTTTGGGAATTAAAAATGATAAGCACGCTCATACTTAATACATATATTTTTTCAATAAAAAACATAAAAAAACTAAAATATTACAAGGTAAGTGGATTTAGAAATGCTCCTTCCCGAGTTTTTAGGTGTTGACAGGCTTTTAGATCCATCTTTATTAGACTTAATGGATTGGGGCAACCTTAACTTGACCCTACATCATAATCATTCAATAATTTTAACGATATAAAAAATATTAATTAAAGTTACGCGAGTTAAATCAGTTCAAATACGCAGTATGATCATGTTTATAGAAAAATATTTCGTTCAAATGATTTGATTTAATTTTAATTTTAAAAAATCGTGAATATTGGTTAATTTGTATCAAAATCTTATTTCTATGAGCATTTTAAACATAAAAAGTGATTAAGGATCAAAACTGCAAAACTGTTAACTTATTGTAGTAAAAAAAATTGAGTCAAATTTCTTAAAACAAAGTATCAAAATTAATGTTTAGAGGGAAATAATAAAGTTTACCTCTTAGGAAATTTTGAAATTTCCCGTAAATAGTTTAATAACACATATTTATTAATATTGCAAGAAAAGTGATTAGAGATCAATTAGAATGCAGAATGTTGTTAAAAACTTGTATGGGTCTAGTAAGATTATTACCCGAGTTGATCTTTTTGTTGATAGAGTTTAAGATGACCATATTTTGGACTAAGGATCCATATATATATATTAAGTAGGTCTCGTTTATAAATAATTATAATCTCGTTTTGACCATAATTTTTTTTTATTTCAACTTCGATCATTACCTTTATTAAATTGTTGTGTTTGTAATTCAGAAATCTACTCAATAGTATTTTACAAAAAGAAAAATCTATCAAATTTTTTAATAATTAAATTGTAATTATTGCTCTTAAAATTTTTATTAATAAAATTAAGAATCAACCAAAATTAGATTAAAAACTTTTGGAGTGAGATTGAATGTATACATATAATAATAATAATTGTTAATATTTTTAATTATATTTTATTTTATAATGTGTATCATATTTATTACTATCATAATTGTTCATAGAAATGGGTTAATTAGTTAGTTAGAATTCATATTTATTTATTTACATTTCCTTTTCATTTTGTATATTATCTAATAGAAAAGTATTGGCCAAGGAGATAGGTAGTAGGCTCTTATGGTTTGGCCAATAGATGTTTGGCCACCAGCTCATAATGAAACTAAATACATAAATATAAAAATAAAGAGAAATGACAAATATAATTTAAAGCATTTAAAGTTGATATAGATATAATTTTAAAATGACAAATATAAGAAGAGAAATGTGTTGACGATTTTGCATTTTTACAAATTTTATGAGTTATTGAAGGATTATTTATATGAATGTAAGTTTATTTTAATTTAAAAATGACAGGTATAAGAAAATTATTTATTTATTTATTATTATTTTTTTTATGTTCATCCTTTGTGGTAAACTATTATTATTGATTTTGGATTATAATTTACTTTAATTTAAGAATAATCGTTTAATTTAAGAATAATGGTGCGTAGAAGTAGAAGAGAGAAAAGGGAAAACATGTAAGAAAATATTAATTATGTATTTTCTACCCATTTTATGCCATTCTATGGACTGTTGATGTAGTCAGAAATGCATGTGAATTATTTTGTGTATCAAAGTTTAATTGTAGAAAATATTTATTGTTATAAAATTGACTTTTTATAGGAAAAAATGTAAAAGCAATAAGAATTTAAATATAATACCTCAATATAAATTATTTAGTTAAATAATATAATGAACATATTTATAAACACATAAACTAGAGTATTAGTTAATTAGTTGATTATTAAGATAAAATGATTTTGCAACTTGAAAATAATGAAGAATTAAAGATTCCATATAAATATTTTTTTTATAATATATATATATAGCATTTAATCATCATCTATCATCCATATTCTTTCTTTTTTGAATTCATGCGAAAAGGAATGAAGAAATTAAAAATATATATATATTATACCAAAAAAAAATCTTAAACTAATCATTCATATTAGTTAAAAAAATTTATATAAGTATTTACTTTATTTGTATAATAAAATATTTTTAAATTATTAATGTTATCCAGAATATATATATATATAATATAATATACTACTAAACTTTTAGCCAAAAATACTAATATTAAGTAAGTATTAATTATATAAGTATTTTTGAACTATATTACCATTTAATTATTTGAAAATTTTAAATAATTTATTGATATTTTAAAGAATAAAAGTTTATAAATTTATAAATTAAGAACACAAATAGTCTTTAAATTAAAATAATGAGTTAGGATCAAACACAAAATTATATTTAAACAAAACCCCAACAAGTAGTTGGGCTTTAATGAATTAAGGTTTTAAACATTTATCTTAAAAATAAGTTGGCATAGTAATTTCTCTCGTTTATTTTTAATTAATAAATGACTTAATATTTTAATTAAAAATACAAAATACAAACTTTAAACATTTATTCTCTTTATTCAAGTTTTTTATTATTAAAATATTAATAACAAGAATAAGTGTATCAAAATTCAATAGTAGAAAACATTTATTGTTATAAAATTAATTATATTTTTCAAAAAAATATAAAAACAATATGAATGTAAATATAATACCTCTATTTAAATTAATTTGTTAAATAATATAATGAACATATTTACAAACACATTAAAAATGTTATTAAATTATTAATATATATATATATATATAATTAAGGTATCAATAAGGTACTTTATAAAAAGAAAATACTCTCTTAAATTAAATTTGATTGATATGGTTATAGTTAATATTGATATATCTCTTTCATTTGTTTCAATCTTTTACAAATAAAATCTAGTAAGTTTAAAATGGAATGCAATAAAGACGAAGCTAATAGGCAAAAAAAAATTGTCTAAAAAAATAATTTGAAACTATACGAATATAATTGGTGCAAAACAAATTAATGTGAAAATAAATTCACTTTTCCCATATCTAAAGGAAGGAATTCAAAAATATGATATATATTTAAAACCTAACTCCAAATATAGGTAAGGTATAGTTCTGAAATGTCTTTTTTAATCTAAATATTGAAACCCAAAATGTCCAACCTCTTTTGGCAAATAGATTAAGACATATACTATTCAAAACAAAACAGTCAATCTATTTGACAAAAGGGAAATGAACATGTAAGTTTAAACATTTAGGTTAAAAGAAATGAAATTTTAGAACTATTGAAGTTGAGTTTTAAATATACCAGTTTCTGAATTGCTTCACGACAAGAAAATTTGCTTGCATCAATTATATGCATATATAACATCAAACTTCTTTCCGACAAATTAATTTGTCCTACTTGATTCATCTCTATTACATTTCATTTTGAAATTTCTAGATTCATCAAAAGGAAACAAATTAAAAAAAGAGATATCAAAATTAACAATTACCGCATCAATGAAATGAAATATTTAGGGTTTCCACCCTTATGAAGATGAAAGAGAGACAACCGTTGTGCTATTGTGCTGCAGACTTCTATCAATAGCACTATGTGGTATGAGAGTTGAAGTGAGAGAGAAAACTAAACCTAAACCTAACTTATATAGTATTAATTTTAAATAAGGACTTTTATCCATGGCGGCGGCTTTGTGTTGATTGAGAGAAAACTAAACCTAAACTTAAACCTAACTTATATAGTATTAATTTTAAATAAGGACTTTAACCATGGCGACGGCTTTGTGTTGATTAAGGGTTGAAGGACTTTATCCATGGCGGCGGCTTTGTGTTGATTAAGGGTTGAAGGAGAGAAAACTAAACCTAAACCTAACTTATATAATATTAATTTAATTAATTTTAAATAAGGTAATTGATTTTAATTTTTTTTAATAATTAATATATACTTTAATTTTAAATTTTATAATAAATTGAAATCATATTTTATTTTAATTTATTTTTTTCAATATTATTTGTAATTCTTGTTATTATTTTTTTATTATTTTAACTCTCTATATTTTAAAAATAATTATTATATCTATTTTATCAAGAATTAATTATGATTCTAAGTTATATAATTTTAAAAGTTTATTTATTTTAAATATAAAAATATACATTTAAATAATTTTTAAAAGGATAAAAAGTATAATATAAAAGGTAAACTTATAAATAAAATTATTAATTATATAAAAAAAAGGAATTACAAAGAATCTAAAAATAATAATTTTGAGGCTTATTAAAACACGAGTATGAATCCGGTACCATTAGAGTTAGAACCTGTCAAATAATAATACTCAACAATCTAAGCATCATAAAAAAAATTAGTATATAAAAAAACATCCTTAATTAGTTAATTTTTTTATAAGTATTTACTTTAATTGTATTATAAAATATTTTCAAATTATTAATTTTATCCATAATATATATATATACTAAAATCTATTACTAAATTTTTAGCCAAAAATATTATATTAAGTAATGTTAATTATATAAGTATTATTTGAGCGATGATTACCCGGACAATTTGAAATAATTTAGGTTTATAAAGCAGTGTTTAAATTGAAATATTGAATTATGTTTATATAGTAGTGTTTAAATTTAAATATTGAGTTAGGTTAAAAACAATATTCAAATAATTTTCAAAAGAATCCCAACAAGTAGCCTAAATGAACGAAGGTCTTAAACATATATCTTAATTTTGTTTTCCAGTTTTTTTATTATTATATATTTAATTATATTTAAAATGTATATCTTTTTTAAATTATAAAAATATTATATATATAACAAACTTAAATATATTTAATATACTTAAATAAAAATACATTATTTTAAAAAATAAAATAAATTATCTTCTTATATTAAGGATGTATTTTTTTTATTGAAGATTTAGTACACCATAATAAAAATAATTAATATTTTTTGTAAATATTTTCTCATATATATATATATATATATATATATATATATATATATATATATATATATATATATATAATTTTAAATATTTTTTAAAATAAAAAATTTATATTTAAGTATATATATATATATATATAATTTTAACATATATTTAAGTTTGTTATATATATTATTTTTATAATTTTAAAGGGTTATATATATTTTATAATTTAATTATGTTTATATAATTAAAATATTTTAATAATAAAAAATTGAAAAATAAAATAAAATAATGGTTTATAGTTTAAAGTTGGTATTTTTTAATTAAAATATTAAATAATTTAATTATAATAAAAAGTGATTTTAGAATTATAAAGGTGATTTCATTATAAATATTATACTATAATTACTCTTAAATCCATTATTAAAATAAATTAATTTTCAAAACTAATATCACTTTAAAAAAGAAATTAATTTTCTCCATTTTTCCCTTTCTAAATCTAGCAAACAAAAACATAATAAGTATTCATCAACTCTCATTCTAAGTGCTAGTTTTATAGTTTTTTTTATATATAGAAATGGTTATTTAAGTATATATTACTTAAATACTATTAATTTGTTTAATAATAAAATTATAAAAATATAAAAATATTTAAATAAGGAATAATTTATTATTTTCTTTAATAAATAATTATTTGATTGATAAAAAAAAAGAGATATTATAATTGACATTTATTATTATAATTTATTTACATTATTGTCATTTGTGAAGTCAATATAATATCTAGCTTTGGAAAGCATTTAAAGTTGATATCAAATATAATTTTAAAATGACAAATATAAGAGAAACGTGTTGAAATTGATTTTGCATTTTTACAAATTTTATGAGTTATTTAAGGATTATTTATGTGAATGTAAGTTTATTTTAATTTTAAAATAACAGGTATAAGAAAATCATTTATTTAGTTATTATTATTTTTTTATGTTCATCATTTGTGGTGAACTATTGATAATGATTTTAGATTTGAGTTTATTTTAGTTTAAAAATAACATGTGTAGAAGAGAAAAAAGAGAAAACATGTAAGTAGATATTAATTATGTATTTTCTATCCATTGTTTTATTCATAATTAATAAAAAGAATAAGTGTATCAAAATTTAATCGTAGAAAATATTTATTGTTATAAAATTGACTTTTTTTTATAGAGAAAAATCTAAAAGCAATAAGAATTTAAATCTAATACCTCTATTTAAATTATTTAGTTAAATAATATAATGAACATATTTATTAACATAAACTAGAGTATAATACAAGTCTGAATTTGAATTAAAAATTATTATTAAAATTATTAATATATATAATTAAAGTATATTCTATAATATTATATAATCTAAATCAATATTAAAAAAAAGTTAAGTTTTTAAATAAAAAAAAAAATTGGTTCAAAAATTTCAAGTCATGAAGAATGAAACTAACCCTCCCAAACGGGTACTCCATTATTCGATTAAAAAACTTAAAAAATTATAAATATTGAAAATAAAAACACAACTTTTATAAATAATTTTAAAATAGTAATATCGAGAAATAATTTTTGTAAATCTTGAAGATAAATTAGTGTGAAAAAAATAGAATGATAATTAAAAAAATAGAGATTAAATATGAAAGAATATAATATTTTGTTATTAAATAAAAGTTTGGAGTTGAAGATTTATGGAGAGAAATAATTTTTAGAAATATAAAATATTTAAAGTTGGAGTGTAGAGTATTTATGACAATGCTTAGAGTGGAGTGTGAATAAAATCAAATTAAATGTTGTATTTGTAATGATGAAACATTTGAAAAGTCACACATTAAACTTTAATAAAATAAATATTAATATAATCGAATATCGGGTTTGTGTTTCACACCCTCTTCATCATCGACCCGTACCTGACCAGGTACCTTCTTCGGAAGTTCTTCCCCCTCTCCATGCCCAACCTCGAACCCGATTTAAAATACTCGAATTTGAATATCGGATATACGGGTACCTATAGTATAATATCTATAGATGTTGTTACTTATCTCTCTATCTATATCCGTTTTGTACTAAAATCTGTTTTGCACTTGATTTTAAAAGTATTTTTTTTTAAAATACTTTCTTAAATTACATAATTTATTTATGTGGTTATAGTTAATCTTGATATATCTTTTGCTTTTTAAAATGGAATGCAATAGAACGAGACAAGTAGGGCAAAATAAATTGCTAAAAAAAATTAACTAAGGATATAATTGGTGCAAAAAAAATTGTTTTGAAAGAAAATTCATTTTTCTCGGATCCTGAGGGCATTTCAGAAAATAATATGCTTAAAATTAAGCTAAATCCAAATATGGGTATAGTTCTGAAATCTATTTTTATTTTATCAAAATGTGAAAACTAAATGTACCTTCTCTTCTCCTTTTACTTATTTTTGGCAAATAGACGAGAGACACTATCTAGAACAATTTTAATCTCATATACAGTCCAAAACAAATAAGAAGATATACTGTAAAAAATAGTCAATCTAATTGTCAAATGACAAAAGTAGAAGATGTTGAATGAACATTTAGGGTTTAAACATTTAGGTTAAAAAAAAATGAAATTTCATAAATATATTGAAGTTAGGTTTTAAATATACAATTTTTTGAATACCTTCAAAATCCAGAATAAATGAATTTCTTTGCGTAATAAATTTTCATGCATCAATTGTATTTATAAATTCAAACTTCCTTTCAGTATTTTTTTTTTTTGCCATACTTGCTTAAAAAGAAACAAATTTAAAAAGAGATATAAAGAGATATATCAAGATTAATCGATTACCACGTTGGCAACGGAATGAAACATTTAGGCTTTAAACTATGAAAGAGAGGCAACACAACACTTCTATCAATGGTGGCAACAGCTATCTATTATCAATTTAGGGTTGAAGTAGGAATGAAGTGAGGGAGAAAACTAAAACTAAACCTAACTTATTTAGTATTAAATTAATTAATTTTAAATGTTGGACTTCTATTTATGTGTTATCAATTAGGGTTGAAACGATAGAGAAAACTAAAACTAAACCTAGCTTATATTAGTATTAAATTAATTAATTTTAATATTTTATATAAGTTGTTTTATTTAAGTATAATAATTAAGATATATTTTCACTTTAAAATTTTATAATGAACTGAAATCATATTTATTATTATTATTATTTATAATTCTAGTAATTATTTTTTATTATTTTAGCTCTATATTTTTAAAATAATTATTATATCTATTTTATCAATAATTAATTTTGATTATAATTTATATAATTTTAAAAATTTACTTATTTTAAAATTATTAATGTTATCCATAATATTTAGAGGAGTGATAGAAAAATGGAATTTGGTGATGGAATGACTTGACATCACCTTCATTGGTTGGAAAATATAAAAGTGGGAGGAAAGAGAGAAATTATTTGATTTTTTCAGACAAGTTATTTCCTCACTAAATTCCCTCACCTTATCATTTTGGAATAGGGAGGAAATGATGTGACGCAATTTGATTAGTCAATAAAATAATAAAATTTCTATTTTTTCTCACCTTTTATCATTTTTTTCTAATCAGTGATATAGTGACACATCATTCCCTCCCTATTCCCTTACTCAAATTCCCTTCCCTATCACTCCTCTTGAAATAATTTAAGTTTATATCGTAAAGTTAAAATTGAAATAATGAGTTAGAGTAAAAAAATATTTAAATTATTTAAAAAAGAAGCCCAACAACTAATTGGGCCTTAATGAACTAAGATTTTAAACATTACCATTATATCTAACCTAAAATTACACTCATATATATAGTAATTTCTATCTTTTATTTTTTTTATTATAAAATAACTTAATGTTTTAATTAAAAATAACAACTTCAAATTATTATTTTTTCTTCAGTTTTTTTATTATTAAAACATTTTAATTATATATTTAATTAAATTGAAAATGTATATCTTTTTAAAATTATAAAAATAATATATATATATATATATATATAACGAAATTAAATATATTTAATATATATATTAATATAATTAAATAAAAAATATTATTTTAAAAAATAAAATAAATTATATATATTAATATATTTTTAAAGTTTAATTTGTATTTTTCTATAATTTGGTACCAAATTCTCGAATTTATTGGTAACTTCTATATATATTATGGATGTATTTTTTTTGGTATTTAAAAATTTCTTTTACAGTGGAAGATTTAGTAGACCATAATAAAATTAATAATTTATTTATTTATTTTCTCTTATATAAATAATTTTAAATATTTTTAAAAATAATAATTTTATATTTAAGTATATTAATATATATATATATATATATATATATATATATATTTATCATGTATTTAAGTTTGTTATATATATATATATATTATTTTTATAATTTTTAAAGGTTATATATATTTTAAATTAAATTATACTTATATAATTAAAATATTAAATTTATAAATAAATGAAAAAAATAAAATAATGATTTTTAGTTTAAAGTTGATATTTTTTAATTTAAATATTAAATAATTCAATAGTAATAAAAAGTGATTTTAGAATTACGAAGATAATTAACTTATTTAAATCAATTTAATAAGATATTTTCTATAAACATGATCATTAACTTATTTAAATCAATTTAATTGAGATTATTCATGTTTAAGATTAGTTTCAAATAAAGTCAAGTCAATTGAAACTAAGAAAGTTAATTAGGTTAATTGATCGCTTTTTAATTATCTGATTTTAAAATTATTGCTTGATTATTATCAAGACTTGGGTCAAGAAGTCAAGCAAGGGTTGGCCTAATATGGCCATTTGGATCCAATAAATAGATAATAAAGAAGTAAAAGTCACTTGAAAATGTAAAGAAAATAAATAAATAACCACTAGTGCAAGAAGAAAATGTCGTCGGTTAAATTTGACAACTATGTTTATTTATTTTTATTTTTTTAAATCTTTGCTATTTTAGTACCGCATATTATAATAATGGATTCGGGTGTTTAAAAATCTGGTGAAAATTTCTCGTTATCGGATAAATATTGTTGGACAATTAGTGTTTACCTCACCAACAACATAGATCTAACAAATGACATTGCGAAAAATCCTTATAAGATTTTTAAACATCTAAATCGATGTATTATAAAATGCAATATTAAAAGATAAGCACGTTGTTACCTTTATTACACATATTTTCTTAAAACATAAGAATACGAATTGATATATTAAATGTTTTCTTAAATTACATTATATTGATGTGATTATCTTTAATCTTGATATATCTCTAAATAGACAAATAGGGTTAAGAAAATTGCTGAAAGAAAGTTTGACAGATGCAAAAAATTTTGTTACGAAAAAGAAAACAATTGTTATGAAAACGAATTCCCGATCTTGAAAATATTTAGAAAATAGTAGGTTTAAAACTTAACTCCAATTATGTTTATAGTTCTGAAATGTCCTCTTTTCTAACCTAAATGTTGAAAGTTGAAACCATAAATGTCCAGACTCATCTCCCTTTACTTCTTTTGACAAGTAGATTGAGACACTATCCAAAACAATCTTCATCTTGCATATAATCCAAAACAAATAGTACTTTATTGATATGGTTATCTTTAATCTTGATATATCTCTAAAGAGTACTGTTTTGATTTGTTTCTTTTTATAAATTTAGAGATTTCATAATGGAATGCAATAGAGATGAGGCAAATAGGGTTAAAGAAATGGTTGAAAGAAAGTTTGCAGCTAAATGATTTCACTGGTGCAAGAAAATTTGTTATGAAAATAAATTTATTCTTCACAGATCTTGAAAGTATTCAAAAAGATGGTAGGTTTAAAACTTAACTCCAATTATGGATATAGTTATGAAATATTATTTTTTTAACCTAAATATTGAAAGTTGAAACCATAAATGTCTCTCGACTCATCTTCCTTTACTTCTTTTGGCAAATAGATTGAATAGATTGAGACTATCCAAAACAATCTTCATCTTGCATATAGTCCAAAATAAAGGAGAAGATACAATGTCCAAAACACTCAATCTATTTGCCAAATGCCAAGAAGGAGAAGATGTTGAATGAACATTTAAGATTTAAACATTTAGGTTTAAAAAAAATGAAATTTCAGAACTATATATTGAAGTTAGGTTTTAAACATGCCATTTTATGAATTCTTTCAAGATCTTGGAAAAATGATTTGTTTTCATAGAATTTTTTTTTGCATCAGCTAAATCCTTAGCTGCAAACTTATTTCACCAATTTCTTTAACCTTACTTGACTCATCTTTATTGCATTACATTTTGAAATCTCTTGATAAAAGGAAACAAATTAAAAAAAGATATATCAAGATTAACTATTACCGCATCAATCCGAAGATGAAGAAGAAAGAGAGGAAAGCGTCGGGCTCCTCTATCATGGCGGACTTCCAGCAACTATGTGTTATCAATTGAGGGTTGAAGTGTGAGAGAAAACTAAAACTAAACCTAACTTTAAGTTAGTACTAAACTTCTATTGATGGCGGCGGCAATTTAGGGTTTGAGTGAGAGAAAAAACTAAAACTTAACCTAACTTATATAATATTAAATTAATTAATTTTAATTTTTTTAGTTTATTGCTTTATCTAAATATAATAATTAAGATATACTTTAAATTTTAAATTTTATAATAAATTGAAATATATTTATTTTTATTTTATTTTTTTCAATATTATTTATAATTCTATTAATTTTTTTTTATCACCTTAACTCTCTATATTTTTAAAATAATAATTATATTTATTTTATTAAGAATTGATTCTGATTCTAAGTTATATAATTTTAGAAATTTACTTATTTTAAATATAAAAATTAGAATAAAAGGTATATTTTAAAAGGTAAGTTAGATATTAAATTATTAATTATATAAAAAAAATTACTAAGAATCTAACAAATTAATTTTTGGGCTTATTAAAAAACGCTCCAAATAGTCGGATACCCATTGAAACATGTTAAATAATGATACTTAACAAGTTAAGCATCATACCAAAAAAAAATTTAACTAATAATTCATATTAGTTAATTTTTTATTTAAGTATTTATTTTAATTGTATTATAATTTTTTTTTAAATTATTAATGTTATCCATAATATATATAATACAATCAATTATTAAATTTTTAGCCAAAAAATACTATATATATAATTTAATTATATAAGTACCTGTTGAGCTAATTTAGATTTATATCGTTGTGTTTAAATTGAAATAATGAGTTAGGATAAAAACAATATTTAAATTGTTTTTAGAAAAAGCCCAATAAATAATTGGGCCTTAATCCACTCAAAATAGTTTGAATTTATTTTTCAGTCTCTTCCATATGATTTTCTCACTACTTATACTTTTACTCTTTATCCATTCATCTCATTCTCTCTCTATTATTTTTTTTTTCTTACATAAAATTTTATATAAGATTTAATAAAAATTATAACTTTAGATCAAATTATTATAACTGGATAATTTTTTTTATTTGAGTGGATATATATAAATTGTTTTGTGTGATTAAATAGTGGTGGTCCATCTTCTAAATATGTTCATTTATATCTATTTATTAGTTTTCATGGTTTTATTATCATGTGATTTAAATTATTTTTTAATTAATTTTAGTATAAGATAATAATTTTTCAATATCAAAATATATTGATATAAATTATTAGTTATCAAAATTAGCTTTATTTAAATAAATACTTTAAAATTTATAATAAAAACAATTCAAATTATATTCTATAATAATTAATAAACATATATAAAGAGAATAAAAAATAAATATAAAACTTATTAATATTTTTTTACTTTCACTAATTATTTCTTTTAATTTTTATTTATTTATATATATATTGGACTAATTAATTTATTTATATATTTTTTAATCAAGTAATAATAGGAGGAGAATAAAAAAATTAATAAAGTTTATAAATATATTAAATTATAAATATATAAAATTTATTAATTATTATAAAAATAAAATATTATCCATAGTCATTCTTCACTCCAAACTAAACATTATCAATTGGTAATAATAATTATTAAAGTGTTTTAACCAAACACTACCATTTTATCAAAATAAAAAACATAAGAAAACATATTTATTGTAAGAAAATACTACCCTTTTACACTAGTTTATACACATATTTTTTATAAAAAATATAAGAAAACCAAAATATTGCAAGGAAAGTGAATTTAGAAATGTTCCCTCATGAGTTTTTATTTACACTAGTTTATACACATATTTTTTATAAAAAACATAAGAAAACCAAAATATTGCAAGGAAAGTGAATTTAGAAATGTTCCCTCATGAGTTTTTAGGTGTTGATAGAATTTTAGATCCATCTTTGTTAGTTATTTATTGGACTTGATGGATTGGGTCAATTTTAACTTGACTCAAAATATCTATTGTAATCCTTCAATAATTTCAAACAATGAGAGATATAGTTTCAATATAAAAAATGATTAGATTAAAAAGCTTTTGGAGTGAGATTGTATGTCTACCATAATAATAATAATAATTGTTATTATTTTTAATTTAATTTAATTTAATTTTAGAATGTGTATCATATTTATTAATATAATAATTGTTCATAGAATGGGATAGTTAGAACTCATATTTATTTTTTTACATTTCTTTTTCATTTTGTTTATTATCTAATAGGAAAAGTATTGGCCAAGGAGATAGATAGGTTTTCAGGGTTTGACCAATAAATGTTTGGCCACCAGCTCACAATATGAAACTAAATACATAAAAAAGAAAAAGAAAGTATCTCCGACATGTCATTACTGTCCTTTTCTATGTGAAGTCAATATAATATAGTTGGAAAGCATTTAAAGTTGATATCAGATATAATAATCACAAGTATAATGCTTGTGAGGAAAGAGTTTTTTTTTTTTTTTTAATTGAATTTTATTCTAAAAACTTTTGTTTGATAAAAATTAGAAATAATTTTTAAAATTTGAAAATTAATTTACCTTTTGACTTTAAAGAATATAGTATAGGTGAGAGAATGATGATTTGGAGAGATATGATAAAATTAGAGAGTAGTTTTAGTATTTAAATGATAAAATTATTTGATTTAATGGTTGATAAAATGTTTGAGTTTTAAGATAAAAATTGAGTTTATCCCAAAAACTCTTTCATCAAAAGAGGCCAATGAGAAACGTGTTGACATTGATTCTATATTTTCCACAATTTGAAAGATTATTTATGTGAATGTAAGTTTATTTAAATTAAAAAATGATAAGTATAAGACAATCAATCATGTAAGTCCATTTTTTTTTGTCCTGAACCGTTGATGTACTGAGGAGGGGATGATTTGTGTGGATTTGATTATGTATGTTTATCAATTTTTTGAGCCATTATTGAGAGATGATTTATGTGAATTTGAGTTATTTTAATTTGTAATAGAGAAAACATGTAAGTCCATATTAATTATGTGTTTTTTACTAAATAATTTATGTGAATATAAATTATTTTGTTTTATTCATAATTAATAACAGAATAAGTGTATATATATTTAATTTATTTTATTAAATAATATAATAAACATATTTACAATCACATGAAACTGTAGTATTTCTAAACTCGAATTAAAAAATATTATTAAAATTATTAATATATATATAATTATGGTATATTTTATAATATAATTTAATCTAAATTAATATTATAATAAGATATTTAAAAAAAAAGTTTTTAAACAAATTTTAAAAAAAAAATATTTGAACAAGAATAGTCTATTCAATTACAGCTTTTTTTTATTATAAACATTCACTTACTTCATTAGATTTATATATTTGAACATCTCCTAATACTCTCTCGGATCGAATCTAGGGTATAATCAATTTATAAATGTCTTTCTGGCAAATTTATTTGGTTTTGCACTTGATCTTAAATGTAATTTATTTTCTTAAATTACATTTCATTGATGTGGTCTACCTTTAATTTTAATATATCTTTAACTATACTCTTACATTTTTTGATATGTCTTTGGTATAATAAGATTGCATTTGCACTAGATCTTAAAGGTAATTTATAAAAATACTCTCTTAAATTATATTTTATTGATGTGGTTATCGTTAATCTTGATATATTTCTTTGATTTGTTTCCTTCCTCTATGAATCTAGAGATGCAATATAGATAAGACAAATAAGGCAAAAGAAAATACGAAAAGAAATTTAAATTTATTAATATAACTAGCATGTATCCCGTGCATTTGCACGAGTAATAAAAAAGAACTGTGAAAAAAATATTACGGTAAAATTTTTATGGACGGGTCAACCCACAATCCGATCCAAGTATCCATTTACTCTCACATATATCAAAATTAACCACAGCTCTCGACCCGGCAATCCGGACACTTTAAAAATTAAACATCATTATATATATATATATATATAGATTAGTTAATTAAAAAGTTGAACTTATATTGTTAAAATGTCACGCGTTTATCAAA
Source organism: Impatiens glandulifera (assembly GCF_907164915.1). NCBI lineage: Eukaryota > Viridiplantae > Streptophyta > Magnoliopsida > Ericales > Balsaminaceae > Impatiens > Impatiens glandulifera. Next base: position 9,834,504 of record NC_061869.1, on the reverse strand, counting down.
TTTTGAGTTGAATTTAAAATATAAAGTGTTATTAACCTAGTTGGTTAAAGAGTTGTACTTGTTTTTGTTAAGTTTGCAAGTTCAAAACATATCTCTAGCATTTTTAATTTTATTTTTAACCGTTTTAAATTTAAAAACGGGTCAACCCACAATCTGACCCAAGTATCCAAATTAACTACAACTCTCGACCTGGAAATCCGGATATTTTAAAAATTAAGCATCATTATATATATATAGATTAGTTAGTTAAAAAGTTGAACTTATATTAATATTAAAACGTCCCGCGTTTATCAAATTTGGTGTTGAATTTAAAATATAAAGTCTTAGTAGCCTAGTTGGTTAAAGAGTTGTACTTATTTTGTTAGGTTGCAAGTTCGAAACATACCTCTAACATTTTTAATATTATTTTTAACCGTTTTAAATTTAAAAACGGGTCAACCCACAATCCGACTCAAGTATCTAAATTAACCACAGCTCTCGACCCGGCAATCCGGGCACTTTAAAAATTAAGCATCATTATATATATAGATTACTTATTTAAAAAGTTGAACTTATATTAATATTAAAACGTCCCGTGTTTATCAAATTTGGTGTTGAATTTAAAATATAAAGTCTTTATAGCCTAGTTGGTTAAGAGTTGTATTTGTTTTGTTAGTTGCAAGTTCGAAACATAACTCTAGCATTTTTAATTTTATTTTTAACCGTTTTAAATTTAAAAACGGGTCAACCCACAATCCGATCCAAGTATCCAAATTAACCTCAGCTCTCGACCCGGCAATCCGGACACTTTAAAAATTAATCATCATTATATATATATATATAGATTAGTTAGTTAAAAAGTTGACTTATATTAATATTAAAATGCTCCGTGTTTATCAAATTTGGTGTTGAATTTAAAATATAAAGTCTTTGTAGCCTAGTTGGTTAAAGAGTTGTATTTGTATTGTTAGGTTGCAAGTTCAAAACATACCGGTCAACCCACAATCCGACCCAAGTATCCAAATTAACCATAACTCTCGACCTGGCAATCCGGACACTTTAAAAATTAAGCATCATTATATATATATATAGATTACTTAATTAAAAAGTTGAACTTATATTAATATTAAAATGTCCCGCGTTTATCAAATTTGGTGATGAATTTAAATATAAAGTCTTTGTAGCCTAGTTGGTTAAAGAGTTGTACTTGTTTTGTTAGGTTGCAAGTTCGAAACATAACTTTATATTTTTAATTTTATTTTTAACCGTTTTAAATTTAAAAATGGGTCAACCCACAATCCAATCCAAGTATCAAATTATCCACATCTCTCGACCCAGCAATCCGGACACTTTCAAAATTAAGCATCATTATATATATATATATATAGATTAGTTTGTTAAAAAGTTGACTTATATTAATATTAAAACGTCCCGCGTTTATCAAATATGGTGTTGAATTTAAGATATAAAGTATTTGTAGCCTAGTTGGTTAAAGAGTTGTATTTGTTTTGTTAGGTTGCAAGTTCGAAACATATCTCTAGCATTTTTTATTTTATTTTTACCGTTTTAAATTTAAAGGCAGGTCAACCCACAATCCGACCCAAGTATCCAAATTAACCACAACTCTGCAATCCGGACACTTTAAAAATTAAGCATCATTATATATATATATATAGATTACTTAGTTAAAAAGTTGAATTTATATTAAAATTAAAATGTCACGCGTTTATCAAATTTGGTGTTGAATTTAAATATAAAGTCTTTGTAGCCTAGTTGGTTAAAGAGTTGTACTTGTTTTGTTAGGTTACAAGTTCGAAACATAACTCTATATTTTTAATTTTATTTTTAACCGTTTTAAATTTAAAAACGGGTCAACCCACAATCCGATCCAATAATCCAAATTATCCACAGCTCTCGACCCGACAATCCGGACACTTTAAAAATTAAGCATCATTATATATATAGATTAGTTAGTTAAAAAGTTGACTTATATTAATATTAAAACGTCCCGCGTTTATCAAATTTGATGTTGAATTAAAAATATAAAGTCTTTGTAGCCTAGTTGATTAAAAAGGTGTACTTGTTTTGTTAGGTTGCAAGTTCGAAACATACCTCTAGCATTTTTAATTTTATTTTTAACCGTTTTAAATTTAAAAACGGGTCAACCCACAATCCGACCCAAGTATCCAAATTAAGTACAGCTCTCGACCGACAATCCGGACACTTTAAAAATTAAGCATCATTATATATATATATATATATATATATATATATATATATATATATATATATATATATTAGTTAGTTACAAAGTTGAACTTATATTAATATTAAAACGTCCCGCGTTTATCAAATTTGGTGTTGAATTTAAAATATAAAGTCTTTGTAGCTTAGTTGGTTAAAGAGTTGTACTTGTTTTTGTTAGGTTGCAAGTTCGAAACATACCTCTAGCATTTTTAATTTTATTTTTAACCGTTTTAAATTTAAAAACGGGTCAACCCACAATCCAACTCAAGTATCCAAATTAACCACATCTCTCGACCCGGCAATCCCGACACTTTAAAAATTAATTAAGCATCATTATATATATATATATAGATTATATAAGTATTTTTTGAACTATAATTACCATTTAAGGATAATTTAAAATAATTTAGGTTTATATAGTAGTGTTTAAATTTAAATATTGAGTTAGGTTAAAAATAGTATTTAAATAATTTTCAAAAGAAGCCCAACAAGTAGTTGGGTAGTTAGGCCTTAATGAACTAAGGTCTTAAACATTTATCTTAATTTTTTTTTATTAAAATATTTTATTATATATTTAATTAAATTTAAAATGTATATCTTTTTTAAATTATAAAAATATTATATATATATATAAAACTTAAATATTTAATATATTAAATAAAAATACATTATTTTAAAAAATAAAATAAATGATCTTCTTTTATTAAGGATGTATTTTTTTTATTGAAGATTTAGTATACCATAATAAAAATAATTAATATTTTTTGTAAATATTTTCTCATATATATATATATATAATTTTAACATATATTTAAGTTTGTTATATATATTTTTAAATTTAATTATATTTATATAATTAAATATTTTAATAATAAAAGATTGAAAAATAAAATAAAATAATAGTTTATAGCTTAAAGTTGGTATTTTTTAATTAAAATATTAAATAATTTAATTATAATAAAAAGTGATTTTAGAATTATAAAAGTGATTTCCTTATAAACATTATACCATAATTACTCTTAAATCTATTATTAAAATAAATTAATTTTCAAAACTAATATCATTTGAAAAAATAAATTGATTTTCTCCATTTCTTCACTCTCATTCTAAAAAGCTAGTTTTATAGTTTTTTTATATATATAAGAAATGGTTATTTAAGTATATATTACTTAAATACTATTAATTTGTTTAATAATAAAATTATAAAAGTATTTAAATATTTAAATAAGAAATAATTTAATATTTTTTTTAATAAATAATTATTTGATTGATAAAAAAAGAGATATTATAATTGATTTTTTTTTTTATAAAATCCCCAAACCATTAGAATAAGTCCTAATTAATTGCAATATTTTAATTTAATCCCTATTTGATTGCATGTTCTCATTTTTTTTATTCTTTAATAAAAATATGTGTATTAAATATGACAATGCATTTATCTTTTTAAATTTTTGTAATTTTAGTACCGCACATTATATTCACGGAGTCTTTAAAAATCTAACGAATGACATCGACAACAATTCTCACCTGATGTATTATAACATAATATATTAAAATTTCGGGGATTAAAAATGATTAGCACGCTCATAGTTAATACATATATTTTCATTAAAAAAAACATAATAAAACTAAAATATTACAAGGTAAGTGGATTTAGAAATGCCCTTCACAGAGTTTTTAAGTGTTGGACTTAATGGATCGTTGCCTGCATCATAATCATTCAATAATTTTAATGAGAGACATCATCTCAATATAAAAAATATTAAGTAAAGTTATTTGATTGAATCATGGACCTGAATATAATCAGTTAAATCAGTTCAAATAATGATTATGTTTGTAGAAAAATATTTCGTTCAAATAATTTGATTTAATTTTAATTTCAAAAAATCGTGAATATTGGTTCATTTGTATCAAAATCTTATTTCAATGAACATTTTAAACATAAAAAGTGATTAATGATCAAAACTACATAAGGAGGGGACTTATTGTAGTAAAAAAAATTGAGTCAATTTTCTTAAAACAAAGTATCAAAATTAACGTTTAGAGGGAAATTATAAAGTTTACCTCTTTGAAAATTTTAAAATTTCCTACAAATAGTTTAATAACACATATTTATTAATATTGCAAGAAAAGTGATTTAAGATCAATTAGAAGGTAGAATATTGTTGAAAACTTGTATGGGTCTGGTAAGATTATGTTCCGAGTTGATTTTTGTGTTGATAGAGTTTAAGATGACTATATTTATTTGACTAATTAAGTCATAAGGACTAAGGATCCATATATATGTTAAATAGGTCTCGTTTATAAATAATTATAATCTTGTTTTGACCATAATTTTTTTATTTCAACTTCAATAGTTACCTTTATTAAATTGTTGCATTTGTAATTCAGAAATCTACTCAATAGTATTTTACAAAAAAAAAAAATCTATCAAATTTTTTCATAATTAAATTGTAATTATTGCTCTTAAAATTTTTATTAATAAAATTAAGAATCAACCAAAATTAGATTAAAAACTTTTGGAGTGAGATTGAATATATACCTTATAATAATAATAATTGTTATTATTTTTAATTATATTTTATTTTATAATGTGTATCATATTTATTAATATCATAATTATTCATAGAAATGGGTTAGTTAGGTAGAACTCATATTTATTTATTTACATTTCCTTTTCATTTTGTTTATTATGAAACTAAATACATAAAAATAAAGAGAAATTTGTTTACACTACTGACATGTGTGAATGTCATGTGTGAAGTCAATATAATATCACTTGGTCTTACTTCACCGTCGAGAAACGAAAGAAAGAAGACTTCCATCTCCAAGTTTCACTCATGTGAAGCACCAAAATACCCAACAAGCATTAGCTCTTCCTGAAAAGGAGGTGATCTGACTTGCTCCCCGCCTGAATGGATAAGAGGCTCGTGGGATTGACGTGAGGGGGCAGGGATGACTATATTTCTGGGAGCGAACTCCGGGCGAATATGAAGCGCATGGATACAAGTTAGCTCGGGAAAGCATTTAAAGTTAATATCAAATATAATATTAAAAAACTTATAAGATTATAAATATTGAAAAAAAAAAACACAACTTTCATAAATAATTTAAAAATAGTAATATTAAAATATTAAAAATGTAAATAAAAATATACTTACCTACTACCTACTTATTTTTTTAAAATCTTGAAAATAAATTAGTGTGGAAAAAGTAGAATGATAATTAAAAAAAATTAGAGATTAAATATGAGAGAAAATAATATTTTGTTATTAAATAAAAGTTTGAGTTAAAAATTTATGGAGAAGTAATTTTTAGGAAATATAAAATATTTAAAGTTGGAGTGTAGAGTATTTGTAACAATGTTTAGAGTGAAGTGAATAAAATCAAATTAAATGTTGTATTTGTAATAATGAAACATTTGAAAAGTCACCCCATTGAACTTTAATAAAAAAAATATTAATATAATCGAGTATCGGATTTGTGTTTCACACCCTCTTCATCCTCGACCCCGTACCCGACCGGATACCTTCTTACCCTCTCCATGCCAACTTCGAACCCGATTTAAAATACTCGAATCTGATTATCAAGATACTCACATATATTGGACATACGGTATACGGTATCTATAGTATAATATATGTAGAGGTGGTTACCTATCTCCCCTAAAAACTGATTTGCACTTCTTAAAAGTATTTTTTAAAATACTCTCTTAAATTACATTTCATTTATGTAGTTATAGTTAATCTTCACATATCTCTTTATTTGTTTTGCTTTGATAAATCTAAAGAGTTTAAAATGGAATGTAATAGAACGAGGCAAGTAGGGCTAAAAAATATTAACTAAGGATATAATTGGTGGAAAAAAAATTATTTTGAAGGCAAATTCATTTTTCCCGGATCCAGAAGGGATTAAGAAAATAATATGCTTAAAATCAAACTAAATCCAAATATGGGTATAGTTATGAAATCTAATTTTTTTAAACCAAAATGTGAACACTAAATGTACCGACTCTTCTCCTTTTACTTCTTTTTGACAAATAGATTGAGACACTGTCTAGAACAATTTTAATCTCCCATACAGTCCAAAACAAAGGAGAAGATTTACTGTCAAAAACAGTCAATCTAATTGCCAAATGACAAAAGGAGAAGATGTTGAATGAACATTTAGGATTTAAACATTTAGGTTTAAGAAAAATAAAATTTCAGAAATATATTGGAGTTAGGTTTTAAACATACAATTTTTTGAATACCTTCAAGATCCAGAAAAAATGAATTTGTTTTCGTAATAAAATTTCATGCATCAATTATATTTATAAATTCAAACTTCTTTTCAGTACTTGCTTAAAAAGAAACAAAACATTTAGGCTTTAAACTCTCTGTTCCGAAGATGAAAGAGAGGCAACCATTGTGCACTTCTATCAATGGCAATGGCGGCTTGGCTATGCATTATCAATTTAGGGTTGAAGTGAGAATGAAGTGAGGGAGAAAACTAAAACTAAACCTAACTTATATAGTATGACTTCTATTGATGGCGTCTGTTATGTGTTATCAATTAGGGTTTAAACGATAGATAAAACTAAACCTAGTTTATATTAGTATTAAATTAATTAATTTTAATATTTTATATAAGTTGCTTTATTTAAGTATAATAATTAAGATATACCTTTACTTTAAAATTTTATAATGAATTGAAATAATATTTTTTATTATTATTTATAATTCTAGTAATTATTTTTTATTATTTTAGCTCTATATTTTTAAAATAATTATTATATCTATGTTATCAAGAATTGATTTTGATTATAATTTATATAATTGTAAAAGTTTACTTATTTTAAAATTATTAATGTTATCCATAATATATATAATACAATCTATTACTAAATTTTTAGCAAAAAAATATTATATTAAGTATATTAATTATATAAGTATCTTTTGATAGATGGTGACCATTTAATTATAAAATAATTTGAAATAATTTAGGTTTATATTGTAGTATTTAAATTGAAATAATGAGTTAGGGTAAAAAAATATTTAAATTATTTTAAAAAGAAGCCCAACAACTAATTGGGCCTTAATGAACTAAGGTTTTAAACATTATCATTATATCTAACCTAAAATTACACCCATATAGTAATTTCTATCTTTTATATTTTATTATTAAATAACTTAATATTTTAATTAAAAATAACAACTTCAAATTATTATTTTTTCTTCAGTTTTTTTATTATTAAAACATTTTAATTATATATTTAATTAAATTGAAAATGTATATCTTTTTAAAATTATAAAAATATTATATATATATAACGAACTTAAATATATTTAATATATATTAATATAATTAAACAAAAAATATTATTTTAAAAAATAAAATAAATTATATATATTAATATAATTTTAAAGTTTAATTTGTATTTTTCTATAATTAATTTGGTACCAAATTCTCGAATTTATTGGTAACTTCTATATATTTTGTTGGTATTCAAAAATTTCCTCTTTAGTGTGAAAGATTTAGTAGACCATAATAAAATTAATAATTTTTTATTTATTTTCTCTTATATAAATAATTATAAATTTTTTTAAATATAATAAATTTATATTTAAGTATATTAATATATATATATATATATATATTAATATTTAACATGTATTTAAGTTTGTTGTATATATATATATATATATATATTATTTTTATAATTTTTAAAGGTTATATATATTTTTAAATTTAATTATATTTATATAATTAAAGTATTTTATTTATAAATAAATGAAAAAAATAAAATAATGATTTATAGTTTAAAGTTGATATTTTTTAATTTAAATATTAAATAATTTAATAGTAATAAAAAGTGATTTTAGAATTATGAAGATAATTTTGTTATGAGCCGGTGGAATCATTTAATAAAATATTTTTCTATAAACATGATCATTAACTTATTTAAATCAATTTGATTGAGATTATTCATGTTTAAGATTAGTTTCAAATAAAGTTAAATCAATTGAAACTAAGAAAGTTAATTAGGTTAATTGATCGCTTTTTAATTGTCCATTTTAAAATTATTGCTAGATTATTATCAAGACTTGGGTCAAGAAGTCAAGCAATGGTTAATGGTTGGCCTAATCTGGCCATTGGATCCAATAAATAGATAATAAAGAATTAAAAGTCAATTGAAAATATAAAGAAAATAAATAAATAACCACTAGTGCAAGAAGAAAATGTCATGTGGGTTAAATTTGACAACTGTGTTTATATTTTAAATCTTCGCAATTTTAGTACCCATATTATAATAATGGATTCGGGTGTTTAAAAATCTTGTGAGGATTTCTCGTTATCGGATACATGTCCGATAACACATGTTGTTGGACAATTAGTGTTTACCTCGTCAACAACATAGATTTAACGAATGACATTGCGAGAAATCTTTACAAGATTTTTAAACACCTAAATCGATGTATTATAATATGCAATATTAAAAGATAAGCACATTGTTACCTTTATTACACATATTTTCATAAAACATAAGAAAACGAAAATATTGCAAGGAGAGGGGATTTAGAAATGGTCGATCATGAGTTTTAGGTGTTGATTGGCTTTTAGAGTCCATCTTTGTTAGTCATATATTATTGGACTTAATAGATTGGGTCAACCCTAACTTACCCTAAATCTCAATAATAAGACTCGTCTTAATATAAAAAATAGCAAGTAAGGTTATTTAAAATTAATAATAAACGTGAATATTTTTAATTAAATTAGTTCAAATAGGTCATATAATCATGTTTATAGAAAAAATCAAATGATTTAATTAAATTTCTGAAAAATCTTGAAATATTGATTCAATTTGTATCAAAATCTTACTTCAATGTACATTTTAAACATGAAAAAGATATTAGGGATCAAAACTGCTTTTGTGGAGGAGAAGACAAAAAAAAAATTGACCCTAAAAGTGTTTCTTAAACAAATGACCAAAATTAAAAGAATGAAAAATATATTATTGTTTAACATTTGGCTGGAAATAAAAAAGTTTACCTCTTTGAAAATTTTGAGCTTTAGGGCAAAATATAGAAGAATAACAATCCATTCAAATGATTAATTAAATGTTGTCGAAAACTTTAATGAGTTTTATTAAAATTGTGTTGCGAGCTAATGGAGTTTATGATGAATATATTTATTTAACTAATTATGACATAATGACTAAATTAAAGTCAATTAAGATCCATATACATGTTATGTCTTTCGTTTAAAAGGTATTAGAGTTTAAATTTAAATCTCAAATAAGCCTTTATCAAAATAATATTTGTGGAAATATCTCAAAAAAAATTTGGAATCATTTTCTAATTTTTTAGAATTTTTAAAAATGGTTTAAGGATCCAAAATTACAAAAATAATTTGTAATTTTAAAATTGAAACCAAATAGGCCTTAGGACCGATGTCCCAGGTCTTACGTTCGTTTTATTCAAACAAATGATCGAAGTTTATTTTTAGAGTTTAATTAAGTATAAGGAGTTTGTCAATAGTTTCATTATACTTCATATACACTCCATATACTTGACTAATATGAAACATGAACAATGAACATTTATTTGACCCATTTAAGAATTTAATATTTTTAAATTGAAGTATCAAACATGATCAAAATGGTCATTTACATTTCCATTTCATTTTGTTTAAAAGAGTTATAATAGAAAAGTATTGGACAAGGCCTAAGGAGATAGGTAGGTTCTCATGGTTTGGCCACCAACTTACAATGAAACTAAATACATAAAAAGAAAAAGAAAAAGATAGTATCTCCCTCTCCTGACATGTCATTATTGTCCATTTGTTTGATCTGTTGTTGATGTATTGAAGGATGAATTATATTTTGGTGAATCTGAATCATTGATATAGGGATGGGATGATTAATGTAGATTTGAGTTTACTTTAATTTAAAAATGCTTCAACATGTTTATGGCCAAATTTATTCCCTTTGTTAGTCTGGCATAATAAGGGACAGTCTTTTTTTTAATATTTTGGTTCAAATTATGCGTCTGATTGAATTTGTCGCATAATTAATAATTAAGTATGTTTGTAGATTATGTGTTTAACCCTTGTTGTTATATTTTTTTTAATTTAAAAATGACAGTAGAAGTAGAGGTAAAACATATATAAATGGATATTATTTATGTATGTTTACAATTTTTTTTTTAACTGTTGATGTAGCTAGTGATGTTTAATTATGTATTTTCTATCTATCTATCACCACTGATATAGTGAGGTTATTTTGTTTTATTCATAGTTAATAACAAGAATAACTGTATCAAAATTCAATAGTAAAAAACACTTATTATTATAAAATTGATTTTTTATGGGAAAAAATGTAAAAGCAATAAGAATTTAAATATAAAATCTCTATTTAAATTATTTTGTTAAATAATATAGTTAAATTTGATGAATTTGTTTATCTTTGTTACAATAATTAATTAATTAATGTCTACTTCCTAAATATGTTTTGCACTTAAATCTTAAAGATACATTATAAAAAATGCTTTCTTAAATTACATTTTATTGATGTGCTTTTCTTTAATCTTGATATATCTTAAAGAGATGAGGCAAATAGGGCTAAGGAAATTGCTGAAAAAAAGTTTGCAGCTAGTGATTCGACTGGTGCAAAAAAATTTGTTATGAAAACAAATTTATTCTTCCGGATCTTGAAAATATTGAGAAAATAGTAGGCTTAAAACTTAACTCCAATTATGGATATAGTTATGAAATGTCATTTTTTTTAACCTAAATGTTGAAAGTTGAAACCATAAATGTCCAGACTCATCTCTCTTTACTTCTTTTGGCAAATATATTGAGACACTATTCAAAATAATCTTCGTCTTGCATATAGTCCAAAATAAAGGAAAAGATACAATGTCCAAAACACTCAATCTATTTGTTCCGAAATGCCCAAAAGGAAAAGATGAAAAAAATGAAATTTGAAGTTAGGTTTTAAACCTGTCATTTTCCGAATTTCTTCAAAATCTTGGAAAAATGATTTGTTTTTATAAAAAAAAAAAAAAATTCTTTCATCAGTTAAATCTTTAGATGCAATTTTTTTCAGCAATTTCTTTAACCTTACTTGACTCTAAATTGATAAAAGAAACAAATTAAAAAAGAAATATATCAAGATTAACTATTAAAATCAAATATTTAGGGTTGGAAGATGAAAGAGAGGCAACTGGGCTCTATCATGACAAACTACAATTATGTGTTATCAATTGAGGGTTAAAGTGAGAGAGAAAACTAAAACTAAACATAACTTATATAGTACTAAATTAATTAATTTTTAAGTGGCGGATCAATAACTTCTATTGATGGCGGAGGCAATTTAGGGTTAGAGTGAAAGAGAAAACAAAAATTAACCTAACTTATATAACATTAAATTAATTAATTTTTTTAGTTTATTGCTTTATCTAAATATAATAATTAAGATATACTTTAATTTTTAAATTTTTTAATAAATTGAAATCATATTTATTTTTTTAATATTATTTATAATTCTAGTAAATATTTTTTTATTACTTTAACTCTATATTTTTTAAATAATTATTATATCTATTTCATCAAGAATTGATTATATTTTAAACTATATAATTTTACAAGTTTACTTATTTTAAATATAAAAAATAGGATAAAAATGTATATTTTAAAAGGTAAACTTAGATATTTAGTTATTAATTAGATAAAAAAAAAGTAAAAAAAAAAAATTTTGAGCTTATTACTATTAAATAAAGATAAGTCTAACTGTTAAGCAACATAAAAAAAATCTTACACTAATCATTAATATTAGTTAATTTTTTATATAAGTATTTCTTTAATAATATTTTTAATATTAATGTTATCCATAATATATATAATACAATCAATTACTAAATTTTTAGCCAAAAATATTATATTAATTAAATATTAATTGTATAAGTATTTTCTGAGCAATAGTTATCATTTAATTATATGAAATTTGAAATAATTTAAGTTCATGTTGTAGTGTTTAAATTGAAATAATGAGTTAAAGTAAAAACAATATTTAATTTGTTTTTTAAAAAAAAGCCCAGGAAGTAGTTGGGCCTTAATGAATGGGCGTGTTTGGTGGGTGATTTTGTACTAAAAAATGAGAAATAAATTAAATATGAATGTTCGGGGAATGAAAATTTATTTATTTCTTCGAGAGTCATTCAATACCTTCGGGAGTCATCCAATTCCCTCAAAATAGTTTGGGGAATGACAATCTATTTATTTTTCTCTCTCCTCTGTGATTTCATCTTCATTCACATTTTTACTTTTCATATTTTTTTTTAACAAATTAGATATGATTTAATATTTAATAAGTAATTTTGATTCTCATTTAATTAATTTTTTTAGTATAAAATAATAATATTTTTAAATAATTATAAAAAATGAGCTTAATTTATATAAACACTTAAAATTTATAATATAAATAAACCAAATTACATCGATAATAATTAATAAATATATACATATATATATATATAAAGAAAATAAAAAATTAAATATAAAATTTATTACTATTTTTTTACTTTGAATAATTATTATTTTTTCTTATTTATTTATTTAATTATATATATATATATATTGAGTTAATTAGTTTATTTATATATTTTTTAATTGAATAATAATAGGAAGAGGATAAACAAAATTATTAAAATTTATAAATATATTAAATTATAAATATATACAAAAATTAAATATAATAATTAATAATTATTTTACACATTTATCAACCTCAATCGTTTCTTTATTTGAACCAAGTAACCCTAAAGTTTTAAACATTTATCTTAGAATTATATATCTAACCCTAAAATTACACACTTATAGTAATTTCTCTCTTTTATTTTTTATTATTAAATTACTTAATATTTAATTAAAAATATCAAATTCAAACATTTATTCCATTTTTCAGTTTTTTTATTAAAATATTTTAATTATATATTTAATTAAATTTAAAATGTATATTTTTTTATATTTTAAAAAAATTATATATATATATATATATATATATATATATATATATATATATATATATATATATATATATATATAACCAACTTAAATATATTTAATATATATTAATATACCTAAATAAAATATATTATTTTTAAAAATATAATAAATGATATATATTAATATATTTTTAAAAGTTTAATTTGTATTTTTCTATAAACATGACACTAAATTCTTGAATTTATGGGTAACCTTTATATTAAGGATGTATTTTTTATTTGATATTCAAAAATTTCTTTTATTGTGAAAGATTTAGTAAATCATAATAAAAAATAATTAACAATTTTTATATTCATTTTATCTTATATATATAATTTTAAATATTTTTTAAAACAAAAAATTTATAATTAAGTATATTAATATATATATATATATATATTTAATATGTATTTAAGTTTGTTATATATATATATATTATTTTTATAATTTTAAATGGTAATATATATTTTTAAATTTAATAATATTTATATAATTAAAATATTTTAATAATAAAAAAATGAATAAAATAAAATAATGGTTTATAGTTTAAAATTGGTATTTTTAATTAAAATATTAAATAATTTAATAGTAATAAAAAGTGTCTTAGGATTATGAAGGTGATTTTGTTATAAACATTTTACTATAATTATTTTTAAATCCATTATTACAATAAATTAATTTTCAAAACTAATCTCATTTTCAAAAGGAATTGATTTATTTAAAAAATATTGTTGAATTTTAATTATGAGGAGGTAAAACGTTTTGATAAATATTAGAGAGTATTAATAAATATTTTTTAAAATATTTTTTTTTAATAAATTAAATTATGTAATTAATAAGAATGTGAATAAAATAATGTTGAATTAAAAAGAAACAAACTTGAATACCTTATACTTTCTTATTTCACGACCAAACTTAAACCATAAACATTTATTTTATTTTTATTGTTTGTTGAAGAAACACTCTTAACATTTTATTTTTATTTTTACAACAGAGCCCCTTCATATGTAATATTGAATCTGTGGAACCATTTGAATGCGATATTTTTTTTTATAAACATGATCATTAACTTATTTAAATCAATTAGATTGAGATTTTTTATGTTTAAGATTAGTTTCAAATAAAATCAGGTCAATTCAAACTAATAAAGTGAGGTTAATTGATTAATTTTTAATTATCAATTTATTGTCTCACTTGGTTTAAAATTATTGCTTGATTATTATCAAGACTTGGGTCAAGCAAGGGTTGGCCTAATCCCCATTGGATCTAATAAATAGCTAATAAAGATTTAAAGGTCAATTAACACCCAAAAACGTAAAGAAAATAAATAAATAACCACTAGCGTAAGTAGAAAATCACGTCCATTTCTAGTTCATTTCTAATCCCGTTTAATTGTCTATGTGTTAAATGTGACAATATGTGTATCTTTTTAAATCAATTTAGTACCGCACATTATAATTATCATAATTATCAGATTCGGATAACATTGCATGAAATCCTTACAAGATTTTTTAATACCCAAATATTATAATGTGCGATAATAAAATATAAGAAAGAGGATTTAGAAATGGTCAGTCATGAGTTTTAGGTGTTAAATGACTTTTTAAAGTTCATCTTTGTTAGTCATTTATTGGACTTAATGGATTGGGTCAACTCTAACTTGACCTTAAATCTCAATAATAAGACTCATCTTAATATAATAAAATATTAGATAAAGTTATTTGAAATGAATCATTAACGTGTTTATAATTAAACTAGTTCAAATATGTCATATGATTATGTTTATAGAAAAATTAAAATGATTTGATTTAATTTCTGAAAAATCTTGAAATATTGATTCAATTTGTATCAAAATCTTGCTTCAATGTGCATTTTAAACATGAAAATTGATTATGGATCAAAACTGCATGTGGAGGGGAAGAAAAAAAATTGAGAGCCAAAAGTATTTCTTAAACAAACAACCAAAATTATAAAAATGAAAATATATTATTGTTTAACGTTTGTCAGGAAATTTACCTTTTTCGAAATTTTGAACTTTCTGGCAAAATAGGCTCAGAAGAATGACGATCAATTCGATTAATAGAATGTTGCGAATTGATCTTTGTGTTAATGGGGTTTAAGATGAATATATTTATTTGACTAATTAGGTCATAATGACTAAATGTTAGGTCTCTCGGTTAAAAATAATTATAATTTCGTTTTGATCATAACTTTTTTATTTCAACTTCGATCGTTATCATTCTTAAATTTTTGCGATCGTAATTCAAAATTTTACTACATATTATTTTGCATAAAAAAAGAAATTATTTCATTTTTTTCCTGTAACTAAATTGTAATATTTTTTTGATTCATTAGGTCATAATGACACTCGATCAATTGAAGTCAATTAGGATCCAAATAAGTGTTAAGTGTTTTCTAAAAATAATTATAATTTCTTTTGATCATAATTTTTTATTTCATCTTCGATAGTTACAATTATTAAATTATTGCGTTTGTATTTCAGAAATCTACTATATAGTATTTTTTTTAAAATATATATATTATTTTTTTAAAAATTCGTAATTAAATTGACATTATTATTCTTAAAATTTTAATTAACAAAATTAAGAGTCAACCAAAATTAGATTAAAAACTTTTTGAGTGAGATTGACACTAATAAAAACCGTACCCGAGCACTTAGGCTAGATATTATGGTTGGATTTCTATTTACCCATTTCACCTCCTCATTGGAGGAGTGCATCCAGCATTTATTCAGTTACAACTATTATAACTATTAGAGAATTAATATAAATCAATTTTTGTGAATAACAAAAAAAAAATGAAACAAAACAGAACTTGAAAACATAAATCTCACAATAATATTTAGCTCAATTGGATCTTGAAGGATGCTGGATCTGTTCTGAGATCATAACATTTATTTGGAGACTGTAAATACTCTACAAGCTCAACATCATAAAAATAAACTAAAAATATACCCACACAAAAAAACTCTTACCATAATATATAATACAATCTACCGTATTATTAATTTTTTAGCCAAAAATATTATATTAAGTAAATATTAATTATATTTTATAAATATTTTTTGAGCAACTGTTATCAACTAAATAAGGGACAATTTGAAATAATTTAGGTTTATTAATTAATAACACAACTATACTTATTTTTTTCGATTCAATATCTTTTCTCGATAACACATTCTAAAATCCTGTCTTTAATGACAGTTCGTGTGATCCGAAATTGGTCGGCACATGCAATACCTTCCTCTCAAATCCTAAGTGGGACGAAGAATCAAAATCGTAAGCTTAACCCGTACACTTTTTAGAAAAAAAGTTCTTTTAGTCGATTACTTTAATTTGTGAGGTTGGAGTTCAGGGACTTGGATGGAAGACCTATATGTGATAACGCCTGCTATTGGTCTCGCCATATTGGCAACGTTGTGCGGAAAGAAGAGTTGGTGCCACATTGTTTAAAAAATTGGTCTGAACTCTCCCAATCCCAATTGAACCATATATGGCAGTCTATCTCCGTGAGTTCTATATTTTTTAACGTGTTATCTTATAATTTGAAACTTTTAAATCCTAAAATATGTTGTTATTTTTCAGGATCCTTTCGAGAGTTCAACAGACATTCCCATTGAAGCCTATAGAGATAAGACGATGCCACAAGTAAAGAAGGCATGGGATAGGTGGAGATATGCGAACAAGAAGACTTACATCGACCCGTATATTGATGACGAGGACAAAATAGGAACAAACCCTCATCCGAAATTTTATGGCAAAGATTGGAATTATTTGCTTGACAATCACTACTTCACGTCTGAATTTAAGGTGTAGTACATAGTCGTATATATATCATTATATGTGTTTTTTGACTATTAACTAACAACTACTATCTTATAATTGTAGAAAAGAAGTAAGACTAACGCTGACAACAGAAAGAAATTGATGTACCCCCACCACACCGGCAACAAACCATTTTCGTAGAAAGAACGAGATATGGTAATTTTTAGTTAAAGTATTCAATTTACATATTATCTAACATATGATATATGTATGTTATTTGTATATAGGAGAGGGAGATGGGACACCCCCCTAGTCAAGCAGAGTTCTTTCTACAAACACACACTAGGAGAGCGACTGCCGATGATCCGACTCTCACGCCTTCTCCGCTCGTTCAACAGGTCGTCGTAAGTTGTTATTATTTCTATCATTTTAGTTTGAATGTCTAAGTTTAAAATTACTAACATTAATGTTGTAAATGATTGTAGTCTGTGATGTGTGAGCGGCTAGAAACAAATCCTAATTTGTCGTCGCTCGAGGTGTTTAAGTCTGCTTTAGGACGATAGGGACACGAGAGGGTGACAGGGATGGGATCGGGTATACATCCCACTCACTTCATACCCGATCAAAGGGGAAGTTCTTCTTCAAGCGTCAACTCGCGTGTGTCACAACAAACGCTGATGGAGGAGAACAAGATTCTGCGAGAAGAGTTGAATATGATACGCGCAGAACAGGAAGCACAAAAGGAGGCATATGAAGCACAAAAGGAGGCACAAGAGCAAATGATTAACGATATCCAGGCGGAGGTGTGCGCACAAAAAGAAGCTTTCGAGGCGTTCATGTCTATGATTTCCCTTCCCCCTAAACCTTAATAAGTGATTCACATTACAATTTAATTTCAAAATTTTGTATTACTATTTAGTATTTTGTTGAATTTGGATTTCATTTTATTTAAGAATTGTTTTTTTTGTATTGTCTTTTTTTTCGTAAAAATATTTAAAACAGGTTTTGTGAAAATAAAAAAATAATCGTGGTTTTTTAATTTTTTTAAACACGACGTTATCAAAGCCGTGGTTAATAATACTGTATTATTAACCACGACTTTGGTAACGTCGTGGTTAATAATACTGTATTAATCACCACGGCTTTGGTAACGCCGTGGTTAATAATACTGTATTATTAACCACGGTTTTGGTAACGCCGTGGTTAATAATATTGTATTATTAACCACGACTTTCTCCACATAAAGTCGTGGTTAATAATCAAAAACTTTTAACATCGAGATTTATAGTGTCCACGAACGACGGCTTTGTTCGCCGACGTTAATAATCATTAACATCGGCAATAAAGCTTTTTTAACGACGGTTTTCACCGTCTTTAATAGTCTTTTTTTTTTCTAGGGATCAGTCAGTTTATCACACATTTCAAATAGGCAAAGCACTAAAAGGAGATAATTGGAAAATATGAACAATCAAATTGAAGACGATTAAGAGATAAATGAAACTATCGGTAAAACATGAAGGTGTAATTGTTCAGACAAAGCTTACAAGACTGATCTCTTTCTTTTTTTTAAAAACCGCCCGTCTAATAAAACTCACCTCATAACAAACCCTCTCTCCTTAGACCTAAAACTAAAATAACCCTTCATCTTTTCCTTCTTTTTCATTCAGACTATCAACTTTTAGATTACTATTTTCCATCCCAAAACTCCTGTTCGGGCCTGCTCTTTGAATTTGGACTTTTGGGTATGATCTCTTGGGCTGGACTTAACCTGCAAAAATAAAATATATCTATTATATAATTTATTATTAATATTATGTCGATTTATTTTATTTATTCGAAACATTTATATATTTTCCCACGGGTTAGAAATTAGTGTCTACAACAACGGACCATTAAAAGACCGTAGTTTTGTTTTTGTTTTTAGAAAAAAGGACTTAGTCATTTCATTAAAAAGTTTCAAAAAAGAAAAAAAAATAGGAATTACAAATCAAATAAATAAATACAAACAAATTAATTACAACTTTCAAACAAACAATAAATGTTTAAATTGAAATAATGAGTCTTGACCTATTTTATTAGTTATTTATTGGACTTGATGAATTGAGCCAACCTAACTTAACCCAAAATCTGCATCATAATCATTCAATAATTTCAAATAATGAGAACATCATCTCAAATCTCAATATAAAAAATGATCAACAAAATTAGATTAAAAAAAATTTTAGAGTGAGATTGAATGTCTACCATAATAATAATAATAATTGTTATTATTTTTTATTTTATTTTAGAATGTGTATCACATTTATTAATATCATAATTATTCATAAAGAATGCGTTAGTTAATAATAATAATTATTATTAATTTTAATGTATATCATATTTATTAATATCATAATTGTTCATAGAAATGAGTTAGTTAGCTAGAATTCATATTTATTTATTTACATTTCCTTTTCATTTTGTTTATTATCTAATAGAAAAGTATTGACTAAGAAGATAGGTAGTAGGTTCTCATGGTTTGGAAAATAGATGTTTGGCCACCAGCTCAAAACTAAATACATAAAAATAAAAATAATTAATATTTTGAACCGTTGATATCTTGATTGATGATTTTTGATTTATATTGATTTGAGTTTATTTAATTTAAAATATGAGAGTAGAAGTTGAAGTAAATGTAAAATAGAAAATTTGGAAGTGGATATTAATTGTGTATGTTTACCAAATTTTTTTAGTAGATACTTAATTATGTATTTTCTATTAATTTTTTGAACAGTTTATTTTATTCATCGTTACTAACAATAATATGTTTATCAAAATTCAATAGAAAAAACATTTATTATTATAAAATTGATATTTTTTATGAGAAAAAATGTAAAAACAATAAGAATTTAAATATAAAAACTCTATTTAAATTATTTTGTTAAATAATATAATGAACATATTTACACACACATGAAACTGAAGTGTAATTGAATTCTGAATTTGAATAAAAAATGTTGTTAATATTATTAATATAATATATATAATTAACGTATATTCTATAATATCATTTAATCTAAATCAATATTGGAATAAAATATTTATAAAAAACAAGTTTTTAAACAAATTTAAAAATAATAAAATTTGACTGTTCCATAATTTGTCTTTATAAATTCCAAAAATTTTCATATATGAAGAATGAAACAAACCCTCTCGATGGAATGTGTAGTTTCAACTTTCAATCCTGTTTTCCCTCTTTCACAATTTCTAATATAATATCAACTATAGATTAAGTGTAAAATAAGATTAATCCATTCATTTATAGCTTTTTTTTTATTATAAACACTCACTTACTTCATTAGATTTATATATTTGGATTTTGGATCTAGGGTATAATCATTTTCTTATCTTCAATGCATGCTATTTTACACTTTCTAAATTTTGTTTATCAATGTCTTTTCCGACAGATTTATTTGGTTTACATTTGATCTTAAAGTTACTTTACTTTATTAAATTTCATTTTATTGAGATTTGTTATCTTTAATCTTCATATATCTCTAATGGGTACTCTTTAATCTCAACAATTTGAAATGAATGCATTGTTTTTACGTCTTTATTTGTATAGTTAAATATGATGAATTTGTTTATCTTTGTTACAATAATTAATTAATGTCTATTGCAATGAAATCTATTTTGCACTTAAATCTTAATTAAATGTACTTTATAAAAAATGCTTTCTAAATTACATTTTATTGATGTGATTAAATTTAATCTTGATATGTCTTTAAAGAGTACTGTTTTGATTTGTTTCTTTTTATGAATTTAGAGATTTTATAATGGAATGTAACAAAGATGAAGCAAATAGGGCTAAGGAAATTGCTTGCAGCTAATGATAGAACTGGTGCAAGAAATTTTGTTATGAAAACAAATTCATTATTTCCTAATCTTGAAAATATTCAGAAATAGTAGGTTTAAAACTTCAACTCCTATTATGGATATAGTTCTGAAATATCATTTTTTTAAATGTTGAAATCATAAATGTTCAGACTCATCTCCCTTTAGTTTTTTTGGGCATTGAGACACTATCCAAAACAATCTTCATCTTGCATATAGTCCAAAACACTCCATTTATTTTCCAAATGCCAAAAAGGAGAAGATGTTGAATGAACATTTAGGGTTTAAACATTTAGGTTTTAAAAAATGAAATTTCATAACTATATATTGAAGTTAGGTTTTAAACATGCCATTACTGAATTCCTTCAAAATCTTGGAAAAATGATTTGTTTTCATAACTGTAAACTTCTTTCAGCAATTTCTTTAACCCTACTTGACTCATGTTTATTGTATTACATTTTGAAGAAATCTCTAGATTCATAAAACAAAACAAATTAAAAAATATATATATATCAAGGTTAACTATTACCACATCAATGAAATGTCGTTGTGCTCTATCATGGCGCCAGCGGCTACTATGTGTTATCAATGGTTGAAGTGAGAGAGCAAACTAAACCTAGGCGGTTACTATGTGTTATCAATGGTTGAAGTGAGAGAAAACTAAACCTAAACCTAACTTATATAGTATTAATTAATTTTAAGTGGCGGACTTCTATCGATGGCGGCTGCAATTTAGGGTTTAGGGTTAAAGGGAGAGAAAAAACTAATACTAAACCTAACTTATATAATATTAAATTAATTAATTTTAATTTTGTTAGTTTATTGTTTTATCTAAACATAATAATTAAGATATACTTTAACTTTTAGATTTTATAATAAATAGAAATCATATTTTTTTATTTATTTTTCTCAATATTATTTATAATTCTAATAACTATTTTTTATCACCTTAACTCTCTATATTTTTGAAATAATAATTATATTTATTTTATCAAGAATTGATTCTAATTCTAAGTTATATAATTTTAGAAGTTTACTTATTTTAAATATATAAAAAATAGGATAAAAGGTATATTTTTAAAAGGCAGACTTAGATATCAAATTATTAATTAAATAAAAAAGGGATTACAAAGAATCTAAAAAAAATAATTTTGGGACGAAACTGTTAAATAATGATAATCAACAAGTTAAGCATCATACCAAAAAAAAAAATACTTTAAACTAATAACTCATATTAGTTAATTTTTTTATATAAGTATTTGTTTTAATTGTATTATAAAATATTTTTAAATTATTAATGTTATCCATAATATATATATAATACAATCTATTACTAACTTTTAGCAAAAAAAAATATTATATTAAGTAAATATTAATTATATAAGTATTTTTTGAGTGATGGTTACCATTTAATTATAGGACAATTTGAAATAATTTAAGTTTAGATGATAATTATATAAGTATTAATTTTTTTCAAAAGAAGCCCAACATCTAGTTGGGGCTTAAATGAAATAAGGTTTTAAAAATAATATCTCATATATAGTAATTTCTATATTTTATTTTTTAATATTAAATAACTTAATATTTTAATTAAAAATACAAACTTCGAATTATTATTTTTTTCAGTTTTTATTATTAAAATATTTTAATTATATATTTAATTAAATTTAAAATGTATATATTCTTAAAATTATAAAAATATTATATAAATATATATAACAAACTAAAATATATTTAATATAATTAAATAAAAATATATTATTTTAAAAAATAAAATAAATTATATACATTGATATATTTTTAAAAGTTTAATTTGTATTTTCTATAAACTTGATACCAAATTTTCGAATTTATTGATAACCTTTATATTAAAAATGTATTTTTTATTGGTATTTAAAAATTTCTTTTATTGTGTAAAATTTAGTAGACCATAATAAAATAAATAAATTTTTATTTTAAATAATTTTAAAAATAAAAAAGTTTACATTTAAGTATATTAATATATATATATATATATTATTTTTATAATTTTAAAAGGTTATATATATTTTTAAATTTAATTATATTTATATAATTAAAATATTTTAATAATAAAAAATGAAATAAAATAAAATAATGGTTTATAGTTTAAAGTTGGTATTTTTGAATTAAAATATTAAATAATTTAATAATAATAAAAAGTGATTTTAGAATTATGAAGGTAATTTTCTTATAAACATTCTACTGGAATTACTCTTAAATATATTATTATAATAAATTGATTTTCAAAATAATCTCAATTTTAAAAGAATTTGATTTTCTCCATTTATTTTCTCCCTCTAAATTACTTACGAAAATAAAAACTATTGAAGCAAGTATGATGTTAGTTTTTTCTTATAGATAAAATCTTATTGAAAAAAAATAAAAATCTAATTTGATATAATTTAGAAAAAAAAAACTAATTATTTAAGTATATATTACTTAAATCCTTTAATTTGTTTAATAATAAAAGTATAAAAATATTTAAATAGGGATAATATAAAATATAATAATTTGATTGATAAATATCCTTCAAATATAATAATTTGATTAATAAATAAAATGAGGTAAATTTTTTTGATAAATATTTGAAGAGTATTAATATATAATAATAATAAATATTTTTTTAAATAAAAAATTGTTTTAGTTAAAAAATTAAATTGTGTTATTATTAAGAGTAAATGAAATAATATTGAATTTAAAAAAACAAATGGTAGACATTAGACTTCCTTATTTCACGAGAAAACTTAAATCATAAACATTTATTATTTTAAAGTTATTTATTATCATCAAATTTAAAATTATTGCTTGATTATAATCAAGACTTGGGTCAAGTAAGGGTTTGCCTAATCTGACCATTGAATCCAACAAATAGCTAATAAAGACTTATTCTAAATAAATAATTACCAGCGCGAAAGACGAAAATCACGTCCATTTCCAATTTACGTTTAATTGCACTATTTTTTTTCTTTTATTCTTTGATAAAATCTTATATGTTAAATGTGACCTTGTGTGATTATAAGGAGTTAAAAGTAAATAAAAAAATAAAACAAACAAACTTAAAAAGTATTAATATATAATAATAATAATAAAAATATTCCAAAATAAAATAAAATATAATAATAATAATATATATTTTTTGAAATAAAAAATATATTAATATTTTAATTAACAATTGATAAATATGATGAATCAATGTTAAATTAAAAGAAATTATTATCCGGAATTAATTTTGATGGTCTAATTATTTGAATGAGATATTTTTCTATAAACATAATCATTAACTTATTTAAATAAATTTGATTGAGGTTTTCATGTTGAAGATTAGTTTCAAATAAAGTTATGTTAATTGATCCTTTTTTTAATTATCCATTTATTGTCTCACTTTGTTCAAAAATTATTGCTAGATTATTATCAAGACTTTGAAGCAAGGGTTGACCTTCCTAAACTGGCCATTGGATCCAATAAAAATGTAATAAAGAAAACATCTAAAAATGTAAAAAATATATATAAATAACAACTAGTACATGAAGAAAACTTAAATCTACAATGTGTAGTGCATATTATAATTCGGGTAATAATAAAAATATTGTGAGGCAAATACTTTCTTAAATCACATTAAATTTTTATGGTTAATATTGATATATTTTATTTGTTAGACAAATAGGGTAAAAAGAGATTGGTGAAAAGAAATTTGAAGGGATATAATTGGTGTAAGAAAATTTGTTATTAAGCAAATTTATTTTTCCCGATCAGTAAATCAGGAAATGGTAGGTCTAAAACTTAACTAAGTTTAATATGAATAAAGTATTACATTATATAAATATAATAATTAAAATATACTTTAACTTTTAAATTTTATAATAAATTGAAATTATATATTTTTTTTATTTTTATTTATATATATTTTTTCAATATTATTTGTAATTCAAGTAATTATTTTTTATTACTTTAACTCTCAAATTCTTCAAAATAATTATTATATCTATTTTATCAAGAATTGATTATAATTCTAAGTTATATAATTTTAAAAGCTTACTTATTTTAAATATAAAAAAAGATACATTTAAATGAATTTTAAAAAAGATAAAAAAAAAATATTTTTTAAAAGATAAACTTAGATGTTAAATTATTAATTAGATAAAAAAAGATTAAAAAAATCTAAAATTAATAATTTCAGGGCTTATAAAAAATAATACTCTACAAGTTAATTATCGTAACAAAAAATAATAGTAACAAAAAAAACTTAAACAATATTCATATTAGTTAAATTTTTTATATAAGTATTTATTTTAATTCTATTATAAAAAAATTATTAATGTTATCCATAATATATATATAATACAATATTTTACTAAATTGTTAGCCAAAAAAATATTATATTAAATATTAATATTAATTATATAAGTATATTTTTGAGCGATTGGTTACATTTAATTATAGGACAATTTGAAATAATTTAGATTTATATCGTAGTGTTTAAATTAAAATAATGAGTTAGTATAATAACAATATTTAAATTATTTTCAAAAGAAATCCAACAAGTAATTGGGCCTTAATGACCTAATGTTTTAAACATTTATCTAAAGATTATATATCTAACCCTTATATTACACCTATATAGGAGTAATTTCTCTCGTTTATTATTTATTATTAAATTACTTAATGTTTTAATTAAAAGCAACAACTTCAAACATTTATTCTTTTTTTAGTTTTTTTTATTATTAAACTATTTTATTATATATTAAATTAAATTTGAAATGTATATCTTTCTAAAATTATAAAAATATTATATATATATATATATAAGTGATAGAGAGAGGAAATTTGGTAATGAATGACTTGACAATGTAAAAGTGAGAGGAAAGAGAAAAATTATTTGATTTTAAGATTATGCCAAGTCATTCCCTCCTCCCTCACCTAATCATTTCTTATTCGCTAAAAAAATCAAATAATTTTTTTTCTCTCTTTCCTCCCACTTTTACATTTTTCAACCAATGAAGAAGGTGATGTCAAGTCATCCCTCACCAAATTCTCTCTCTCTATATATATAGCATAATCTTATTCGTTGAAAAATTCAAATAATTTCTCTCTTTCCAATTTCTCTCTTTCCTCCCACTTTTACATTTTCCAACAGAAGTCATTCCCTCATCAAATTCCCTCTCTCTGTCACTCCTTATATATATATATATATATATATATATATATATATATATATATAACACAAACTTAAATATATAATATACTTAAATAAAAATGTATTATTTAAAAAAATAAAATAAATTATATATATATATATATTAATAAATATATTTGTAAAAGTTTGTATTTTTCTATCAAATTCTCTAATTTATTAGTAACCTCTATATTAAGGATGTATTTTTTTGGTATTGATATTCAAAAATTTCTTTTATTGTGAAATATTTAGTAGAGCACAACAAAAAAATAATTAATAATTTTTATATTCATTTTCTCTTATATATATATAATTATAAATATTTTTAAAAATATTAAATTTGTATTTAAGTATATTAATATATATATATATGTCTGTTATATATATATTATTTTTATAATTTAAAAAGGTTATATATATATTTTTAATTTAACTATATTTTATATAATTAAAATAATTTAATAATAATAAATAAAATAATGGTTTAAAGTTTAAAGTTGGTATTTTTAATTAAAATATTAAATAATTTAATAGTAATAAAAAATAATTTTAAAATTGTGAAGGTGGTTTGTTATAAACGTTCAACTCTAATTACTCCTACCTCCATTATTACAATAAATAAATTTTCAGAACTAATTTAATTTTTAAAAGAATTTGATTTTTTTCATTTCTTCTCTCTAAATCAAACAAACAAAAATCTACTTAAGGGAAAAATTACTCTTTAGTGATACTCTTTATTTGAGAAATTTGAAGAAATGACTAAAGAATGACTTATTTGTATCCATGGTTGTTAAAATCTTGGAGAAGAAATGTTAAAATTTTAAAAAAGAAATGAGCTGAAATTGTATTATTGAAAAATGTTAATCAAACAATTACACATCTCTCCTATATAGGAGTTCAATACTAACTAATTAACCAAACTAAGTAATCATTCTTACAACTAATTAATACTTTTAATTACTAACTAATTAACGGTTTAATAAAACGTTAGATGTTATTTTTACATCTTCCCCTCAAGGAGAAACAAAGTTTCACCTTGCGAAACAAATCGATGAAACATCAAGCTACGATAATGCAGTCATCGTCTTCGGCAAGCCCAATTCAGCATGCTTCATATTTTTTTTAGCTATCCAGTTTAGACAGCCGAGCAAACCCAATTCAACAAACTCCATTTTTTTTCAAACTACCTGATATAGATAACTCAACCTTTCCAGTTTTAGTTTTTTTCTTTCAAAGAAAGCCAATTTAGCAATCTTCTTGGTATTGACGAATCATGTCGACAAACTCATTTCTTTTGATAATTGCAAGGGAATATTTCTCCACGGCTTCAAGACTTTCAAAATCTCATTTTGATTCGACAGAACCGTTCTTGCCTCCACAAATATTTTTTCATAGAAGTCAATTTAGCCTTCTTTCATTTTTAGCGATCCAGTAAAGCTGCCTCTCAGATGGATCAGTCTACCAGCACCTCTCCATCAAATATTTTTTGAACTTCAATTCTTTATTTCTCCTTAACACAGTTTTCACCTTTAAAGGAGATACTTGTATACGAATGCTACAACCAACAACATGACAACCATACCAGCAATTGCACATTCTTCAGCAAGACTAGGCCCAACAGCTGCATGTATCCCTAGGCTAAAATCTACCTCAACATTCCAAGTATTCCCTCTCCACAAATATCATGATCAACCGTAGATATGGACATCATTCCATTGTCATTTCTCTCCGTGCCTGAAGGAGATGCTAAAGTGTCCGGAAAGTACAAATTTGGGAAAGTTGGATCTTCATTCTCGCATGAATCTGAACTAAGTATCACTCCAATAGGGTAGTTGATCTAATGTGACAATGAATCACCATTGTCAGTAGGTGATCCATACCTGTCAGCAGCATTAGCTACAATTCTGTACATATTTGTGATACTTCAACAACAACTACAACTGTTTTATGCACTCAACTAGAAGCTCAATCCTCCGTCATAAACTATCCACTCCTCAACAATCGTGATGGGTTGAACAAAAAGGATGATTGAGCAGCGAAGGCGCAATGGCAGCGATAGAGAATTTACTGGACCTAATGAGGTCGCTACAGAGTCAGCTTGGCCTCAAATTCAATGTCTTCTCCATCGATTCTTTAGCTTCTGCTGCTTCAATATCCAGATTTCCTTTGTCCTTCGTCTTTATCTTGATCGGAGACTTCAGACTGCTTATCCTTTGACCGTCAATGAAAGATGAACAAGAAGAAGAAGATATAATATAGCCATTCTTTCCACTATGAGCTTGGGAATGGAACGACTTCTTCTGTTTCCTAAAGCCAAGCGTCTTGACTCAGGTTCACAATTCTCTCGCATCTCCTGTTAGTTATCCACATTTTCAAAAACCTCTCTAGTTCTCCTTCTTCAACTACTCGAAAACTTCAATGCACCCAAAATCTTTTCATTCCTTAGATAATTAGACAATAATCAACTGCAGTTAGAGAGAATCGATCATTTCTTCAAGAATGCCCAAAGATTTTTGAGTCATTCTCTCTAATTCATCAATTTCCTATTACTTCTGTTTCAGACATCATATGAATCCAACTTCTTCAATAAAAATAAAATAAAGCCCTCCTCAATGGCTCATCCGACCACCGACAGAGGCAGCGGAAAACTCTCCAAGATCCTTAACTTTGGATCTCTGATACCATGTTAAAATCTTGAAGAAGAAATGAACTAAAATTGTATTATTAAAAAATATTAATCAAATAATTACATATCTCTCTTATATAGGAGTTCAATACTAACTAATTAACCAAACTAATTAATCATTCTTACAACTAATTAGTACTTTTAGTTACTAACTAATTAACGGTTTAATAAACCGTTAGTTATTATTTTACAGTGGTCACCCGATAATTTTTATTTCTCTAGTGGTCACTTTATTTTTTTGAACGAAAATACCCTTATCGCGTAACGCGAAAGCCCTTCGTGTTTCGCAAAGGGAATAGGGTTCCATATAAATACTCTAATTTTTTCATTTCGTTATTTTTCTTTCTCTCTCGCGACGGTGAAACCCTAAACGAACACATCATACAAATCGACGACCAAAATTCGTTCTAATATCATTTGTTCATCTTATTGTTCATCCTACTAATCGATTTATGTTCTTATTTCGTTCATCTTCAAACTCTAAATCCTAAACTATGAGGTTGTTCTTAATGTTCATTTTATTTATATTTTGTTCATATTGGTTGATCAAATTCATTCTTCATATTGATAATATTGATATTTGCATATTGATGTTAAGGGAAGATTCATGTTCACGATGGAATATCCCTTCACGATGGGGCCAGATTTGTTGGTTGATGTTATGAATCGATTGTTCATTTTTCCGATGATATTTACAGATGATGCTTTGAATCGTTTTAGGGAAGATTCGTGTGATCTCGCAAAGCGGCACGGTGGTCATGCGAAGCGGCATCGCTTTACGTAAAGGCCCATCGCGTTACGCGAAGCGGCATGGTGGTCACACGAAGGCCCATCGCGTTACGCGAAGCAGAACGATCGTCACACGAATAAGTACGGTAGACACGCGAAGAGACATAGTAGTCACGCAAAGCGGCACAGTCGTCATGCGAAGAGGCATAGTAATCACGCAAAGCGGCACGGTCTTCACGCGAAGTCCCATCATGTTATGCAAAGCGACACAGTGGTCACGTGAAAGGTCATCCCTTGTAGCGAAGGGCCATCCTTTGAGCATTTTTTTTACCTTCTGACTCGGATTTTGTTGGAATTTTTTGTTGTTCAATGTTCTTTGCATCTTTTGATGTTCTAAGATTGCCTAGAAAAACAACTGTTTAAGGTGATTAATAATACACCTATTGTATCTTTTTCACTAGTTTTAGTGGATGATTATCCAATTGTTGGATTATCTTAAATTTGGTTCTTTGTGACAATTATTTTTTGAGTAATTTATAAAGCCTTTCTCTTTTCAAATAACCTTAATTACTATAAGTTATATATTCTTAATTCGAAAATGAGTTTATTTGAAATTAATCTCAAATCGATTGAGATTTACACATATAGACTGAGACGAAAACATAGTAGAGAAAAAATTGATAGAGTTGAGAATACAATGTTTGTTCATAATGTTCAGCATAACCCTAAACCTATCCAAATTAAAGCCTTTAAATACTAAATAAACCTTAGCAAAAGTCTCAACCATAGTTAGAAACTTAACTGATAAGGCAAGACAGACAAATATGCCTCAATATGAGAATATGACAAACTTAACTGATAAGGTCTAAAGACGCAGTCAGACATCAAATAAGTGCGTTGACGCCTGCCGGATGCAAATCCGGTTTAGGATTTGATAATGTTATCCCAGACCAGTCTACTAAGAAGTTAAACTTAGTGGAAGACAAGCTTGAGACTATAAGCTTTGTCAGAGGTAGTTTAACTGACAAAGGGACTAATTCAAGTTGTGTGAACTTAACCTTAAAAGATGAGATTATTTATGTCAAGTCAACGGTAAGCTAGCTGAAACCCAAGAAGGAAGCAACCAGCAAATCTGGCAAAGCAAAACATGACAGTAAGTCAAGAAGTTTTAACCTAAAACCATCCTCTAAGGTTAACAGATCAGCTGATAATAGAAAGAAGTCTGCTAAGCCTAAGTCATATGCATTAATCACAACACAACATGAGAAATCCATCATGATAACTCAAATATAGATTCATATGGTACTAATTGACAGAGAACCTAAATGAATGTGGGTACCAAAAAGTTGTAAATATGTATTTTTGTAGGGTACAAAAAATCAGCTGCATGAAGGAATTCGGAAGCATACTTTTCTAAAAATATGCTATAACAAGATCAGCAAGTGGCAGACGTGTTCACGAAACCACTCCTCAGACAAAGTTTTCTTTCCTTAAAATGTTTTTGGTCTTGTAGACCTCAAAATTATTTAGTTCTTAAAACATGCACAATTTGAAAGGAAAATTTGTTGATGTTTAAAATATTCAGACAGACGTATGAAGACGGAGGTCTTAATTGGTCTAATTAGATCAGTCATCTAAAGGAGCTATGTACTTAGACAAATATTTTCTTAAGAAACTTGAAATTTAAGTTTGGTTAGACGTCTATGTGTAAGACAGACGTCTAAAAGTGCCTATAGACGTGTGTAGTTAGACGTCATCTAAACAGACGCATGATTAGAAGTTTGTAGACGCGCGTAGTTAGAAGTTGTCTAAACTAGACGTATACCCAACTTAGACGCAAGGTATGCGGACGACATGTTAGACGCGTGTCTTTCAATGTAAAGAATATGACTAATATACCTTTCAGTTAATTAATTCACGCTTTGGTATTAGCTGTAGGTAGCTAGTATCCAAAGGTAGAAGTCTGGTTTTTGGCTACCAGTTCTTCCTTTCTGAATTAGTTTATTATAATGGTGTTTTGGGTCTGAAATTTGAATTTTGTGAACTTGTATAAAATATAATATTATTTATTTAATTTAAACTCTCTTCTTACAAAAAAAAATGAAAATGAAATGGACATAACCCTAATTTATTATTTCCATCTTTTCTTAATCTTCAAAAACATCAATACCATAATAATGAAATACGCTAACACGATTAAAAATATCATGCATTCAAGTAAAATTTGGTTAGAGAATGAAAAGAATATCCATAAATGGTAAAATGATATAGAAAAGTTTCGTGAGCAAACAAACTCTCTAGTTGACCATATGAAAGAACACAATACATAGACCAATTAACTCGGATTTGGATAGATATTCACTACGGAAGTGTAAGTGCAGTTGAATCCCAGTAAGAAGATAGATTATTAAAACCATATTCCTTAGAACAATGGCAAATAAACATCCATTACAAGATAACATAGTTCATTCATCAATGTAAGACTATCTCAAAAGTGAATTTAAGAAAACTTGAAGTTCCATCGCGAAACGTAAAGTCCCATCACGAAACGTGAATCTTCGCTGAAATAGAACCGATTCACAGCATCATCAAATCTTGTCCAGTCGTGAAGGGACATCCCATCGTGAACATGAATCTTCCCTGAACATCAATATGCAAATATCATCATCGATAAGATGGACAACCAATATGAACAAATTGAACAAAATATGAACAAGATGAACAATAAGAACAACCTCATAGTTTAGGATTTGAAGATAAACATAATGGAAATAAGAATATAAATCGATACGTATGATGAACAATAATGGATTAGAACAGGTTTTGGTCGTCGATCTGTATGATGTGTATGTTTAGGGTTTCGTCGCCGTCGCGCGAGAGAGAGTGCGGAGTAGAGAGAGAAAAGAGATAAAGGAATACAACAAAATGAAAAATTTTGAGTATTTATATAAAAACATATGCCCTTCACAACATGTGAAGGCCCATCGCGTTTCGCGATGAAAGTATTTTTGTCAAAATAAAATAAAGTGGTCACTAGCGCAAAAAAAATTATGCGATGACCACGGATGCAAATAAGGGCATCTTTAGGGTCATCGTGTTCACTCATTTTTTAAATTGTTGAGGTAAGCTATAAGCATGATTATTTACGAGGATTTGAATTTACAATATTAATTATGTAAGTTCACCCATTTTCTTTTAGTCGTTGATATAATGAGGAATGATTTATGTGAATTTGAGTTACTACATATAGAAAGAAAACGTGTAAGTAGATATAAATTATGTATATTAACCAATTTTTAGTAATTAATAATTGATGCGGATGTGAGTTATTTTGTTTTATTAATAGTTAATAACAAAAAATAAGTGTATCAAAATTAATTGAATTTTTTTGGGGGGAATATAAAAGAAATAAGAATTTAAATATAAACCTCTATTTAAATTATTTTGTTAAATAATATAATGAATATATTTACACACTGAAGTGTTATTGAATTCTGAATTCGAATTAAAAAAATGTTATTAATCTTATTAATATATATAGTTAAGGTATATTCTATAGTATCATTTAATCTACATTTGGAACAAAAATTTCCAGACATGAAAAATAATGAAACAAAATGTGTAGTTTCAATCCCTCTTTCACAATTTCTAATATAATCTGATATAAGTCCTGTCCTGTAAGCATGCATAGGAAGCTAGTTCTGTATTTTCATTAATTTATCTAATGGAATGTTGATATCTTCTTAAATGTTGTCGTTGTCACGAAATCAACATTAGGTGTAAAATAAGATTAATCTATTCATTTAAAGCCTTTTTTTATATTATAAACACTCACTTACTTCATTAGATTTATATATTTGGATTTTGGATCTAGGGCATAATCATTTTCTTATCTTTGATGCATGCTGTTTCACAGTTTATAAATTTGTTTATCAATGTATTTTCCTGCAGATTCATTTGGTTTTGCATTTGATCTGAAAGTTACTTTATTCTCTTAAATTATATTTCATTGACGTGGTTACCTTTAATCTCCATATATCTCTAATTGGTATAGTCATTAATTTCAACTATTCAAAATGAATGCATTGTTAAAGAATGTGATAAATTTGTTTATCTTTGTTACAATAATTAATGTGGTTATGTCTTTATTGATATAGTTAAATATGATATACATCTGTTTTGCACTTAAATCATAAAGGTACTTTATAAAAAATACATTCTTAAATTACAATCTATTGATGTAGTAATGTGGTTATCTTTAACATTGATATATCTCTAATGAGTACTATTTTGATTTGTTTCGTTTTATAAATCTAGGAATTTCATAATGGGATACAATAAAGATGAGACAAATATGGTTAAGAAATTGCTGAAAGGAAATTTGCAGCTAGTGATTTGACTGGTGCAAGAAAAATTGCTATGAAAGCAAATTCACTCCCTATCTTGAAATTATTAATGTATAAAACATAACTCCAATTATGGGTATAGTTCTGAAATGTCATTTTTTTAACCTAAATTTTCAGGCTCATCTCTCTCCAAAACAAAACAATCTTCATCTCGTGTTGTACAGTCCAAAACAAGGAGAATATTGCCAAAAGGAGAAGATGTTGAATTAGGGTTTAAAAAAAATGAAATTTTAGAACTATTTATTGAAGTTAGGTTTTAAACATTCCATTTTCTGAATTCCTTCAAGATCCTGGAAAAATGATTTGTTTTCATAGAAAATTTTCATGCATCAGTTAAATCATAGCTGCAAACTTCTTTCGGCTCTCATGACTCATCTTTACTGCATTACATTTTCAAATATAGATTCATAAAAGAAAATAACTTAAAAAAAAAAGAGATATATCAAGATTAACTATTACCACATCAATGAAATGAAACATTTAGGATTTAAACCCTTTCGAAGATGAATAAGCAACCGTTGTGGGTTGTGCTCGTCAATGGCGGACTTCTATTGATGGCGGCGACCACTATATTTTATAAAGGGTTGAAGTGTGAGAGAAAACTAAAACTAAACCTAACTTATATAGTATTAAATTAATTAATTTTAAATGGCGGATTTCTATCGATGGCGGCCGCCATGTGTTATCAATTTAGGGTTGAAGCGAGAGAAAACTAAAACTAACCCTAACTTATATAATACTAAATTTATTAATTTTAATTTTTTTAGTTTATTGCTTTATCTAAATATAATAATTAAAATATAAATATAATAATAAAATATACTTTAATTTTTAAATTTTATAATAAATTGAAATAATATTTTATTTTCATTATATTTTTATCACTTTAACTTTATAATTTTAAAATAATTATTATATTTATTTTATCAAGAATTGATTTTGTTTCTAAGTTATATTATTATAAAAGTTTAGTTACTTTGAATATAAAAAATAGGATAAAGGTATATTTTAAAATTTAAACTTAGATATTAAATTATTAATTAGATAAAAAGGGATTACAAGTTAAGCATCATAAAAAAAAACCTTAAACTAATCATTCATATTAGTTAATTTTTTTATAAAAGTATTTACTTTAATTGTATGATAAAATATTTGTAATTATTAATGCTATCCATAATATATATATATATATATATATATATATATATATATATATATATATATATATATATATATATATATAATACAATCAATTACTAAATTTTAGCAAAAAAAAATATTATTTTAAGTAAATATTAATTATATAAGTATTTTTGATCCAATGTTACTAGGAAATTTGAAATAATTTAAGTTTATACGGTAATGTTTAAATTGAAATAATGAGTTTAGGTAAACACTTAAAACAATATTTAAATTATTTTCAAAAGAAGCCCAACAACTAGTTGGACTTAAAGAACTAAAGTTTTAAACATTTATCCCACATATAGTAATTTCTATCTTTTATTTTTTATTATTAAATAACTTAATATTTTAATTAAAAATTCCAACTTCAAATTATTCTTTTTTTCAGTTTTTTATTATTAAAATATTTTAATTATATATTTAATTAAATTTAAAATGTATATCTTTTTTAAATTATAAATATATATATATATATAACAAACTTAAATATATTTAATATAATTGAATAAAAATATATTATCTTAAGAAATAAAATAAATTATATACATTGATATATTAAAAGTTTAATTTATATTTTTCTATAAATGTGGCACCAATTTCGAATTGATTGGTAACCTCTAAAGTAACGATGTATTTTTTTTATTGGTATTTAAAAAATTATTTTAATGTGGAAAATTTAGTGGACTATAATAAATTAATAAATTTTTATTCATTTACTCTTTTATATATATACTTTAAATATTTTTTAAAATAACAAATTTATATTTTAACATGTATTTAAGTATATATTATTTTTATAATTTTAAAAGGTTATACATATTTTTCAATTTAATTATACTTATATTATTAAAATATTTTACTAAAAAAATGAAAAAAAAAATAATGGTTTATAGTTTAAAGTTGGTATTTTTTAATTAAAATATTAAATAATTTAATAGTAATAAAAAGTGATTTTAGGATTACGAAGGTGATTTTGTTATAAACATTCTATCCATTATTCCAATAAATTGATTTTCAAAACTAATCTAAATTTCAATAAAATTTGATTTTCTCCATTTCTTCTCTCTCTAAATCAAGAAAACTAAAACACATCAAAGTAAGAAAAATATTTTTTTATCAAAAACATAAGAAAACAAAAATATTGCAAGGAAAGGGGATTCAGAAGAGCTCTTCATGAGTTTTTGGTGTTGATAGATTTTTAGAGTCCATCTTTGTAAGTCATTTATTGAATTTAATAGATTGGAACAACGATAATTTTAAATAATGAGAGAGAGTCCCACTATAAAAAATAAATGAGCAAGTCAAGTTATTTAATATAAATCATTAAACATGAATATATTCAGTTAAATTAATTCAATACGTCATATGATCATCTTTATAGAAAAATATCTATTTTTGAAAAATCGAGAATTGGTTCAATTTGTATCAAAATCTTACTTAATATGCATTTAAACATGAAAAGTGATTAGAGATCAAAACTGAATGTGGAAGAGGAAGACAAAAATGATTAAGAGAAAAAAAAAAAAAAAATTTTTAAACAAACTACCAAAATGAAAAGAATGGAAAAATATTATTGTTTAACATTTTTCGAGAAATAAGAAAGATGACCTCTTTAGAAATTTTGAACTCATATTTATTATTTTACATTTTCTTTACATAGGTAAGTTCTCTTGTTAAGACTAATGAGATTTTCAATAATATGATGGCCATTATTAATGAGTATTGAAACTTGTTTATATAGCCACCTATGATCATGTGAAAAACTTGAAACCCTAATCATGCTATATTTCGAGCCACCAGCCCATGGCTGAGCAGACCTACCCCTTGGACGACAGCTTAATATACGTACGAAAAATAAATGATCACTCTATCCCCCTCTCTCCTTACATGTCAGATAATATAGGGCCTCTATTTAAATTATTATGTTAAATAATATAATGAACATATTTACAAACACATTAATAACTAAAGTGTAATTGAAATCTGAATTTAAATTAAAAATGTTATTAATTTTATTAATATATATATTCTATAATATAATTTAATATAAATTAATATTTAAATAAGATATTTATAAAAAATTAAAAAAGAAATTAGTTCAAACTAACAGTTACATAATTTGTTTTTATCATGACTTTTATCTAATGAAATGTTGATATCTTTTTTTGACAAGACTAATCATCTTAAATGTATTTTACTCTCTTAAATTAATTTCATAGACGTGATTAATTACCTTAAATTTTGAAATATCTATAATGTGTACTATTTAATCTTAACTATTCAAAATAAATGCATTGTTCTTATATCTTTGGTATAAGAAAATTGTTTTGAAATCTGTTTTACACTATCTTAAAGATACTTTGTAAAAAATACTCTCTTAAATTACCTTTCATTGATGTGGTTATTATTAACTTGATATATCTCTTTTATTTGTTTCATTATTTTATGAATTTAGAGAGTTGGAAATGGAATGAAATAGTGACGAAGCAAATAGAGCAAAAGAAATTGTTGGAAAAAAATTTAAGCTATAGATATAATTGGTGCAAAAAGATTTGCTATGAAAACAAATTCACTTTAAGAAACAGAAGTAATTCAGAAGATGGTAGATTTAAAATTAAACTAACTTCAAATATGAGTATAGTTCTGAAGCTTCTTCTCCTTTACTCTTTTTGGCAAATAGATCAAGACATTGTTCAAAACAATCTTCATCTCGTATATAGTCAAAAACAAAGAGAAGATATATTGTCCAAAAACAAAGGGAAGATATATTGTCCAAAACACTCAATCTGTTTGCCAAATGCCAAAAGGAGAAATTGTTGAATGAAGATTTAGGGTTTAAACATGTACGTTTTAAAAAAACGAAATTTCAAAACTATATTGAAGTTATGTTATAAACATACCGTTTTCTAAATTCTTCGAGATCCTGAAAAATGGAATTTGCATTCATAGCAAATTTTATTGACTCAATATATTCATAGCTTTAAACTTCTTTTCATCAATTTATTTTTCCCTAATTGGCTCATCTCTATTGTATTCTATTTTGAAAAATCTAGATTCATAAAAAGAAACAAATTAAAAAAGAGATATAGCAAGATTAACTTTTACCACATTAATGAAATGAAACATTTAGGGTTTACACCCTCTATTCTTGAAGATAAAAAAGAGGCAATAGGTTGTATTTAGAGATGACAATAGGTACTCGTATGCCCGATACTCGTGGGTACTCGATAGTCGGGTTCGAGTATTTTAAATCGGGTGTGTGGTCGGGTCGGGCATGGGGTATGAGAGAAGATACCCGATCGGGTACGGTAGGGTTGTAAACGAATTGAATCGAAGCGAATATTACTGTATTCGATTCGTATTCGTGAAACTATTCGAATATTCGTATTCGTATTCGAATTTTTTTCGAATAATTATTGTGATTCGTATTCGATTCGAAATTAATATTCGTATTATTCGATTCGATTCGAGTATTCGATTCAATTTTTTTAACGTGGATTTCAAGTTTTCAACCGAAAAAATATATATATATATATAATAGGGTTTTAGAATAAATAATATTTATAAAATTAAAATTAATAAACGGTATATATATAATCGAATATTTAATCGAATATTAGCGAATACCGAATCGAATATCTTGATTTTGTATTCGTATTCGTTTATTAGTCGAACCGAATCGAATATTTTTATTCAAATTCGAATCGCAAAATTACAAATACGAATATCAAAATTTGAATACGAATACCGAATCGAATCAAAAGTATTTGATTCATTTACAACCCTAGGGTACGGGGTCGGGGATAGGGAGTGTGTGAAACCCAAACCCGATACCCGATACCCGATTATATTAATATTAAAAATAAAATATTTTTTATTATAGTTTAATGTGACATTTCAAATATCTCATTATTACAAATATCATCATGAATATTTTGCTCTTATCCACACTCCACTCAAACATTATTTCTTTGTATTCCCAAAAGACATTATTTCTTTATATTCCCCAAAAAGTTATTTCTCTCATCATCTTCAAATTTTCTTTTAATAACAAGATGTACTTCAATCTCAACACTCTTCATATTCAATCTTTAACTTTTTTTTTAATATTCATTATATTTTCTTCACTCTAGCACAACCAAGTTCTTATTTTTTCAAGATCTTCAACATAAATACATAGGTAAGTAATGTTTTTGTTTATTTTTTTAACATTCATTCTAACTTTTCTTCACTTTAGCAACAACAAAGTTCTTATTTCTTTCCAGATCTTCAATATAAGTCAATATTTTTTTTACATTTATTCTAACTTTTCTTCACTTAGCAACAACAAACAACAAAGTTTTTTTATTATTTTTTTTCAAGATCTATAATATAAATACTTAGGTAAGTAATGTTTTTGTTTATATTTTTAACATTTCGTTATTAATAATTTTATTATTTATTACAGTTATTATGTTTCTTTTTCTTCAACTTCTACAATTTTTAAGTTTTTAATCGGGTAATGGGGTACCCGTCGGGGGAATCGGATACCCGATGAATCGGGGATAGGGATAAAATTAGATATACCCATCGGGTTCGGGGTGGAGGTCGGGTAGTAAAATGAAAATCGGGTTCGGAAATGAGTATTTCACTACCCGGCGAGTAAGTTACCCGTTGTCATCCCTAATTGTGCTCTATCAATGGCGGCTACTATGGGTTATCAAGTGAGAGTTGAAGTGAGTATGAAAATTTAACCTAAACCTATCTTTATATAGTATTAAATTAATTAATTTTAAATTGCGGACATCTATTGATGGCGGCATGCGATGTATTATTAATTAGGGTTGAAGCGAGAGACTAAAACTAAACCTAGCTTATTTACTATTAAATTAATTAATTTTAATTTTTTTATAAGTTTATTGCTTTATCTAAATATAATAATTAAAATATACTTTAACTTTTACATTTTATAATAAATTGAAATCATATTTCATTTTTTTTAATATTATTTATAATTTTAGTAATTATTATATCTATTTTATCAATTCAACTTAGATATTAAATTAATAATTAGATAAAAATGAATTACAAATAATTTAAAAATAATAATTTTGGGGTTATTAAAAACTGGGTTAAAAAAAACTTAAACTAATCATTCATATTAGTTAATTTTTTAATATAAATATTTACTTTAATTGTATTATAAAATATTTTTAAATTATTAATTTATACATAAAATATAATACAATCCATTACTAAATTTTTAGCCAAAAATATTATATTAAGTAAATATTAAATATATAAGTATTTTTTGAGTGGTGGTTACCATTTAATTATAATTTGAAATAATTAAAGTTTATATTGTAGTGTTTAAATTGAAATAATAAGTTAGTGTAAAAACTATATTTAAATTATTTTCAAAAAAGTCCAACAACTAATTGGGCCTTAACGAACTAATGTTTTAAACATTTATCTTAGCAATAAATTATCATTAATGTGATACATCATTTTTTCACCATTTTATTTCTTAAATTCCCTTGCTCTATGCTCCTCAAAAATATATTATTTTAAAAAATAAAATAAATTATATATATTAATATTTTTTAAAGTTTAATTTGTATTTTTCTATAAATTTGTCATCAAATTCTTCAATTTATTGGTAACCTCCATATTAAGTATGTATTTTTTTAATTGGTATTCAAAAATTTCTTTTATGGAAAATTTAATAAACCATAATAAAATTAATAATTCTTTTATTCATTTACTCTTTATTTATTTATATATATATATAAATTCTTTAATTTGTACTTAAATATTATTTTATATATATATAATTTTAAATATTTTTAAAACTAACAAATTTATATTTAAGTATATTAATATATATATATATATATATTTATTTATTTATTTAACATGTATTTAAGTTTGTTATATATATATTATTTTTATAATTTTAAAAGGTTATATATATATATTTATATTTAATTATATTTATATAATTAAATATTTAATGATAAAAAAGTGAAAAAAATAAAATAATGGTTTATAGATTAAAGTTGGTAAGTATTTTTTAACTAAAATATTAAATAATTTAATAGTAATAAAAACTGATTTTAGGATTAAGAAGATGATTTTGTTATAAAAATTATACAATAGTTACCCTTAAATCCATTATTACAATCAATTGATCCATTTTTCAAAACTAATCTCATTTTTGAAGAAAAATTTGATTATCCATTTCTTCTCTCTATAAATCAAGCAAACAAAAACCTATTGAAGTAATCTCGTTTAATGTTGGTATTTTGTTTTCAGATAAATGCTCATTTAAAAAAAAAATCTAATTTGATATGATTTAGGAAAAAAAAAACTAATTATTTAAGTATATATTACTTTAAAAAAATATTAAAAATTAATTAATTAATTATATTTAATGATAAAAAATATAATAATTAAATAAAATAAAATAAATAAGATAAGAAAGGTAAAAATATATAAAAATAATAGAAATAAATAAATCATTTTAGAGTTAATTGAACAGTGTGGGGATGTAAAAATATTAAAGAGGATGGAAAAACCAAAAATTATATTAAAATTATTTTCCAATAAAACCCAACAAGCACAAAAAGTTGGTCACGAAATATTTTAAATATTAATCTTATGAATAAATTATCATTTATACCAACTTCAAACATTAATCCTTTTTCAGTTTTTTATTATTAAAATGTTTTTATTATATATTTAATTAAATTTAAAAATGTATATCTTTTTAAAATTATAAAAATATTATACATAATATATAATATATATATATAACGAGAAATGACGGAGGGAATTTGAGTGAGAGAATGGGGAAGAATATGTGGAGCAATTTGATTAGCCAAAAAAATAATAAAATTTCTCTCTTTTCTCTCTCCTCAACTTTTATTCTTTTTCCAACCGTGATTTAGTGATACATCATTCTCTCTCTCTCAAATTTCCTCCCTTATCACTCCTCATATATAACAAACTTAAATATACTTAATATATATATTAATATACTTAAATAAAAATATATTATTTTAAAAAATAAAATAAATTATATATATTAATATATTTTTAAAATTTTAGTTTTATTTTTTTTATAAAATTGACACCAAATTCTCGAATTAATCTATGTTATTGATTAATTTTTTTTTATTGGTATTCAAAAATTTCTTTTATTGTGAAAAAAATAATTAATAATTTTTATATTCATTTTTTCTTTTTTATATATATATATATATATATATATATATAATTTTAAATATTTTTAAAAATAACAAATTTATATTTAAGTATATTAATATATATATATATAATTTTTATAATTTGAAAAGGTTATATATATTTTTAAATCTATTTATATTTATATAATTAAATAAAAAAAATTAAAAAAATTAAAAATAAATAAATAATGGTTTATAG
This sequence comes from Impatiens glandulifera, assembly GCF_907164915.1. Classification (NCBI taxonomy): domain Eukaryota; kingdom Viridiplantae; phylum Streptophyta; class Magnoliopsida; order Ericales; family Balsaminaceae; genus Impatiens; species Impatiens glandulifera. The sequence continues at coordinate 9,791,973 of NC_061869.1, read as the reverse complement.
TTTAAAGTTGGTATTTTTTAACTAAAATATTAAATAATTTAATAGGAATACAAAGTGATTTTAGGATTATGAAGATTATTTCGTTATAAACATTCTACTCTTATTAATCTCATTTAAAAAAAATTGATTTTCTCCGTTTCTTCTCTCTCTAAATCAAGCGAACAAAAAACTATTGAAGTAATCTCCTTGCAAAAAGTCCATAGTAAGTCCGACAAACTCTGGAGCAGCCCATTTGTTAATTCAAATTTTAATAAAATTTCTAAATAACAAATAAAAGAAGCCATAATTAAGTGATTCACATTCTTTTAAATCCATTTACATTTAGCTATAAAAGGGGTTAGTGTTTATTTAAATAAACTTATTTATTTAAAAAATATTGATTCATTTTTATTATATTGATAAATACTTAAAAGATTATTAATATATAATAATAATAATAAATATTTTTTTAATTAATAAATATTTTTTATTTTAATTAATAAATTAAATTATGTAATTAATAAGAGTGAAAGAAATAATATTAAATTTTAAAAAAAAAATTGAAGACCTTATACTTCCTTATTTCACAACAAAACTTAAACCATAATCATTTTATTTTATATTAATTTTGTTATTGTTGGTGGAATAAACACTCTTCTTAATCTTTACCACTAGTAAAAATGTGGTTATTTAGGAGGGCAGAATTTCTCAGAGAAAGACTTTATGCCTTCAGTGAAAGATCTCACCGAGAGTGATAAACGCCATCGGCGCGTCTCGGTGATATAAAGATGTCGGAGAAAGAAAAAACGCATTTGTAAGGACAACTAAAGTCCTCGGAGATACATTATAACCAAGAGCATAAAAGCTCTCGAAAATGACCGCTTTCATAAAAGCGAGGACAGTGAAAGTCTTCAGAAATGACCGTTTTTAATTCCGAGAGCAGCGCTAACGCTCTCGGTGAAGTCTTAAAGAAAGCATTTGAAATGCTTCGGTTATAATGTTTTAATTATTAACATACTTTTTACTCTTATTTTTAATACAGGGTCACTTCACATGTTTTTATCAAATAATAAAAGTAAGAAAATATTGCAATTAAACAGGGAATAGAAATGGACAGGTTTTTTTTTCTTGCGCAAGTGCTTATTTATTTATTTTCTTTACTTTTTTTAGGTGTTGATTGACCTTTTAAGTCTTTATTAGCTATTTATTGGATCCAAATATCCAATGGCCAGATTAGGCCAACCCTTTATTGATAATAATCAAACAATAATTTTAACTAAAGTGAGACAATAATTTGGTAATTAAAAAATGATCAATTAACCTAACTTTATTAATTTCAATTGACCTGATTTTATTTGAAACTAATCTTAAACATGAAAAATCTCAATCAAATTGATTTAAATAACATAATGATATTGTTTATAGAAAAATATTTCATTCAAATCATTCCACGTGTGAAGTGGCCCAGTTGTAAAAATAAGAGTAAATGGTATATTAATAATTAAAACATTATAACCGAGAGCATTTCAAATGCTTTCGTTAAATACATAAAGACTTTTTCGAGATCGTTAGTGCTGCTCTCGGAATTAAAAGCAGTCATTTCTTAGGACTTTCACTACCCTCGCTTTTATGAAAGCGGTCATTTCCAAGAGCTTTTATGCTCTCGGTTATAATGTATCTCCGAGGACTTTAGTTGCCCTCGCAAAGACGTTTTTTTCTTTCTCCGACAATTTTATCACTGAGACGCGTCGAGGGCGTTTATCACTTTCGGTGAGATCTTTCACCGAGAGATTTTTCCCTCCTAAATAACCACTTTTGTACTAGTGGTGTGTTTATCTTTTTAAATTTTCGCAATTTTAGTACCGCACATTATAATTATTGTATTCGGGTGTTTAAAAATTTGGTTAGAATTTTTCGTTGTCGGATACGCATTGTTGGACAATTAGTTTTTTACCTCGTCAACAACAAAGATCTAACGAATGACATCGCGAGAAATCATTACAATATTTTTAAACATTTGGAACGATGTATTATAATGTGCGATATTAAAAATGACAGAGATTAAAAAAGATAAGCACGTTGTCACATTTAATACACATATTTTCATCGAAATATTAGAAAACAAAAATATTTAAAGGAAAGGGATTTAGAAATGGTTGGTCATGAGTTTTAGGTGTTGATTGACTTTTAGAGTCCATCTTTGTTAGTTATTTATTGGACTTAATGGATTGGGTCAACTCTAACTTGACTCTAAATCTCAATAATAATCATTCAATAATTTTAAATAATGAGAGACATCTCTCAATATAAAAATGAGCAAGCAAAGTTATTTGAAATAAATCATAAACTTGAATATTTTCTATTAAATTAGTTCAAATATGTCATATGATCATGTTTATAGAAAAATTCAAATGATTTGATTTTCGAAAAATCTTGAATATTGGTTTAATCTGTATAAAAAAAACTTACTTCAATGTGTAGTTTAAACATGAAAAGTGATTAGGGATCAAACTGCATATGGATGTAGGGGAAAGGAAAAAAAATTGAGAGCCAAAAAAATGTTTGTTAAACAAACTAACCACCAAAGTTAAAAGATAGATAGAAATATATTACTGTCAGGAAATGAGAAACTTTACCTCATTAAAAATTTTGTCCTTACTAGCAAAATAGGCTCAGAATAATGACGATAAATTTGAACGATAGAATGTTTGTCGAAAACTTGAATGGTTTCTTAAGATTGCATTGCGGGTTGATTTTTGTGCTAATAGAGTTTAAGATGAATATATTTATTTAATTAGGTCATAATGACTAAATTGAAGTCAATTAAGATTCAAATACTGTGTTAAGTCTCATGTTTAAATATAATTATAATTTCATTTTGATACTAACATTTTTATTTCAACTTTGATAGTTACCTTCTTACTATATAGTATTTTTCATAAAAAAAACAGAATTATTTCAATTTTTCCGTAATTAAATTATAATATTTATTTGATTAATTAGATGAAAATGACTAAATTGAAGTAAATTAGGATACATACACGTGTTAGGTCTCTTGTTTAAATATAATTATAATTTCGATTTGATCATAATTTTATCTTTCAAATCCAATCGTTACTGTTCTTAAATTATCGCGTTATTGCTTTTAAAATTTTAATTAACAAATTTAAGAATTAACCAAAATTAGATTAAAAACTTTTGGAGTGAGATTGAAGGTCTAAAATAATATATAAATTATTTTTAATTTTATTATATAATGTGTATCATATTTATTAATATCATAATTGTTATAAAAATGGGCTAGTTAATAATAATAATAATAATAATAATAATAATAATAATAATAATAATAATAATAATAATAATAATAATAAAAACACTTATTGATTATATTATATAATGTGTATCATATTTATAAATATCAGAATTGTTCATAAAAACGGTCCTTAGTTAGAACTCATATATTTATTATTTTACATTTCCCTTTCATTTTGTTTATTATCTAATAAAAAAGTTACATTAGAAAAGTATTGGCCAAGGAGATGAAAATGGTGTGGATCATGTTAATTAAGACTAAGATTTCCAATAAAAAAAAATCAATAATATGATGGCCATTAACGAGTATATGAAAAGTTGAACCCTAATCATGGTATATTTCGAGCCACCAGCCCATGGCTAAGGCAGACCGGCCCACCCTTTGGACAGCTTAATATACTGTGAAACCCTAGCTATATAAAAAAAGAGAAAAGAAAAACAAATTATCTCAGGCCCTCTCATGATATGTCAGATAATGTATCTCTAGAAAGCATTTAAAGTTCTTATGCATGTCAGTATATTGATTCTGCATTTTTACCAATTTTCGATGTAGTGAAGATGATTTATGTATATTTTTTTGGTTGCATGCTCACAAATGTTCTTAACCATTGATGTTTAATTTTAAAATGACATGTACAAGAGAAAAAAGTGTTCATTTATATAATCAAGTATGTTCAACCATTTTTTTCAGCAGTTGATGTATTGAAGGAAGGATGATTGTATGTTCAACAAATTTTTGATCAGTTTGATGTACTGATAGATGATTTACGTGGATTTGAGTTACTTTAATTTAATTTACAGATGATAAATAAAAATAAATAAACGTGTAAATCGATATAAGTATGTAAGTTGATCAATTTTTTGAACCGTTGATGTATGAAGGATGATTTATGTGAATTTGAATTTATTTTAATTTAATTTTAAAATGTCAAGTAAAAGAGAAAGCTGAAGTCGATATTAATTATGTATCTTCAACAATTTTCTGAGCCGTTGATATACTGAGGAAAGATTTATGTGGATTTGAGTTACTTTTAAAGATGACAGGTAGAACAGAAAACCTGTAAGTCAATATAATTAGGTATGTTGACTAATTTTGAACCATTGATGTACTGTAGAATGATTTATGTGGATTTGAGTTTATTTGAATTTAAAAATATCAGTTAAAAGAGAAAACGTTAATTATGTATGTTCAACCATCTTCTGAGTTGTTGATGTATGAGAGATGTTTAACTATTTTCTGAGTCGTTGATGTACTGAGGAATAATTTATGTGGATTGAGTTACTTTAATTTACAGAGATGACAGGTTGTCGATATTAATTATGTATCTTCACCAGTTTTCTGAGCCGTTGATGTAGTGAAGAATAATTTATGTGGATGCGAGTTATTTTGCTTTATTCATCGTTAATAACAACAATAAGTGTATTCAAATTCGATAAATGTTTTATAAAAGGAACTACAATAACTAAACGATTCCAATCACTCAATCACATAAGAGGAACTACAATGACAAACCAATGCTAATAGTTAAAAAGAAGAGACCACATGAACTTTTGTAAATTCGATCCTTATCATTTGACATTATTTTCCTTTTACCTTTTTAGAAAATCTTTGCAAATGTTAAATTACTATCTAACTTTTTAAATTTATCCATAGAACATATATATAATACCATAAAGAGGTAATTGTTCTTGAGTAGAAACTCTTAATCAAACTTTCGGCTACATCTTCAATCCATAAATTTATCACACAATTCAATTAGGCAAGCACTACAGGTATTCGCAATCACACATTAGGAGAGTACAAATGATAATTGGAAAATATGAACAATCAAATTGAAGACGATTAAGAGATATATGAAACGATCAGTAAAATATGAAGTTGTATTTGAAATTCAGTTTCGTGACTTACAAATGTTTAGACGAAGCTTACAAGGACTCAATGTATACTCCTGCAACTCTAAAATACAATGAGGACGACGCTTAATTGAAACTCTTTCTTCTCCGACCAGATACATCTGGCCACGATAGCGGATCCTCCCTAAATCAATCTAGTAACTATGATTTCTCTCCAATGTTTGGGAGAGAAAATAAGGTGTCACCACATCATTAATTAAAAAAAAAAATTATAAAAAGAGATAAAATTTATTATTTTTTTTAACGAATCATCTAATTGTTCTCGGTAATTCCTCACAAAATTTCTACCCAATTATTTATCTTTTTAAAAACATTCCTAACAAACCCAAAACCACCCCCTCGTATCTTTTCCAAAAACTAAAATAACCCTTCAGTTTTCATTCTTTTCCAATCAGACCATCGACTTTTAAATTATTATTTTCCATCTCTGAACTTCTTGTTGGGCCTGCTCTTTGAATTTGGGCGTTTTGAGAGTTTGGACTTAATCTCTTAGACTGGATTCAACCTGCCTAAACAAATTAAATAAAGCAGTTATCTATTATATTTATTTGTTATTTATCTTTTATTTTATTATTATTTATTATTAATATCATGTGGATTTATTTTATTTATTGGGGACATTTATTTATTTTTTCTAGAGTTATAAATTAGTGTCTACAACCCCATTAAAACAGTAATTAAAATTATTTTAAACAAAGCCCAACAAGTAAAAGTAGTTGGGCCTTAATGAATAAATTACCATCTAACCTTAAAATTACACCTAGTAATTTCTCTTTTTTATTTTTTATTATTTAATTATTTAATATTTTAATTAAAATTACCAACTTCAAACATTTATTCTCTTTTTTTTCAGTTTTTTATTATTAAAATATTTTAATTATATATTTAATTAAATTTAAAATGTAAATCTTTTTAAAATTATAAAAATTATATATATATATATATTATATATATATAACAAGCTAATATATATTTAATATATATATATATATTAATCTTAAATAAAAATATATTTAATTTGTATTTTTCTATGAACTCAGGCACCAAATTCTCGATGGATATGCTATTTCATGAATCAAAAGTCAAAATTGAAATTTCTTCAAAATACATTATATATAAATCCTTGATTTATCTCTCAACTTTCATATTTATCTTTTTTTTACTATAAAACAACATATCCTTTCTTATTACATTAAATTGATTTTTAATATTAATCTTATTTTTAAAGAAATTGATTTTCTCCATTTCTTCTCTCTAAATCAAGTTAACAAAAGTCTATTGCTTCTTATTACAATAAATTGATTTTCAATACTAATCTTATTTTTAAACAACATATTCTTTCTTCTCTCTAAATCAGCTAACAAAAGTCTATTGAAGTAAACTCGTTTGACGTTGGTTATTTTAGATAAAAGTTCATTAAAAAAATCTTATTTGATATAATTTAGGGGGGAAATAATATATTACTTAAATCCTTTAATTTATTTAATAATAAAATTATAAAAATATTTAAACAAGGGTGTAATTTCACTAATTTAATATTTTATTTAATAAATTATAATCATTTGATTGATAAATAAAAAGGTACGTGATCATTCAAATTTTGGGTAAAATCTTCAAATAATTCCTAGAAGAAGTCCTAAATTAGAATTTTAATAGAATTTAATATAGTGTAATTTTAAAATCCTCAATTTCGTCCTTGAATTTTAATTCTAAATTTAATATTTTCAAACAAAATTATTTATTATTTTATCATTTAAAACATAAATAAAGTTTTCAATCGAATATTTATTTTTTGAATTTAGTATGTTAAAATAAATAAATCAATATTTTTTTGATTTTTTAATTTGCTAAGTTATCATTTTAAACATATATTTTTGCAGAAAAAATAAATTATTTTAATTTTTTCCAATAATTAAATTGTAATATTTATTTGATTAATTAGATAATAATGACTAAATTAAAGTCAATTAGGATCCAGTGCTAGGTCTCTCATTTAAAAGTAATTATAACTTCGTTTTGATCATAACTTTTTTTATTTCAACTTTGATAGTTACGATTTTTAAATTGTTGCAATCGTAATTCAGAAATTTTTTACATAGTATTTTGCATAAAAAAAAATTATTTTTATTTATTTCGATAATTAAATCGTAATATTTATTTGATTAATTAGGTCATAATGACTAAATTAAAGTCAATTATGATCTAGGTATGTGTTAGTTTAAAAGTAATTATAACTTCGTTTTGATCATAAATTTTTATTTCAATTTCGATGTTACGGTTTATTAAATTGTTGCAATAATTCAGAAATTTATTACATAGTATTTTGCATAAAATAAATTTTTTCAAAATTTTTTCATAATTAAATTGTAGCTATTGCTCTTAAAATTATAATAACAAAATTAAGAATCAACTAAAATTAGATTAAAAACTTTTGGAGTGAAATTAGATGTTTACCATAATAATAATAATTGTTATTATTTTTAATTTTATAGTTTATATCATATTTATTAATATCATAATTGTTCATAAAAATGGATTAGTTAGAACTCATATTTATTTATTTTTAATTCCTTTTCATTTTGTTTATTATCTAATAAAATAGTTAAAAGAGTTACAATAGGTAAGTTCTCTTGTTAAGAGTTACATTTCCTTTTCATTTTGTTTATTATCTTACAAAAAAAATAAAAAAAATAATTAAAAGAGTTACAATAGAAAAGTATTGACCAAGTAGTTAGGTAGGTTCTCTTGTTAAGACTAATGAGATTTTCAATAATATGATGGCCATTAATGAGTATTGAAACTTGTTTATATAGCCACCTATCATGTGAAAAACTTGAAACCCTTTTGAGCCACCAGCCTAGACCTACCCTTTGGACAGTATACAATATTGAAACCCTAGTTATATAAAAAAAAAAAATTAAAGAAAAAAATTTATCTCACTAATCTCCTCTTTACTGACATGTCAGATAAAAGCATTTAAAGTTCTTACGCATGTCAGATAAAATTTAAAAATTACAAATATATTGATTCTGCATTTTTACCAATTTTCGATGTAGTGAAGATGACAAGTATATATTTTTTGGTTGGATGTTCACAAATGTTCTGAACGGTTGATTATTAAAGTGAATTTGAATTTACTTTAATTTAGAAAATGATAGAAGAGAAAACATGTAACTCGATATAATAGGTATGTTTATCAAAAAAAAATTTAGGTGTTGATGTATTGAAAGATGACGATGTAATTTGAGTTTATTTTAATTTCTCGTAAAAAATGTGTAAGTTAATATTAATTATGTATGTTCAACACTATTTTTTTAGTCGTTGATATAGTGAGGGATGATTTATGGGGATTTGAGTTATTTTAATTTACAAATGACAGGTGGAAGAGAAAATGTGTCAGTCGATATATTGACCAATTTTTTGAACCGTTGATGTACTTTTGCATGGTTTATGTGGATTTGAGTTTATTTGAATTTAAAAATGTGAGAAAACGTTATATGTTCAACCATTTTCTGAGCCGTTGATGTACTGAGAGATGTTCAACTATTTTTTTAGTCGTTGATATGCTAAGGGATGATTTATGGGGATTTGAGTTATTTTAATTTACAAATGACAGGTGGAAGAGAAAATGTGTCAGTCGATATATTGACCAATTTTTTGAACCGTTGATGTACTGTAGGATGGTTTATGTGGATTTGAGTTTATTTGAATTTAAAAATGTCAGGTAAAAGAGAAAACCTTATATGTTCAACCATTTTCTGAGTCGTTTATGTACTAAGAGATGTTCAACCATTTTTGTAGTCGTTGATATGCTAAAGGATGATTTATGGGGATTTGAGTTATTTTAATTTACAAATGACAGGTGGAAGAGAAAATGTGTCAGTCGATATATTGACCAATTTTTTGAACCGTTGATGTATGGTAGGATGGTTTATGTCGATTTGAGTTTATTTGAATTTAAAAATGTCAGGTAAAAGAGAAAACGTTATATGTTCAACCATTTTCTGAGTCGTTTATGTACTGAGATTTTTGTAGTCGTTGATATGCTAAGGGATGATTTATGGGGATTTGAGTTATTTTAATTTAAAATGACAGGTGAAAGAGAAAATGTGTCAGTCGATATATTGACCAATTTTTTGAACCGTTGATGTTACTGTAGGATGGTTTATGTGGATTTGAGTTTATTTGAATTTCAAAATGTCAGGTAAAAGAGAAAACATTATATGTTCAACCATTTTCTGAGTCGTTGATGTACTGAGAGATATTCAACCGTTGATGTACTGAGAGTTAATTAATGTGGATTCGAGCTACTTTAATTTACAGATAACAGGTTGTCGATATTAATTATGTATCTTCACCAATTTTCTGAGCCGTTGATGTAGTGAGGAATAATTTATGTGGATGCGAATTATTTTGTTTTATTCATCGTTAATAACAAGAATAAGTATATTCGAATTCGATAAATATTTTATGGAAAAAGATGTAAAAGTAATAAGAATTTAAATATAATACATCTATTTAAACTATTTTGTTAAATAATATAAACCGTTGATATAGGAATGCATGATTAACGTGGATTTGAGTTTATTTTAATTTTAAAATGATGGTTGAAGAAAAAACATGTAAGTCGATATAATTAGGTATGCTGCCAGTTTTTTGAACCATTGATGTATTGTAAGATGATTTATGTGATTTGAGTTTATTTTATTTTAAAAATGTTAAGTAAAAAGAGAGAATGTGTATGTACATATTAATTATGTATGTTCAACAATTTTCCCAGCCGTTGATGTACTTAGGGAAGATTTATGTGGATTTGAGTTACTGATGACAGCTAATCCATATTAATTATGTAGGTTCACAAATTTTCAGAACCGTAGATGTAGTGATGAATAGTTTATATGGATACGAGTTATTTTGTTTTATTTATCGTTAATAACAAGAATATGGTCATCCAAACTCCACTATAGAAAACATTTATGGTTATAAATTTGAAATATTTTTATAGAAAAAATATAAGAGTAATAAGAAATTAAATATAATACTTCTATTTAAATTATTTTTGTTAAATAATATAATAAACATATTTACAAACAATGAAATTGAAGTGTAATTGAGTTTTTAAAAAAAAATATAAATTGAAATAAGATATTTTTAGAAAAAATCAAGTTTTTAAACATTCAAATAAAAAAAAAATGTGATTCAAACTGAGATCCAATTTCATAATTTAGGTATCTCAAGACAATGCCATATTTTATAAATAAAAAAACACAAATTTTCATATAATATTACTCATCAAATGATTTGTAATAAAGTAGATTGTACTTGTTTGTGGGTACTTTATATTAGAATTATATATTAATAAGTTCCATACAAATACAACTATAAGAAACTTTAAAATTATCTGATTATATTAAAAGTTATTTTAATTAAAATAATTTACAATATTAATAAGACAATAATGTATATTATTATAATCTCTAATATTTTTGTTTTAATAATGTATATTTTAAAAAGTTTATTTAAAATATATATATAATTTTGACCTATGACGGCCGTGCAAATGTGAGATGTTATTTGATTGGCCATGCATAATAATGAGGGGACATACATTAGTCTTGAACAATACAAAATATAAATAAATAAATATACAGGCTTTTAATGTTCAACTGACATCTAACATTAATTCCATATACTCATTTATTTATTTATTTATAATTTTATCTGTTTACAATTTAAACTCTGAAGATATCTTATTTGAAATAGTTTATTTTAATATATTATTTGTGTATAATTTGATTTTTTTTATTTATCTATAATTTTCAATAGATAAAATTCTCTAAACTTTTTTTTTTATCGATTTTTATTTAGAATTAATTATTTTATTATATTATTATTAATTTGATATAGTCAATTTTAAATTGTCATTTATGTATTAATATTTTGAATTAATATTGGAGACATATGTTTGGCATATTAATATTTTGAATTAATATTGGAGACATATGTTTCGCATAATCTAAATTAAAATTAAAATTAAGATGTCAATAATTTGAAATAATTAATCTTAAATATATTATTTATTTATTTATAATTCATAATTTTTCAATAGATATAATTTAAAATAATATTGAATTAATAAAATTGTTGTCAGAATAAACTGAGTGTTTCAGATATAAACGTGAATTATCTAAATTAAGATGAAGTTAATTGAAATAGTCAATTTTAAATATCTCATTTATATATAATTTTATTTATTTGTATTTCTCAAGAAAGATACTATTGCGGCTACTTTAAAATGATATCGAAATATTAAAATGATATCGAAATAATAATATTGTCCGACATTTTTGCCAGTATAAACTGATTTTTTCAGAAAGAAATACCTTAAATTCAAAAATACTTTAAATTAAGATACTTTAAATTTTGAAATAGTCTAACCTTAAATATATCATTTATATATAATTTTATTTATTTGTATTTACTAGGTTAAAATGATATGGAAATAATAATATTGTCCCACATCTTGTCATATAAAGTATAAACCGAGTGTTTCAGAGATAGAAATACCGATAGTCAATCTTAAATATATAATTTATTTATATATTTATAATTTTCAATGTTCCAGATATATACGATTGGGGCACATCGGTTAAAATGTTATTTAATTATAATTCTATTTATTTATATTTTATATATTATTCAAAATAGAGGTTTAATAAGTATCTTAAATTAGAAAGACATCAATTTAAAATAAACTAATTCTAAATAACTCATTTATATATAATTAAATTTATCTATAATTCTCAATGTTAGTATACTATTAATTCCCGCCTAAGTTAGGTTAAATGGATATTCAAATAATAGATTTGTAAGACCTTTTTGTCTGAATAAACTGTATCTTCCAAACAGTACCCTAAGTTCAAATGACATTAATTTGAAATATATCATTTACATATAATTTTTTTATTTATTTATTATCGAAATAATATATTTGTCATTGTCAGTATCTTTTTTACAATAATAAAATTAAAAAAAAAAAAGAGAAGTTTTTGTCTTTATAAATTCGAACAATTTCCAGACATGAAAATGAAACAAACCCTTCTTTAACTCTCGGCTGTCATAAGTAGTATCTTTTAACCCTCTTCCTCCTCCTCCTCCACCGCCACCGCTCTACCGCCGGCGTTTCCATCTCTCCACCGCCGGAGAAATCTGCAACAATCAAGTTTAGAAGGTAATTAACTTAAACTTCTCCATATCGTTCGATTTTGAATTAGGAATGTGTAGTTTCTTTCATTAATCATGTTTTCCCTAATCTGATATAATTAGTAGTTCTGTCCCTGTAAGCATGCATTGCATAGGAAACTAATCAATGTCTTTTCCTTTCCTTTCCTTTCCTGCAGAAGATTCATTTGGTTTTTTTTGCATTTGATCTTAAAAGGTACTTTAATTACTCTCTTAAATTACATTTCATTTCATTTCATTTCATTGATGTGGGTTATCTTTAATCTTCATATATCTCTAATGGGTAGTTAGTTGGGTACTGTTTTGATTTGTTCCCTTTTATGAACATAGAGATTTTCATAATGGATTGCAATAAGGACGAAGCTCATAGAGCTAAGGAAATCGCAGAAAGAATGTTTTCAGAAAGTGACTTGACGGGTGCGAGGAGATTTGCTAAGAAAGCAAATTCTCTTTTCCCGGATCTGGACGGGGTTCAGAGTTTGATTTCGATTCTGGATGTTTATCTTTGTGCCGAAAGAAAAGTAAACGGGGAAACGGATTGGTATGGAATACTGGGTGTTGATCCAAGAGCAGACCATGACACGATTAAGAAGAAATATAAGAATATGGTTCTAATACTTCATCCAGATAAGAACAAGAGGGTCGAGGCTAATCATGCTTTTGGTTACATTCGTGAATCCTGGAAGATCTTATCTGATGAAAAAAGTCGTGAATCTTATGATCGTAAGAGGAGGGGAACAAATCAACAACAAGAGGTTCTGGTACCATCAAATGGACCTGATAATGGATTCTCTGATGTCAAAGTCACGATTGCTAATCAACGCAGAGCAGGAGGGTCCGACTTTACTCCTACGTTTTGGACTGTATGCGACCATTGCAAGAAAAAGATTGAATATTTTAGAATCTATGTCAACCGTAACATTCGATGCAGTAATTGTAGACAACTTTTTCTCGCAATTGAAACTGCAGAGCCTCTTGATCCTTCGGAAGCGGTGGACATCAAGAATCAACATTCTGGTCATCAATATCAAGAATTCACTCCTATTGTTGTTCAAGGTGATTCCAAATTTCAATGGAATCCGCCATCTTCTTCTGAACCAGCTGCTGCTGATATTGTTGCAACATCTGATGAAGCTGCAGCAGCAGCAGTTATCATTCATAAAGATGATGAACATGAGGTTAATGAGGAGGACTCTATTTTGCCAAATCCCAAAAGAAGAAAGGGAGAAGAAGAGGCTGAATGAATAAACTTTTAGGTTTGAAACATTTCTTTCTTTGTTTGTTTGTTTGTTTTTTGTTGTTGTTGTTGAGGATTCAATTCGATTTTCTGTTTTTGTTGTTTTGTTAAGAACTAGTTTGATCGTTGGATTTTGGTTATGGGTTTTTTCTCTTAAAAAAATTGTTTGATTCGGTTTTCTAAAAGATCAGTTTTTTATTATTTAATTACAAAAATAACTTTTACTAATTTTAAATAATTAAGTAAAGAATAATTTTGGTATTTTAATTCAATTTCACTTATCTAAACATATTTTTATCATTAAGGCTTAATAGACTCACTCATCTTAACATATATTTTTCTTTATATTTTTATTATTTAATATTTTAATTAAAAAATATCACTTTTAAATATTTATTCTCATTTTCTAATTTTTATTATTAAAATGTCTTAATATTTTAATTATATATATAATTAAATTAAAAATATATATCTTTTAAAAAATTTAAAAATGTGTTAATATATATATATATATAAACTAAATATATTTTAATTTATTATTTTAAAATCATATATATTATCATGTTTTTTATTTAGCATGATTTGTATTTTTTTCATTAATTTCGCAATGATTACTTATATTAATTTTAAATAATTATGTAAAGAGTAATTTTTATTGATAAAAAGTGAGAATAGATGGAAGAAGTAATTGTTGAGTTTAGGTAAAATCCCTTAAAAAAAACCCAAATATCAAACAAGGCCTAAATGTCTAGATTTATAATTTAAATTTCTATGAAATTATAAATAGTATTTGGTTAATATTTGAAATTTTATAAAATAAGTGAATTATAATTCAATTTTTTTAATCATTCACATTCATATTCAAATTCTTCATTCTTTCTCTTCCCCTTCTATTAAATAAGTTCATGCTTTCTTAAATTCTCTTTCTTATTTATATTTTCTAATTCCTTCCTCCATTAATACAACTAAATAAATAATTTTAAATTGTTAAAAAAATATTGTTAACCTCCTTGGTTTTCTAAAGTTTTTTTTTTTTAAAAAAATGGTTTTCTAACTTAAATAACATAGTTTTGGGAAGTTAACTTTTTTTTACCTCGTTAGTATTTTTAAACTTCGAGATCATAGTCTAGGTAAGTTAGTATTTCCTGCGTATAGTTTTTGTTTATGCTCATACAAGATTAATATTTTTTGATTTCATCTTGTATTATCTAAACTGAGTTAAGTATTATGTTCACTAACTCAAAACTAACATCATATCTAAAACAAAATAATTATGAAATAAAGTAAATCGACAACATAGAGTAATGAGAAAATTATTTAATAGATGGAGTGATAGGATTAAGTGTCCACCATATTTGTTTTTTATAAATGGTTTTTATTTAATATAATATACATATATATATATATATTTATTATATTATTTTACATATTCTTAATTTATTTATAAAAATATATTTCTCTTTATAACTTCCATAATTTGTCTTTATAAATTCCAAAAAATTTCCAGACATGAAGAATGAAACAAACCTGTGTAGTTTCAAACTTTCAATCCTGTTTATCCTCTTTCACAATTTCTAATCTTATATAAATCCTGTCAAGTAAGCATGCATAGAAAGTTAGCTATGTATTTTCATTACTTTTATCTAATGGAATGTTGATATCTTCTTAAATGGTGTTAAACAAGAATAGATTAGGTATAAAACATTCACTTACTTCGTGAGATTTATATATTTGAACATCTCCTAATACTTTGATCTAGGGTATAATCAATTTATTATCTTCTAATGCATGCTATTTTACACTTTATAAATTTGTTTATCAATGTAATTTTATAAATTCATTTAGTTTTGCACTTGATCTTAAATGTAATTTACTCTCTTAAATTACATTTCATTGATGTGGGCTACCTTTAATTTGGATATATCTCTAATGGTACTCTTTAATCTTAATTATTCAAAATAATGCATTGTTCTTATGTCTTTAGTATAAAAAGATTGCATTTGCACATGATCTTAATTTATAAAATAATACTTTCTTAAATTTCATTTCATTGATGTGATTATCGTTAACCTTGATATAGTATTAAATTAATGGAGGACTTCTATCGATTACCCGGCTATATGTTATCCATTAGGGTTGAAGCTCAAGAGAGAAAACTAAACCTAAACCTAGCTTATATTAGTATTAAATTAATTAAATTTTATTATAATTTTATTGCTTTATCTAAATATAATAATTAAAATATACTTAAACTTTTAAATTTTATAATAAATTAAAATCATATTTCATTTTTTTTTAATATTATTTATAATTTTAGTAATTATTTTTTATTACTTTAACTCTATAGGTTTAAAATAATTATTATATCTATTTTATCCATTCAACTTAGATATTAAATTATTAATTAGATAAAATGAATTACAAATAATCTAATAATAATAATAATTTTAGGGCTTATTAAAAACCGGATCCAAATGAGTCGGATACCCATCGTATTGGAACCTGTCAAAAAAATATACTCTACAAGTTAATCATCATTAAAAAAAACATAAACTAATCATTCATATTAGTTAATTTTTTTTATATAAATATTTACTTTAATTGTATTATAAAATATTTTTAAATTATTAAGTTATACATAATATATAAAACAATCATTACTAATTTTTTAGCCAAAAATATTATATTAAGTAAATATTAATTATATAAGTATTTTTTGAGTGATGATTATATTTAATTATAAGACAATTTGAAATAATTTAGGTTTATAAGGTAGTGTTTAAATTGAAATAATGAGTTAAGTAAAAACTAAAAACTATATTTAAATTATTTTTAAAAGAACTCCAACAACTAGCTGGGCCTTAATGAATTAAGGTTTTAAACACTTATCTTAAAAATAAATTATCATTATATCTAACCCTAAAATTATACTTATATATAATAATTTCACTTTTTTATTTTTTATTATTAAATAACTTCATATTTTGAATAAGAATTACTTGAGAAATCTGATTCATTAAAAAAATAATAAAGTTATTTTTTTCTCTTTCTTCACCATTTATCATTTTTGTTAGTGTTGTGACACCTCATTATTTCTCATTTTTTTCCCTAAATTCCCTCGCTCTATCACTCAAAAATATATTATTTTAAAAAATAAAATAAACTATATATATTGATATATTTTTAAAATTTTAATTTATATTTTTTTATAAACTTTGGTACCAAAATCTCGAATTTATTAGTAACATTTATATTTTTTTTATTGCTATTCAAAAATTTCTTTTATTGTGGAAGATTTAGTAGACCATAATAAAATTAATAATTTTTTTGTTCATTTTTTCTTTTATAAATATATATATATATATAAAAAAATTTAATATGTATTTAAGTTTGTTATATATAAATATATTATTTTTATAATTTTAAAAGGTTATATATATTTTTAAATTTAATTATATTTATATAATTAAAATATTTTAATAATAAAAAATATATAAAAAAATAAAATAATGGTTTATAGTTTAAAATTGGTATTTTTTAAAATATTAAATAATTTAATTGTAATAAAGAGTGATTTTAGGATTAAGAAAATGATTTTGTTATAAACATTCTACTATAATTACTCTTAAATCCATTATTACAATAAGTTGATTTTCAAAACTAATCTCATTTTCAAAAGAATTTGATTTTCAACATTTCTTCGCTCTCTAAATTAAGCAAACAAAAACCTATTGAAGTAATCTAGTTTGATATTGTTTTTTTAGATAAAAGTTCATTTAAAAAAAATCTAATTTGATATGATTTAGGGAAAAAAACTAATTATTTAAATATATTACTCAAATCATTTAATTTGTTTAATAAAAAAATTATAAAATATTTATATAGGGTAATATAAAATATAACAATTTGATTGATAAATAATTAGGATTTATTTAAATAAATTTGATTTATTTATAAAAAAGTTATTGGATTTTAATTACTAATTTTTTTTTATAAGTACTTAAAGTGTATTAATATATAATAATTTAACTCTAGGAATTCCTTTTCTTAGCTTAACACGTGTCGGTATGTATGACTCCAGGTTTGATTTGTTTCAACCATGATTTGCGTGGTCTTTTAAAGGAAAATCTTATTATAAGATATTTTGAAAAAAATACATGGGAGCTTTAGAAATTAATTATATAAAAATATTTAATTTTATTCAAATTTTAATAATTTTGAATCAAATAATAAGTTAACCAAAATCCGGTTTAAATTAACCAGACATAATTAATTTAAAATATTATTTATTTGAAAATAGAATCTCCAAATGGTTTTAGAAAAATCAGTAAAAATATATGTGTATAAACGTATTTTATACCAGAGTTTCTATAAGGGGTTCATTTTTTGTTACACTCGAAAAAGTGGGCTTTCGCGCTACGTCCTCTACACCCGTCAAAAGACGATTTTATTTTTGATAGGTTAAGATTACGTAAATAATTGTATAAAAGTGGTTGTAAACAATGATATATTTAAATTACATAAATAATTGTATAAAATTATTTAAAAGAGTGTACTTGCAATTGTGTTGATATAAAACTAAGTAAAAACTCTTTCAGGATTACTTGAAAATGGATTGAGGTTCTAAAATTAAAAAAAATAATTTTGGATTTTAAAAAGTGGAACCAAATAGGCCTTAGGACCGAAGTCATAGGGTCTGGGTCTGATTTTGTTGATCTAGGCTTGGGCGGGCTCAGTCTAGACTAGGGTGATCTAGATCATGGCTCGGGACACATAGTCGAGAGACCGGAGGACTCGGTCCTAGGGTTCAAGAGGCTCGGTCCTGAACTCAAGTTATTCGGTCCTAGGCCTGGAAGGCTCGGTCCCAGGTCTAACTTTCTTGGTCGTGGACCTAAGAGGCTCGGTCCTAGGTTAGACCTCTCGGTTCGAGGTTAGAAACCTTGGTCGTCTTTCTCGGTCCTTACTTAAGAACACCGGTCTTAACTCTCGGTCCTAACTCAAGAACATATGTCATTGGTCTTGGTCCGGACTCAAGAACATCGATCATTGGTCTCAGTCAGGACTCAAGAATATCGGTCATTGGTCTCGGTCCTCATCCTCGGTCCCTAGAGGACCTAGTGTTCTTGAATTGGTCAAAAATTGCAGGTCTTGTATCTTTTGATACAGATCATGGAATTATGATCTGTAAGTTGCAATCAACTCATATGATTGTAGGGATTAAAAACCCTAACCCTAATCAAGATCAATCAATTTCTACAAAGATTAATTTTTAAAAACTGTTTTTAGATTAAAATTTGGAATCTTTTTGAATTAGGTCACCAAAAGGTATAAATCTTGTTCCATTAGCTTTGAAATGATGAATATAGTCGAACACAATCAAACCAAGAACATCATTCACAAGCTCTGTAACAACTTTTGAAAACAAAATTCAAACAATTTTTACAAAATTTCAATTGGATCAAACATGATCGGGATGTTGTTTTAATGATATGGAAATTATCCTAACATGTTTACAAATATGTTTAACAAGTATTTGAATAAAAAATTTAAGCTTAAAGCTCAAGAACATGAATTTCAAAAAAAAATACAAAATTTCAATCCAATTTTTTCATTATTTTAGTTTTAGGTTGATTTTATCAAAACTCTTTCAATACAAAGTTCATATAACATTTATGGAATGATTTTAAACAAAGAAATCACACAATTGAACCCTATAGTAGATCAAACCGATCAAACTTGGTAAAAACTAATTTTCAATCACAAATCGAAATACAACGGTTATGGATGCTTACAAACAGTTGGAGAAGACTCCTAGGATGTATGTGAAGAAGCTTTTCCGAAGCCTGGATCAAAACTTTGAACGCCGAAGAGGATTTTATAAAAATCTAGTTTGGTCGAAATCCTTGATTCTTTGATTTAGATTGTGATATGTGATAGTTGTTTGATGATCTTGAAGCTTAACACCTAGAGAGTATTTATACTCAGCTAGGTTGGTTGTACTGGACTAATTCAACTTCAATTTTGCCATTGAAGTTTTTATCCCTAGTTTTGATCTTATCTTCGGCAACCTAGTTCTAGGTTAAGGTGAAGATTCTAGGCTTAAGGGAAATAATGGCGGAGAGGAGACGTGTACGAGGGTGAAAAAATGAAGGGATAAGGTTGAGAAACGGGTGAGCTGGAGCTTCTAGAAGAATCGTCGGCGATTCTTTTATTGAGTTGTTTTTGCCTCATTAAGTTTAGTATTCTATCACCTGATGAAATACGCCTCAGAAATGAATCACATTTACTTTCATAAACGTCTTTAAATGAGTACTTGATGTATTCTCTTATAACTTTACTTCCTTACATGTTTACTTTAAATATAATGATAATATTATTCAGTCAAGGATCATGTCAGAATAGTACCCATCTTCTATTTTCAATTGTGATTTGCACCATTTGAAAGATATATTTACTTGTTTTTAGGATCTTCTTCAATGACCAAAATAAAGTCAGGTCAATTGAAACTAATAAAGTTAGGTTAATTGTTCGTCTTTTAATTATTCAATTTTTAATTATTCAATTTATTGTCACACATTGTTTAAAATTATTGCTTGATTATAATCAAGACTTGGGTCAAGCAAGGATGGGCCTAATCTGCAATTGGATCTGATAAATAGCTAATTAAGACTTAATGGTCCATCAACACCTAAAAACTTAAAGAAAATAAATAAATAACCACTAGCGCAAGAATAAAACCTCGTCCATTTTAATCCCATTTAATTGTAATATTTTCACTTTTTTTCTTTGAAAAAAACATGTTTGTTTATCTTTTTAAATTTTCGCAAATTCAGTACCGCACATTATAATAACCTATTAGGGTGTTTAAAAGTATTGTGAGGATTTCTCGTTGTCGAATACATGTTGTTAGTCAATTAGTTTTTACCTAGTCAACAACATAGATCTAACGAATAACATCGCTAGAAATCCTTACAATATTTTTAAACACTCGGATGGATGTATTATATATAATGTGTGATATTAAAATTGCAGATATTAGAAAATATAAGCACATTCTCAAGTTTAATACACATATTTTCATCAAAAACATATGAAAATGAAAATATTGTAGGAAAGGGGATTTAGATATGGTTCGATCATGAGTTTTAGGCATTGATTGACTTTTAAAGCTCATCTTTGTTAGTCATTTATTGGACTTAATGCATGGATTGGGTCAACCTTAACTTGACCCTAAATCCCAATAATAATCATTCAATAATTTCAAATAATGAGAGACATCTTCTCAATGTATATAAATAATGAGCAAGTAAAGTTATTTGAAATGAATCATAAACGTGAACATTTTCAATTAAACTAGTTGAAATATATCATATGATCATGTTTATAGAAAATTCAAATGTTTTGATTTGATTTTTGAAAAAAATTGAATATTGGTACAATTTGTATCAAAATCTTGCTTTAATGTCCATTTTAAACATGAAAAGTGATTAGGGATAGTTGGTGGAGAGGAAGACAAAAATATTTGAGAGCCAAAAAGTGTTTCTTAAACAAACTACCAAAATTAAGAGAATGGAAAATATATTAATGTTTAACATTTGTCGGGAAATAAGAAAGTTTACCTTTTTTGAAATTTTGATCATAACTTTTTTATTTAAATTTCGATCGTTACGGTTCTTAAGTTGTTGCGATTGCTCTTAAAATTTTAATTAACAAATATTTCAAATTGTTTTTCATAAATAAATTGTAACTATTGCTCTTAAAATTTTAATTAAGAAAATTAAGAATATTAATCAACTAAAATCAAATTAAAAACTTTTAGAGTGAGATTAAATGTCCTACCATAATAATAATAATTGTTATTGTTTTTAATTTTATTTTATAAGGTGTATCATATTTATTAATATCATAATTGTTCATAGAAATGGGTTAGTTAGAACTCATATTTTATTTTTTTAATTTGTTTTTCATTTTGTTTATTATGGCCTTGTTCTTTTTGAGTTATTTAAAAAATTCAAACCAAATCACTTTTTCAATAATTATTTCAATTTTTTCCAATAATTAAATTGCAATATTTATTTGATTAATTAGGTAATAATGACTAAATTAAAGTCAATTAGGATCCAGGTAAGTGTTAGGTCTCTCATTTAAAATTAATTATAACTTCGTTTTGATCATAACTTTTTTTTATTTCAACTTCAATAGTTACCGTTTTTAAATTGTTGCAATCCCAATTCAGAAATTTATTACATAGTATTTTGCATAAAAAATCAATTATGTTTATTTTTCCGATAATTAAATTGTAATATTTATTTGATTAATTAGGTCATAATGACTAAATTAAAGTCAATTAGATCTAGGTAGGTGTTAGTTTAATGTAATTATAACTTCGTTTTGATCATAAATTTTTATTTCAATTTCGATCGTCACGGTTCTTAAATTGCTGCAAACGTAATTCATAAATTTATTACATAGTATTTTACATAAAAAAAAAATATTTTAATTTTTTTTCATAATTAAATTGTAACTATTGCTCTTAAAATTTTAATTAACAAAATTAATAATCAACTAAAACTAGATTAAAAACTGTTGGAGTGAAATTAAATGTCTATCCTAATAATAATAATTATTATTATTTTTAATTTTATTTTATAATGTATATCATATTTATTAATATCATAATTGTTCGTAAAAATGGGTGAGTTAGAACACATATTTTTTTTTTAATTCCTTTTCATTTTGTTTATTATCTAATAAAAAGGTTTAAATAGTTACAATAGAAAAGTATTGAGCAAAGAGATAGGTTAGATTCTCATGTTAAGACTAATTAGATTTTCAATAATATGAAAGCCATTAATGAGTATTGAAACTTTTTTAGTCACCTATCATGTGAAAATTTTGAAACCCTAATCATGGTATATTTCGACCCACCAGCCATGACCTACCCTTAGGACAGCTTAATATATATAAAGAAAAAATGAAAAACAAATTATCTCACTAGTCTCCTCTTTTCCTGACATGTCAGATAAAAGCATTTAAAGTTCTTACGCATGTCAGATAAAATTTAAAAATTACAAATATATTGATTCTACATTTTTACCAATTTTCGATGTAGTGAAGATGACAAGTATATATTTTTTGGTTACCAATTACAAATGTTCTGAACTGTTGATTATGTAGGGACTAGGAGGAATAATTAAAATGAATTTGAATTTACTTTAATTTAGAAAATGATAGAAGAGAAAACATGGAACTAGATATAATTAGGTACGTTTATCAAAAAAAAATTAGCTGTTGATGTATTCAAAGATGATATACAGAGGGGATGATTTATGGGGATTTGAGTTATTTTAATTTACAAATGACATGTGGAAGAGAAAATGTGTCAGTCGATATATTGACTAATTTTTTGAACCGTTGATGTACTGTAGGATGGTTTATGTGGATTTGAGTTTATTTGAATTTAAAAATGTCAAGTAAAAGAGAAAACGTTTTATATGTTCAACCATTTTCTGAGCCGTTTATGTACTGAGAGATGTTCAACCATTTTTTTAGTCGTTGATATGCTAAGGGATGATTTATGGGGATTTGAGTTATTTTAATTTACAAATGACAGGTGGAAGAGAAAATGTGTCAGTAGATATATTGACCAATTTTTTGAACCGTTGATGTTATTGTAGGATGGTTTATGTGGATTTGAGTTTATTTGAATTTAAAAATGTCAGGTAAAAGAGAAAACGTTATATGTTCAACCATTTTCTGAGCCGTTGATGTACTGAGAGATGTTCAACCATTTTTTTAGCCGTTGATGTACTGAGAGTTAATTTATGTGGATTCGAGCTACTTTAATTTACAGATGACAGGTTGTACATATTAATTATGTATCTTCACCAATTTTCTGAGCCGTTGATGTAGTGAGGATAAATGTTTTATAAAATTGAAATATTTTTGTGGAAAAAGATGTAAGAGTAATAAGAATTTAAATATAATATGTCTATTTAAACTATTTTGTTAAATAATATAAAAGTTGATATAGGATTCCATGATTAATGTGGATTTGAGTTTATTTTAATTTAAAAATGATGGTAGAAGAAAATACGTATAATAAGATATAATTAGGTATGTTTTTCAATTTTTTGAGTTGTTTACGTACTGAATGATGATTTATGTGATTTTAGTTTACTTCAATTTAAAAATGTTATGTAAAAAAATGTGTAAATCGATAATAATTATATATGTTCAACAATGTTTTGAGTCGTTGATGTAATGAGCAATGATTTATGTGAATTTGAGTTACTTTAATTTGCAATTACAGTGATACAGATAGAAAATTAAAAGTGTAAGTCGATATAATTAGGTATGCTGACCAGTTTTTTTGAACCATTGATGTATTATAGGATGATTTATGTGAATTTGAGTTTTTTTTAATTTTAAAATGTTAAGTAAAAGAGAAAATGTGTAAGTAGACATTAATTATGTATGTTCAGCAATTTTCTCAGTCGTTGATGTACCTAGGGAAGATTTATGTGGATTTGAGTTACTGATGACAGCTAGTCAATATGTAGGTTCACAGATTTTCAGAACCGTAGATGTAGTGATGAATAATTTATATGGATACGAGTTATTTTGTTTTATTCATCATTAATAACATCCAAACTCCACCATAGAAAACATTTATGGTTATAAATTTGAAATATTTTTATGGAAAAAATACAAGAGTAATAAGAAATTAAATATAATACCTCTATTCAAATTATTTTTGTTAAATAATATAATAAACATATTTACAAACAATGAAATTGAAGTGTAATTGAGTTTTTAAAAAAAAATATAAATTGAAATAAGATATTTTTACAAAAATCAAGTTTTTAAACATTCAAATAAAAAAAAAAAGTGATTCAAACTGAGATCCAATTTCATAATTTAGGTATCTCAAGACAATGCCATATTTTATAAATAAAAAAACACAAATTTTCATATAATATGACTCATCAAATGATTTGTAATAAAGTAGATTGTACTTGTTTGTGGGTACTTTATATTAGAATTATATATTAATAAGTTCCATACAAATACAACTATAAGAAACTTTAAAATTATTTTATTATAATAAAAGTTATTTAATTAAAATAATTTACAATATTAATAAGACAATAATGTATATTATTATAATCTCTAATATTTTTGTTTTAATAATGTATATTTTAAAAAGTTTATTTAAATATATATATAATTTTGACCTAAGACGGCCGTGCAAATGTGAGATGTTATTTGATTGGCCCGTTTATGGAACCTGTGAGGGGACATTCATTAGTCTTCTTGAACAATACAATATATAAATATATAAATAATTCATTAATTAAATATAAATACAGGCTTTTATTGTTCAACAAACATCTAACATTATTTCCATATAAAATACTCATTTATTTATAATTTTATCTATTTATAATTTAAACTCTGAAGATATCTTATTTGAAATAGTTTATTTTAATATATTATTTGTGTATAATTTGATTTTTTTATTTATCTATAATTTTCAATAGATAAAGTTCTCTATACACTTTTTTTTTTATCGATTTTTATTTAGAAATAATTATTTTATTATATTATTATTAATTTGATATAGTCAATTTTAAATTGTCATTTATGTATTAATATTTTGAATTAATATTGGATACATATGTTTGGCATAATCTAAATTAAAATTAAAATTAAGATGACAATAATTTGAAATAATCAATCTTAAATATATTATTTATTTATTTATAATTCATAATATTTCAGATAGTTTAAAATAATATTCAGACATTTTTATAAGTAGAATTATCCTAAATTAAGATGAAGTTAATTGAAATAGCCAATTTTAAATATCTCATATATATATATATATATATATATATATAATTTTATTTATTTGTATTTCTCAAGAAAGATATTATTGCGGCGCCTACTTTAAAATGATATCGAAATAATAATATTGTCTGACATTTTTGTCAGTATAAACTGAGTGTTTCAGAAAGAAATACCTTAAATTAAGATGACTTTAAATTTTAAAATAGTCAATCTTAAATATATCATTTATATATAATTTTATTTATTTGTATGTATTAGATTAAAATGATATTGAAATAATAATATTATCTGTCGTTTTGTCAATATAAACTGAGTGAAGAAATGCCCTAAATTCAAAAATACCTTAAATTAAAATGACGTTCAATTTTGAAATAGTCAATCTTAAATATACTATTTATATATATAAAAAAAAGTATTTCTATTTACTATGTTAAAATACCTTAAAATAAGATAATGATAATTCAAAATAGTCAATTTTAAATATATAATTTATTTAAATTTTTATAATTTTGAATGTTATACGATTGGACACATAGGTTATAATGTTATTTAAATATAATTCTATTTATTTATATTTTATATATTATTCAAAATAGATGTTTAATAAGTATCTTAAATTAAAAAGACATTAATTTAAAATAAACTAATTCATTCTAAATAACTCATTTATCTATAATTCTCAATGTTAGTATACTATTAATTCCCGCCTAAGTTAGGTTAAATGGATATTCAAATAATAGATTTGTAAGACCTTTTTGTCTGAATAAACTGTATCTTCCAAACAGTACCCTAAGTTCAAATGACATTAATTTGAAATATATCATTTACATATAATTTTTTTATTTATTTATTATCGAAATAATATATTTGTCATTGTCAGTATCTTTTTTACAATAATAAAATTAAAAAAAAAAAAGAGAAGTTTTTGTCTTTATAAATTCGAACAATTTCCAGACATGAAAATGAAACAAACCCTTCTTTAACTCTCGGCTGTCATAAGTAGTATCTTTTAACCCTCTTCCTCCTCCTCCTCCACCGCCACCGCTCTACCGCCGGCGTTTCCATCTCTCCACCGCCGGAGAAATCTGCAACAATCAAGTTTAGAAGGTAATTAACTTAAACTTCTCCATATCGTTCGATTTTGAATTAGGAATGTGTAGTTTCTTTCATTAATCATGTTTTCCCTAATCTGATATAATTAGTAGTTCTGTCCCTGTAAGCATGCATTGCATAGGAAACTAATCAATGTCTTTTCCTTTCCTTTCCTTTCCTGCAGAAGATTCATTTGGTTTTGCATTTGATCTTAAAAAGGTACTTTAATTACTCTCTTAAATTACATTTCATTTCATTGATGTGGGTTATCTTTAATCTTCATATATCTCTAATGGGTAATGAGTAGTACTCTTTAATCTTAACTATTCGAAATGAATGCATTGTTCTTACTTATTTCTTTGGTATAGAAAGATTACCCTTAAAACTGTTTTGATCGCCTACTTTATAATAAAATACATTTCATTGATGTGATTAATTACTTATAATCTTCATACTGATGGGTAGTTAGTTGGGTACTGTTTTGATTTGTTCCCTTTTATGAACATAGAGATTTTCATAATGGATTGCAATAAGGACGAAGCTCATAGAGCTAAGGAAATCGCAGAAAGAATGTTTTCAGAAAGTGACTTGACGGGTGCGAGGAGATTTGCTAAGAAAGCAAATTCTCTTTTCCCGGATCTGGACGGGGTTCAGAGTTTGATTTCGATTCTGGATGTTTATCTTTGTGCCGAAAGAAAAGTAAACGGGGAAACGGATTGGTATGGAATACTGGGTGTTGATCCAAGAGCAGACCATGACACGATTAAGAAGAAATATAAGAATATGGTTCTAATACTTCATCCAGATAAGAACAAGAGGGTCGAGGCTAATCATGCTTTCGGTTACATTCGTGAATCCTGGAAGATCTTATCTGATGAAAAAAGTCGTGAATCTTATGATCGTAAGAGGAGGGGAACAAATCAACAACAAGAGGTTCTGGTACCATCAAATGGACCTGATAATGGATTCTCTGATGTCAAAGTCACGATTGCTAATCAACGCAGAGCAGGAGGGTCCGACTTTACTCCTACGTTTTGGACTGTATGCGACCATTGCAAGAAAAAGATTGAATATTTTAGAATCTATGTCAACCGTAACATTCGATGCAGTAATTGTAGACAACTTTTTCTCGCAATTGAAACTGCAGAGCCTCTTGATCCTTCGGAAGCGGTGGGCATCAAGAATGAACATTCTGGTCATCAATATCAAGAATTCACTCCTATTGTTGTTCAAGGTGATTCCAAATTTCAATGGAATCCGCCATCTTCTTCTGAACCAGCTGCTGCTGATATTGTTGCAACATCTGATGAAGCTGCAGCAGCAGTTATCATTCATAAAGATGATGAACATGAGGTTAATGAGGAGGAATTTACTTTGCCAAATCCCAAAAGAAGAAAGGGAGAAGAAGAGGCTGAATGAATAAACTTTTAGGTTTGAAACATTTCTTTCTTTGTTTTGTTTGTTTGTTGTTTTTGTTGTTGAGGATTCAATTCGATTTTCTGTTTTTGTTGTTTTGTTAAGAACTAGTTTGATCGTTGGATTTTGGTTATGGGTTTTTTTTCTTAAAAAAAAATTGTTTGATTCTATTTTCTAAAAGATCAGTTTTTTTATTATTTCAATACAAAAATAATTTTAAATAATTAAATAAAGAATAATTTTAGTATTTTAATTGATAAAAATATAATTAAACGGATGAATTGTTGATTGAGTTTTAGGTACAAATCCCTTAAAAAATTCAATAAATAACCCACAATCAAACAAGGCATAAATGTCAAATTTGTAATCTAAATTTATATAAAATTATGAATAGTATTTGGTTAATATTTGAAATTTTATAAAATAAGAGAATTATAATTCTTTTTAATCATTCACATCCTTTCTCTTCCCCTTCTCTTCGCTATTTATATTTTCTAATAGCTTCCTCCTAAACAAATAATTTTCAAATAGTTAAAAAAGATATTGCTAACCTCCTTGGTTTTTTGAACTCCGAGAACATAGTTTTGGGAAGTTAACATTTTATTTTTTATCTCAATTTTTCTAAGATTCGAAATAATAATTTAATGAAGTTAGGATTTTTCGCACTAAGGTTTTTTTTTTTATTTATGCTCATATAAGATTAATATTTTTTTTATTTCATCTCGTATTCTCTAATCTATACTTAAATATTGAGTTGGGTTTGTTACCTTAAAACTAACATCATATTTAAAACAATAATTATGAAATAAAGTAAATTGACACAATAATAAGAAAATTACTTAATAGATGTAGTAATAGGATTAAATGTCAATCATCATTTTTTTTATAAATAGTTTATAGTATACATGTATTTATTATATTATATTTTATATATATTTAATTTATTTATAAAAAAAATATTTCTCATATAATTGAAATTTAATCAAAATTTTATAATTTTTTCAAACATAAAAATTAAACTATAATTCAATGTTTTTTTATTAAACTAAAATTTGAATTATAATATTAATTCCAATTCATTTTTTTTACTCCAAACATATTTTAACGGTTAATGGCTTAGTGAACTCAATCTAAAATTATTTGTTTCTTTTTCTTTAAATTTTTATTATTTAATATTTTAATTAAAAAATATCCCTTTTAAATATTTATTCTCTTTTTATAATTTTTTATTATTAAATTGTCTTAATATTTTAATTATATATATAATTAACTTAAAAATGTATATCTTAAATTTTTTTATATATATATATATATATATATAAACTAAATATATTTTAATATATTAAATATTATTTTATTATTTTAAAATTATATATATTATCATGTTTTTTAATAGCGTGATTTGTATTTTTTCATTAATTTTGCAGTAAATCTGATTGCTTATTAAATTAGAGTGTTGTAGTTTAGTAATTAAATTTAATATTTAAAAATTTATTCTATTATATATAATTTAATATCTATTCTATTGAAGTAATTTAGTTCGATATTGTTTTTTTTTTAGATAAAAGCTCATTCAAAAACAAAAATCTAATTTGATATGATTTAGGGAAAAAAACTAATTATTTAAATATATTACTCAAATCATTTAATTTGTTTAATAAAAAAATTATAAAAATATTTATATAGGGTAATATAAAATATAACAATTTGATTGATAAATAATTAGGATTTATTTAAATAAACTTGATTTATTTATAAAAAAGTTATTGAATTTTAATTACTATTTTTTTTATAAATACTTTAAAGTGTATTAATATATAATAATTTAACTCAAGAATTCCTTTTCTTAGCTTAACACATTAACACATGTCGGTATGATACGTGGCAATACGTGGATCGCGGTATGACTTGAGGTTTGATGTGTTTCAACCATGATTTGCGTGTCAGTCGTCTTTCAAAGAAAAATCTTATTATAAGATATTTTAAATTTAAAAATTAATTATATAAAAATATTTAATTTTATTCAAATTTTAATAATTTTGAATCAAATAATAAGTTAACTAAAATCCCGGTTTAAATTAATCAGACATAATTAATTTAAAATATCATTTATTTAAAAATAGAGTCTCCAAATGATTTCAGAAAAATCAGTAAAAATGTATGTGTATAAACGTATTTTATACCAGAGTTTCTATAAGGGGTTCGGTTTTTGGTTACACTCGAAAAACTGGGCTTTCGCGCTACGTCCTCTACACCCGTCAAAAGACGATTTTATTTTTGATAGGTTTAGATTACGTAAATAATTGTATAAAAGGGTTCTAAACAGTGATAGGTTTAAATTACGTAAATAATTGTATAAAATTATTTAAAAGAGTGTACTTGCAATTGCGTTGATATAAAACTAAGTAAAAGCCCTTTCAGGATTACATTAAAATGGATTGAGGTTCTAAAATTAAAAAAATAATTTTGAATTTTAAAAAGTGGAACCAAATAGGCTTTAAGATCGAAGTCATAGGGTTTGGGTCCGATTTTGTTGATCTAGGCTCGGACGGGCTCAGTCTAGACTAGGGTGGTCTAGATCATGGCTCAGGACACGTGGTCGATGGACCGGAGGACTTGGTCCTAGGGTTCAAGAGGCTCGGTTTTAAACTCAAGTTATTCGGTCCTAGGTCTGAAAAGGCTCGGTCCTAGGTCTAACTTTCTTGGTCGTGGACCTAAGAGGCTCGGTCCTAGGTTAGACCTCTCGGTTCGAGGTTAGAAACCCTAAACCCTAGAACATCGATCATTGGTCTCGGTCAGGAGTCAAAAACATCGGTCATTGGTCTCGGTCCTCATCCTCGGTCCCAAGAGGACCTAGTGTTCTTGAATTGGTCAAAAATTGCAGGTCTTGTATCTTTTGATACAGATCATGGAATTATGATCTGTAAGTTGCAATCAACTCATATGATTGTAGGGATTAAAAACCATAACCCTAATCACGATCAATCAATCTCTATAAAGATTAATTTTTAAAAACTATTTTTAGATTAAAATTTGGAATCTTTTTGAATTAGGTCATCTAAAGGTATAATTCTTGTTCCATTAGCTTTGAAATGATGAATATAGTCGAACAGAACCAAACCAAGAACATCATTCACAAGCTCTGTAACAACTTTTGAAAACAAAATTCAAACAATTTTCACAAAATTTCAGTTGGATCAAACATGATCGGGATGTTGTTTTAATGATATGAAAATTATACTAACATGTTTACAAATATGTTTAACAAGTATTTGAATAAAAAATTTAAGCTTAAAGCTTAAGAACATGAATTTTAAAAAACAAAAACAAAATTTCAATCCAATTTTTTCATTTTTTAGTTTTAGGTTGATTTAATCAAAACTCTTTCAATACAAAGTTCATATAACATTTATGGAATGATTTTAAACAAAGAAATCACACAATTGAACCCTATAGTAGATCAAACCGATCAAACTTGGTAAAAACTAATTTTCAGTCACAAATCGAAATACAACGATTATGGATGCTTACAAATAGTTGGAGAAGACTCCTAAAATGTATGTGAAGAAGCTTTTCCAAAGCCTGGATCAAAACTTTGAACGCCGAAGAGGATTTTATAAAAATCTAGTTTGGTCGAAATCCTTGATTCTTTGATTTAGATTGTGATATGTGATAATTGTTTGATGATCTTGAAGCTTAACACCTAGAGAGTATTTATACTCAACTAGGTTGGTTGTGGTGGACTAATTCAACTTCAATTTTTCCATTGAAGTTTTTATCCCTAGTTTTGATCTTATCTTCGGCAACCTAGTTCTAGGTTAAGGTGGAGATTCTAGGCTTAAGGGAAATAATGGCGGAGAGGAGACGTGTACGAGGGTGAAAAAAATGAAGGGATAAGGTTGAGAAATGGGTGAGCTAGAGCTTCTAGAAGAATCGCCGACGATCCCCGAGGACAAACTAATGCTCCCTTTGAGACCAATCAAACATTGATGAGTGCGGAAGACAAATTTTAAACTAGTGACGCAATATTTAAAGGGATTGAAAAAAGAGTACAAAATAAAATATGTTGAACATGATAAATTGATCAAATAAATACACGATGAATTTGTATGATAAAAAATTAGGTCACGAGAACATTTTGAAAAAAATAATTTATTTGATGAATAAGTTATTCGTATTAAAAATAATGAGAAAAAAACTAACAAGGTAAGAAATCAATGATAGACTTGAAGCTTTCAAAATTCTTATGAAGGTTAGGTATAATTAAAAATGACAATAAAAGAAATCGTGGAAGTCGATATTGATTATCCATTTCACCGATTTTAGACATAGAAACATTCAAAATTCTTACAAGTGTGAACTCTAATTTAAATGTAATAAGTAAAAAAAGAAACATTTAAGTCTGGTTTTTCATGTTTACCAATTTTTCCAATTGTTAATAAAGTAAAGAAAAATTTATATGGATGTGAGCAAGGCTGTTAAAATCTCGAATTGACTCTTAAAATTTTACGATTTTACGATTTCGTATTATGTTAACGAGTCTGATTTTAAGTAAATTCTTAAATAAGTAAACTCTTACGATTTTAAATTTATAATAATATGATTTTACGAATTTATAAATAATTTCGATTTTACGATTATATACGATTTTACGTTTTAAAAAATAAATTTATATTTAAAATTAATAATAAAGTTATTATTTATTCTAATAAATTAATTAATTTTTTAAGTATAAATTTTTAGAGTGTTTTATTTATTATTATTTTTTAAATTAATTTTATATTTAAATATATAAATTTTTAAAATTTATTAAGTATATAAAATATTTTATTATATATATAAATAATAATAATAAAATATATAACTATTATTTTTTTAAATTAAACTCTTATGATTTTAAGTAAACTCTAAATTTTACGAGTTTACAACTAGGAAACGATTTTACGTAAACTCTCGATCTCGATTTTGACGGTCTTAGATGTGAGTGTATTATAATTTAAATATAAGAGATAAAAGAGAAACTTGTAAATCTATAATTATTTTAATGGTCACCCTTGAGTAACCCAATTCATAATGGAACCAAAAAAATATTGGTAAGGTCAATCTAATATTCGAGATCAAACAGATATTGATTTGGACCTGAAGGTAGAGACAAATTTCAAATTAGTGATGCAATCTTCAAAAAAAAATAAGGAGAGAGTACAAAATCAAGAAAATGTTAAACATTTAGAAGTGAATAAAAAATAATAAACGAGTTTGATGAATTTGTACAATAAAAAATTAAGTGATGTGAACATTTAAAAAATATATTAGATAATTAAGTTATTCGTATTAAAAATATTGAGAAAAACACAAACAAGGTGAGAAAATTAATGACTCCAAAAACAAGTTATTATAGATGTTAACTATAATTTAAAATGATAATAAAAGAGAAACGTGGAAGACGATATTGATTATCCATATTCACCATGTTTAGAGAAGAAAACATTAAATTTTTTATTTAATTTAAAAATGACAAATAAAAAAAGAAGCTATAGTTCTTTTTTTTAGTGTTGTTTACCATTTAATGTATAAATTAGGAACACAACTATTAAAAATTAAAAAATCTTGAAATGTAGTTGGGCTATAATCGACTAATATTTTAAACACGAACTAAACATTTATTTTCTTTTCATTGTTTTTTATTTATTAAAATATTTTGATATTTTAATTAGTAAAACACAAATAAATCACCAATTTTTGTCTATATTTGAATAGTAAACATAAATTAAAAAAAAGAGTAAGTTAATAAAATAAATTCTCTAGAATTAAGAATCAAGAAGATTGCCTTCACATTTAGAGGCCCTAACCAACAAATGTGTGCTAATGATCCTAAAGGCTTTAATTTAAATTATCTCATTACTCTAAGAATCCTTAATTAAAGTGATTAAAATTATCTTGGTTCTTTCGGTTATTGTGTTTCAAAGAGTTGATTCAAGCGGACCTCGAACAATTGTACATGAATATTATATTGATATTTTACAAATTTGAAATGATTTTTCCACCGTCAATCTTCGACACCATGATGCATCTCCCGGTTCACTTGTCATTTGAGGCTTTGCTTGGGGGACTTGTCCAGTATCGATGGATGTATCCGTTTGAACATTACATGTATACAATAAAAATATATTTGCGGAATAAAAACCACCCCGAAGCCTCAATAAGCGAGAGTTATCTTGTAAATGAGAGTATTAGTTTATGTGTCAGGTATATGGAGGAAGAAGACCAAGAAAATGCACAAACTGAAATCTCGGACATTTCAATATTTTCATCGTTGGAAGACCTATCTAACAGAAAAATATACAACTTGAATTATAGCGATCGAGTGACAGCTCATTCATACATTTTGAAAAATTGCCCCGAAATAGAACATTTTTACATGTAAGATTCTATGTTGTTGTTATGGTACGTCTTATTAATTAGCATTAAAGAGTATGCTATTTAATATTCGATCTATTTGCAGATATTATATATAGTATTGCAATAACAATGAGTCTAGTGGAGAAACGTTTGTCACCTATTTCAAGCATAGAGTGAGTAAATTCATTTAGGGAATGTATATATATATAGGTCGCTCAATTAGCAGAAAATAACGACATATCAAGAGACCTCAAGATCTTAGGCGAAGATCCAAGTATGTACTCGTGTATGTATGTTTGGTGTAAAATAAACGGATACAAATTTTGTATAGAAAAAAACGACGAAGGTTTGACCACTCAAAATAGTGGGGTGGTTGTTGAAGGGTACAACGGGTCAGATACTATGTCTTACTACAGAGTTTTAATGGATATAATCGAAGTATAATAATTTTCTCACAAACGAGTTATCTTATTCAAGTGTAAGTGGTTTGATACACACTCGGGGGAACAAGGAGTGAAAGTGGATAAATATGGCTTCGTAAGTATAAATGTAAATCGAATTTTAAAACCCAAAGTCAGGACCCGTATATATTAGCTAGTCAGGCAAAACAAATATTTTATTTATTTCGATAATTAAATCGTAATATTTATTTGATTAATTAGGTCATTATGATAAAATTAAAGTCAATTATGATCTAGGTATGTGTTAGTTTAAAAGTAATTATAACTTTGTTTTGATCATAAATTTTTATTTCAATTTCAATCGTTACGTTTTATTAAATTGTTGCAATAATTCAGAAATTTATTACATAGTATTTTGCATAAAATAAATTATTTCAAAACTTTTTCATAATTAAATGGTAGCTATTGCTCTTAAAATTTTAATAACAAAATTAAGAATCAACTAAAATTAGATTAAAAACTTTTGGTGTGAAATTAGATGTTTACCATAATAATAATAATTGTTATTATTTTTAATTTTATAGTCTATATCATATTTATTAATATCATAATTGTTCATAAAAATGAATTAGTTAGAACTCATATTTATTTTTAATTCCTTCTCATTTTAAAATAGTTAAAAGAGTTACAATAGAAAAGTATTGACCAGGAAGATAGGTAGGTTCTCTTGTTAAGACTAATTAGATTTTTATATATTAATGAGTATTGAAACTTGTTTATATAGCCACCTATCATGTGAAAAACTTGAAACCCTAATCATGCTATATTTCGAGCCACCAGCCTAGACCTACCCTTTGGACAGTTACACAATATTGAAACCCTAGCTATATAAAAAAAATTAAAAAAAAAAATTATCTCACTAATCTCCTCTTTACTGATACGTCAGATAAAAGCATTTAAAGTTCTTACGCATGTCAGAAGAAATTTAAAAATTACAAATATATTGATTCTGCATTTTTACCAATTTTCGATGTAGTGAAGATGACAAGTATATATTTTTTGGTTGCATGTTCACAAATGTTCTGAACGGTTGACTATGTAGGGACTAGGAGGAATAATTAAAGTGAATTTGAATTTACTTTAATTTAGAAAATGATAGAAGAGAAAACATGGAACTAGATATAATTAGGTATGTTTATCAAAAAATTTTTGGCAGTTGATGTATTAGTTGATGTATTGAAAGATGATTATGTGGATTTGAGTTTATTATAATAGTTGATGATGTATTAGTTGATGTAAAAAAACGTGTAAGTCAATATTAATTATGTATGTTTATTTTTAGTCGTTGATATACTGAGGGATGATTTACGGGGGATTTGAGTTATTTTAATTTACAAATGACAGGTGAAAGAGAAAATGTGTCAGTCGATATATTGACCAATTTTTTGAACCGTTGATGTACTGTAGGATGGTTTATGTCGATTTGAGTTTATTTGAATTTAAAAATGTCAGGTAAAAGAGAAAAGTTATATGTTCAACCATTTTCTGAGCCGTTTATGTACTGAGAGATGTTCAACCATTTTTGTATTCGTTGATAGTCTAAGGGATGATTTATGGGAATTTGAGTTATTTTAATTTATAAACGACAGGTGGAAGAGAAAATGTGTCAGTCGATATATTGACCAATTTTTTGAACCGTTGATGTACTGTAGGATGGTTTATGGGGATTTGAGTTTATTTGAATTTAAAAAAAACGTTAAATGTTCAACCATTTTCTGAGCCGTTGATGTACTGAGAGATGTTCAACCATTTTCTGAGCCGTTGATGTACTGAGAGATGTTCAACCATTTTTTTAGTCGTTGATATGCTAAGGGATGATTTATGGGGATTTGAGTTATTTTAATTTATAAACGACATATGGAAGAGAAAATGTGTCAGTCGATATATTGACCAATTTTTTGAACCGTTGATGTACTGTAGGATGGTTTATGTGGATTTGAGTTTATTTGAATTTAAAAATGTCAGGTAAAAGAGAAAACTTTATATGTTCAACCATTTTTGAGCCGTTGATGTACTGAGAGATGTTCAACCATTTTTTTAGTCGTTGATAAATTGAAGGATGATTTATGGGGATTTGAGTTATTTTAATTTACAAATGACAGGTGGAAGAGAAAATGTGTCAGTCGATATATTGACCAATTTTTTGAACCGTTGATGTTACTGTAGGATGGTTTATGTGGATTTGAGTTTATTTGAATTTAAAAATGTCAGGTAAAAGAGAAAACGTTATATATTCAACCATTTTATGAGCCGTTGATGTACTGAGAGTTAATTTATGTGGATTCGAGCTACTTTAATTTATAGATGACAGGTTGTACATATTAATTATGTATCTTTACCAATTTTCTGAGCCGTTGATGTAGTGAGGAATAATTTATGTGGATACGAGTTATTTTGTTTTATTCATCGTTAATAACAAGAATAAGAATAAGTGTATTCAAATTCGATAAATATTTTATGGAAAAAAATGTAAGAGTAATAAGAATTTAAATATAGTACGTCTATTTAAACTATTTTGTTAAATAATATAAACAGTTGATATAGAAATGCATGATTAATGTGGATTTGAGTTTATTTTAATTTTAAAATGATGGTAGAAGAAAAAGGTGTAATAGATATAACTATGTATGTTTTTCAATTTTTTGAGCTGTTTATGTACTGAATGATGATGTATGTGATTTTAGTTATTCAATTTAAAAATGTAATGTTAAAAAATGTGTAAGTCGATAATAATTATATATGTTCAACAATTTTTTTAGACGTTGATGTACTGAGCAATGATTTATGTGGATTTAAGTTACTTTAATTTGCAGATTAGAGTGACGAAAAGTAAGTGTGTATGTCAATATAATTAGGTATGTTGATCAGTTTTTTAACCATTGATGCATCGTAAATGCATCGTAACATGATTTATGTAAAAGAGAAAATGTGTAAGTAGATATTAATTATGTATGTTCAACAATTTTCTCAACCGTTGATGTACCTAGGGAAAATTTATGGGGATTTGAGTTAATGATGACAGCTAGTCAATATTAATTATGTAGGTTCACAAATTTTTTAAACCGTAGATGTAGTGATGAATAATTTAAGTGGATGTCAGTTATTTTGTTTTATTCATTGTTAATAGAAAACATTTATGGTTATAAAATTAAAATATTTTTATGGAAAAAAATGTAAGAGTAATAAGAAATTAAATATATATAATACCTCTGTTTAAATTATTTTTGTTAAATAATATAATAAACATATTTACAAACAATGAAATTGAAGTGTAATTGAGTTTTGAATTTAAAAAAAAATGTAAATTAAAATAAGATATTTTTACAAAAAATAAAGTTTTTAAACATTCAAATAAATAAATAAAAAGTTATTCAAAATGAGATCCAATTTCATAATTTAGGTTTCTTAAGACAATGCCATATTTTATAAATTAAAAAACACAAATTTTCATATAATTAATATTACTCATCAAATGATTTGTAATAAAGTAGATTGTACTTGTTTGTGGGTACTTTATATTAGAATTATATATTAATAAGTTCCATACAAATACAACTATAAGAAACTTTAAAATTATTTTATTATAATAAAAGTTATTTTAATTAAAATAATTTACAATATTAATAAGACAATAATGTATATTATTATAATCTCTAATATTTTTGTTTTAATAATGTATATTTTAAAAAGTTTATTTAAATATATATATAATTTTGACCTAAGACGGCCGTGCAAATGTGAGATGTTATTTGATTGGCCCGTTTATGTTATTCATTAGTCTTGAACAATACAATATATAAATAAATACAGGCTTTTATTGTTCAACAAACATCTAACATTATTTCCATATAAAATACTCATTTATTTATAATTTTATCTATTTATAATTTAAACTCTGAAGATATCTTATTTGAAATAGTTTATTTTAATATATTATTTGTGTATAATTTGATTTTTTAATTTATCTATAATTTTCAATAGATAAAGTTCTCTATACACTTTTTTTTTTATCGATTTTTATTTAGAAATAATTATTTTATTATATTATTATTAATTTGATATAGTCAATTTTAAATTGTCATTTATGTATTAATATTTTGAATTAATATTTGAGACATATGTTTCGCATAATCTAAATTAAAATTAAGATGTCAATAATTTGAAATAATTAATCTTAAATATATTATTTATTTATTTATAATTCATAATATTTCAATAGATATAATTTAAAATAATATCGAATTAATAAAATTGTTGTCAGAATAAACTGAGTGTTTCAGATATAAACGTGAATTACCTAAGTTAAGATGAAGTTAATTAAAATAGTCAATTTTAAATATCTCATTTCTATATAATTTTATTTATTTGTATTTCTCAAGAAAGATATTATTGCGGCGCCTACTTTAAAATGATATCGAAATAATAATATTGTCCGACATTTTTGTCAGTATAAACTGCGTGTTTCAGAAAGAAATACCTTAAATTATGCGTGTTTCAGAAAGAAATACCTTAAATTCAGATGACGTTAAATTTTGAAATAGTCAATCTGATGCGGTGCGAGTCGAAGAGACGTTTATGCGAAAGTTGCAGCATCCGAAAATATCTCGCAAGTGTCAGATTTCGACGATTGCCTAGTGTTTTTCGGGCGGAAACGTTTAGGGGCTCAAAATCGCATTTTTTATTAGTTTCGGGTGTTTTTTTGCAATTTATTAAAAGTTGTTTATTTCTTTTGCAAGCTAGGGTTTGAGTATTTAAAGGATCTTAAAACACTTTGTTAGGGAAGATTATTAATCAGAAAACGAGGTTTCCTCAATATCTATCAACTTTCGGTATTCGTAAGAATCAACGAATCTTGATAAAGGTTCATCCTAGCCACGCACGCTGCATCAGTTGGTATCAGTTTCCAGTCGACCCTGAGGTATGCCGCCCCGAAGACAGCCGCGCAACCCTACCCCTGGTGCTGATGATGGTGACCTTGCTGAGTTGCGACGTGAAAACGCTGAGTTTCGCCGTGATAACGACGATTTGAGGCGGCAGGTTGAATGGTTGACGCAACGGATGGATGCATCTATGCACATGCACCACCCTGAAGATGATGTTACGATGACAGATGAAAACCCCTTTGGTGGTCTTCGGAATCGATCCCCTGAACGCCCCAATCATCGCTGGGAGCAGGCTTTCAGGGTGGACATCCCTAAGTTCGATGGTAGTCTATCACCGGAAGAGTTTACTGATTGGCTTTCTCAGGTTGAAGAGATTCTGGATTTCAAGGAAGTTCCTGCAGATCGTCGTGTACCCCTTGTTACGATCCGCTTACATGGTCGTGCACAAGCATGGTGGCAGCAGTTGAAACAGACACGTGTTCGTCATGGTAAGGCAAAGCTCACGAATTGGGACAAATTCAGGAAGCATATTAGGGCTGCATTTCTACCATATAATTACGAACGTAACCTGTACCAGCGGTTCCAGAATCTTCGTCAGGGTTCTCGTTCCGTGGATGACTATTCCACTGAGTTTTACACCTTTGTGGCTCGTGTTGAC
Source organism: Impatiens glandulifera (assembly GCF_907164915.1). Classification (NCBI taxonomy): domain Eukaryota; kingdom Viridiplantae; phylum Streptophyta; class Magnoliopsida; order Ericales; family Balsaminaceae; genus Impatiens; species Impatiens glandulifera. Next base: position 9,751,524 of record NC_061869.1, on the reverse strand, counting down.
CTGTCTGAGTCCCCTCTCCAGTTGGTTTCTCGCTATATTGGTGGCCTTCGCCTCCAGTTGCAGGATATTTTGAATATGTTTGATCCCTTGACTGTTTCTGAGGCACATCAGCGTGCTTCACAGGCTGAGAAACAGCTAGCCAGGCGCGGTTCGGGTAGCTTTGGAAAACAGGTTGTCCCCACTAGTGGCATTGGTTCTTCTTCCCAGCCGGCCCATCCCACCCCAGCCCCCCCTCGCAGCACTACAGCCCCCCCGCAGGGACGTCCCGGTGGCTTGCGTTGTTTCAATTGTGGTGAAGTTGGCCATCGCCAAGCAGAGTGTCGCAACCCAAAGTCCACCAATCGTGGTCTTTTTACTGAGGTGGATGATCCTGACTCTGCTCTTCCTTCAGATTCAGCCCCAGTGTATGATGTTTATGATGATGAGGCAGCGGAGGAGTATGTTTCTGGTGATGTTGGCCCCCTTTTGGTGATTCGTCGATCATGTTTAACCCCTCGTGCTCCTGACAACGAGTGGTTACGCAATAATCTGTTCCATTCCACTTGTACCATCGGTGGCAAAGTTTGCACCTTCATCATTGATGCTGGGAGTTGTGAGAATGTGATTTCTGAGGTTGCAGTTTCGAAGCTGGGTCTGTCCACTGAACCTCACCCCAAGCCTTATCGCCTGTCCTGGCTGAGTCAAGGTACGGATGTTACAGTTTCCAAGCGCGTACTTGTTAATTTTTCCATTGGTTCCCATTATCGTGATGCTGTATATTGTGATGTGGTTCCTATGGATGCTTGTCACCTTTTACTTGGTCGCCCTTGGCAGTTTGATCATTCTGTTATACATGATGGGCGTGCTAATACCTACACGTTCTTATTTAATGGTACCAAGATTGTGTTGATGCCAAATCAGCCCAAGAAGGGTGCTGCCCCCACTCATCATGCGTCCCCCCTACCACCTTGTTGTCTCGGGGTCCTTTTCAGACCGCCATGGTCGAATCGGGCATGGTGTTTGCTCTATTTTGTTCGCTGATTACCTGTGGTGCTAGTTCTGAGGTGCCTATTCCAGTGCAGCCGCTGTTACAGGAGTTTGCAGATGTTTTTCCTGAGAATCTGCCTTGTGCCTTGCCTCCTTTGCGTGATATCCAACATCACATTGACTTGGTTCCAGGTGCTGCCCTACCCAACCGTCCTCATTACCGCATGAGTCCCAAAGAACATGAAGAGTTGCGTAGACAGGTGGAGGACTTGCTGGCTAAGGGACACATTCGAGAGAGCCTTAGTCCCTGTGCTGTCCCGGCCCTTCTTACCCCAAAAAAGGATGGGTCTTGGCGTATGTGCATTGATAGTCGTGCTATCAACAAGATTACAGTGCGTTATCGGTTTCCTATTCCCCGGTTGGATGACTTGTTGGATCAGTTGGGTGGTGCTTCTGTGTTTAGCAAACTGGATCTCAAGAGTGGATACCATCAGATTCGTATTCGCATGGGTGATGAGTGGAAGACTGCCTTTAAGACTCGTGAGGGCTTATATGAGTGGCTGGTTATGCCGTTTGGTCTGTCGAATGCTCCTAGCACCTTTATGCGTGTGATGAACCAGGCTCTTCGCCCTTTCATTGGGAAGTTTGCTCACAATCATGCTGTTAATCGCTCCACTGGTTTCAGTCCTTTCCATGTGATTTACGGGCTGTCTCCGCGTGCTCCTCTTGATTTGTTAGCGCTGCCCAGCAAGGTGCGTCCTCATTCCACTGCTGCAGATTTTGTTGGTCAGTTGGCTCAGGTTCATCAGACCACTCATGACCGCTTGGTTGCTGCTACTGCCAAGTACAAGGAGAAGGCTGATTCGAGAAGGCGTGCTGTTGATTTTGAAGTTGGTGACTTTGTGTGGGCTATTCTGACTAAGGATCGTTTTCCAGCTCATGAATATAGCAAGCTTGCTGCTAAGAAGATTGGTCCTGTTGAGATTGTGGAGAAGATCAACCCCAATGCTTATCGTTTACGCCTTCCCAGCCATGTGCGTACCTCTGATGTGTTCAATGTGAAGCATCTTGTTCCTTTTGTGGGTGAGTCTTCTTCTGATGAGGATGATGCGGTTCCAGATTCGAGGACGAATCTTTTCTACCCTGGGGGGAATGATGCGGTGCGAGTCGAAGAGACGTTTATGCGAAAGTTGCAGCATCCGAAAATATCTCGCAAGTGTCAGATTTCGACGATTGCCTAGTGTTTTTCGGGCGGAAACGTTTAGGGGCTCAAAATCGCATTTTTTATTAGTTTCGGGTGTTTTTTGCAATTTATTAAAAGTTGTTTATTTCTTTTGCAAGCTAGGGTTTGAGTATTTAAAGGATCTTAAAACACTTTGTTAGGGAAGATTATTAATCAGAAAACGAGGTTTCCTCAATATCTATCAACTTTCGGTATTCGTAAGAATCAACGAATCTTGATAAAGGTTCATCCTAGCCACGCACGCTGCATCACAATCTTAAATATTTAATTTATATATAATTTTATTTATTTGTATTACTAGATTAAAATGATATGGAAATAATAATATTATCGGACATTTTGTCAATATAAACTGAGTGTTTAGAAAAAAAAATGTCCTAAATTCAAAAATACTTTAAATTAAAATAACATTCAATTTTGAAATAGTCAATCTTAAATATATCATTTATGTATAATTTTTTTTATTTGTATTTACTATATCAAAATAATAATATTGTCTACAAGTATAAAATCGAGTGTTTCTAATACCTTAAAATAAGACGATGTTAATTTAAAATAGTTAATCTTAAATATATAATTTATTTATATATTTATAATTTTCAATGTTCTATGGGCACATAGGTTGAAATGTTATTTAAATATAATTCTATTTATTTATATTTTATATATTATTCAAAATAGATGTTTAATAAGTATCTTAAATTAAAAAAAAGACATCAATTTAAAATAAACTAATTCTAAATAACTCATTTATATATAATTAAATTTATCTATAATTCTCAATGTTAGTATACTATTAATTCCCGCCTAACCTAGGTTAAATGGATATTCAAATATTAGATTGGTAAAACCTTTTTGTCTGAATAAACTGTATCTTCCAAACAGTACCCTAAGTTCAAGTGACATTAATTTGAAATATATCATTTACATATAATTTTTTTTTATTTATTTATTATCGAAATAATATATTTGTCAGTAGTATCTTTTTTAAAATAATAAAATTAAAAAAAAAAAAAAAAAAAAGAGAAGTTTTTGTCTTTATAAATTCGAACAATTTCCAGACATGAAAATGAAACAAACCCTTCTTTAACTCTCGGCTGTCATAAGTAGTATCTTTTAACCCTCTTCCTCTTCCTCCTCCACCGCCACCGCCACCGCCACCGCTCTACCGCCGGCGTTCCATCTCTCCACCGCCGGAGAACTCTGCAATCAAGTTTAGAAGGTAATTAACTTAAACTTATCCATATCGTTCGATTTTGAATTAGGAATGTGTAGTTTCTTTCATTAATCATGTTTTCCCTAATCTGATATAATTAGTTCTGTCCCTGTAAGCATGCATTGCATAGGAAACTAATCAATGTCTTTTCCTTTCCTTTCCTTTCCTGCAGAAGATTCATTTGGTTTTGCATTTGATCTTAAAAAGGTACTTTAATTACTCTCTTAAATTACATTTCATTTCATTGATGTGGGTTATCTTTAATCTTCATATATCTCTAATGGGTAATGAGTAGTACTCTTTAATCTTAACTATTCGAAATGAATGCATTGTTCTTACTTATTTCTTTGGTATAGAAAGATTACCCTTAAAACTGTTTTGATCGCCTACTTTATAATAAAATACATTTCATTGATGTGATTAATTACTTATAATCTTCATACTGATGGGTAGTTAGTTGGGTACTGTTTTGATTTGTTCCCTTTTATGAACATAGAGATTTTCATAATGGATTGCAATAAGGACGAAGCTCATAGAGCTAAGGAAATCGCAGAAAGAATGTTTTCAGAAAGTGACTTGACGGGTGCGAGGAGATTTGCTAAGAAAGCAAATTCTCTTTTCCCGGATCTGGACGGGGTTCAGAGTTTGATTTCGATTCTGGATGTTTATCTTTGTGCCGAAAGAAAAGTAAACGGGGAAACGGATTGGTATGGAATACTGGGTGTTGATCCAAGAGCAGACCATGACACGATTAAGAAGAAATATAAGAATATGGTTCTAATACTTCATCCAGATAAGAACAAGAGGGTCGAGGCTAATCATGCTTTCGGTTACATTCGTGAATCCTGGAAGATCTTATCTGATGAAAAAAGTCGTGAATCTTATGATCGTAAGAGGAGGGGAACAAATCAACAACAAGAGGTTCTGGTACCATCAAATGGACCTGATAATGGATTCTCTGATGTCAAAGTCACGATTGCTAATCAACGCAGAGCAGGAGGGTCCGACTTTACTCCTACGTTTTGGACTGTATGCGACCATTGCAAGAAAAAGATTGAATATTTTAGAATCTATGTCAACCGTAACATTCGATGCAGTAATTGTAGACAACTTTTTCTCGCAATTGAAACTGCAGAGCCTCTTGATCCTTCGGAAGCGGTGGGCATCAAGAATGAACATTCTGGTCATCAATATCAAGAATTCACTCCTATTGTTGTTCAAGGTGATTCCAAATTTCAATGGAATCCGCCATCTTCTTCTGAACCAGCTGCTGCTGATATTGTTGCAACATCTGATGAAGCTGCAGCAGCAGTTATCATTCATAAAGATGATGAACATGAGGTTAATGAGGAGGAATTTACTTTGCCAAATCCCAAAAGAAGAAAGGGAGAAGAAGAGGCTGAATGAATAAACTTTTAGGTTTGAAACATTTCTTTCTTTGTTTTGTTTGTTTGTTGTTTTTGTTGTTGAGGATTCAATTCGATTTTCTGTTTTTGTTGTTTTGTTAAGAACTAGTTTGATCGTTGGATTTTGGTTATGGGTTTTTTTTCTTAAAAAAAATTGTTTGATTCTATTTTCTAAAAGATCAGTTTTTTTATTATTTCAATACAAAAATAATTTTAAATAATTAAATAAAGAATAATTTTAGTATTTTAATTGATAAAAATATAATTAAACGGATGAATTGTTGATTGAGTTTTAGGTACAAATCCCTTAAAAAATTCAATAAATAACCCACAATCAAACAAGGCATAAATGTCAAATTTGTAATCTAAATTTATATAAAATTATGATTAGTATTTGGTTAATATTTGAAATTTTATAAAATAAGTGAATTATAATTCAATTTTTTTAATCATTCACATTCAAATTCTTCATTCTTTCTCTTCCCCTTCTATTAAATAAGTTCTGATTAAGTGTCCACCATATTTGTTTTTTATAAATGGTTTTTATTTAGTATAATATATATATATATATATATATATATATATTTATTATATTATTTTACATATTCTTAATTTATTTATAAAAATATATTTCTCTTTATAACTTCCATAATTTGTCTTTATAAATTCCAAAAATTTCCAGACACGAAGAATGAAACAAACCTGTGTAGTTTCACAATTTCCAATCTTATATAAATCCTGTCAAGTAAGCATGCATAGAAAGTTAGCTATCTATTTTCATTACTTTTATCTAATGGAATGTTGATATCTTCTTAAATGGTGTTAAACAAGAATAGATTAGGTATAAAACATTCACTTACCTTGTTAGATTTATATATTAATTGAACATCTCCTAATACTTGGATCTAGGGTATAATCAATTTATTATCTTCTAATGCATGCTATTTTACACTTTATAAATATGTTTATCAATGTAATTTTGTAAATTCATTTAGTTTTGTACTTGATCTTAAATGTAATTTACTCTCTTAAATTACATTTCATTGATGTGGGTTACCTTTAATTTGGATATATCTCTAATGGTACTCTTTAATCTTAATTATTCAAAATAATGCATTGTTTTTATGTCTTTAGTATAAAAAGATTGCATTTGCACATGATCTTAATTTATAAAATAATACTCTCTTAAATTACATTTCATTGATGTGATTATCGTAAATCTTGATATATCTCTTTGATTTGTTTCCTAAACCTAAACTTAACTTATATAATATTAAATTAATGGAGGACTTCTATCGATTGCCCGGCTATATGTTATCCATTAGGGTTGAAGTGAAAGAGAGAAAACTAAACCTAAACCTAGCTTATATTAGTATTAAATTAATTAAATTTTATTATAATTTTATTTCTTTATCTAAATATAATAATTAAAATATACTTAAATTTTTAAATTTTATAATAAATTAAAATCATATTTCATTTTTTTTAATATTATTTATAATTTTAGTAATTATTTTTTATTACTTTAACTCTATATGTTTAAAATAATTATTATATGTATTTTATCCATTCAACTTAAATATTAAATTATTAATTAGATAAAATGAATTACAAATAATCTAATAATAATAATTTTAGGGCTTATTAAAACCGGATCCAAATGAGTCGCATACCCATCGGTTTTGGAACATGTCAAAAAAATATACTCTACAAGTTAAGCATCATAAAAAAAAACATAAACTAATCATTCATATTAGTTAATTTTTTTATATAAATATTTACTTTAATTGTATTATAAAATATTTTTAAATTATTAAGTTATACATAATATTTAATACAATCATTACTATTTTTTTAGCTAAAAATATTATATTAAGTAAATATTAATTATATAAGTATTTTTTGAGTGATAATTATATTTAATTATAAGACAATTTGAAATAATTTAAGTTTATATGGTAGTATTTAAATTGAAATAATGAGTTACTTAAAAACTAAAAATTATATTTAAATTATTTTCAAAAGAAGTCCAACAATTAGTTGGGTTTTAATGAATTAAGGTTTTAAACACTTATCTTAAAAATAAATTATCATTATATCTGACTCTAAAAGTACACTTATATATAATAATTTCACTTTTTTATTTTTTATTATTAAATATCTTCATATTTTAAATAGGAATTACTTAAGAAATCTGATTTATTAAAAAAATAATAAATTTTTTCATCATTTATCATTTTTTCTAGTTACGTAACCCTTCATATTTTTCTCATTTATTCTCCTAAATTCCTTCCTTCTATCGCTCAAAAATATATTATTTAAAAAAATAAAATAAACTATATATATTAATATATTTTTAAAATTTTAATTTATATTTTTCTATAAACTTGTCGAATTTATTAGTAACCTTTATATAAATATGTATTTTTTCTATTGGTATTCAAAAATTTCTTTTATTGTGGAAGATTTAGTAGACCATAATAAAATTAATAATTTTTTTATTCATTTTTTCTTTTATAAATATATATATATATATATATATAATTTTAATATGTATTTAAGTTTGTTATGTATAAATATATTATTTTTATAATTTTAAAAGGTTATATATATTTTTAAATTTAATTATATTTATATAATTAAAATATTTTAATAATAAAAAGTTGAAAAAAATAAAATAATGGTTTATAGTTTAAAATTGATATTTTTTAATTAAAATATTAAATAATTTAATAGTAATTAAGAATGATTTTAGGATTAGGATGATGATTTTGTTATAAACATTCTACTATAATTACTCTTAAATCCATTATTACAATAAATTGATTTTCAAAATTAATCTCATTTTCAAAAGAATTTGATTTTCTCCATTTCTTCTCTCTAAATCAAGCAAACAAAAACCTATTGAAGTAATCTAGTTCGATTTTGTTTTTTTTAAATAAAATCTCATTTAAAAAAAATCTAATTTGATATGATTTAGGGAAAAAAAACTAATTATTTAAATATATTACTCAAATCATTTAATTTGTTTAATAAAAAAATTATAAAAATATTTATATAGGGTAATATAAAATATAACAATTTGATTGATAAATAATTAGGATTTATTTAAATAAACTTGATTTATTTATAAAAAGTTATTGGATTTTAAATACTAAATTTTTTTTTTATAAATACTTAAAGTATATTAATATATAATAATTTAACTTCATGAATTCCTTTTCTTAGCATGTGTCGTTACGACACGTGGCAATACGTGGTTCGCGGTATGACTCGAGGTTTGATGTGTTTCAACCATGATTTGCGAGTTAGACGTCTTTTCAAGGAAAATCTTATTTTAAGATATTTTGAAAAAATACATGGGATAATTAATTTAAAATATTATTTATTTGAAAATAAAGTCTCCAAATGATTTCAGAAAAATCAATAAAAATATGTGTATAAACGTATTTTATACTAGAGTTTCTATAAGGGATTCGGTTTTTGGTTACACTCGAAAAAGTGGGCTTTCGCGCTATGTCCTATACACCCGTCAAAAGACGATTTTATTTTTGATAGGTTTACATTACGTAAATAATTGTATAAAAGTGGTTCTAAACAATGATAAGTTTAAATTACGTAAATAATTGTATAAAATTATTTAAAAGAGTGTACTTACAATTGCGTTGATATAAAACTAAATAAAAACACTTTCAGGATTACTTAAAAATGGATTGGGGGTTCTAAAATTACAAAAATAATTTTGAATTTTAAAAAGTGGAACCAAATGGGCCTTAGGACCGAAGTCATAGGGTCTGGGTCTAATTTTCCTGATCTAGGCTCGGACGGGCTCAGTCTAGACTAGGGTGGTCTAGATCATGGCTCGGGACACGTGGTCGAGGGACCGGAGGACTTGGTCCTAGGGTTCAAGTGGCTCGGTCCTGAACTCAAGTTATTCGATCCTAGGCCTGGGAGGCTCGGTCCCATGTCTAACTTTCTTGGTCGTGGACCTAAGAGGCTCGGTCCTTGGTTAGACCTTTCGGTTCGAGGTTAGAAACCTTGGTCGTCTTTCTCGGTCCTTACTTAAGAACACCAGTATTAAGTCTCGATCCTAACTCAAGAATATTGGTCATTGGTCTTGGTCCAGACTCAAGAACATCGATCATTGGTCTCGGTCAGGACTCAATAACATCGGTCATTGGTCTCGGTCCTCATCCTCGCTCCCAAGAGGACCTAGTGTTCTTGAATTGGTCAAAAATTGCAGGTCTTGTATCTTTTGATACAGATCATGGAATTATGATCTGTAAGTTGCAATCAACTCATATGATTGTAGGGATTAAAAACCCTAACCCTAATCACGATTAATCAATCTCTACAAAGATTAATTTTTAAAAACAGTTTTTAGATTAAAATTTGGAATCTTTTTGAATTAGATCATCAAAATGTATAAATCTTGTTCAATTAGCTTTGAAATGATGAATATAGTCGAACACAATCAAACCAATAACATCATTCACAAGCTCTGTAACAACTTTTGAAAACAAAATTCAAACAATTTTACAAAATTTCAGTTGGATCAAACATGATCGGAATGTTATTTTAATGATATGGAAATTATCCTAACATGTTTACAAATATGTTTAACAAGTATTTGAATAAAAAATTTAAGCTTAAAGCTCAAGAACATGAATTTAAAAAAAAATACAAAATTTCAATCCAATTTTTTCATTTTTTTAGTTTTAGGTTGATTTAATCAAAACTCTTTCAATACAAAGTTCATATAACATTTATGGAATGATTTTAAACAAAGAAATCACACAATTGAACCCTATAGTATATCAAACCGATCAAACTTGGTAAAAACTAATTTTCAATCACAAATCGAAATACAACGGCTATGGATGCTTACAAACAGTTGGAGAAGACTCCTAGGATGTATGTGAAGAAGCTTTTCCGAAGCCTAGATCAAAACTTTGAACGCCGAAGAGGATTTTATAAAAATCTAGTTTGGTCGAAATCCTTGATTCTTTGATTTAGATTGTGATATGTGATAGTTGTTTGATGATCTTGAAGCTTAACACCTAGAGAGTATTTATACTCAGCTAGGTTGGTTGTGGTGGACTAATTCAACTTCAATTTTGCCATTGAAGTTTTTATCCCTAGTTTTGATCTTATCTTTGGCAACCTAGTTCTAGGTTAAGGTGAAGATTCTAGGCTTAAGGGAAATAATGGCGGAGAGGAGACATGTACGAGGGTGAAAAAATGAAGGGATAAGGTTGAGAAACGGGTGAGTTGGAGCTTCTAGAAGAATCGTCGGCAATTCTTTTATTGAGTTGCTTCTGCCTCATTAGGTTTAGTATTCTATCACCTTCTGAAATACGCCTCAGAAGTGAATCACATTTACTTTCATAAACGTCTTTAAATGAGTATTTGATGTATTCTCTTATAACTCTACTTCCTTACATTTTTACTTTAAATATAATGGGAATATTATCCAGCCAAGGATCATGTCAGAATAGTACCCATCTTCTATTTTCAACTGTGGTTTGCACCATTTGAAAGATATCTTTACTTGTTTTTAGGATCTTCTTCAATGACCAAAATAAAGTCAGGTGAATTGAAACTAATAAAGTTAGGTTAATTGATCGTCTTTTAATTATTCGATTTATTGTCACGCACTGTTTAAAATTATTGTTGGATTATAATCAAGACTTGGGTCAAGCAAGGATGGGCCTAATCTGCAATTGGATCTGATAAATAGCTAATTAAGACTTAATGGTCCATCAACACCTAAAAACTTAAAGAAAATAAATAAATAACCACTAGCGCAAGAATAAAACCTCGTCTATTTCTAATCCCCATTTAATTGTAATATTTTCACTTTTTTACTTTGAAAAAAACATGTTTGTTTATCTTTTTAAATTTTCGCAATTTCAGTACGGCACATTATAATAACCTATTAGGGTGTTTAAAAGTATTGTGAGGATTTCTCGTTGTCGAATACATGTTGTTAGTCAATTAGTTTTTACCTAGTCAACCACATAGATCTAATGAATGACATCGCGAGAAATCCTTACAATATTTTTAAACACTCGGATGGATGTATTATATATAATGTGTGATATTAAAATTGTAGATATTAGAAAATATAAGCACATTCTCAAGTTTAATACACATATTTTCATCAAAAACATATGAAAATGAAAATATTGTAGGAAAGGGGATTTAGATATGGTTTGAGCATGAGTTTTAGGCATTGATTGACTTTTAAAGCTCATCTTTGTTAGTCATTTATTGGACTTAATGCATGGATTGGGTCAACCTTAACTTGACCCTAAATCCCAATAATAATCATTCAATAATTTCAAATAATGAGAGACATCTTCTCAATGTATATAAATAATGAGCAAGTAAAGTTATTTTAAATGAATCATAAACGTGAACATTTTCAATTAAACTAGTTGAAATATGTCATATGATCATGTTTATAGAAAATTCAAATGTTTTGATTTGATTTTTGAAAAAAATTGAATATTGGTACAATTTGTATCAAAATCTTACTTTAATGTCCATTTTAAACATGATAAGTGATTAGGGATAGTTGGTGGAGAGGAAGACAAAAATATTTGAGAACCAAAAAGTGTTTCTTAAGCAAACTACCAAAATTAAAAGAATGGAAAATATATTAATGTTTAACATTTGTCGGGAAATAAGAAAGTTTACCTTTTTGGAAATTTTGAACTTTCTGACTAAATAGGCTCTAGAAGAATAACGAAATTCGAATGATAGAATGTTGTCAAAACTTGAATGGATTTTCTAAGATTGTGTTGCGAATTTATTTGACTAATTAGGTCATAATGACTAAATTGAAGTTAATTAGGATCTAGATACGTTTTAGGTTTCTCGTTTAAAAATAATTATAATTTTGTTTTGATCATAACTTTTTTATTTAAATTTCGTTCGTTACGGTTCTTAAGTTGTTGCGATTACTCTTAAAATTTTAATTAACAAATATTTCAAATTGTTTTTCATAAATAAATTGTAACTATTGCTCTTAAAATTTTAATTAAGAAAATTAAGAATATTAATCAACTAAAATCAGATTAAAAGCTTTTAGAGTGAGATTAAATGTCCTACCATAATAATAATAATTGTTATTGTTTTTAATTTTATTTTACAACGTGTATCATATTTATTAATATAATAATTGTTCATAGAAATGGGTTAGCTAGAACTCATATTTTATTTTTTAATTTATTTTTCATTTTGTTTATTATGCCTTGTTCTCATTGAGTTATTTAAAAAACTCAAATCAAATCACTTTTACAATCAATCACTTCTTAACAATCACATCACTCATTTTATTAACTAAAATACTAAAATACCCTTTAATTTAAATTATTATTTTATATTTTATTTATATATATCAATACTTTTTAAGTCTTTTTACCAAAAATAATCATTATATTCTCAAAATCATCACCTATCAATCAATTTTTCTCTCTCTTACTTTTTAAAAAACCTCTTACCGATCAAGGCGTATCTAATAAAAAAAAAGTTAATTACAATTGAAAAGTATTGGCAAAAAGAGATGAAAATGTTGTGGATCATGTTAAGACTAAGATTCTGAATAATATATATATTTTCAAAAAAAAAATGATTTTCAATAATATGATGTCCTTTTACGAGTATTAGTTTATTGTAACTTGTTTAACCATCTATATGAAAAAGTTGAAACCCTAATCATGGTATATTTCGAGCAATCACCCATGGGTAAGGCAGACCATGAAACTCGAACCATTTCCTGTCCTACCCACCTTTCAAACAATTTTTTCTAAACTATCCACATTTTCATTCACATTCCCAAACTACTCACATTTCTCTCTCTAAATCATTAATCAACCCATTAATTAACTCACTCTCTATCTTAACCCACTAAATAACTTCCCCTCTCTCTCTAAACTCATTAATTAACTCCTCTCTCTCTTTCAACTATTAATTAATATCCTCACTTTTAAACTATTAATTAATTCAATTGAAATATATTATATAAATATTAAAATAAAATAACACATATATTTTATTTTTATTTAAATCTATAAATATAATATATATATAGTTCAAATTAAATACACTAAATTAAATAATTTAAATAATTATTATAAAATAAAATAGAATACATTACATAAACGGGAACTTGAAATAAAATATATTACATAAACATTAAAATAAAATACATTACATCACAATAAAATACATAACATAAACATTACAATAAAATAAAATACATAATAAATATTAATCACGTTCAATATACAATAAACTGCATATTTTATCTTTATAATTCAATTTTATGATATCTACTCCATTTTCCACTAGAGCAAAAACCTCTATATAAATCCACATTATGTTTGTTACCACCCTTCTAATATCCATTTATGGTTCTGTATTGTGCAGTAACGATTTCGAAGACTCCTCTTTGTTCATTGTATGAAATAACCTTGTGTGATGATGCTTTTTTCTCAACAGTTTCAAATAATTCTCTTGACCTTTGACAATAAATTTGACCATTTTGAAGGTCATTAAACGTCACAGTTTCGAATATATAAAAAAATTGAATTATAAAGATAAAATATGCATTTTATTATTTTATTATATATTGAAAGTGATTAATATTTATTATGTATTTTATTTTATTGTAATGTTTATGTTATGTATTTTATTGTTTATGTTATGTATTTTATTGTGATGTAATGTATTTTATTTTAAATTATTTTATTTTAATGTTTATGTAATATATTTTATTTTAAATTCCCGTTTATGTAATGTATTTTATTTTATTTTAATTTATAATAGCTATTTAAATTATTTAATTTAATGTATTTAATTTGAACTATATATATTATATTTATAGATTTAAATAAAAATAAAACATAACACAATATATATTATATTTATAGATTTAAATAAAAATAAAACATATGTGTTATTTTATTTTAATATTTATATGATATATTTCAATTGAATTAATTAATAGTTTAAAAGTGAGGATATTAATTAATAGTTGAAAAAGAGAGAGTAGTTAATTAATGGGTTTAGAGAGAGAGTGAGTTAATTAGTGGGTTAAGATAGAGAGTGAGTTAATTAATAGGTTGATTAATGATTTAGAGAGAGAAAGGTGGGTAGTTTGGGAATGTGAATGAAAAGGTGAGTAGTTTGGGAAAAATTGTTTGAAAGGTGGGTAGGACAGTAAATGGTTCCATGAAACCTATATACAAAAAAGAAAAGAAAAATTCTGACATGTCAGATAATATAGCTCTGGAAAAAGCATTTAAAGTTCTTACTCATGTCAGATAATGATTCTGCATTTTTACCAACTTTCGATGTAGTGAAGGATGATTTATGTGAATGTATATATAGGTTTATTTTAAATTTAAAAATTACATGTATAAGAGAATCTATATGTAAGTATTTTTATTTATTTTTATTTTTTCATGTTCACAAATTTTTTAAACTTAATGCAGCGAGTGATGATTTATGTGGAATTGAATTTACTTTAATTTAAAAATACCAGATAGAAGAAAAAACGTGTAGGTCGATATAATTAGGTATATTAATAAGGTTTTTAACCATTGATGAAGGATGATGAATGTGGATTTGAGTTACTTTAATGTACAAACGACATACAGTAGAGAAAACAGGTAAGTCTGATATTAATTACGTATGTTTACCATTTTCTAAGCCGTTGATGTACTGATGAATTATTTATGTGGATTTGAGTTACTTTAATGTACAAACGACTGGCAGACAGAAGAGAAAACAGGTAAGTTGATATTATTTATGTATGTTTACCAATTTTTTGACCGTTAGATTTACTGATGAATATTTATGTGGATTTAAATACTTTTAATGCACAAACGACAGAGAAAAGAGAAAACAGGTAAGTCAATATTAATTATGTAAGTTTACCGCCAATTTTCTGAACCGTTGATGTACTGATAAATAATTTATGTGGATGCGCGTTATTTTGTTTTATTCATCGTGAATAACAAGAATAAGTGTATTCAATTCAATTGTAAAAAACATTTATGGTTATAAAATTGAAATTTTTTATGGGAAAGAAATATAAAAATAATAAAAATTTGAATATAATACCTCTATTTAAATTATTTTATTAAATAATATAATGAACATATTTACAAAACACATGAAATTAAAGTATAACTGGTTTTAAGTTTAGAGTGAAATTTTTTATTAAAATTATTAATATATATAATTAAGGTATATTCTATAATTCATATAATCTAAATCAATATTGAAATAAGATATTTCAAAACAAATTAAAATAAATTGATTGAAACTGAGATCCAATTTCATAATTTAGGTGATTTAAGACAATGCCATATTTTATAAATAAATAAAAAAACACAAATTTTCATATATTACTCATCAAATGATTTGTTATAAAGTAGATCGTACTTGTTTGTGGGTACTTTATATATAACTTTATTTATTTATAAGTTATCGTCTTAAAAGATATCATATTTGAAATAGTCCAATTTAATATATTATTTGTATATAATTTTATTTATTTATCTATTTATAATTTTCAATAGATAAAATTCTCTATACATTTTTTTTATCGGCTTTTATTTACAATTTATAATTAAATTTTATTATTATTATTAATTTAATGTTTGACACGTAGCATAACTTAAACTGACATTTATTTGTAATAGTCAATTTTAAATTATCTTATATATATTTATAATTTGAATTAATATTTGACTAATATGCTTCGCAGTCTAAATTAAAATGTTAATAATTTGAAATAGTCAATTTGAAATATATCATTTATTTATTTATAATTCATAATATTTCAGATAGATATAATTTAAAATAAAATTGTCAAATATTTTTGTCAGTATAAACTAAGTGTTCGAGATAGAAGTGTGACCTACACTAAGTTAAGATGAAATAAATTGAAATATCCAATTTTAAATATTATTTATATATAATTTGTATTTCTCAAGAAAGATAGGATGGGGCACCTACCTTAAAATGATATCGAAATAATAATATTGTCTGACATTTTTGTCAGTATAAGCTGAGTGTTCAAGAAAAAAATACTTTAAATTAAAAAATATCATAAATTAAATTTTGAAATAGTCAATCTTAATTATATCATTTATATATAATTTTATTTATTTGTATTATTAGGTTAAAATTATATCGAAATAATAATATAGTCAAACATTTTGTCAGTATAAAAACGAGTGTTTCAAACATAAGTACCACAAATTAAAATAATGTTAATTAGAAATAATCAATCTTAAATATATCATTTATTTATATGTATATATAATTTTCAATGTTCAAGATATATACGATTGGGGGCACATAGGTTAAAATGTTATCAAAAAAATAAAATTGTCACATAGTTTTTTATTTTAATTTTTTATATAAACTTGAGTGTTGAGACAAAAAAAACCGTGGCTTGCTCTAAGTTAATATAACATAAATTTCATATAGTCAATCTTAAATATATTATTAATAAGTATCTTAAATGAAAAAGACATCAATTTAAAATAACTCATTCTAAATATATCATTTAAATATAATTAAATTTATCTATAATTCTCAATACTGGTGTTCCTTATAGATACGATTCCCGCCTAACTAGATTAAATAGATATTCAAATAATATAATTGTAAAACCTTTTTGTTCGAATAAACTGAATCTTCCAAACAGTACCTAAGTTCAAATGACATTAATTTGAAATAATCAATATGAAATATATCATTTATATATATTTTTTTTATTTATTATCGAAATAATAAATTTGTCAGTATCTTTTTTACAAATATTTTTTTTTCAAAATAATAAAATTTAAAAAATTGAACTTTTTGTCTTTAAAAAAAAATATTTTTTAGTCTATTACTTTGCTAAGTCTACTACATCACATTTCTCTAGAATCTCGTAAAACTAAACCAGAAATCGACTCTCTTAGGAAGTCTCGTCTAAAATTAAGATAAAGAACTGAAATAGAATTTAGCAATAGTTAAACATATTTTTTTTCTCTTTTTAAGAGTCGCCGCTTAATTGGCTTCTTGAGAAATTAAGAAAAAAAAATTTAGAAATTCTTTTGGGCTCGGTGCTTGGTTACGTGTCGAAAAAGACCTTTCGGCATTATGGCTTACATGCCCGTCCGAAAGGACAGTCTCTACAACGAAACAAATTTGGCCAAGTTACACAAATTTTGTTGAATTTAAATAAATAACATAATTTCGTTCATTTCCCTACCTATGCCCTAGCCTATGATCTAAAGGAGACATACTATTTTTAATTCTAACATGCATCTAGACTAAAACATTAAGTAAGTAAAATGTTCATTTAGGTTTAGCAAAGATACTTGTAGGTGACACAATATGGACCGAAAATCGATAAATTATTCAGGTCAAAAATTGTTTAAACCTGCAATGTGTCTTAAAAAAAAGGAAAAAAGCTCACTTAGACGTATGTATTTGTACAACTAGCTCACTTAGACGTATGTACTAATAAAATGTCATTTAAACATATGTACTATAAAAAATTGGCTTATTTAACCTCTTTTAATAACCATAGTTAACTTTTATTTTTAAATTTATATATTTATTAATTAAATATTAATATATTTTCTCTCTCCTTCTTTTTCATTAATTAAACTAGGTAAATTATTTTATTCTTAAATTTTTTATTATTTTAATATTAATTTCTCTTTTATATTTCATCTTTTTTTTTATTAGTTTTTATTTCTCATATTTCTTAAATTCTCATTTTTTTTTTTTAAATTTAACTTATTTATGAATTTTATGTTTTACTGTAATATTTTTTTGAAAGATTTTTTCTTATTTAATTTAATATAATAAAAATGAAAAAAAGTTTTTTCTTATTTAATTTAATATAAATAAAAATGAAATTAATAATTTTTTATTTAATTTTTATTCACGACTTATATTAGTAATAAAGGAATTGTTTTGTCTAATATTTGATTATTACTCTTTTAGTGTTTGATGAATGAGTTTTTATTATTATTCAATTCTTAATTCTTAATTAATTTGTTTTTGTGTTGAAGAATTTTTATTTTTAAAAAAAAATCATTGTTATATTCAATTATTGGGATCAAACAATTTTAAAATAATTAATAATTAATGTGAATATAAAAAAATATATATAAAAAAGAAGAAGAAATATATAGTTAAAATAATTAATAATGAATGCTCATATATATAAAATAAAATTAAAATAATTAACCAGAGACCGACTCTCTTAGGAGTAGTCTCGTCTTAAATTGAGATAAAGAACTGAAATAGAATTTAGCAATAGTTAAACATATTTTTTTCTCTTTTTAAGAGTCGCCGCTTAATTGACTTCTTGAGAAATTAAGAAAATAAAATTTAGAAATTCTTTTGGGCTCGGTGCTTGGTTACTTGTCGAAAAAGACCTTTCGGCATTATGGCCTACATGCCCATCCGAAAGGACAGTCTCTACAACGAAACAAATTTGACCAAGTTACACAAATTTTGTTGAATTTAAATAAATAACATAATTTCGTTCATTTCCCTACCTATGCCCTAGCCTATGATCTAAAGGAGACATACTATTTTTAATTCTAACATGCATCTAGACTAAAACATTAAGTAAGTAAAATGTTCATTTAGGTTTAGCAAAGATACTTGTAAGTGACACAATATGGACCAAAAATCGATAAATTATTCAGGTCAAAAATTGCTTAAACCTGTAATGTGTCTTAAAAAAATGTTAGTACATCAAAAATTCAAAATAATTCAAAAAATCATCATCGAATTTTCCTCATATTTCGGACACCTTATATAGTCAATCGGACGCTCATATGATCAAAATAGAGCAGAATAATATCATATAATCGAATCTAAGAAGATGCTTTCATTGTGAATTAGTAAGAATGAATATGTCAATTTAATTAAAAATATAAGTTACACATAGATATAGGAATGAGTATTATGTGGATTAATCTGAAATCCAATCTAATATGAATTCGAAATACTAATTCGGATTAGATTGAAATTGAATCAGATTTAGTCCAGATAATTAAGATTATCAAAATTATCACACCTATCTAAAAAAATATATATATATTTTTCAATTTGTTTTTTTAATTATATTTTATCTCAATAAAATATATTTTTTATTTATATCTTCATCTTTTATTTTTTTAGATTCAAATTATAAATAAACAAATTAATTTTAATATTAAAAATTTAATTTTTTTATAATTAAACATATTAAACATTAAATAATATATTAAAATAAATAATTATATTTTCTCAAGAGGTGATTATTTGACGTACTACTTTCGACCGGATCCAAATTACAAAATTGGATTAATTATTTCGATTTGGATTAAATTTGGATTGAGTTTGATTCAAATTAAAGTTGATATTTATAAATATATAAATATTTTTTAATTTGGATTGTCCAAACCATATTTAATCTAATTAGTATTTCATCTGTATTAATTAGTAAAATAGTTTGAATTACAGATTGAATAAATTTAATTTGAATTTAATACGAATTAGACAAAACAAATTAATTTTACACATTTGTTCACTTCTACGAAAATAGGGTTGGATCCAACCATTTCATCAAATTGCTAATTTGTAATTAGAACTCAATGCACATTTAGAAATAATCACCTCGTCATTATTATTGTTAGAACAGGAGAGAATGAGAGAAATTATATTATAATGATATATTAAATTAAGTTATGTCTATTATATAGAAATTATATTAATCTTATAAAAAGTTAATATAATATAATATAATATAATAATATAATGATACAACATAATATCCTAATGATATTATCACAATTTATATAATATTATGATAATATCTTACATATATTTTATCTTATATTTTAATATCTTCCACATACATACAACCACTTACACTACTATCTACTATCAGTATGCTGATGTTCAAACTCACATTATTGTTCATAAAATCCATATACTAATCCTAATTCACAAGCATAGCTTTTCATAACATTACAAATGCATTGGATTTAATTTCTAATGCATAATTCTTATTTGAATCATTATATGGAAATGGCTAGCATAATGCCAAAGATGACTAAACGATTTCAATTGAATACATGCAATCATTCAATCACATAAGAGGAACTACAATGACAAATCAATGCTAACATTTTAAAAGAAGAGACCACACAAACTTTTGTATATTCAATCTTTATCATTTGACATTATTTTCCCTTTATCTTTTTAGAAATCCTCACAAATGTTAAATAACTATCTAGATTTTTAAATTTATCAATAGAACATATAATACCATAACGAGGTAATTGTTCTTAGTAGAAACTATTAATCAAACTTTCGGCTACATCTTCAATCGGCCAATTTATCACACAATTCAATTAGGCAAGCACACGAGAGTACATGTGATAATTGGAAAATATGAACAATCAGACAGAAGACGATTAAGAGATAATTGAAACGATCAGTAAAATATGAAGTTGTATTTGAAATTCAGTTTCGTGACTTACAACTGTTTAGACGAAGCTTACAAGGACTCAATGTATATTCTTGCAACTAAAATACAATGAGGACGCTTAATTGAAACTCTTTCTTCTCCGACGAGATACCTCTGGTCACAATGGTGTATCCTCCCTAGATCGATCAAATAGCTAGGATTTCTTTCCAAGGTTCTCTCTGTAACCCGATAATTGCCCCTCTCTCATTTATCTATTTCTTTTTTTAAAATGAGTGATTAGAGGAGGGAATTTGGGAGAGAATGAGGTGTCACCACATCATTGACTGGAAAAGCAAAGAAAAAAACGAGAAAAAAAATTTGTTATTTTTTTTATTGAATCATCTATTGGCTAATGTAATTTCTCTCAAATTTCCTCTAAAAATCATTTCTCTTTCTTAAATACTCTAGCAAACTCAAAACCACCCTTTTATCTTTTCCAAAAACTAAAATAATCCTTCAGATTTTCCTTCTTTTCCAATCAGAACATCTACTCTTAGACCGGATTCAACCTGCCAAAAAAAAAATTAAATAAAGCAGTTATCTATTATATTTATTTGTTATTTATCTTTTAATTTATTATTATTTTTTATTATTATCACGTCGATTTATTTTATTTATTCGGGACATTTATTTATTTTCTCTAGAGTTATAAATTAGTGTCTACAACCCCATTAAAACAGTAATTAAAATTATTTTCAAACAAAGCCCGTACAAGTAGTTGGGCCCTAAAGAATAAATTACGATTATATATATCTAACCTTAAAATTACACCTTAATATATATATTAATCTTAAATAAAAATATATTATTTAAAAAATAAAATAAATTTTTTTAAAAGTTTAATTTGTATTTTTCTATGAACTCAAACACCAAATTCTCGAATTTATTAGGTACTGAATTTAGATATGCTATTTCAAAGCATAACCATCTCATGAATCAAAAATCAAAATTAAAATTTCTTCAAAATACATTATATATAAATCCTTGATTTCTCACTCAACTTTCATATTTATCTTTTTTTACTATAAAACAACATATCCTTTCTTATTACAATAAATTGATTTTCAATACTAATCTCATTTTTAAAAGAACTTGATTTTCTCTATTTCTTCTCTCTAAATCAAATTAACAAAAGCCTATTGAAGTAAACTCATTTGATGTTGGTTTTTTTAGATAAAAGTTCATTAAAAAAAAATCTAATTTGATATAATTTAGTGTGGAAATAATTATTTAAGTATATGTATTACTTAATTTCTTTAATTTCTTTAATAATAAAATTATAAAAATATTTAAACAAGGGTGTAATTTCACTAATTTGATATTTTATTTAATAAATTATAATCATTTGATTGATAAATAAAAAGTACATATTCAAATTTTGGGTAAAATCTTCAAATAACCTCTAAAGAAGTCCTAAATTATAATTTTATTAGAATTGAATATAGTGTAATTTTAACATCCTCAATTTTATCCTTGAATTGTAATTCTAAAATTTATTTTTTCAAACAAAATTATTTATTATTTTATCATTTAAAACATAATTAATGTTTTCAATTGATATTTATTTTTTGAATTTAGTATGTTAAAATAAATAAATCAATATCTTTTCTAATTTTTTAATTTGCTAAGTTATCATGTTAAATTTATATATTTTTGCATAAAAAAGAAATTATTTCAATTTTTTCCAATAATTAAATTGTAATATTTATTTGATTAATTAGGTAATAATGACTAAATTAAAGTCAATTAAAATCCAGTGTTAGGTCTCTCATTTAAAAGTAATTATAACTTCGTTTTTAAATTGTTGCAATCGTAATTCAAAAATTTATTACATAATATTTTGTATAAAAAAAAATTATTTTTATTTATTTCGATAATTAAATTGTGATATTTATTTGATTAATTATGTCATAATGACTAAATTAAAGTCAATTATGATCTAGGTATGTGTTAGTTTAAAAGTAATTATAACTTCGTTTTGATCATAAATTTTTATTTTTATTTCGAAATTTATTACATAGTATCTTGCATAAAATAATTTATTTCAAAAAAATTTCATAATTAAATTGTAGATATTGCTCTTAAAATTATAATAACAAAATTAAGAATCAACTAAAATTAGATTAAAAACTTTTGGAGTGAAATTTGATGTTTACAATAATAATAATAATAATTGTTATTATTTTTAATTTTATAGTTTATATCATATTTATTAATATCATAATTGTTCATAATGGATTAGTTAGAACTCATATTTATTTATTTTTAATTCCTTTTTATTTTGTTTATTATCTAATAAAATAGTTAAAAGAGTTACAATAAAAAAAA
This sequence comes from Impatiens glandulifera, assembly GCF_907164915.1. Lineage (NCBI taxonomy): Eukaryota > Viridiplantae > Streptophyta > Magnoliopsida > Ericales > Balsaminaceae > Impatiens > Impatiens glandulifera. Next base: position 9,728,815 of record NC_061869.1, on the reverse strand, counting down.
AGTATTGACCAAGGAGATAGGTAGGTTCAATAATAATATGATAGCCATTATTAATGAGTATTGAAACTTGTTTATATAAACACCTATCATGTGAAAATTTTGAAACCCTAATCATGGTATATCTCGACCCACCAGCCAGGACCTACCCTTAGGACAGCTTAATATATAAAAAAAAAATGAAAAACAAATTATCTCACTAGTCTCCTCTTTCCTGACATGTCAGATAAAAGCATTTAAAGTTCTTACGCATGTCGATGTCGGATATAATTTAAAAATTACAAATATATTGATTCTGCATTTTTACCAATTTTCTATGTAGTGAAGATGACAAAAGTATATATTTTTTGGTTGCATGTTCACAAATGTTCTGAACGGTTGATTATGTAGGGACTAGGAGGAGTAATTAAAGTGAATTTGAATTTACTTTAATTTAGAAAATGATAGAAGAGAAAACATGGAACTAGTTATAATTAGGTATGTTTATCAAACAAAATTTTAGTTGTTGATGTATTGAAAGATGATTACGTGGATTTGAGTTTATTTTAATGTCTCCTAAGAAAACGTGTAAGTCAATATTAATTATGTATGTTCAACTATTTTTTTAGTCGTTGATATACCGAGGAATGATTTATGGGAATTTGAGTTATTTTAATTTACAAATGACAGGTGAAAGAGAAATTGTGTCAATCGATATATTGACCAATTTTTTGAACCGTTGATGTACTGTAGGATAGTTTATGTGGATTTGAGTTTCTTTGAATTTAAAAATGTCAGTTAAAAGAGAAAACGTTATATGTTCAAACCATTTTTTGAGCCGTTTATGAGAGATGTTCAACCATTTTTTTAGTTGTTGATATGCCAAGGGATAATTTATGGGGATTTGAGGTATTTTAATTTACAAATGACAGGTGGAAGAGAAAATATATCAGTCGATATATTGAGCAATTTTTTGAACCGTTGATGTACTGTAGGATGGTTTATGTGGATTTGAGTTTATTTGAATTTAAAATTGTCAGGTAAAAGAGAAAACATTATATGTTCAACCATTTTCTGAGTCGTTGATGTACTGAGAGATGTTCAACCATTTTCTGAGCCGTTGATGTACTGATAGATGTTCAACCATTTTCTGAGCCGTTGATGTACTGAGAGATGTTCAACCATTTTTTTAGTCGTTGATATGTTAAGGGATGATTTATGGGGATTTGAGTTATTTTAATTTACAAATGACAGGTGAGAGAAAAAATGTGTAAGTCGATTATTGACCAATTTTTTGAACCGTTGATGTACTGTAGGATGGTTTATGTGGATTTGAGTTTATTTGAATTTAAAAATGTCAGGTAAAAGAGAAAACGTTATATGTTCAACCATTTTCTGAGCCGTTGATGTACTGAGAGATGTTCAACCATTTTTTTAGCCGTTGATGTCTGAGAGTTAATTTATGTGGATTCGAGCTAATTTAATTTACAGATGACAGGTTGTCGATATTAATTATGTATCTTCACCAATTTTCTGAGCCGTTGATGTAGTGAAGAAAAATTTATGTGGATGCGTGTTATTTTGTTTTATTCATCGATAATAACAAGAATAAGTGTATTCGAATTCGATAAATGTTTTATAAAATTGAAATATTTTTATGGAAAAAGATGTAAGAGTAATAAGAATTTAAATATAATATGTCTATTTAAACTATTTTGTTAAATAATATAAAAGTTGATATAGGAATCCATGATTAACAGGAATCCATGATTAACGTGGATTTGAGTTTATTTTAATTTAAAAATGATGGTAGAAGAAAATATGTGTAATAAAATATAATTAGGTATGTTTTTCAATTTTTTGAGTTGTTTATGTACTTATATGTGATTTTAGTTTACTTCAATTTAAAAATGTCATGTAAAAAAAAATGTGTAAATTGATAATAATTATATATGTTCAAGAATGTTTTGAGTCGTTGATGTACTAAGCAATGATTTATGTGGATTTATGTGGATTTGAGTTACTTTAATTTGCAATTAAAGTGACACAGATAGAAAAGTAAATGTGTAAATCGATATAATTAGGTATGCTGACCAGTTTTTTTAACCATTGATGTATCGTAAGATGATTCATGTGAATTTGAGTTTATTTTAATTTTAAAATGTTAAGTAAAAGAGAAAATGTGTAAGTAGATATTAATTATGTATGTTCAGCAATTTTCTCCGCCGTTGATGTACCTAGGAAAGATTTATGTGGATTTGAGTTACTGATGACAGCTACCTACATGTAGGTTCATAAATTTTCAGACAGTAAATGTAGTGATGAATAATTTATATGGATACGAGTTATTTTGTTTTATTCATCGTTAATAACAAGAATATCTTGTGCATCCAAACTCCACAATAGAAAACATTTATAGTTATAATTTTGAAATATTTTTATGGAAAAAATATAAGAGTAATAAGAAATTAAATATAATACCTCTATTTAAATTATTTTTGTTAAATAATATAATAAACATATTTACAAACAATGAAATTGAAGTGTAATTGAGTTTTGAGTTTTAAAAAAAATGTAAATTGAAATAAGATATTTTTACAAAAATCAAGTTTTTAAACATTAAAATAAAATTAAAAGTGATTCAAACTGAGATTCAATTTCATAATTTAGGTGTCTTAAGAAATTTTCATATAATATTACTCATCAAATGATTTGTAATAAAGTAGATCGTACTTGTTTGTGGATACTTTATATTAGAATTTTATATTAATAAGTTCATACAAGTACAACTATATATTTGATTGAGAATCCTAAAAGAAACTTTAAAATTATTTTATTTAAAATATTAATAAGACAGTAATACAATACATTAAATATTATTATAATCTCTAATGTATATTTTAAAATTTATATATAGCAAAAGTTTATTTAAATATATATATAATTTTGACCTATGACTTTCGTGCAAATGTGAGATGTTATTTGATTGGCCCGTTTATGGAACCTGTGAGGGGACATTCATTAGTCTTCTTGAACAATACAATATATAAATAAATAATTAATTAATTAGTTAAATATAAATACAGGCTTTTATTGTTCAACTGACATCTAACATTAATTCCATATAAAATACTCATTTATTTATTTATAATTTTATCTATTTATAATTTAAACTCTGAAGATATATATCTTATTTGAAATAGTTTATTTTAATATATTATTGGTGTATGATTTGATTTTTTTATTTATCTATAATTTTCAAAAGATAAAATTCTTTATACACTTTTTTTTATCGGTTTTTATTTAGAATTAATTATTTTATTATATTATTATTATTTTGATATAGTCAATTTTAAATGGTCATTTATGTATTAATATTTTGAATTAATATTGGAGACATATGCTTGGCATAATCTAAATTAAAATTAAAATTAAAATTAAGATGACAATAATTTGAAATAATCAATCTTAAATATATTATTTATTTATAAATCATAATATTTCAAATAGATATAATTTAAAATAATATGGAATTAATAAAATTGTCAGATATTTTTGTCAGCATAACAGCATAACGAAGTGTTTCAGATATAAACGTGAATTACCTAAGTTAAGATGAAGTTAATTGAAATAGTCATTTTTAAATATCTCATTTATATATAATTTTATTTATTTGTATTTCTCAAGAAAGATATTATTGCGGCGCCTACTTTAAAATGATATCAAAATAATAATATTGTCCGACATTTTTGTCAGTATAAACTGAGTGTTTCAGAAAAAAATACCTTAAATTAAGATGACGTTAAATTTTGAAATAGTCAATCTTAAATATATCATTTATATATAATTTTATTTATTTGTATTTACTAGATTAAAATGATATTCAAATAATAATATTATCAGACATTTTGTCAATATAAAATGAGTGTTTCAGAAAGAAATACCCTAAATTCAAAAATACCTTAAATTAAAATGACGTTCAATTTTGAAACAGTCAATCTTAAATATATCATTTATATTTAAAAAAAATCATTTGTAATTACTATGTTAAAATATATGGAAATAATAATATTTTCGAACAAGTATAAACCAAGAGAGTGTTTCAGACAGTAATACCTTAAAATAAGATGACTTTAATTTAAAATAGTCAATTTTAAATATATAATTTATTTATATATATATATATATATATATAATTTTCAATGTTTTAGATATATACATAGGTTAAAATGTTATTTAAATATAATTCTATTTATTTATATTTTATATATTATTCAAAATAGATGTTTAATAAATATCTTAAATTAAAAAGACATCAATTTAAAATAAACTAATTCTAAATAACTCATTTATATATAATTAAATTTATCTATAATTCTCAATGTAATTAGTATACTATTAATTCCCGCCTAAACCTAGGTTAAATGGATATTCAAATAATAGATTTGTAAGAATAAACTGTATCTTCCAAACAGTACCCTAAGTTCAAATGACATTAATTTGAAATATATCATTTACATATAATTTTTTTTATTTATGTATTATCGAAATAATATATTTGTCAGTAGTATCTTTTTTAAAATAATAAAATTTAAAAAAAAAAAAAAAAAAAAAAGAGAAGTTTTTGTCTTTATAAATTCGAACAATTTCCAGACATGAAAATGAAACAAACCCTTCTTTAACTCTCGGCTGTCATAAGTAGTATCTTTTAACCCTCTTCCTCCTCCTCCTCCACCGCCACCGCTCTACCGCCGGCGTTTCCATCTCTCCACCGCCGGAGAAATCTGCAACAATCAAGTTTAGAAGGTAATTAACTTAAACTTCTCCATATCGTTCGATTTTGAATTAGGAATGTGTAGTTTCTTTCATTAATCATGTTTTCCCTAATCTGATATAATTAGTAGTTCTGTCCCTGTAAGCATGCATTGCATAGGAAACTAATCAATGTCTTTTCCTTTCCTTTCCTTTCCTGCAGAAGATTCATTTGGTTTTTTTGCATTTGATCTTAAAAAGGTACTTTAATTACTCTCTTAAATTACATTTCATTTCATTGATGTGGGTTATCTTTAATCTTCATATATCTCTAATGGGTAATGAGTAGTACTCTTTAATCTTAACTATTCGAAATGAATGCATTGTTCTTACTTATTTCTTTGGTATAGAAAGATTACCCTTAAAACTGTTTTGATCGCCTACTTTATAATAAAATACATTTCATTGATGTGATTAATTACTTATAATCTTCATACTGATGGGTAGTTAGTTGGGTACTGTTTTGATTTGTTCCCTTTTATGAACATAGAGATTTTCATAATGGATTGCAATAAGGACGAAGCTCATAGAGCTAAGGAAATCGCAGAAAGAATGTTTTCAGAAAGTGACTTGACGGGTGCGAGGAGATTTGCTAAGAAAGCAAATTCTCTTTTCCCGGATCTGGACGGGGTTCAGAGTTTGATTTCGATTCTGGATGTTTATCTTTGTGCCGAAAGAAAAGTAAACGGGGAAACGGATTGGTATGGAATACTGGGTGTTGATCCAAGAGCAGACCATGACACGATTAAGAAGAAATATAAGAATATGGTTCTAATACTTCATCCAGATAAGAACAAGAGGGTCGAGGCTAATCATGCTTTTGGTTACATTCGTGAATCCTGGAAGATCTTATCTGATGAAAAAAGTCGTGAATCTTATGATCGTAAGAGGAGGGGAACAAATCAACAACAAGAGGTTCTGGTACCATCAAATGGACCTGATAATGGATTCTCTGATGTCAAAGTCACGATTGCTAATCAACGCAGAGCAGGAGGGTCCGACTTTACTCCTACGTTTTGGACTGTATGCGACCATTGCAAGAAAAAGATTGAATATTTTAGAATCTATGTCAACCGTAACATTCGATGCAGTAATTGTAGACAACTTTTTCTCGCAATTGAAACTGCAGAGCCTCTTGATCCTTCGGAAGTGGTGGGCATCAAGAATGAACATTCTGGTCATCAATATCAAGAATTCACTCCTATTGTTGTTCAAGGTGATTCCAAATTTCAATGGAATCCGCCATCTTCTTCTGAACCAGCTGCTGCTGATATTGTTGCAACATCTGATGAAGCTGCAGCAGCAGCAGTTATCATTCATAAAGATGATGAACATGAGGTTAATGAGGAGGAATTTACTTTGCCAAATCCAAAAAGAAGAAAGGGAGAAGATGAGGCTGAATGAATAAACTTTTAGGTTTGAAACATTTCTTTGTCTGTTTGTTTGTTGTTGAGGATTGAATTCGAATCTCTGTTTTGTTGTTTTGTTAAGAACTAGTTTGATCATTGGATTTTGGTTATGTTTTTTTTTTCTTAAAAAAATTGTTTGATTCAATTTTCTAAAAGATCAGTTTTTTTATTATTTCAATACAAAAATAAAACGTCCCGCGTTTATAAAATTTGGTGTTGAATTTAAAATATAAAGTCTTTGTAACTTAGTTGGTTAAAAAGTTGTACTTGTTTTGTTAGGTTGCAACTTCAAAACATAACTCTAGCATTTTTAATTTTATTTTTAACCGTTTTAAATTTTAAGGCAGGTCAACCCACAATCCGACCCAAGTACCCAAATTAACCACAGTTCTCGACCCGGCAATCCAGACACTTTAAAAATTAAGCATCATTATATATATATATATATATAGATTAGTTAGTTAAAAAGTTTAACTTATATTAATATTAAAATGTCCCGCTTTTATCAAATTTGGTGTTGAATTTAAAATATAAAGTCTTTGTAGCCTAGTTGGTTAAAGAGTTATTTTTGTTTTGTTAGGTTGCAAGTTCGAAACATACCTCTAGCATTTTTAATTTTATTTTTAACCGTTTTAAATTTAAAGGCGGGTAAACCCACAATCCGACCCAAGTATCCAAATTAACCACAGCTTTCGACCCGGTGATCCGGACACTTTAAAAATTAAGCATCATTATATATATATATATATATATATAGATTAGTTAGTTAAAAAATTGAATTTATATTAATGTTAAAACGTCCCGCGTTCATCAAATTTGGTGTTGAATTTAAAATATAAAGTCTTTGTAACCTAGTTGGTTAAAAAGTTGTACTTGTTTTGTTAGGTTGCAAGTTCAAAACATAACTCTAGCATTTTTAATTTTATTTTTAACCGTTTTAAATTTTAAGGCAGGTCAACCCACAATCCGACCCAAGTACCCAAATTAACCACAGTTCTCGACCCGGCAATCCGGACACTTTAAAAATTAAGCATCATTATATATATAGAGAGATTAGTTAGTTAAAAAGTTTAACTTATATTAATATTAAAACGTCCCGCGTTTATCAAATTTGGTGTTGAATTTAAAATATAAAGTCTTTGTAGCCTAGTTGGTTAAAGAGTTATTTTTGTTTTGTTAGGTTGCAAGTTCGAAACATACCTCTAGCATTTTTAATTTTATTTTTAACCGTTTTAAATTTAAAGGCGGGTAAACCCACAATCCGACCCAAGTATCCAAATTAACCACAGCTCTCGACCCGGTGATCCGGACACTTTAAAAATTAAGCATCATTATATATATATATATATATAAATTAGTTAGTTAAAAAATTGAATTTATATTAATGTTAAAACGTCCCGCGTTCATCAAATTTGGTGTTGAATTTAAAGTATAAAATCTTAGTAGCCTAGTTGGTAAAAGGTTGTACTTGTTTTTGTTAGGTTGCAAGTTCGAAACATACCTCTAGCATTTTTTATTTTATTCCATTTTAAATTTAAGGCGGGTCAACTCACAATCCGACCCAAGTATCCAAATTAACCACAACTCTCGACCCGACAATCCAGACACTTTAAAAATTAAGCATCATTATATATATATATAGATTAGTTAGTTAAAAAGTTTAACTTATATTAATATTAAAACGTCCCGCGTTTATCAAATTTGGTGTTGAATTTAAAATATAAAGTCTTTGTAGCTTAATTGGTTAAAGAGTTGTACTTGTTTTGTTAGATGCAAGTTCGAAACATACCTCTAGCATTTTTTTTTATTTTTAACCGTTTTAAATTTAAAGGCGGGTCAACCCACAATCCGACCCAAGTATCCAAATTAACCACAGCTCTCGACCCGGCAATCCGGACACTTTAAAAATTAAGCATCATTATATATAGATTAGTTAGTTAAAAAATTGAACTTATATTAATATTAAAACGTCCCGCGTTTATAAAATTTGGTGTTGAATTTAAAATATAAAGTTTTTGTAGCCTAATTGGTTAAAGAGTTGAACTTGTTTTGTTAGGTTGCAAGTTCGAAACATACCTCTAGAATTTATTTATTTTTAACCGTTTTAAATTTAAAGGCGGGTCAACCCACAATCCGACCCAAGTATCCAAATTAACCACAACTCTCGACCCGGCAATCCGGACACTTTAAAAATTAAGCATCATTATATATAGATTAGTTAGTTAAAAAATTGAACTTATATTAATATTAAAACGTCCCGCGTTTATAAAATTTGGTGTTGAATTTAAAATATAAAGTCTTTGTAACCTAGTTGGTTAAAGAGTTGTACTTGTTTTGTTAGGTTGCAAGTTCAAAACATAATTCTAGCATTTTTAATTTTATTTTTAACCGTTTTAAATTTTAAGGCAGGTCAACCCGCAATCCGACCCAAGTACCCAAATTAACCACAGCTCTCGACCTGGCAATCCGGACACTTTAAAAATTAAGCATCATTATATATATATATAGATTAGTTAGTTAAAAAGTTGAACTTATATTAATATTAAAACGTCCCGCGTTTATCAAATTTGGTGTTGAATTTAAAATATAAAGTCTTTGTGGCCTAGTTGGTTAAAGAGTTGTTCTTGTTTTGTTAGGTTGCAAGTTCGAAACATACCTCTAGCATTTTTAATTTTATTTTTAACCGTTTTAAATTTAAAGGCTGGTAAACCCACAATCCGACCCAAGTATCCAAATTAACCACAGCTCTCGACCCGGTGATCCGGACACTTTAAAAATTAAGCATCATTATATATATATATATAGATTGTAGAAAACATTTATGATTATAAAATTGAAATTTTTTATGAGAAAAAATGTAAAAATAATAAAAATTTGAATAAAATACCTTTATTTAAATTATTTTATTAAATAATATAATGAACATATTTACAAACACATGAAATTAGAGTACAACTGATTTTAAGTTTAGAGTGAAATTTTTTATTAAAATTATTAATATATATAATTAAGGTATATTCTATAATTCATATAATCTAAATCAATATTGAAATAAGATATTTGAAAACAAATTAAAATAAATTGATTGAAATCTAAATCAATATTGAAATAAGATATTTCATAATTTAGGTGATTTAAGAAAATGCCATATTTTATAAATAAATAAAAAACACAAATTTTCATATATTACTCATCAAATGATTTGTTATAAAGTAGATCATACTTGTTTGTGGGTACTTTATATATAACTTTATTTATTTATAAGTTATAGTCTTAAAAGATATCATATTTGAAATAGTCCAATTTAATATATTATTTGTATATAATTTTATTTATTTATCTATTTATAATTTTCAATAGATAAAATTCTCTACACATTTTTTTATCGGCTTTTATTTACAATTTATAATTAATTTTTATTGTTATTATTAATTTGATGTTTGACACGTAGCATAACTTAAACTGACATTTATTTGTAATAGTCAATTTTAAATTATCTTTTATATATTTATAATTTGAATTAATATTTGACTAATATGCTTCACAGTTAAAATTAAAATTAAATTAAAATGATAATAATTTGAAATAGTCAATTTGAAATATATCATTTATTTATTTATAATTCATAATATTTCAGATAGATATAGTTTAAAATAAAATTGTCAAATATTTTTGTCAGTATAAACTGAGTGTTCGAGATAGAAGCGTGACCTACCCTAAATTAAGATGAAATTAATTGAAATAGCCAATTTTAAATATCATTTATATATAATTTGTTTTTCTCAAGAAAGATATGATGGGGGCACCTTCCTTAAAATGATATCGAAATAATAATATTGTCAGACATTTTTTTCAATATAAACTGAGTGTTCCAGAAAGAAATACTCTAAATTAAAAAATATAATAAATTAAATTTTGAAATAGTCAATCTTAATTATATCATTTATATATAATTTTATTTATTTGTATTATTAGGTTAAAATTATATCGAAATAATAATATAATCCAATATTTTTTCAGTATAAAAATGAGTGTTTCAAACATAAGTATCACAAATTAAAATAATGTTAATTAGAAATAATCAATCTTACATGTATCACATATATATATATATATATCACATATATATATATATATATATCATATATATATATATCACATATATATATATATATATATATATATCATATATATATATATATATATATCACATATATCACATATATATATATATATCACATATCTATATATATATATATATATATATATAATTTTCAATGTTCAAGATATATACGATTTGGGCATATATATGTTAAAATGTTATCAAAAAATAAAATTGTCACACATTTTTTTAATTTTAATTTTTTATATAAACTTGAGTGTTGAGACATAAAAAACCATGGCTTGCTCTAAGTTAATATAATATAATATAAATTTCATATAGTCAATTTTAAATATATTATTTATATATAATTTTATTTATTCAAAATAGATGTTTAATAAGTATGTTAAATTAAAAAGACATCCATTTAAAATAACTCATTCTAAATATATCATTTAAATATAATTAAAGTTATCTATAATTCTCAATGCTGGTGTTCCTTATAGATTCGATTCCCGCCTAACTAGATTAAATAGATATTCAAATAATATAATTGTAAAACCTTTTTGTTTGAATAAACTGAATCTTCCAAACAGTACCTAAGTTCAAATGACATTAATTTGAAATAATCAATTTGAAATATATCATTTATATATAATTTTTTATTTATTATCGAAATAATAAATTTGTCAGTATCTTTTTTACAAATATTTTTTTTTCAAAATAATAAAATTAAAAAAATTGAACTTTTTGTCTTTAAAAAAAAAAAAAATTAGTCTATTACTTTGCTAAGTCTACTGCATTACATTTCTCTACTCTCTTAGGAGTAGTCTCGTCTTAAATTGAGATAAAGAATGAAATAGAATTTAGCAATAGTTAAATATATTTTTTTCTCTTTTTAAGAGTCGCCGCTTAATTAGCTTCTTGAGAAATTAAGAAAAAAAAATTAGAAATTCTTTTGGGCTCGGTGCTTGGTTACGTGTCGAAAAAGACCTTTCGGCATTATGGCCTACATGCCCGTCCGAAAGGACAGTCTCTACAACGAAACAAATTTGGCCAAGTTACACAAATTTTGTTGAATTTAAATAAATAACATAATCTCGTTCATTTCCCTGCCTATGCCCTAGCCTATGATCTAAAGGAGACATACTATTTTTAATTCTAACATGCATCTAGACTAAAACATTAAGTAAGTAAAATAGGTTTAGCAAAGATACTTGTAGGTGACACAATATGGACCAAAAATCGATAAATTATTCAGGTCAAAAATTGCTTAAACCTGCAACGTGTCTTAAAAAAAATGTTAGTACATCAAAAATTCAAAATAATTCAAAAAATCATCATAGAATTTTCCTCATATTTCGGACACCTTATATAGTCAATCTGACGCTCATATAATCAAAATAGAGCAGAATAATATCATATAATCGAATCTAAGAAGATGCTTTCATTGTGAATTAGTAAGAATGAATATGTCAATTTAATTAAAAATATAAGTTACACATAAATATAGGAATGAGTATTATGTGGATTAATCTGAAATCCAATCTAATATGAATTCGAAATACTAATTCGGATTAGATTGAAATCGAATCAGATTTAGTCCATATAATTAAGATTATCAAAATTATCACACCTATCTAACAAAAATATATATTTTTCAATTTGTTTTTTTTTTTAATTATATTTTATCTCAATAAAATATATTTTTTATTTATATCTTCATCTTTTATTTTTTTAGATTCAAATTATAAATAAACAAATTAATTTTAATATTAAAAATTTAATATTTTTTATAATTAAACATATTAAACATTAAATAATATAGTAAAATAAATAATTATATTTTCTCAAGAGGTGATTATTTGACGTACTACTTTAGACCGGATCCAAATTACTAAATTGAATTAAATTTGGATTGAGTTTGATTCAGATTGGATTTGAATAATCCAATTAATTTAAAATTAATATTAGATAACTAAAGTTGATATTTATAAATATATAAATATTTTTTAATTTGGATTGTCCAAACCATACTTTATCTAATTCGTATTCCATCTGTATTAATTAGTAAAATAGTTTGAATTACAGATTGAATAAATTTAATTTGAATTTAATACGAATTAGACAAAATAAATTAATTTTACACATTTGTTCACCTCTACGAAAGTAGGGTTGGATCCAACTATTTCATCAAATTGCTAATTTGTAATTAGAACTCAATGCACATTTAGAAATAATCATCTCGTCATCATTATTGTTAGAATATGAGATAATGAGAGAAATTGTATTAGAATAATATATTGAATTACATAAGTTATCTATATTATATAGAAATTATATTAATGTTATAAAGAAATTAATATAATATAATATAATATAATATAATATAATATAATATAATATAATATAATATAATATAATATAATATAATGATATAATATAATATCCTAATGATAATATCACAATTTATATAATATTATGATAATCTCTTACATATATTTTATCTTATATTCTAACCATTATGAAACTCTAATAACTCATATTATTGTTCATAAAATTCATATACTAATCCTAATTCACAAGCATAGCTTTTCATAACATTACAAATGCATTGGATTTAATTTCTAATGCATAATTCTTATTTGAATCATTATATGGAAATGGCTAGCATAATGCCAAAGATGACTAAACGATTTCAATTGAATACATGCAATCATTCAATCACATAAGAGGAACTACAATGACAAACCAATGCTAACATTTTAAAAGAAGAGACCACACAAACTTTTATAAATTCGATCTTTATCATTTGACATTATTTTCCCTTTATTTTTTTAGAAATCCTCACAAATGTTAAATAACTATCTATGATTGATTTTTAAATTTATCAATAGAACATATAATACCATAACGAGGTAATTGTTCTTAGTAGAAACTATTAATCAAACTTTCGGCTACATCTTCAATCGGCCAATTTATCACACAATTCAATTAGGCAAGCACACGAGAGTACATGTGATAATTGGAAAATATGAACAATCAGATAGAAGACGATTAAGATTAAGAGATAATTGAAACGATCAGTAAAATATGAAGTTGAATTTGAAATTCAGTTTCGTGACTTACAACTGTTTAGACGAAGCTTACAAGGACTCAATGTATATTCTTGCAACTAAAATACAATGAGGACGCTTAATTGAAACTCTTTCTTCTCCGACGAGATACCTCTGGTCACAATGGTGTATCCTCCCTAGATCGATCAAATAGCTAGGATTTCTTTCCAAGGTTCTCTCTGTAACCTGTAACCAGATAATTGCCCCTCTCTCATTTATCTATTTCTTTTTTTAAAATGAGTGATTAGAGGAGGGAATTTGGGAGAGAATGAGGTGTCACCACATCATTGACTGGAAAAGCAAAGAAAAAAACGAGAAAAAAAATTTGTTATTTTTTTTATTGAATCACCTATTGGCTAATGTAATTTCTCTCAAATTTCCTCTAAAAATCATTTCTCTCAAAACCACCCTTTTATCTTTTCCAAAAACTAAAATAATCCTTCAGATTTTCCTTCTTTTCCAATCAGAACATCTACTCTTATACCGGATTCAACCTGCCAAAAAAAAATTAAATAAAGCAGTTATCTATTATATTTATTTGTTATTTATCTTTTAATTTATTATTATTTTTTATTATTATCACGTCGATTTATTTTATTTATTCGGGACATTTATTTATTTTCTCTAGAGTTATAAATTAGTGTCTACAACCCCATTAAAACAGTAATTAAAATTATTTTCAAACAAAGCCCGTACAAGTAGTTGGGCCTTAAAGAATAAATTACGATTATATATATATCTAACCTTAAAATTACACCTATTATTTTCTCTCTTTTATTTTTTATTTTTTATTTTTTATTATTTAATTATTTAATATTTTAATTAAAATTACCAACTTAAAAAATTTGTTCTCTTTTTTTCAGCTTTTTATTATTAAAATATTTTAATTATATATTTAATTAAATTTAAAATGTATATCTTTTTTAAATTATAAAAATATTATATATATATATAACAAACTAATATATATTCAATATATATATTAATCGTAATAAAAATATATTATTTAAAAAATAAAATAAATTTTTTTAAAAGTTTAATTTGTATTTTTCTATGAACTCAAACACCAAATTCTCGAATTTATTAGGTACTGAATTTAGATATGCTATTTCAAAGCATAACCATCTCATGAATCAAAAGTCAAAATTGAAATTTCTTCAAAATACATTATATATAAATCCTTGATTTCTCACTCAACTTTCATATTTATCTTTTTTTACTATAAAACAACATATCCTTTCTTATTACAATAAATTGATTTTCAATACTAATCTCATTTTTAAAAGAACTTGATTTTCTCTATTTCTTCTCTCTAAATCAAATTAACAAAAGCCTATTGAAGTAAACTCATTTGATGTTGGTTTTTTTAGATAAAAGTTCATTAAAAAAAATCTAATTTGATATAATTTAGTGTGGAAATAATTATTTAAGTATATGTATTACTTAATTTCTTTAATTTCTTTAATAATAAAATTATAAAAATATTTAAACAAGGGTGTAATTTCACTAATTTGATATTTTATTTAATAAATTATAATCATTTGATTGATAAATAAAAAGTACATATTCAAATTTTGGGTAAAATCTTCAAATAACCTCTAAAGAAGTCCTAAATTATAATTTTATTAGAATTGAATATAGTGTAATTTTAAAATCCTCAATTTTATCCTTGAATTGTAATTCTAAAATTTATTTTTTCAATATTTTTTCAAACAAAATTATTTATTATTTTATCATTTAAAACATAATTAACGTTTTCAATTGATATTTATTTTTTGAATTTAGTATGTTAAAATAAATAAATCAATATCTTTTCTAATTTTTTAATTTGCTAAGTTATCATGTTAAATTTATATATTTTTGCATAAAAAAGAAATTATTTCAATTTTTTCCAATAATTAAATTGTAATATTTATTTGATTAATTAGGTAATAATGACTAAATTAAAGTCAATTAAGATCCAGTGTTAGGTCTCTCATTTAAAAGTAATTATAACTTCGTTTTTAAATTGTTGCAATCATAATTCAAAAATTTATTACATAATATTTTGTATAAAAAAAAATTATTTTTATTTATTTCGATAATTAAATTGTGATATTTATTTGATTAATTATGTCATAATGACTAAATTAAAGTCAATTATGATCTAGGTATGTGTTAGTTTAAAAGTAATTATAACTTCGTTTTGATCATAAATTTTTATTTTTATTTCTATTTCGAAATTTATTACATAGTATCTTGCAAAAAATAATTTATTTCAAAAAAATTTCATAATTAAATTGTAGATATTACTCTTAAAATTATAATAACAAAATTAAGAATCAACTAAAATTAGATTAAAAACTTTTGGAGTGAAATTTGATGTTTACCATAATAATAATAATAATAATTGTTATTATTTTTAATTTTATAGTTTATATCATATTTATTAATATCAGAATGGTTCATAAGGGATTAGTTAGAACTCATATTTATTTATTTTTAATTCCTTTTTATTTTGTTTATTATCTAATAAAATAGTTAAAAGAGTTACAATAAAAAAGTATTGACCAAGGAGATAGGTAGGTTCAATAATAATATGATAGCCATTATTAATGAGTATTGAAACTTGTTTATATAAACACCTATCATGTGAAAAATTTGAAACCCTAATCATGGTATATTTCGACCCACCAGCCAGGACCTACCCTTTAGGACAGCTTAATATATAAAAAAAAATGAAAAACAAATTATCTCACTAGTCTCCTCTTTCCTGACATGTCAGATAAAAGCATTTAAAGTTCTTACGCATGTCGATGTCGGATATAATTTAAAAATTACAAATATATTGATTCTGCATTTTTACCAATTTTCTATGCAGTGAAGATGACAAAAGTATATATTTTTTGGTTGCATGTTCACAAATGTTCTGAACGGTTGATTATGTAGGGACTAGGAGGAGTAATTAAAGTGAATTTGAATTTACTTTAATTTAGAAAATGATAGAAGAGAAAACATGGAACTAGATATAATTAGGTATGTTTATCCAAAAAAAAAAAAAATTACGAATTTGAGTTTATTTTAATGTCTCGTAAAAAAAACGTGTAAGTCAATATTAATTATTTAATATGTATGTTCAACTATTTTTTTAGTCGTTGATAGACTGAGGGATGATTTATGGGGATTTGAGATATTTTAATTTAAAAATTACAGTTTGAAGAGTTGGAAGAGAAAATGTGTCAGTGATATATTGACCAATTTTTTGAACCGTTGATGTATTGTAGGATGATTTATATCGATTTGAGTTTATTTGAATTTAAAAATGTCAGGTAAAAAAGAAAACGTTATATGTTCAACCATTTTCTGAGTAGTTTATGTATTGAGAGATGTTCAACCATTTTTGTAGTCGTTATATGCTAAGGGATGATTTATGGGGATTTGAGTTATTTTAATTTACATATGACAGGTGGAAGAGAAAATGTGTCAGTCGATATATTGACCAAATTTTTGAACCGTTGATGTACTGTAGGATGGTTTATGTGGATTTGAGTTTATTTGAATTTAAAATTGTCAGGTAAAAGAGAAAACATTATATGTTCAACCATTTTCTGAGTCGTTGATGTACTGATAGATGTTCAACCATTTTCTGAGCCGTTGATGTACTGAGAGATGTTCAACCATTTTTTTAGTCGTTGATATGTTAATGGATGATTTATGGGGATTTGAGTTATTTTAATTTACAAATGACAGGTGAGAGAGAAAATGTGTAAGTTGATTATTGACCAATTTTTTGAACCGTTGATGTACTGTAGGATGGTTTATGTGGATTTGAGTTTATTTGAATTTAAAAATGTCAGGTAAAAGAGAAAACGTTATATGCTCAACCATTTTCTGAGCCGTTGATGTACTGAGAGATGTTCAACCATTTTTTTAGCCGTTGATGTACTGAGAGTTAATTTATGTGGATTCGAGATAATTTAATTTACAGATGACAGGTTGTACATATTAATTATGTATCTTCACCAATTTTCTGAGCCGTTGATGTAGTGAGGATAAATGTTTTATAAAATTGAAATATTTTTATGGAAAAAGATGTAAGAGTAATAAGAATTTAAATATAATATGTCTATTTAAACTATTTTGTTAAATAATATAAAAGTTGATATAGGATTCCATGATTAATGTGGATTTGAGTTTATTTTAATTTAAAAATGATGGTAGAAGAAAATACGTATAATAAGATATAATTAGGTATGTTTTTCAATTTTTTGAGTTGTTTATGTACTGAATGATGATGTATGTGATTTTGTTTACTTCAATTTAAAAATGTTATGTAAAAAAAGGTGTAAATCGATAATAATTATATATGCTCAACAATGTTTTGAGTCGTTGATGTACTGAGCAATGATTTATGTGGATTTGAGTTACTTTAATTTGTAATTACAGTGATACAGATAGAAAAGTAAATGTGTAAATCGATATAATTAGGTATGCCGACCAGTTTTTTGAACCATTGATGTATCGTAGGATGATTTATGTTGTATCGTAGGATGATTTATGTGAATTTGAGTTTATTTTAATTTTAAAATGTTAAGTAAAAGAGAAAATGTGTAAGTAGATATTAATTATGTATGTTCAGCAATTTTCTCAGCCGTTGATGTACCTAGGAAAGATTTATGTGGATTTGAGTTACTGATGACAGCTAGTCCATATTAATTATGTAGGTTCACAAATTTTCAGAACCGTAGATGTAGTGATGAATAGTTTATATGGATACGAGTTATTTTGTTTTAGCGTTAATAACAAGAATATGTGCATCCAAACTCCACTATAGAAAACATTGATGGTTATAAATTTAAAATGTTTTTATGGAAAAAATATAAGAGTAATAAGAAATTAAATATAATACCTCTATTTAAATTATTTTTGTTAAATAATATAATAAACATATTTACAAACAATGAAATTGAAGTGTAATTAAGTTTTTAAAAAAAATATAAATTGAAATAAGATATATTTACAAAAATCAAGTTTTTAAACATTCAAATAAAAAAAAGTGATTCAAACTGAGATCCAATTTCATAATTTAGGTATCTCAAGACAATGCCATATTTTATAAATTAAAAAACACAAATTTTCATATAATTAATATTACTCATCAAATGATTTGTAATAAAGTAGATTGTACTTGTTTGTGGGTACTTTATATTAGAATTATATATTAATAAGTTCCATACAAATACAACTATAAGAAACTTTAAAATTATTTTATTATATTAAAAGTTATTTTAATTAAAATAATTTACAATATTAATAAGACAATAATGTATATTATTATAT
This sequence comes from Impatiens glandulifera, assembly GCF_907164915.1. Taxonomy (NCBI): domain Eukaryota; kingdom Viridiplantae; phylum Streptophyta; class Magnoliopsida; order Ericales; family Balsaminaceae; genus Impatiens; species Impatiens glandulifera. The sequence goes on along the minus strand of NC_061869.1, from coordinate 9,710,081 downwards.
AATCTCTAATATTTTTGTTTTAATAATGTATATTTTAAAAAGTTTATTTAAATATATATATAATTTTGACATATGACGGCCGTGCAAATGTGAGATGTTATTTGATTGGCCCGTTTATGGAACCTGTGAGGGGACATTCATTAGTCTTCTTGAACAATACAATACAATATATAAATAAATAATTAATTAATTAATTAAATATAAATACAGGCTTTTATTGTTCAACAAACATCTAACATTATTTCCATATAAAATACTCATTTATTTATAATTTTATCTATTTATAATTTAAACTCTGAAGATATCTTATTTGAAATAGTATATTTTAATATATTATTTGTGTATAATTTGATTTTTTTATTAATCTATAATTTTCAATAGATAAAGTTCTCTATACACTTTTTTTTTTTTATCGATTTTTATTTAGAATTAATTATTTTATTATATTATTATTAATTTGATATAGTCAATTTTAAATTGTCATTTATGTATTAATATTTTGAATTAATATTGGAGACATATGTTTGGCATAATCTAAATGAAAATTAAAATTAAGATGACAATAATTTGAAATAATCAATCTTAAATATATTATTTATTTATTTATAATTCATAATATTTCAGATAGTTTAAAATAATATTCAGACATTTTTGTCAGTAGAATTACCCTAAGTTAAGATTAAATTAATTGAAATAGCCAATTTTAAACATCTCATATATATATATATATATATATATATATATATATATATATATATATATATATATATATATATATATATATATATATATATATATATATATATATATATATATATATATATATATATATAATTATATTTATTTGTATTTCTCAAGAAAGATATTATTGCGGTCCTACTTTAAAATGATATCGAAATAATAATATTGTCCGACATTTTTGTCAGTATAAAATGAGTGTTTCAGAAAGAAATACCTTAAATTAAGATGACGTTAAATTTTAAAATAGTCACTCTTAAATATATCATTTATATATAATTTTATTTATTTGTATTTATTAGATTAAAATGATATTGAAATAATAATATTATCCGACATTTTGTCAATATAAACTGAGTGAAGAAATGTCCTAAATTCAAAAATACCTTAAATTAAAATGACATTCAATTTTGAAATAGTCAATCTTAAATATATTATTTATATCTATAAAAAAAAGTATTTGTATTTACTATGTTAAAATACCTTAAAATAAGATAATGATAATTTAAAATAGTCAATTTTAAATATATAATTTATTTAAATTTTTATAATTTTCAATGTTCGAAATATATACGATTGGGCACATGGGTTATAATGTTATTTAAATATAATTCTATTTATTTATATTTTATATATTATTCAAAATAGATGTTTAATAAATATCTTAAATTAAAAAGACATCAATTTAAAATAAACTAATTCTAAATAACTCATTTATATATAATTAAATTTATCTATAATTCTCAATGTAATTAGTATACTATTAATTCCCGCCTAAACCTAGGTTAAATGGATATTCAAATAATAGATTTGTAAGAATAAACTGTATCTTCCAAACAGTACCCTAAGTTCAAATGACATTAATTTGAAATATATCATTTACATATAATTTTTTTTATTTATGTATTATCGAAATAATATATTTGTCAGTAGTATCTTTTTTAAAATAATAAAATTTAAAAAAAAAAAAAAAAAAAAGAGAGAAGTTTTTGTCTTTATAAATTCGAACAATTTCCAGACATGAAAATGAAACAAACCCTTCTTTAACTCTCGGCTGTCATAAGTAGTATCTTTTAACCCTCTTCCTCCTCCTCCTCCACCGCCACCGCTCTACCGCCGGCGTTTCCATCTCTCCACCGCCGGAGAAATCTGCAACAATCAAGTTTAGAAGGTAATTAACTTAAACTTCTCCATATCGTTCGATTTTGAATTAGGAATGTGTAGTTTCTTTCATTAATCATGTTTTCCCTAATCTGATATAATTAGTAGTTCTGTCCCTGTAAGCATGCATTGCATAGGAAACTAATCAATGTCTTTTCCTTTCCTTTCCTTTCCTGCAGAAGATTCATTTGGTTTTTTTGCATTTGATCTTAAAAAGGTACTTTAATTACTCTCTTAAATTACATTTCATTTCATTGATGTGGGTTATCTTTAATCTTCATATATCTCTAATGGGTAATGAGTAGTACTCTTTAATCTTAACTATTCGAAATGAATGCATTGTTCTTACTTATTTCTTTGGTATAGAAAGATTACCCTTAAAACTGTTTTGATCGCCTACTTTATAATAAAATACATTTCATTGATGTGATTAATTACTTATAATCTTCATACTGATGGGTAGTTAGTTGGGTACTGTTTTGATTTGTTCCCTTTTATGAACATAGAGATTTTCATAATGGATTGCAATAAGGACGAAGCTCATAGAGCTAAGGAAATCGCAGAAAGAATGTTTTCAGAAAGTGACTTGACGGGTGCGAGGAGATTTGCTAAGAAAGCAAATTCTCTTTTCCCGGATCTGGACGGGGTTCAGAGTTTGATTTCGATTCTGGATGTTTATCTTTGTGCCGAAAGAAAAGTAAACGGGGAAACGGATTGGTATGGAATACTGGGTGTTGATCCAAGAGCAGACCATGACACGATTAAGAAGAAATATAAGAATATGGTTCTAATACTTCATCCAGATAAGAACAAGAGGGTCGAGGCTAATCATGCTTTCGGTTACATTCGTGAATCCTGGAAGATCTTATCTGATGAAAAAAGTCGTGAATCTTATGATCGTAAGAGGAGGGGAACAAATCAACAACAAGAGGTTCTGGTACCATCAAATGGACCTGATAATGGATTCTCTGATGTCAAAGTCACGATTGCTAATCAACGCAGAGCAGGAGGGTCCGACTTTACTCCTACGTTTTGGACTGTATGCGACCATTGCAAGAAAAAGATTGAATATTTTAGAATCTATGTCAACCGTAACATTCGATGCAGTAATTGTAGACAACTTTTTCTCGCAATTGAAACTGCAGAGCCTCTTGATCCTTCGGAAGTGGTGGGCATCAAGAATGAACATTCTGGTCATCAATATCAAGAATTCACTCCTATTGTTGTTCAAGGTGATTCCAAATTTCAATGGAATCCGCCATCTTCTTCTGAACCAGCTGCTGCTGATATTGTTGCAACATCTGATGAAGCTGCAGCAGCAGCAGTTATCATTCATAAAGATGATGAACATGAGGTTAATGAGGAGGAATTTACTTTGCCAAATCCAAAAAGAAGAAAGGGAGAAGATGAGGCTGAATGAATAAACTTTTAGGTTTGAAACATTTCTTTCTTTGTTTCTTTGTTTGTTTGTTTGTTGTTGTTAGGATTGAATTCGAATTCTGTTTTGTTGTTTTGTTAAGAACTAGTTTGATCATTGGATTTTGGTTATGGGTTTTTTCTCTTAAAAAAATTGTTTGATTCAGTTTTCTAAAAGATCAGTTTTTTATTATTTCAATTCAAAAATAATTTTTAATAATTAAATAAAGAATAATTTTGGTATTTTAATTGATAAAAATGTGATTAAATGGATAAATTAATGATTGAGTTTTAGATACAAATCCCTTACAAAATTTAATAACCCATAAATCAAACAAGGCATAAATGTCAAATTTGTAATCTAAATTTGTCTCAATTTTTCTAAGATTCAAATGATTTAAGAAAGTTAGTATTTTCCGCATTAGGGTTTTTTTTGTTTATGCTAATATGAAATCAATATTTTTTTATTTCATCTTTGTAATCTCTAATCTATACTTAAATATTAAGTTGGATTTGTTACTTCAAAACTAATATTATATTTAAAACAATAATTATGAAATAAAATAAATTGACACAATAATAAGTAAATTACTTAATAGATGGAGTAATAGGATTAAATGTCAATCATCATTTTTTTTTTATAAATAGTTTATAGTATATATGTATTTATAATATTATATTATATATATATTTAATTTATTTATAAAAAAAATATTTCTCATATAATTGAAATTTAATCTAAATTTTATAATTTGTTCAAACCTAAAAATTAAACTATAATTCAATATTTTTTTATTAAACTAAAATTTGAAATATAATATTAATTCCAATTCAATTTTTTTACTCCAAACATATTTTAAAGGTTAATGGCTTAGCGAACTCAATCTAAAATTATTTGTTTCTTTTTCTTTAAATTTTTATTATTTAATATTTTAATTAAAAAATATCCCTTTTAAATATTTATTCTCTTTTTTTAATTTTTTATTATTAAATTGTCTCAATATTTTAATTATATATATAATTAACTTATAAATGTATATCTTAAAATTTATATATAACTAAATATATTTTAATATATTAAATATTATTTTATTATTTTAAAATTACATATATTATCATGTTTTATAATAGCGTGATTTGTATTTTTTTTTCATTAATTATGCACTGAATCTGATTACTTATATTATTTTTTAAAAATTAAGTAGAGTAATTTTTATTGATAAAAAGTGTGAATAGATGGAAGAAGTAATTGTTGAGTTTAGGTAAAATCCCTTAAAAAAACCAAAGATCAAACAAGGCCTAAATGTCTAAATTTATATGAAATTATGAATAGTATTTGGTTAATATTTGAAATTTTATAAAATAAGTGAATTATAATTCAATTTTTTTAATCATTCACATTCACATTCAAATTCAAATTCTTTCTCTTCCCCTTCTATTAAATTAGGGGATAAATGACAAATTTAGAACTCTAGTATAAATGTTTTGTACAAGATTTTTATCATTTAAAGAACTCAAGTTACATGTATTGTTATATTTAAAACTCTCTTTTAACTATGTTAAATTACAAGTTAAATATGTTAAATAAATTACCATATCATTTTATTTATTTATTTATTTAATTAATATAATTTTAATTCATATAACTATCTCCTCATCTTCCTCCGTTGATTTACTGATGAATCATTTATGTGAATTTGAAATACTTTTAATGTACAAACGACAGATAAAAGAGAAAATAGGTAAGTCAATATTAATTATGTAAGTTTACAGTCAATTTTTTGAACCATTGATGTACTGATAAATCATTCATGTGGATGCGAGTTATTTTGTTTTATTCATAGTTAATAACAAGAATAAGTGTATCCAATTCAACTAGCATTTAGCTTGTGCATTTGCACGATGCTTAATGTAAAAAACTATGAAAAAAAATTACGTATAATATTTTTAATTTTATTTTTAATCGTTTTAAGTTTATGGGTGGGTTAACCCACAATCCGACCCAAGTATCCATTTACTCAACATCATTATATATATATATATATATATATATATATATATATATATATATATATTAGTTAGTTAAAAAATTGAATTTATATTAATGTTAAAACGTCCCGCGTTCATCAAATTTGGTGTTGAATTTAAAATATAAAGTCTTAGTAGCCTAGTTGGTAAAAGGTTGTACTTGTTTTTGTTAGGTTGCAAGTTCGAAACATACCTCTAGCATTTTTTATTTTATTCCATTTTAAATTTAAGGCGGGTCAACCAACAATCCGACCCAAGTATCCAAATTAACCACAACTCTCGACCCGACAATCCGGACACTTTAAAAAGTAAACATCATTATATATATATATATATATATATATATATATATATAGATTAATTAGTTAAAAAGTTGAACTTATATTAATATTAAAACGTCCCGCGTTTATCAAATTTGGTGTTGAATTTAAAATATAAAGTCTTTGTAGCCTAATTGGTTAAAGAGTTGTACTTGTTTTGTTAGATGCAAGTTCGAAACATACCTCTAGCATTTTTTTATTTTTAACCGTTTTAAATTTAAAGGCGGGTCAACCCACAATCCGACCCAAGTATCCAAATTAACCACAACTCTCGACCCGGCAATCCGGATACTTTAAAAATTAAGCATCATTATATATAGATTAGTTAGTTAAAAAATTGAACTATATTAATATTAAAACGTCCCGCGTTTATAAAATTTGGTGTTGAATTTAAAATATAAAGTCTTTGTAACCTTGTTGGTTAAAAAGTTGTACTTGTTTTGTTAGGTTGCAAGTTCAAAACATAACTCTAGCATTTTTAATTTTATTTTTAACCGTTTTAAATTTTAAGGCAGGTCAACCCACAATCCGACCCAAGTACCCAAATTAACCACAGTTCTCGACCCGGCAATCCGGACACTTTAAAAATTAAGCATCATTATATATATATATATATAGATTAGTTAGTTAAAAAGTTTAACTTATATTAATATTAAAAGGTCCCGCGTTTATCAAATTTGGTGTTGAATTTAAAATATAAAGTCTTTGTAGCCTAGTTGGTTAAAGAGTTATTTTTGTTTTGTTAGGTTGCAAGTTCGAAACATACCTCTAGCATTTTTAATTTTATTTTTAACCGTTTTAAATTTAAAGGCGGGTAAACCCACAATCCGACCCAAGTATCCAAATTAACCACAGCTTTCGACCCGGTGATCCGGACACTTTAAAAATTAAGCATCATTATATATATATATATATATATATATATATATATATAGATTAGTTAGTTAAAAAATTGAATTTATATTAATGTTAAAACGTCCCGCGTTCATCAAATTTGGTGTTGAATTTAAAATATAAAGTCTTTGTAACCTAGTTGGTTAAAAAGTTGTACTTGTTTTGTTAGGTTGCAAGTTCAAAACATAACTCTAGCATTTTTAATTTTATTTTTAACCGTTTTAAATTTTAAGGCAGGTCAACCCACAATCCGACCCAAGTACCCAAATTAACCACAGTTCTCGACCCGGCAATCCGGACACTTTAAAAATTAAGCATCATTATATATATATAGAGATTAGTTAGTTAAAAAGTTTAACTTATATTAATATTAAAACGTCCCGCGTTTATCAAATTTGGTGTTGAATTTAAAATATAAAGTCTTTGTAGCCTAGTTGGTTAAAGAGTTATTTTTGTTTTGTTAGGTTGCAAGTTCGAAACATACCTCTAGCATTTTTAATTTTATTTTTAACCGTTTTAAATTTAAAGGCGGGTAAACCCACAATCCGACCCAAGTATCCAAATTAACCACAGCTCTCGACCCGGTGATCCGGACACTTTAAAAATTAAGCATCATTATATATATATATATATATAAATTAGTTAGTTAAAAAAATTGAATTTATATTAATGTTAAAACGTCACGCGTTCATCAAATTTGGTGTTGAATTTAAAATATAAAGTTTTAGTAGCCTAGTTGGTAAAAGGTTGTACTTGTTTTTGTTAGGTTGCAAGTTCGAAACATACCTCTAGCATTTTTTATTTTATTTCATTTTAAATTTAAGGCGGGTCAACCCACAATCCGACCCAAGTATCCAAATTAACCACAACTCTCGACCCGACAATCCGGACACTTTAAAAATTAAACATCATTATATATATATATAGATTAATTAGTTAAAAAGTTGAACTTATATTAATATTAAAACGTCCTACGTTTATCAAATTTGGTGTTGAATTTAAAATATAAAGTCTTAGTAGCTTAATTGGTTAAAGAGTTGTACTTGTTTTGTTAGATGCAAGTTCGAAACATACCTCTAGCATTTTTTTTTATTTTTAACCGTTTTAAATTTAAAGGCGGGTCAACCCACAATCCGACCCAAGTATCCAAATTAACCACAGCTCTCGACCCGGCAATCCGGACACTTTAAAAATTAAGCATCGTTATATATAGATTAGTTAGTTAAAAAATTGAACTTATATTAATATTAAAACGTCCCGCGTTTATAAAATTTGGTGTTGAATTTAAAATATAAATTCTTTGTAGCCTAATTGGTTAAAGAGTTGCACTTGTTTTGTTAGGTTGCAAGTTCGAAACATACCTCTAGAATTTATTTATTTTTAACCGTTTTAAATTTAAAGGCGGGTCAACCCACAATCCGACCCAAGTATCCAAATTAACCACAGCTCTCGACCCGGCAATCCGGACACTTTAAAAATTAAGCATCATTATATATAGATTAGTTAGTTAAAAAATTGAACTTATATTAATAATAAAACGTCCCGCGTTTATAAAATTTGGTGTTGAATTTAAAATATAAAGTCTTTGTAACCTAGTTGGTTAAAGAGTTGTACTTGTTTTGTTAGGTTGCAAGTTCAAAACATAACTCTAGCATTTTTAATTTTATTTTTAACCGTTTTAAATTTTAAGGCAGGTCAACCCGCAATCCGACCCAAGTACCCAAATTAACCACAGCTCTCGACCTGGCAATCCGGACACTTTAAAAATTAAGCATCATTATATATATATATAGATTAGTTAGTTAAAAAGTTTAACTTATATTAATATTAAAACGTCCCGCGTTTATCAAATTTGGTGTTGAATTTAAAATATAAAGTCTTTGTGGCCTAGTTGGTTAAAGAGTTGTTCTTGTTTTGTTAGGTTGCAAGTTCGAAACATACCTCTAGCATTTTTAATTTTATTTTTAACCGTTTTAAATTTAAAGGCTGGTAAACCCACAATCCGACCCAAGTATCCAAATTAACCACAGCTCTCGACCCGGTGATCCGAACACTTTAAAAATTAAGCATCATTATATATATATATATATAGATTGTAGAAAACATTTATGATTATAAAATTGAAATTTTTTATGAGAAAAAATGTAAAAATAATAAAAATTTGAATAAAATACCTTTATTTAAATTATTTTATTAAATAATATAATGAACATATTTACAAACACATGAAATTAGAGTACAACTGATTTTAAGTTTAGGGTGAAATTTTTTATTAAAATTATTAATATATATAATTAAGGTATATTCTATAATTCATATAATCTAAATCAATATTGAAATAAGATATTTGAAAACAAATTAAAATAAATTGATTGAAATCTAAATCAAAATTGAAATAAGATATTTCATAATTGAGGTGATTTAAGACAATGCCATATTTTATAAATAAATAAAAAAACACAAATTTTCATATATTACTCATCAAATGATTTGTTATAAAGTAGATCATACTTGTTTGTGGGTACTTTATATATAACTTTATTTATTTATAAGTTATAGTCTTAAAAGATATCATATTTGAAATAGTCCAATTTAATATATTATTTGTATATAATTTTATTTATTTATCTATTTATAATTTTCAATAGATAAAATTCTCTACACATTTTTTTTATCGGCTTTTATTTACAATTTATAATTAATTTTTATTGTTATTATTAATTTGATGTTTGACACGTAGCATAACTTAAACTGACATTTATTTGTAATAGTCAATTTTAAATTATCTTTTATATATTTATAATTTGAATTAATATTTGACTAATATGCTTCACAGTTAAAATTAAAATTAAATTAAAATGATAATAATTTGAAATAGTCAATTTGAAATATATCATTTATTTATTTATAATTCATAATATTTCAGATAGATATAGTTTAAAATAAAATTGTCAAATATTTTTGTCAGCATAAACTGAGTGTTCGAGATAGAAGCGTGACCTACCCTAAATTAAGATGAAATTAATTGAAATAGCCAATTTTAAATATCATTTATATATAATTTGTTTTTCTCAAGAAAGATATGATGGGGGCACCTTCCTTAAAATGATATCGAAATAATAATATTGTCAGACATTTTTGTCAATATAAACTGAGTGTTCCAGAAAGAAATACTCTAAATTAAAAAATATCATAAATTAAATTTTGAAATAGTCAATCTTAATTATATCATTTATATATAATTTTATTTATTTGTATTATTAGGTTAAAATTATATCGAAATAATAATATAGTCCAATATTTTTTCAGTATAAAAATGAGTGTTTCAAACATAAGTATCACAAATTAAAATGATGTTAATTAGAAATAATCAATCTTACATGTATCATATATATATATATATATATATAATTTTTAATGTTCGAGATATATACGATTTGGGCATATATATGTTAAAATGTTATCAAAAAAATAAAATTGTCACACATTTTTTTAATTTTAATTTTTTATATAAACTTGAGTGTTGAGACATAAAAAACCGTGGCTTGCTCTAAGTTAATATAATATAAATTTCATATAGTCAATTTTAAATATATTATTTATATATAATTTTATTTATTCAAAATAGATGTTTAATAAGTATGTTAAATTAAAAAGACATCCATTTAAAATAACTCATTCTAAATATATCATTTAAATATAATTAAATTTATCTATAATTCTCAATGCTGGTGTTCCTTATAGATTCGATTCCCGCCTAACTAGATTAAATAGATATTCAAATAATATAATTGTAAAACCTTTTTGTTTGAATAAACTGAATCTTCCAAACAGTACCTAAGTTCAAATGACATTAATTTGAAATAATCAATTTGAAATATATCATTTATATATAATTTTTTATTTATTATCGAAATAATAAATTTGTCAGTATCTTTTTTACAAATATTTTTTTTTTCAAAATAATAAAATTAAAAAAATTGAACTTTTTGTCTTTAAAAAAAAAAAATTTTAGTCTATTACTTTGCTAAGTCTACTGCATTACATTTCTCTACTCTCTTAGGAGTAGTCTCGTCTTAAATTGAGATAAAGAACTGAAATAGAATTTAGCAATAGTTAAACATATTTTTTTCTCTTTTTAAGAGTCGCCGCTTAATTAGCTTCTTGAGAAATTAAGAAAAAAAATTAGAAATTCTTTTGGGCTCGGTGCTTGGTTACGTGTCGAAAAAGACCTTTCGGCATTATGGCCTACATGCCCGTCCGAAAGGACAGTCTCTACAACGAAACAAATTTGGCCAAGTTACACAAATTTTGTTGAATTTAAATAAATAACATAATCTCGTTCATTTCCCTGCCTATGCCCTAGCCTATGATCTAAAGGAGACATACTATTTTTAATTCTAACATGCATCTAGACTAAAACATTAAGTAAGTAAAATAGGTTTAGCAAAGATACTTGTAGGTGACACAATATGGACCAAAAATCGATAAATTATTCAGGTCAAAAATTGCTTAAACCTGCAACGTGTCTTAAAAAAAATGTTAGTACATCAAAAATTCAAAATAATTCAAAAAATCATCATAGAATTTTCCTCATATTTCGGACACCTTATATAGTCAATCTGACGCTTATATGATCAAAATAGAGCAGAATAATATCATATAATCGAATCTAAGAAGATGCTTTCATTGTGAATTAGTAAGAATGAATATGTCAATTTAATTAAAAATATAAGTTACACATAAATATAGGAATGAGTATTATGTGGATTAATCTAAAATCCAATCTAATATGAATTCGAAATACTAATTCGGATTAGATTGAAATCGAATCAGATTTAGTTCAGATAATTAAGATTATCAAAATTATCACAACTATCTAACAAAAATATATATTTTTCAATTTGTTTTTTTTTTAATTATATTTTATCTCAATAAAATATATTTTTTATTTATATCTTATCTTTTATTTTTTTAGATTCAAATTATAAATAAACAAATTAATTTTAATATTAAAAATTTAATATTTTTTATAATTAAACATATTAAACATTAAATAATATAGTAAAATAAATAATTATATTTTCTCAAGAGGTGATTATTTGACGTACTACTTTCGACCGGATCCAAATTACAAAATTGAATTAAATTTGGATTGAGTTTGATTCAGATTGGATTTGAATAATCCAATTAATTTAAAATTAATATTAGATAATTAAAGTTGATATTTATAAATATATAAATATTTTTTAATTTGGATTGTCCAAACCATATTTTATCTAATTCGTATTCCATCTGTATTAATTAGTAAAATAGTTTGAATTACAGATTGGATAAATTTAATTTGAATTTAATACGAATTAGACAAAATAAATTAATTTTACACATTTGTTCACCTTTACGAAAGTAGGGTTGGATCCAACTATTTCATCAAATTGCTAATTTGTAATTAGAACTCAATGCACATTTAGAAATAATCATCTCGTCATCATTATTGTTAGAATATGAGAGAATGAGAGAAATTGTATTAGAATAATATATTGAATTACATAAGTTATCTATATTATATAGAAATTATATTAATCTTATAAAGAAATTAATATAATATAATATAATATAATATAATATAATGATATAATATAATATCCTAATGATAATATCACAATTTATATAATATTATGATAATCTCTTACATATATTTTATCTTATATTCTAACCATTATGAAACTCTAATAACTCACATTATTGTTCATAAAATTCATATACTAATCCTAATTCACAAGCATAGCTTTTCATAACATTACAAATGCATTGGATTTAATTTCTAATGCATAATTCTTATTTGAATCATTATATGGAAATGGCTAGCATAATGCCAAAGATGACTAAACGATTTCAATTGAATACATGCAATCATTCAATCACATAAGAGGAACTACAATGACAACCCAATGCTAACATTTTAAAAGAAAAGACCACACAAACTTTTATAAATTCGATCTTTATCATTTGACATTATTTTCCCTTTATTTTTTTAGAAATCCTCACAAATGTTAAATAACTATCTATGATTGATTTTTAAATTTATCAATAGAACATATAATACCATAACGAGGTAATTGTTCTTAGTAGAAACTATTAATCAAACTTTCGGCTACATCTTCAATCGGCCAATTTATCACACAATTCAATTGCACACGAGAGTACATGTGATAATTGGAAAATATGAACAATCAGATAGAAGACGATTAAGAGATAATTGAAACGATCAGTAAAATATGAAGTTGAATTTGAAATTCAGTTTCGTGACTTACAACTGTTTAGACGAAGCTTACAAGGACTCAATGTATATTCTTGCAACTAAAATACAATGAGGACGCTTAATTGAAACTCTTTCTTCTCCGACGAGATACCTCTGGTCACAATGGTGTATCCTCCCTAGATCGATCAAATAGCTAGGATTTCTTTCCAAGGTTCTCTCTGTAACCCCCGATAATTTCCCCTCTCTCATTTATCTATTTCTTTTTTTTAAAATGAGTGATTAGAGGAGGGAATTTGGGAGAGAATGAGGTATCACCACATCATTGACTGGAAAAGCAAAGAAAAAAACGAGAAAAAAAATTTGTTATTTTTTTTTATTGAATCATCTATTGGCTAATGTAATTTCTCTCAAATTTCCTCTAAAAATCATTTCTCTTTCTTAAATACTCTAGCAAACTCAAAACCACCCTTTTATCTTTTCCAAAAACTAAAATAATCCTTCAGATTTTCCTTCTTTTCCAATCAGAACATCTACTCTTAGACCGGATTCAACCTGCCAAAAAAAAATTAAATAAAGCAGTTATCTATTATATTTATTTGTTATTTATCTTTTAATTTATTATTATTTTTTATTATTATCACGTCGATTTATTTTATTTATTCGGGACATTTATTTATTTTCTCTAGTTATAAATTAGTGTCTACAACCCCATTAAAACAGTAATTAAAATTATTTTCAAACAAAGCCCGTACAAGTAGTTGGGCCTTAAAGAATAAATTACGATTATATATATCTAACCTTAAAATTACACCTATTATTTTCTCTCTTTTATTTTTTATTTTTTATTTTTTATTTTTTATTATTTAATTATTTAATATTTTAATTAAAATTACCAACTTAAAAAATTTGTTCTCTTTTTTTCAGCTTTTTATTATTAAAATATTTTAATTATATATTTAATTAAATTTAAAATGTATATCTTTTTTAAATTATAAAAATATTATATATATATATATATAACAAACTAATATATATTCAATATATATATTAATCGTAATAAAAATATATTATTTAAAAAATAAAATAAATTTTTTTAAAAGTTTAATTTCTTCTCTCTAAATCAAATTAACAAAAGCCTATTGAAGTAAACTCATTTGATGTTGGTTTTTTTAGATAAAAGTTCATTAAAAAAAATCTAATTTGATATAATTTAGTGTGGAAATAATTATTTAAGTATATGTATTACTTAATTTCTTTAATTTCTTTAATAATAAAATTATAAAAATATTTAAACAAGGGTGTAATTTCACTAATTTGATATTTTATTTAATAAATTATAATCATTTGATTGATAAATAAAAAGTACATATTCAAATTTTGGGTAAAATCTTCAAATAACCTCTAAAGAAGTCCTAAATTATAATTTTATTAGAATTGAATATAGTGTAATTTTAAAATCCTCAATTTTATCCTTGAATTGTAATTCTAAAATTTATTTTTTCAATATTTTTTTAAACAAAATTATTTATTATTTTATCATTTAAAACATAATTAACGTTTTCAATTGATATTTATTTTTTGAATTTAGTATGTTAAAATAAATAAATCAATATCTTTTCTAATCTTTTAATTTGCTAAGTTATCATGTTAAATTTATATATTTTTGCATAAAAAAGAAATTATTTCAATTTTTTCCAATAATTAAATTGTAATATTTATTTGATTAATTAGGTAATAATGACTAAATTAAAGTCAATTAGGATCCAGTGTTAGGTCTCTCATTTAAAAGTAATTATAACTTCGTTTTTAAATTGTTGCAATCCTAATTCAAAATTTTATTTCATAATATTTTGTATAAAAATGAAATTATTTTTATTTATTTCGATAATTAAATTGTGATATTTATTTGATTAATTATGTCATAATGACTAAATTAAAGTCAATTATGATCTAGGTATGTGTTAGTTTAAAAGTAATTATAACTTCGTTTTGATCCTAAATTTTTATTTTAATTTCGAAATTTATTACATAGTATTTTGCATAAAATAATTTATTTCAAATTTTTTTTATAATTAAATTGTAGATATTGCTCTTAAAATTATAATAACAAAATTAAGAATCAACTAAAATTAGATTAAAAACTTTTGGAGTGAAATTTGATGTTTACCATAATAATAATAATAATTGTTATTATTTTTAATTTTATAGTTTATATCATATTTATTAATATCATAATGGTTCATAAGGGATTAGTTAGAACTCATATTTATTTATTTTTAATTCCTTTTTATTTTGTTTATTATCTAATAAAATAGTTAAAAGAGTTACAATAAAAAAAGTATTGACCAAGGAGATAGGTAGGTTCAATAATAATATGATAGCCATTATTAATGAGTATTGAAACTTGTTTATATAAACACCTATCATGTGAAAAATTTGAAACCCTAATCATGGTATATTTCGACCCACCAGCCAGGACCTACCCTTTAGGACAGCTTAATATATAAAAAAAAATGAAAAACAAATTATCTCACTAGTCTCCTCTTTCCTGACATGTCAGATAAAAGCATTTAAAGTTCTTACGCATGTCGATGTCGGATATAATTTAAAAATTACAAATATATTGATTCTGCATTTTTACCAATTTTCTATGCAGTGAAGATGACAAAAGTATATATTTTTTGGTTGCATGTTCACAAATGTTCTGAACGGTTGATTATGTAGGGACTAGGAGGAGTAATTAAAGTGAATTTGAATTTACTTTAATTTAGAAAATGATAGAAGAGAAAACATGGAACTAGATATAATTAGGTATGTTTATCACAAAAAAAAAAAAATTACGGATTTGAGTTTATTTTAATGTCTCGTAAAAAAAACGTGTAAGTCAATATTAATTATGTATGTTCAACTATTTTTTTAGTCGTTGATATACTGAGGGATGATTTATGGGGATTTGAGATATTTTAATTTAAAAATGACAGTTGGAAGAGTTGGAAGAGAAAATGTGTCAGTGATATATTGACCAATTTTTTGAACCGTTGATGTATTGTAGGATGATTTATATCGATTTGAGTTTATTTGAATTTAAAAATGTCAGGTAAAAAAGAAAACGTTATATGTTCAACCATTTTCTGAGTAGTTTATGTATTGAGAGATGTTCAACCATTTTTGTAGTCGTTATATGCTAAGGGATGATTTATGGGGATTTGAGTTATTTTAATTTACATATGACAGGTGGAAGAGAAAATGTGTCAGTCGATATATTGACCAAATTTTTGAACCGTTGATGTACTGTAGGATGGTTTATGTGGATTTGAGTTTATTTGAATTTAAAATTGTCAGGTAAAAGAGAAAACATTATGTGTTCAACCATTTTCTGAGTTTGATGTACTGAGAGATGTTCAACTATTTTCTGAGTCGTTGATGTACTGATAGATGTTCAACCATTTTCTGAGCCGTTGATGTACTGAGAGATGTTCAACCATTTTTTTTGTCGTTGATATGTTAATGGATGATTTATGGGGATTTGAGTTATTTTAATTTACAAATGACAGGTGAGAGAGAAAATGTGTAAGTTGATTATTGACCAATTTTTTGAACCGTTGATGTACTGTAGGATGGTTTATGTGGATTTGAGTTTATTTGAATTTAAAAATGTCAGGTAAAAGAGAAAACGTTATATGCTCAACCATTTTCTGAGCCGTTGATGTACTGAGAGATGTTCAACCATTTTTTTAGCCGTTGATGTATTGAGAGTTAATTTATGTGGATTCGAGATAATTTAATTTACAGATGACAGGTTGTACATATTAATTATGTATCTTCACCAATTTTCTGAGCCGTTGATGTAGTGAGGATAAATGTTTTATAAAATTGAAATATTTTTATGGAAAAAGATGTAAGAGTAATAAGAATTTAAATATAATATGTCTATTTAAACTATTTTGTTAAATAATATAAAAGTTGATATAGGATTCCATGATTAACGTGGATTTGAGTTTATTTTAATTTAAAAATGATGGTAGAAGAAAATACGTATAATAAGATATAATTAGGTATGTTTTTCAATTTTTTGAGTTGTTTATGTACTGAATGATGATGTATGTGATTTTGTTTACTTCAATTTAAAAATGTTATGTAAAAAAAGGTGTAAATCGATAATAATTATATATGCTCAACAATGTTTTGAGTCGTTGATGTACTGAGCAATGATTTATGTGGATTTGAGTTACTTTAATTTGTAATTACAGTGATACAGATAGAAAAGTAAATGTGTAAATCGATATAATTAGGTATGCCGACCAGTTTTTTGAACCATTGATGTATCGTAGGATGATTTATGTGAATTTGAGTTTATTTTAATTTTAAAATGTTAAGTAAAAGAGAAAATGTGTAAGTAGATATTAATTATGTATGTTCAGCAATTTTCTCAGCCGTTGATGTACCTAGGGAAGATTTATGTGGATTTGAGTTACTGATGACAGCTAGTCCATATTAATTATGTAGGTTCACAAATTTTCAGAACCGTAGATGTAGTGATGAATAGTTTATATGGATACGAGTTATTTTGTTTTAGCGTTAATAACAAGAATATGTGCATCCAAACTCCACCATAGAAAACATTGATGGTTATAAATTTAAAATGTTTTTATGGAAAAAATATAAGAGTAATAAGAAATTAAATATAATACCTCTATTTAAATTATTTTTGTTAAATAATATAATAAACATATTTACAAACAATGAAATTGAAGTGTAATTAAGTTTTTAAAAAAAATATAAATTGAAATAAGATATATTTACAAAAATCAAGTTTTTAAACATTCAAATAAAAAAAAGTGATTCAAACTGAGATCCAATTTCATAATTTAGGTATCTCAAGACAATGCCATATTTTATAAATTAAAAAACACAAATTTTCATATAATTAATATTACTCATCAAATGATTTGTAATAAAGTAGATTGTACTTGTTTGTGGGTACTTTATATTAGAATTATATATTAATAAGTTCCATACAAATATAACTATAAGAAACTTTAAAATTATTTTATTATATTAAAAGTTATTTTAATTAAAATAATTTACAATATTAATAAGACAATAATGTATATTATTATATAATCTCTAATATTTTTGTTTTAATAATGTATATTTTAAAAAGTTTATTTAAATATATATATAATTTTGACATAAGACGGCCGTGCAAATGTGAGATGTTATTTGATTGGCCCGTTTATGGAACCTGTGAGGGGACATTCATTAGTCTTCTTGAACAATACAATATATAAATATATAAATAAATAATTAATTAATTAATTAAATATAAATACAGGCTTTTATTGTTCAACAAACATCTAACATTATTTCCATATAAAATACTCATTTATTTATAATTTTATCTATTTATAATTTAAACTCTGAAGATATCTTATTTGAAATAGTTTATTTTAATATATTATTTGTGTATAATTTGATTTTTTTATTTATCTATAATTTTCAATAGATAAAGTTCTCTATACACTTTTTTTTTATCGATTTTTATTTAGAATTAATTATTTTATTATATTATTATTAATTTGATATAGTCAATTTTAAATTGTCATTTATGTATTAATATTTTGAATTAATATTGGAGACATATGTTTGGCATAATCTAAATGAAAATTAAAATTAAGATGACAATAATTTGAAATAATCAATCTTAAATATATTATTTATTTATTTATAATTCATAATATTTCAGATAGTTTAAAATAATATTCAGACATTTTTGTCAGTAGAATTACCCTAAGTTAAGATTAAATTAATTGAAATAGCCAATTTTAAACATCTCATATATATATATATAATTATATTTATTTGTATTTCTCAAGAAATATATTATTGCGGCCCTACTTTAAAATGATATCGAAATAATAATATTGTCCGACATTTTTGTCAGTATAAACTGAGTGTTTCAGAAAGAAATACCTTAAATTAAGATGACGTTAAATTTTAAAATAGTCAATCTTAAATATATCATTTATATATAATTTTATTTATTTGTATTTATTAGATTAAAATGATATTGAAATAATAATATTATCCGTCATTTTGTCAATATAAACTAAGCGAAGAAATGCCCTAAATTCAAAAATACCTTAAATTAAAATGACGTTCAATTTTGAAATAGTCAATCTTAAATATATTATTTATATATATAAAAAAAAGTATTTCTATTTACTATGTTAAAATACCTTAAAATATGATAATGATAATTCAAAATAGTCAATTTTAAATATATAATTTATTTAAATTTTTATAATTTTCAATGTTATACGATTGGACACATAGTTTATAATGTTATTTAAATATAATTCTATTTATTTATATTTTATATATTATTCAAAATAGATGTTTAATAAGTATCTTAAATTAAAAAGACATTAATTTAAAATAAACTAATTCATTCTAAATAACTCATTTATCTATAATTCTCAATGTTAGTATACTATTCCCGCCTAAGTTAGGTTAAATGTATATTCAAATAACAGATTTGTAAGACCTTTTTGTCTGAATAAACTGTATCTTCCAAACAGTACCTAGGTTCAAATAATCAATTTGAAATATATCATTTACATATAATTTTTTTTATTTATGTATTATCGAAATAATATATTTGTCAGTATCTTTTTTACAATAATAAAAAAAAAAGAGAAGTTTTTGTCTTTATAAATTCGAGCAATTTCCAGACATGAAAATGAAACAAACCCTTCTTTAACTCTCGGCTGTCATAAGTAGTATCTTTTAACCCTCTTCCTCCTCCTCCTCCTCCTCCTCCACCGCCACCGCTCTACCGCCGGCGTTTCCATCTCTCCACCGCCGGAGAAATCTGCAACAATCAAGTTTAGAAGGTAATTAACTTAAACTTCTCCATATCGTTCGATTTTGAATTAGGAATGTGTAGTTTCTTTCATTAATCATGTTTTCCCTAATCTGATATAATTAGTAGTTCTGTCCCTGTAAGCATGCATTGCATAGGAAACTAATCAATGTCTTTTCCTTTCCTTTCCTTTCCTGCAGAAGATTCATTTGGTTTTTTTGCATTTGATCTTAAAAGGTACTTTAATTACTCTCTTAAATTACATTTCATTTCATTTCATTTCATTGATGTGGGTTATCTTTAATCTTCATATATCTCTAATGGGTAGTTAGTTGGGTACTGTTTTGATTTGTTCCCTTTTATGAACATAGAGATTTTCATAATGGATTGCAATAAGGACGAAGCTCATAGAGCTAAGGAAATCGCAGAAAGAATGTTTTCAGAAAGTGACTTGACGGGTGCGAGGAGATTTGCTAAGAAAGCAAATTCTCTTTTCCCGGATCTGGACGGGGTTCAGAGTTTGATTTCGATTCTGGATGTTTATCTTTGTGCCGAAAGAAAAGTAAACGGGGAAACGGATTGGTATGGAATACTGGGTGTTGATCCAAGAGCAGACCATGACACGATTAAGAGAAAATATAAGAATATGGTTCTAATACTTCATCCAGATAAGAACAAGAGGGTCGAGGCTAATCATGCTTTCGGTTACATTCGTGAATCCTGGAAGATCTTATCTGATGAAAAAAGTCGTGAATCTTATGATCGTAAGAGGAGGGGAACAAATCAACAACAAGAGGTTCTGGTACCATCAAATGGACCTGATAATGGATTCTCTGATGTCAAAGTCACGATTGCTAATCAACGCAGAGCAGGAAGCTCCGACTTTACTCCTACGTTTTGGACTGTATGCGACCATTGCAAGAAAAAGATTGAATATTTTAGAATCTATGTCAACCGTAACATTCGATGCAGTAATTGTAGACAACTTTTTCTCGCAATTGAAACTGCAGAGCCTCTTGATCCTTCGGAAGCGGTGGACATCAAGAATGAACATTCTGGTCATCAATATCAAGAATTCACTCCTATTGTTGTTCAAGGTGATTCCAAATTTCAATGGAATCCGTCTTCTTCTTCTGAACCAGCTGCTGCTGATATTGTTGCAACATCTGATGAAGCTGCAGCAGCAGTTATCATTCATAAAGATGATGAACATGAGGTTAATGAGGAGGAATTTACTTTGCCAAATCCAAAAAGAAGAAAGGGAGAAGAAGAAGAGGCTGAATGAATAAACTTTTAGGTTTGAAACATTTCTTTGTTTGTTTGTTTGTTTGTTTGTTGTTGAGGATTGAATTCGATTTTCTGTTTTGTTGTTTTGTTAAGAACTAGTTTGATCGTTGGATTTTGGTTATGGGTTTTTTTTTTCTTAAAAAAAGTTGTTTGATTCAATTTTCTAAAAGATCAGTTTTTTATTATTTAATTACAAAAATAATTTTTAATAATTAAATAAAGAATAATTTTGGTATTTTAATTGATAAAAATGTGATTAAATGGATGAATTAATGATTGTGTTTTAGATACAATTCCATTAAAAAATTCAATAACCCATAAATCAAAAAAGGCATAAATGTCAAATTTGTAATCTAAATTTATATAAAATTATGAATAGTATTTAGTTAATATTTGAAATTTTATAAAATAAGTGAATTATAATTCAATTTTTTTAATCATTCACATCCTTTACTTTATTCTTTCTCTTCCCCTTCTATATTAAATAAGTTCATACTCTCTCTTTCTCAAATTCTCTTTGCTATTTATATTTTTCCAATAGCTTCCTCCATTAATACGTTAATTAAAAAAAAATACTGTTAACCTCCTTGGTTTTCTAAATTCCGAGAATATGGTTTTGGGAAGTTAACGTTTTATTTTTTGTCTCAATTTTTCTAAGATTTGATATAATGATTTAAGAAAGTTAGTATTTTCCGCATTAGGGTTTTTTTTTTATGCTCATATGAAATTAATATTTTTTTATTTCATCTTCGTAATCTCTAATCTATACTTAAATATTAAGTTGGGTTTGTTACTTCAAAACTAATATTATATTTAAAATAATAATTATGAAATAAAATAAATTGACACAATAATAAGAAAATTACTTAATAGATGGAGTAATAGGATTAAATGTCAATCATAAATTTTTTTATAAATAGTTTATAGTATATATGTATTTATAATATTATATTATATATATATTTAATTTATTTATAAAAAAAATATTTCTCATATAATTGAAATTTAATCAAAATTTTATAATTTGTTCAAACATAAAAATTAAACTATAATTCAATGTTTTTTATTAAACTAAAATTTGAATTATAATATTAATTCCAATTCAATTTTATTACTTCAAACATATTTTAACCGTTAATGGCTTAGTGAACTCAATCTAAAATTATTTGTTTCTTTTTCTTTAAATTTTTATTATTTAATATTTTAATTAAAAAATATCCCTTTTAAATATTTATTCTCTTTTTTTATTATTATTATTAAATTGTCTCAATATTTTAATTATATATATAATTAACTTAAAAATGTATATCTTAAAAAATTTATATATATATAAACTAAATATATTTTAATATATTAAATATTATTTTATTATTTTAAAATTATATATATTATCATGTTTTTTAATAGCGTGATTTGTATTTTTCCATTAATTTTGCAGTAAATCTGATTGCTTATTAAATTATAGTGTTGTAGTTTAGTAATCAAATTTATTATTTAAAAAAAGTAATTATATTATTTAAAATAAAAAGGATGAAATATAAAAAAGAAAATATTTAATGAAAATAAATTATAATGTAAAAAAAAGTTGATAAATAAAATAATAAAAAATATTTAAATTAAAAAATACATATTTACTAATTGTGTTAATTTTAAAGTTAGTGTAAGATGTATTCTTATTTATTTAATAGTAAGTATAAAAAAATAATATGAGAATTTGTGAAAAAGTTAAAAAAAAAAATACTAATTACCTATTTTTAAAATTATATATATTTATTATAGATTTAAATTTATTATGTTTGTTATTAATACATTTATATATTTTTAAAATTAATAATAATAGAGAAATTAAGAGAATAAATCAAGTTTTTTATTAATATTAAAAACTTTCATCTCTCATCGACATTCTTTTAAATCACTATTAACTTTACATAGAGGCTAACTTCCTTATTCCCAATAAAACTTAAACGGTAATATTTTATTTATTATTATTATTTTTTTTTTTTAAGAAACTTTTTTTTATAACAAGGTTCCTTTACCCGCGGTTTTGACCCATGGACTCTTTTTATGTTTAAAATTCACCTTGAAATCTAATATAAATTTAGTCAATGTTTATGAATTTAAAAACAAATTTTTAGGTTTTTAAAAAAAAATCCAAATCCGAACAAGTAGTTAGTATAGTTAAATAAAATTGGGTGAAAAAGCCTAATATTTTGGGTCTAAATATGCATAGGAGTTTTTGGCACAAAATAATTTCTAATTAGTAATGCAAAATTTAAAGAATTGAGTGGAAAGAATAAAATGATGAAGATGAGAAATGGATAAAACAAATGCATTAGGCTCGACAAATTTGAAAAATAAAAAATTAGGTTACGTGAACGTTTTGAAAAAATATATTAGATAAATAAATTTGTCGTATTAAAAATAATGAGAAAACGACAAATGAGATATGGAAATTAATGAGACTCGAAAACATCCAAAGTTTTATGAATGTTAGCTATGATTTAAAATTGGAAATATAAGAAACACTTGGAGGTGATACTGATTATTTATGTTTACCAATTTTAGACGAGGAGCCTTTCAGTTTTTTACTAGATGTCAGTTATAATAAAGAACAGGTGTGAAAGAAGCATATGTAAGTTGATATTCATTCTCCATTTCACAATTTTCTGAGTTTTTGATGTAATAAAGAAAATTTTATTTGAATGTTAGTTAATTAGTTATAATTTAAAAATAAGAGGTAAAAGAAAAACGTGTTAATTTATAATGATTAAACATATTCACCATCCGAAAAGTCCAATTAGGATGTTCAATATTTGGTCTGAAACAAATATTTGACAGAATTCGAATTTCATTTTTGGTTTTCAAATTAAAATTGACACCAATTCAAATTTAAATAAGTTATTCGGTTTGTTTTTTGAGTTGGGATTTCACCTCAAAATCAAACTAAAAATTGAATTCATTTTTTATTATTTATTTCTACTTATAAAATTTATTAGATATAACTAAATAATTATACATTAAATTAGGTAGCATATAACCTCTTGTAATCTCTAAAACACTAATCGTTTTCTCTAATCACCACCATCGAGCCTTCATTTATCTCTCATTTTTTTTTGGAAAAATCACTTTAAGATTCTAATTCATTTATCTAGCTGTCCACTCTTTAGTCTTAAACCAATTTTTAATTCTTTCTCGTCGAAAACACTCACTATCGTCACTAACACCTCTTCACCGCCAAATCTGGTAATCCTCAACACCTCTTACTTGTAAATCTATAATGATTTTGCATTTTCCCCTAAGTAATCCAATGCATAATAGATCCCTCTTTCAAAAATATATTCTTTTTTTCTTTCTCCCTCTCTCCTATCAACCTTTTAAGAGATAATACAAAATGTTAAACATGAAAAATAGATATATAAAAAAAAAATGGACGAGGCTAGATGAATTTGTATAATAAAATTTTAGTTCATGTGAACATTTTGAAAAAAATTATCAGATGAATAAGTTATTTGTATTAAAAAAATGAGAAAAAGACAATAATGTGAGAAAATCAATGATAGACTTGAAAACATTCAAAGTTCTCGTGAATGCTAGCTATAATTTAAAAATGAGAAACGTGGAAGTCACAATTTTAGACAAGTAAGCATTTCAAATGACAGGTAAGAAAGAAACGTGTAAGTGGATATTGATTAGAAAAATTTATGTGTATGTGAGTTAATTTTAATTTAAAAATAAGAAGTTAAAAGGGAAATTTATTATGATTTTAAATGTTCACCCCTTGAATAAATAATCAATACATAATGGAGCCCTCTTTTAAAAGAAGTTAATTTTTATCTCCTATAGTTCAAAAATAAAAAATAGGTTGGGGCAGCCTAATTATCTGGGTCAGTCCTATTCGAGATCAACCATGTTTTGAATTAGTCATGTAATTACATGAATAAGTTATTTGTATTAAACATAATAAATAAAATGAAAAATAAGGTAAGAAAATCATTGATAGACTCAAAATTAAAACAATTAAATTTTCTATGGAAAATGACAATAGACGATAAACATGAAAGTCGGTAATGTTTATCCATGTTCATCAATTTTGGATAGAAAAACATTCAAAATCCTTATGAATGTCTAGCTATAATTTAAAAACGACAAATTCTGTGAGAATGAGTTTATTTTAATTTTAAAATAAGAGGTAAAAGAGAAACGACAAAAACAACGTGTAAGTCTTTATCGGGAGTGGGACCAACCAAATTTTGATAAAGACAGGGAGCGGTGGAGACAAATCTCGATTCAGCGATACAATTAAATGAATAAGTTATTCGCATTAAAAATAATAAGAAAAAGACAAATAAAGTAAGAAAATCATTGATAAACTCGAAAACATTCAAATTTGTTATATAGGTTAACTATAATTTAAGTCTCCATAATTCACCTATTTTCAGAGTCGATGATGTAGTAAAAAAAATTGATGTTAAAGTGAGTTTATTTTAATTTAAAAATAATATGTAAAAGAGAAACTACAAACGATTGAAACGTGTAATTATGCATGTACACCTATTTTGTGAGCCGTTGATGCCAGTGAAGGGTGATTTATTGGGATGTGAGTTATTTTGTTTGTTTTTCTTGGAACTGACAAAAAAAAAATAATAAAATAATAAAAAAAAATGTACCAAAGATTTTATTATTGGATAAAAATGTAAAAGTGATTTACTTTGAATTTAAATATAATACTTTAACGTAAATTGTTTTATGAAATAATAGTTATTTAAAAAAAAAAAAAATCAAATCTTCATATACTACTCATCAAATGAGTCATAATTATGTGTGGGTTGGTAGTAGGTACTATGTATTATCATTTTCACTATTGGGAATTTTATATTAAATCCCTACAAGTACAACTATTATACTAAAATAATTTATAATATCAATAAGTCAATAATAATATAATAAATTAAATATTATTATAATCTCTAATATTTTTGTTTTAATAATGTATATTATAAAAATTTATTTAAATATATATAATTTTGACCTATGATGGCCATGCAAATGTGAGATATTATTTGATTGGCCATGCATATTGCCGTTTATGTATCCTATGAGGAGACATGCATTAGTCTTGAACAATACAAAATTTAAATAATTAAATATATATATACAGGCTTTTATTGTTCAACTGACATCTAACATTAATTTCATTATAAAATAGTCATTTATTTATAATTTAAAGTTAAGATATATATCTTATTTTAAATAGTTCATTTTAATATATTATATGTATATTATTTTATTTATTTATTTATCTATAATTTTCAATATTTAATATAGATAAAACTCATTATATACTTTTTTTTATCGGTAAAATTTTTATATATAATTTATAATTTTATTATTAATAATAATTTAATGTTTGACACGTATCCTAACTTAAACTGACATGTGTTTTTAATAGTTAATTTTAAATTATTTTTTATATATATTTTTATTTATTTATAATTTGAATTAATATTTATATGCTCCACGTAGTCTAAACTAAAATTAAATTAAAATGATAATTATTTGAAATAGTCAATATTAAATATATCATTTATTTATTTATAATTCATAATATTCGGGATATATACTAATGCTCAGACATTTTTGTCAGTATAAACTGATATTCCAGATAGAAGTGTTAACACGAGTCAATTCGGGATAGTTCTCAAGATAGATACAATTGCGGGATAGTTCTCAAGATAGATACAATTGCGGCGTTGAAATAGTCAAATTTTAATATATAATTTTTATTTATTTGTATTTCTCAAGATAAATACAATTGTGGTGACTAGGTTTAAGGATATTGTCGGCCATTAAGTTTAAAGATATTGTCCGACATTTTTGTCAGAGTGTTTCAGAATGAAATACCCTAGACGTCAATTTGATTATTTGTATTTCCCAATATTGATACGATTGCGGCGCATAGGTTAAAATGATATTGTTCGACAATTTTGTCAGAGTGTTTCAGAAATCCCCAAAATTAAGATGACGTCAATTTGAAATATATAATTATAAATTTTATTAATTTGTATTTCCCAATATTGATACGAGGGCGGCGCCTAGGTTAAAATTTGAGATAGGAGCGTCTAACCCTAAATTAAGAGAGGTAAATTTGAAATAGTCAATATTAAATATATATTTTTTATTTATTTATAAATTTTCAATATTCTAGAAAGTTCCTTTCTTAAGTTAAAATGATATTAAAATATATATTTTTTTGTTTTTATATAATAAAATTGTAAATAGACCTATTTTTTCATTATAAATTCCAACATTTTACAGACACTAAGTACACAAAAAAGAATTAGAACAAACCCTCCTCCTCCCCCTTCACTTCATATTTTTCTTGAGCCCTCCTCCTCCACGGCTAACGCTCCACCGCCGGCGCTTTCACCGAGAAAAAAGAGCCGTTTTCTTCTCCGGCCTTCTCCGATCAACGTTTGACGCTCTACAAGCAAGTTTCGAAGCTTTCCCGTGGCAATTTTGCACTCTTTTTGATACAGACAGATCCGTTTCTGCAAACGAACTTCATCTAGAAGGTAACTTAAACTTATCCTCTTGTTCGATTTTGAAGAAATGGGTAGTTTCAATCCTGTCTTTTTAGAATGTTGAAGTTATCGAGCATAAGAAGGATTAGTTTCTGATCTGATAAGCTCTACTTATTTATCTAAGCATGCATAAGCAGCTCTGTGTTTTAATGACTTTTAGTGATGATATCTTCTTAAATGGTGCTGTTTTCACGATAGATAAGGTGTAAAACAAGACTAATCTATTCATATATTAGTCTTTTTTTGATTATATACACTTACTTACCATCTCCTAATCTTGGATCTTGTATTCATAGCTAAATAGAAGCTTACATTTGTGAGAAAATGACCACTTGGGTATAATCGATTTCTTAGCTTCTATGCATGTTATCTTACACCTTGTAACTCATTTGTTTTATGTTTGTTACAATTTTAATCTGTCAGATTCATTTGGTATAAAAAGATACACTTGAAATCTGTTTTGCATTTGATTTGAAAGGTATTTTATAAAAATACTCACTTAGATTAGATTTCATTGATATGGTTACCATTAATCTTGACAAATCTCCAATGGGTACTCTTTTGATTTGTTTCCTTTTCTATGAATCTAGAGCGTTAACATGGAGTGTAACAAAGACGAAGCCAGTCGGGCAAAGGAGATTGCAGAAAATAAATTTCAAGCGATGGATTTAGTTGGTGCTAAAAGATTTGCTTTAAAAGCAAAATCTCTTTACCCGAATCTCGCCGGGATTGAGAAGATGGTGTCGACTCTGGATGTTTATATTTCTGCAGAAAGGAAAATAAACGGGGTAACAGATTGGTATGGAGTATTGGGTGTTGATCCAAGTGCAGACCTTGTTACATTGAAGAAGCATTATAGGATGATGGCTCTGATGCTTCATCCGGACAAGAACAACACAATTGGGGCTGATGGAGCTTTTAAGCTCATTTCTGCATCCTGGAATGTTTTATCCGATAAAGACAGTCGGTCATCATATGACCTCAAGAGGGGAACAACTCTACAGAAGTATCCGATACCATCAAAAGTTCCAACAAATGGATTCAGCCCCCAAAAGAATGTTCCAACAACTGCACAAAGGACCCCTAAAGCTAATAGTCCGAAGACTGCACAAAGGACCCCGCAAGAAAATATCCCCAAGAAGACTACACAAAGGACCCCTAAAAAGAGTGTTCCTAAGGCACCACAAACATCAAGGAAGAGAAAGTACAACAATGTTGTCCCTCCAGCTCCAGCCCCAGCCCCAGCCCCAGCCCCAGCCCCAGCCCCAGCCCCAGCCCCAGCTCCAGTTCCAGATCCAGATCCAGCTCCAGCTCCAGCTCCAGCTCGGCATCCACGTCCTCCACCTCCATCATCTCTAAAGAAGATAAGTTCGTTTTGGACCCTCTGTCGGAGCTGCAAGACCATGCATCAGTACACTCTAAATTACCGGAACTATTACATTCCATGTATTATTTGTCAACAATTATTTCCGGCAATTGAAATTACAGCACCCCCTAATCATCATCGAGGATACATTTGTACCCTTCGAGGTAAATCGAACCAAGAACAGGTTCCGGTTTCTGGACCAGCAGCTGGTGGAAGTTCGACATCTTTCGAGACTGGTTCGACATCTAAGGAGGCTGCCAATGGGTATGAAGAAATGAAAAGAGAATCAAGTATGCCGCCACCCAAAACAAGAAAATTCAGCTTATTTGGTGTTAAAATTATTGACAATTAGTTGTTATTGTGGTTGTTGTTGTTTATTTTTCTTTAATTTTGTACTATTAAATTATTTGAACCTTTTTAATTTAAAACTATCCCTTTTCAATATTTGTTTGTTCTCTCTTTTCAATTTTATTAAAATGTTTTCAAAACCTTCTATGTGATTGTGTTTGTGTTTGGAATTATCATAATGATTAAATATAAGTCAAATACTATATGATATGTGTTTTTCAGAATTGAATAAGCAAAAAGTGACCAAGTAGAGTTGTAGGTATCATGAATAGGGTTAGGGTTAGTTCATAGAATGGGGATTCAAATGCAAAAAAAGAAAAAGAAAATTGTAAGGAATTTTTTCATTGGACCTATATATATAGTGGGTGGGTGGCTATATGCTGTAGATAGCTGGCTGGCATGACCTTGTAACCGAGCATGCTAATGGAGACATCTGGTTTGGCCAATCAGGCTTTTAATGACACAATAGACCTGACGAGCATTGAAACTTGTCTAGCCACCTGTTTGAAAAAAAAAGGATTTACTTCTAGGGTTAGCAACGGTTACATTTCGGGACTATGGTTGGGCTAACTCGAGCCTAGGGTAAACCCAACAAACTCATGGGTGAGGTAGCTAGTTAGGGTAGACCCATCATCACTTGGATAGTCCAATGCAAAATGTAACAATTTCAATTTTAAGAGTTTAATAATTTCAATTTTATGATTTTATATCATTTTATAATAAAAATAAATAATTTATATTTATAAATAATTATTATTTATTTAAATTAATTAATTAGTTTTATAATATAATATTTTTATAGTGCTATTTATTTATTATTATTTTTTAATTAATTTTATATTTAAATATATAAAATTTAAAAATAGTTAAAGAATAAAATAGATAATTATATATATAAATAATAATAAAATATATAACTAATATTTTTCGAATTAAATTTTTACAATTCGAAAAAACTCTCGATTTTACGAGTTACAACTGAACAATAATTTTAAGTTAATTATCGATTTTGACTATCTTTTTCTCTATACAAATTTTTTTCTCTCCTCTTCTCCCATTCTTTTCTTTCTCTTCCTTTCCTCTCTTTTTAGGTAGCTTTAAAAAAAATTTGGCCTAACCAACCTAATATTCCAGGAACGGTTTCCCAAAGTAACCTTGTTTGGCGTTCACTTTCCCAAACTAACCTAGTTTGTTCATTCATTCCCAAACTAACCTAGTTTACTATTCAAACTCAGTTTTATTTATTTATTTTATTTTTTTACATTTAAAATTTATTATATATAAAGTTTATATTTTAATATATATTTTAAATTATTATTTATATAAACTAAATTATTTATATTTTGATATATAATTTAAATATAATTATTTTTTATAAATTTGATTATTTGTATTTTAATATATATATATTTACATTTCAATTATTATTTATATAGTGTAATAAATATTAAATAATTTTAATAAATAATTGTTGGATACTAATAAATTTAAAATATTTTAACCATAACAATATAATAATTAAATATTCACGTTTTTAAATTTATCAATTATTTATTAAATATAATAAAAAGATTACCATATTTCTAGGGTTAAAATATTAATTAAAAATGTTATTATATTTAATAAATAATTGATAAATTTAAAAACGTTTTTATGAATATATAATTATTATATTATTATAGTTAAAATATTTTAAATTTATTAGTATTTATCAATTATTTATTATAATGTTAAAGGGAATATTTATTATATATATAGATAATAATTAAAATGTAAATATATATATATATTAAAATATAAATAATCAAATTTATAAAAAATAATCAAATTTAAATTATATATCAAAATATAAATAATTAAATTTATAAAAATAATAATTTAAAATATATATCAAAATATAAATAATTTAATTTATAAAAATAATAATTTAAATTATATATTAAAATATAAATAATTTAGTTTTCTATATAATGAATTTTAAATGTAAAAAGAAATAAATAAATAAATAAAATTGAGTTTGAATAGTAAACTAGGTTAGTTTGGGAATGAATGAACAAACTAGGTTAGTTTGGGAAAGTGAACGCCAAACAAGGTTAATTTGGGAAACTGTTCAATATTCCAGGTCCACCCTATTCAGAATCATCTAAGCATGGAAGAGGGTATGAAGGGGAAAGATAAATTTCTTGGTAGTGATGCAATATTTAAGAGATTAATGGAAGAGTACAAAATGAAGAAGATGTTTAAAATCAGAAATGGATTAAACAAATACACAAAATCAATTCATTTGTATAATAAAAAATGATTTCACGTGAGCGTGAACGCTACGAAAAAGTATAATTGAGAAATAAATATTGAGAAAAAGATAGACAATATGAAAAAATCAATGACAAATTTAAAATATTCAACGAAAAATGACGAGTAAATGAGACTTTCGAAAGTCAATATTGATTAACTATGTTTACTAATTTTAGATAAGGGTTCAAAATTCTTAAGAATATGAGTTAGAATAAAAAAAATATGAGGTAGAAGAAAAACGTGTAAGTCAAGGTAGAAGAGAAACGTATAAATCAATACTAATTTGGTATGCTCATCAATTTTCTTTATCAAATTAATTTGTACAATGCAAAATTTTGTCACGTGAATTATTAGGAATAGTACCTTAGATGAATTAGTTATTCGCATCAAACATATAGAAAAGTAATCAATGGTAAATATGGAATCATTTAAAGTTTTTGACGAATATGAACTATAATTAATTATAAATAATTGATAAAGACAAACGACAATTCAAAATTATTATATACGTAATTAGTTATAATTTCAAAATGTCAAATTTAAATGAAACATGTAAGAAGTTATTATGTATGTAAGTTAAAATAATATGTATGTCAATATTAATTTTTCATGTTCATCAATTTTCTGAGCAAGATGAATTTGTACAATTAAAAATTTAGTCACGTAAACGTTTAGGTTAGGAAAAGTATATTAGATGAATAAGATATTCGCATCAAACATATATAGAAGAAAAAAGGCGAGAAAATCAATAATAAACAAGGAAGCATTTAAAGTTTTGACAAATATGAACTATAATTTAAAAATAAAGGTAAAAATATGAAAACATTCAAAGTTATTATGTATGTAAGTTATAATTTCAAAATAAAGAGAGACATGTAAGAAGTTATTATATATGCAAGTTAAACAATTTCAAAATTTAATATTAAAGAAAAATGTGTAAGTCATATTAATTTTCTATGTACATCAATTTTCTGAGTTAGATAAATTTGTACAACAAAATATTTGATCACGTGAGCGCTTACAAAAAAAGTACATTAGAGGAATAAGTTACTTGCATCAAATATATAGAGAAAAAATGGTAAGAAAATCAATGATTTCTAGAGAAATATTTAAAGTTTTGATAAACGTGAACTAAAAAGATAAAAGACAAAGAAACATTCAAAATTTGTATGTAGGTTATAATTTCAAAATGTCAAATTAAAAAGAGATATGTATGTAAGAAGTTATTATGTATGTAAGTTAAATAATTTTAAAATGTCAAACTAAATAAACATGTAAGTTAGTATTAATTTTTCATGTTCATTAAGTTTTTAAGTCAGATTATTTGTATGAAAATTTTGGTCACGTGAATGCTTAAGAAATGTATACTAGATGAATAAGTTACTCGCTTCAAACACAGAAAAAACTAAAACAAAATGAGAAAATTGACGATAAACAAGGAATCATTTAAAATATGAAAATATATGAATTATAATTTAAAAATAAAAAGATAAACATGTATATTAAAGAGAAATGTGTAAGTGAGTGTTAATTTTCCATGTTCATAAATTTGTACAATGAAAAATTTAGTGAACTTTTAAA
This sequence comes from Impatiens glandulifera, assembly GCF_907164915.1. Classification (NCBI taxonomy): domain Eukaryota; kingdom Viridiplantae; phylum Streptophyta; class Magnoliopsida; order Ericales; family Balsaminaceae; genus Impatiens; species Impatiens glandulifera. The sequence continues at coordinate 9,676,939 of NC_061869.1, read as the reverse complement.
AAAAGTACATTAGATGAATAGTTACTAGCATCAAACATATAAAAAGAAAAAAAATGTGAAAAAATCAATAATAAGAAGGAAAAGCATTATACATTTTAAAAGATATGAACTATAATTTAAAAATAACAGACAATGACATAAAATTATTCAAAGTTATTATTTATGCAAGTTATAATTTCAAATGTCAAATTAAAAAGAGATTAAGAAATAATATGTAAGTTGAATAATTTCAAAATGTTTGATTAAAGATAAACAAGCAAGTTAATAATAATTTTAAATGATCATCAATTTTATGGTCAAATGAATTTGTATAATGAAAAATTTAGTCATGTGTGAAGGTTAAAAAAAAGTAAATTAGACGAATCATAGAAAAAATACATCAGATGAAAAAGTTATTCGCATCGAATAATCTATAGAGAAAAAGACAAATAAAATAATAATTAATAATATTATAAGAAAATTAATGATAAACAGGGACCATTCAAAGTTTTGACAAATGTAAATTGTAATTTAAAAATCTCATATAAAGACATGGAAGCATCCAAAGTTATTAACTTGCAGGAAGTATCCAAAGTTATTAACAATGTTTCAAAATGTCAAATTAAAAATAATCTATGTAAAAAGTTATTAATTATGTAAACTATAAGAAAAATACTATTATACAATCTGATTAGATTAGAGCTCGTTTGATGAAAGAGTTTTGAAATAAAATCTAGTTTTTATCTCAAAATCTAAACATCTTATCAATCATCAAATCAAAATAATTTTATCATTTAAATATCAAAACTACCCTCTAATTTTATGTTCTCTCCAAACCATCATTCTCTCACTTACACCATATCCTCTAAAATCAAAGGGTAAATTAGTCTTAAAATTTTAAAAACCAATTTTTTCTTAGTTTGTACGCAATAAGAATTTTTAGAGTAAAACCCAAATAAAACCAAAAAAACTCTTTCTTCTATCTTTCTCTTTTTCCTTCCAATTTTTTTTTTTCTAAGTATTGAATCTCCCCAAATTACTTCTCTTTATCCATTCTCAATTTTAAAATATCAGAATAAAAATAAAAATGCCTGTCAAGATTCTTCATAATCATCAATTTCCTAAGCGGTTGATATATAGAAAGATGTGGAACTGGGTTTTTTTGTTTTTTGTTTACTTAGTAATGACAATAATAAATGTACCAATATTCAATTGTAGAAAATGTATCCGTTATAAATTTGTTTTTTATATTGAAAAAAAAAATGTAAAAGTAATTTACTTGGAATTTAATTATAATACCTTTATTTAAATATTTTTATTAAATAATAATTATTTATAAAAAAATATTTTTTCATAGTAAACCATACCGTACTTGTGTGTGGGTACTGGGTATTACAATTTCCACCTCTGGAATTTTATCTTAATATATAAGATTCATACTAGTACAGCTATTAGATTGAGAATCTTAAATAAAACTTTAAAAAATACAATTTTTATTATTGTCAAATTTAATTTAATTAAAATATCATTAAGACAATAATATATATATAAAATTTTAACAATTGACGGTCATGATTTTATTTTAACATAGGAGAGGACATGCATATGTATTGAACATTGCAAAATATAATGTTAAAATGACATCTAAAATTACATCCATATATAAAATAGTCATTCCTAAATATATTATTTGTATAATTTTATTTATAATTTAAAGTTTTAGAGATAGATGAGTAACTTAGTTTAAATTAAAATGAAATCTATTTGAAATAGTACCTTCTAATTAAATATATTATTTATATATAATTTTATTTATTTATTTATTTATTATTCAGAGTTCAAGATAAATGTGTGACAATTCCTAATGTTAAAATAATATGGAAATAATGAAATTCTCTATGCACCTTCTTCATTGTATACTTTTTTTTTTTTTGATAAGTTATCATTTATTAATAATTTTATATATTTATAAGTTAATGTTTGAAATAGTTAATATTAAATAATATATATATATATATATATATATAATTTGATGTAACATTTAAAATAATGTTAAATAATTAGCTAAATGAAAATGATATATATTTGAATTAGTAAATCTTAAATACATCATTTTATTTATTTATAATTCTTAATGTTTTAGATCAATTCGATTACTGTTGGGTCTACTGCCCATATGTTAAAGTTGATATCAATTAAATTCGATTACTGTTGGGTCTACTGTCCATATGTTAAAGTTGATATCAATTTGAAATATATAATTTTATTTATTTATAATTCTCAATATTTAAAAAAAAAAAATACAAATTCTAAGGATAACAATTAGAAGACTCTATAAAAATAGATCAGTAGCATTCATATATTTTAAAAAAATAAATAGAAAAATTACACCTTACATTTTCACGTGTCATCCGTTTTCATTAAGAAACATTATCCCCATTCCTTTGACGATGAAAATGAGGTTGTATTGAAAATGATGATGAGTATTGTTGTTTCTCATTTTTATAGTACAAGGCCGTTCCAATTTGATATAAAAAATTGTTTTTAAGAATTCCAGGACTTTTACCTTTATTATTTTCAACTTGAAATTATTTGTTCTTGTCTTTCTTATCTTCGACTTCAAACTCCATATTAGTTTTAGAATCTTATTTATCGGCTTTATTTTTTTTGGGGGGGAAACAGCTTAGTGCCATTTCATTAAAAAAAACCCAAAAGAGGGAAAAAAAAAATACAAAAGTTTAAGATCAGATCTAGACAATTTCTAGATTTGACAATGAAACAATAATTGAATTACAGACAATAACAATAATCAATTAGCGCCTACAGCGTTTTTACTTTTATTCTACTTGTGATATTCTCAAACGAAATATCCCATATATGACAGAGTTTTCTATTCTCTTCATCCTTTCGATTCCTCTCCAGGATTGAATGAGTGCATTTCCATCTGAAGTTATATCTCTCCAAATATCTTCAGCGGTTCTACTTCTTCCACCGTGAGTTCTTGAATTTCTTTCTTTCCAGATATTGTAGATTACTGCTCCAAAGTAGCATTTCAACATACTTACATAGAAGGATCTTTCTTTTGCTTTATTCTTCATCCACTCTTGGATTTCTTCCCATATTCTTGGAAAGTTGATGATGTTCATTTTGCAGCATACATCCTCCAGATTTGTATTACAAAAGAGCATTCCCCAAATAAATGGTTTATGCTTTCCTTAACTCCCGAACATAGGACACAGTTGATATCATGAATGTTTATATATTTTCGAATTCTGTCTTTTGTTGTCAACCTTTTCCTGTATACCAGCCAGAGAATAAATTGGTGACGAGGAATAATCTTTGGAGACCATACCACATTATGTCAATCTACCTCCTGTCCTCTTGTTCTAACCATTTCCCATGCCTTTCCTGTAATAAACTTCTCATTGCTTTCTGTTTTCCAGTTTATTTCATCATTATTTTTATTGAGTTGCTTCTGCCTCATTAGGTTTAGGATTCTATCACCTTCTGGAATACGCCTCAAAAGTGAATCACATCTACCTTCATATACGTCTCTAAATGAGTACTTGATGTATTCTTTTCTAACTCTGTTTCCTTGCATTTCTTTTTTGAATATAATGGGAATATTATCCAGCCAAGGATCATGCCAGAATAGTACCCCTCTTCCATTTCCAATTGTGGTTTTCACCATTTGAAAGGCATCTTTTCTTGTTTTTAGGATTTTCTTCAATAACCATGCCATTCTTTCGTTGATGCTTAGTTTTATCGGCTTTAGAATTCCCTATTATAACTTTGAAATTTTGGGTATCTTCCTGTTGAGTTTCCTTAACAACAACTTGAAGTTCATCTTTCATTTACATCCAGATCCTTCGCATTATAACTAATATTATTTTCCTCTTCACTTTGATTCCCTTCACTTTTTTTCCTTCACTACTTTCCTTTTTCCCAAAATTTTCTTACATTCTTCTACAATTTGATCTTTGAGTTTAGCCTCTTCTGTTTATTTCTTTTTCTTTTCTACTTCCTAGTTTTTCTGGTTTCTTTACTCTTCCTCTTTAGCTTTATCACATTTATTGTGCAAGAAAGTGTTACAAAAATCATATTTCTTTGATTTACATTCATAAAAGACATCCATGACATCATGCTTTCCTTTTCTTTCTTTTCAACAACTGTCATTTTCATTGGTAGAACACTCCTATGATGTACTTCAATGCTAATTCTAGCAAAAGTTAAGTGACATTCTCCTTTAGTTATTCGGTCCATATATAATGGTTTTCCAATTATACTTATAAAATGACTAATTATTTCAGCATTGTACATGTGGACTGCAATTATCCAGATCTTAAACTAAATATGAGCCATTTCCTTTGATCTGCTATATAAATTCACCTCTTTTGACCACTTTTCCAGCTTCATGCAATTTGATCCTATGTAAGTATGCCTTTTTTCCATGATTTTTAAGATTTGAGCCATTTTTTAACTGCAGAAAGTAGATGTCATGTATGTTTGAAGAAATTTTTTCAAGCCTTTTCTCCCCACGGTTTATTTAGAGCCTCTTTGGTTGGGAATGATACTCTGTTTTCCCAATGAAGTTTCCAACCACCACAAACTCCTAGTATTTAATACATTTCCCTTATACTTTAGAAGTAGTTTAAACTCAAAAGGAGAGTTGAGTACCTCTACCTTTGTTTAGATATCCCTAAGTAGACTTTTCTTTTATATGTCATTTCAAACTTCTTCTACTGTCTTGCATTCCAATGCCGTCGATGGACAACGATTGATAAGATAAATTGTAGTGTTAACCGCCTCACCCTAAAACCGCTTCTGTAGACTAGCCTCAAACAACATACACCGGACACGCTTAAGTAACGTTCTATTCATTCGCTCAGCCAAGCCATTTTGTTGCGGTGTCTGTCAAACGTTTTTTTTTCGAACCATCCCTTCTTCCTTGATGAACTAATCAAACTCCTCGCCTAGGTACTTTAACCCATTATCTGTTCGGAGCTTTTTAACCTTCTTTTCAGTCTGAGTCTTCACCATATTCTTCCACTCCTTGAATTTAGAAAATGCCTCATCCTTGTGTTTCAAGATGTATACCAAAACCTTGCGCGAACAATCATCAATGAAAGTGATAAAATACTGGACCTCCACCTGGAGTTGCAGTCCTTGCTGCCCCCCATAAGTCTGAGTGAACATAACTGAGCGTCTTCTGTGTCACCTCAACTGATCGCCCAAACTTTACCCTTGTAGATTTACCGTATATGCAGTTCTCGTAAAACTTCAAATCATCAAGTCTCTCTTTCCCAAAATAGCATTTTTTATTCAACTCCTTCAAACCCCTCTCACTCACATCCCCAATCTTTTATGTCATAGCCTTGTGGACGATACATCTCGAGGATCAACCATTGCCGCTATATCACTAACTAAGGTGCTACCTTGAAAGACGTAAAGACTCTTCTCTCGCACATCCCTCATTACCACTAGCGACCCCTTTGTGATCCTCAATACGTTCTTCTCGTCTTTTCATGCAAAACCAAGTTGGTCTAGTAAGCCAAGAGAGATTAAATTCCTCCGAAGATTCGGGATGTGTCGTAGTTTTGTCAATACCCTCTCAATTCCATCATGCGTCTTCAAACACACTGTTTTGATCCCCATCATCCTACAAGACTAGTTGTTACATAACAAAACTTTGTCCACCGAAGTCTTCTTATAGGTCTCGAACCAACTCTCGTTAGGTGTCATATGGAACGAACACCTAAAATCCATAATTCAACGCTTGTCGGACTGATTAGTGGAGACAACGAGAACATCCGCACTATCGTATCCATTCTCGACCTCTTGAACAACCGCTGGACAATCTCGTTTAAAATGCCCCTCATTGTCACAATTTTAACACTTAGTAGATTTCTTATCGAGAGACTTCGAACGCCTCTTCTTCTTGTTTTTATTGTCTCTTTTTTTATTCTCCCTCGAACCAAGAGTCCATCTCCACTCACATTTCTCTTCATTTTTCTTCTTTTGATCATTCGATCTCAACGCACTAATTACACCATCGATAGTAAGCTCCTCCCTCCCATGCCCGAGTTTATCTACGAACGTCTCATACGACTTCTATAAAGAATTCAAAAGAATTAGCGAATTATCCTCATCCTTGTACTTCTCCCCAATATTTTCTAAATCAAGGAGAATCTTGACATAATCGTCGAGATGCGTTTGCAAATCTTTCTCCTCAGTCATTATAAATTTAAAGAATCTCTACTTGATGTAGATACGAGACAACAATGTCTTAGTCATATACAGAGATTCCAATTGAATCCACACGTCTGGTGTCGTCGTGGCACTAGCAACCTCTCACAGTACCTTTTCACTAAGACTACGAATCAATGTGTTGTAGGCCTTTTCCAACACCTCCACCTTTTTTTTCTGCGTAAATCGAGGTTGGTAATTTCGATTCTCTCTTGAGTGCTTTAACGACTCCCATGTTTCCTAGGTGTTCCCTCATCTTCATATTTCATAACCCAAAATCCTTCGTCCCATCGAACTTCTCGATATCCACCGTAGAAGTCGACCCCATCTCAAGTCAAAGAAATCGAACCACGACTGCCTTAAACCAACCTGACTTTGATACCAATTTGTTGTGAAAACTATCACCCAAAAAATGAAAAAAAGAAATATAGTAATCGTAATGGATGTAAAACAATAACGTAAAAACAAAGAATAAACAGAATAACGACACAAGAGTTTTACCTAGGTTCGGACCAACAATGTTCTATGTCCTGCTTTCGGAGAATCAATTCAATAGAGTTATAATTATAAATTCTAACTTTCGCATGTTCTAAGTTTTAGTCTCACCACACTCTACAACTCGTTTATAATGTAAATATATATAGGCTTTTAGAATTTATAATTAGAAAAGAATCCTTCCCTCTCTCTATATCTCTATATATATATTCTTTCCCTTTTAGAATATATCATTCTTTATATATGGATTTTTTTCTTTATTTTGTATTTATTATTGAGACACACTAAATTGGGTCTCAAAATACTAGGCCCAATTTTACCTTGAAATAATAAAATGATTGGATTCTTGAATTAGAAAAAGTATGACATCTAAGTTGATATCAAAATAATAAAATTATTAGACCTTTTTGTTATAAAATAATTGTTGAAGTAAAAAAAGTGTGACACTTAGTCTAAATTAAAATGATATATATTTAAAATAGTCAATCTTAAATATATCATTTTATTTATTTATAATTTTCCATGTTCAATATAGATATTGTTTCTCATAGGTTAAGTTGATATCGAAATAATAAAATTGTCAGATTTTTTTTTTCTGTATAAAATGATTGTTGAATCAGAAAAAGTGTGACACTTAACCTAAACTAAAACGATATATATTTGAAATAATCAATCTTAAATATATCATTTTATTTATTTATAATTTTCAATATTTCAAGAGAGATTGTTGTGCATATGTTAAGTTGATATCGAAATAATAAAATTATCAGACCTTTTTGTCTGTATAAAATGATGCACTTAATCTATATTAAAATGATATATATTTGAAATAGTCAATTTAAATAGACTATTTTATTTATTTATAATTCTCAATGTTCAAGATAGATAGAATTGATGCACTTATGTTAAGTTGATATTTAAAGAGATAAAATAATTTTTGAGTAGAATAAATGTGACACTTAACCTATATTAAAATGATATATATTTAAAATAGTCAATTTAAATAGATTATTTTATTTATTTATAATTGCCCATATGTTAAGTTGATATCGAAATAATAAAATTGTTGGAGATAAAATAATTGTTGAGTACGAAGAAATGTGCCACTTAACTTAAATTAAAATGATATATATTTAAAATAGTAAATTTAAATATATTATTTTATTTATTTATAATTCTCTATGTTCATTTTATTTATTTATAATTATCAATGTTCAATATAGATACGATTGTTGCCCATAGGTTAAGTTGATATCGAAATAATAAAATTGTCATACTTTTTGTCTGTATAAAATGATTGTTGAGTCAGAAGAATTGAGACACTAAACTTATATTTAAAATGATATATATTTGAAATAGTCAATTTAAATAGATCATTTTATTTATTTATAATTCTCAATGTTCATTTTATTTATTTATAATTATCAATGTTCAAGATATACGATTGATGCCCATATGTTAAGTTGATATCGAAATAATAAAATTGTCAGAGATAAAAATGATTGTTGAGTCAAGAAGAAATTAATGATATATATTTGAAATAGTCAATTTAAATATATTATTTTATTTTTTTTATAAATCTCAATATTCATTTTATTTATTATAATTATTAATGTTCGAGATAGATACGATTGCTTGCTGATTGCTGCAGTTAAGTTCATATCGAAATAATAAAATTGTCAGACGTTTTTGTCTGTATAAAATGATTGTTGAGTAAGAAGAATTGAGACACTGAACTTATATTTAAAATGATATATATTTAAAATAGTCAATTTAAATAGATTATTTTATTTATTTATAATTGCCCATAATAAAAGTGTTGGAGATAAAATGATTGTTGAGTACGAAGAAATGTGCCACTTAACTTAAATTAAAATGATATATATTTAAAATAGTAAATTTAAATATATTATTTTATTTATTTATAATTCTCTATGTTCATTTTATTTATTTATAATTATCAATGTTCAATATAGATACGATTGTTGCCCATAGGTTAAGTTGATATCGAAATAATAAAATTGTCATACTTTTTGTCTGTATAAAATGATTGTTGAGTCAGAAGAATTGGGACACTTAACTTATATTTAAAATGATATATATTTGAAATAGTCAATTTAAATAGATCATTTTATTTATTTATAATTCTCAATGTTCATTTTATTTATTCATAATTCTCAATGTTCAAGATATACAATTGCTGCCCATATGTTAAGTTGATATCGAAATAATAAAATTTATTAGAGATAAAAATGATTGTTGAGTCAAAAAGAAATTAATGATATATATTTGAAATAGTCAATTTAAATATATTATTTTATTTTTTTATAAATCTCAATATTCATTTTATTTATTATAATTATCAATGTTCGAGATATATACGATTGATGATTGCTGAAGTTAAGTTCATATCGAAATAATAAAATTGTCAGACCTTTTTGTCTGTATAAAATGATTGTTGAGTAAGAAGAATTGGGACACTGAACTTATATTTAAAATGATATATATTTGAAATAGTCAATTTAAATAGATCATTTTATTTATTTATAATTCTCAATGTTCATTTTATTTATTTATAATTCTCAATGTTCAAGATGGATACGATTGCTGCCCATATGTTAAGTTGATATCGAAATAATAAAATTGTGAGAGATAAAAATGATTGTTGAGTAGAAGAAATGTGACACTTAATGATATATATTTGAAATAGTCAATTTAAATATATTATTTTATTTTTTTATAATTCTCAATATTCATTTAATTTATTATAATTATCAATGTTCAAGATAGATACGATTGCTGCAGTTAAGTTGATATCGAAATAATAAAATTGTCAGACCTTTTTGTCTGTATAAAATGATTATTGAGTCAGAAAATTTTGAGACACTTAACTTATATTTAAAATGATATATATTTGAAATAGTCAATTTAAATAGATCATTTTGTTTATTTATAATTCTCAATGTTCATTTTATTTATTTATAATTCTCAATGTTCAAGATATACTATTGCTGCCCATATGTTAAGTTGATATCGAAATAATAAAATTGTCATAAAAATGATTGTTGAGTCAAGAAGAAATTAATGATATATATTTGAAATAGTCAATTTAAATATATTATTTTATTTTATTTTTATAAATCTCAATATTCATTTTATTTATTATAATTATCAATGTTCAAGATAGATACGATTACTATTGCTGCAGTTAAGTTTATATCGAAATAATAAAATTGTCAGACATTTTTGTCTGTATAAAATGATTATTGAGTAAGAAGAATTGGGACACTAACTTATATTTAAAATGATATATATTTGAAATAGTCAATTTAAATAGATCATTTTATTTATTTATAATTCTCAATGTTCATTTTATGTATTTATAATTCTCAATGTTCAAGATAGATACGATTGCTGCCCATATGTTAAGTTGATATCGAAATAATAAAATTGTGAGAGATAAAAATGATTGTTGAGTAGAAGAAATGTGACACTTAATGATATATATTTGAAATAGTCAATTTAAATATATTATTTTTTTTTTTATAATTCTCAATATTCATTTTATTTATTATAATTATCAATGTTCAAGATAGATACGATTGCTGCAGATATCGAAATAATAAAATTGTCAGACTTTTTTGTCTGTATAAAATGATTATTGAGTCAGAAGAATTGAGACACTTAACTTATATTTAAAATGATATATATTTGAAATAGTCAATTTAAATAGATCATTTTATTTATTTATAATTGTCAATGTTCATTTTATTTATTTATAATTCTCAATGTTCAAGATAGATACGATTACTGCCCATATGTTAAGTTGATATCGAAATAATAAAATTGTGAGAGATAAAAATGATTGTTGAGTAGAAGAAATGTGACACTTAATGATATATATTTGAAATAGTCAATTTAAATATATTTTTTTTTTTTTTTTATAATTCTCAATATTCATTTTATTTATTATAATTATCAATGTTCAAGATAGATACGATTGCTTCAGTTAAGTTGATATCGAAATAATAAAATTGTCAGACTTTTTTGTCTGTATAAAATGATTATTGAGTTAGAAGAATTGAGACACTTAACTTATATTTAAAATGATATATATTTGAAATAGTCAATTTAAATAGATCATTTTATTTATTTATAATTCTCAATGTTCATTTTATTTATTTATAATTCTCAATGTTCAAGATATACTATTGCTGCCCATATGTTAAGTTGATATCGAAATAATAAAATTGTCAGAGATAAAAATGATTGTTGAGTCAAGAAGAAATTAATGATATATATTTGAAATAGTCAATTTAAATATATTATTTTTTTTTTTTTTATAAATCTCAATATTCATTTTATTTATTATAATTATCAATGTTCGAGATAGATACGATTGCTGATTGCTGCAGTTAAGTTCATATCGAAATAATAAAATTGTCAGACCTTTTTGTCTGTATAAAATGATTGTTGAGTAAGAAGAATTGGGACACTGAACTTATATTTAAAATGATATATATTTGAAATAGTCAATTTAAATAAATCATTTTATTTATTTATAATTCTCCATGTTCATTTTATTTATTTATAATTCTCAATGTTCAAGATAGATACGATTGCTGCCCATATGTTAAGTTGATATCCGAAATAATAAAATTGTGAGAGATAAAAATGATTGTTGAGTAGAAGAAATGTGACACTTAATGATATATATTTGTAATAGTCAATTTAAATATATTATTTTATTTTTTTTATAAATCTCAATATTCATTTTATTTATTATAATTATCAATGTTCGAGATAGATACGATTGCTGATTGCTGCAGTTAAGTTCATATAGAAATAATAAAATTGTCAGACCTTTTTGTCTGTATAAAATGATTGTTGAGTAAGAAGAATTGGGACACTGAACTTATTTTTAAAATGATATATATTTGAAATAGTCAATTTAAATAGATCATTTTATTTATTTATAATTCTCAATGTTCATTTTATTTATTTATAATTCTCAATGTTCAAGATAGATACGATTGCTGCCCATATGTTAAGTTGATATCGAAATAATAAAATTGTGAGAGATAAAAATGATTGTTGAGTAGAAGAAATGTGACACTTAATGATATATATTTGAAATAGTCAATTTAAATATATTATTTTATTTTTTTATAATTCTCAATATTCATTTTATTTATTATAATTATCAATGTTCAAGATAGATACGATTGCTGCAGTTAAGTTGATATCGAAATAATAAAATTGTCAGACCTTTTTGTCTTTATAAAATAATTATTGAGTCAGAAGAATTGAGACACTTAACTTATATTTAAAATGATATATATTTGAAATAGTCAATTTAAATAGATCATTTTATTTATTTATAATTCTCAATGTTCATTTTATTTATTTATAATTCTCAATGTTCAAGATAGATACGATTGTTGCCCATAGATATCGATATAATAAAATTGTCAGAGATAAAAATGATTGTTGAGTCAGAAGAAATTAATGATATATATTTGAAATAGTCAATTTAAATATATTATTTTATTTTTTTTATAATGCTCAATATTCATTTTATTTATTATAATTATCAATGTTCGAGATAGATACGATTGCTCCAATAGGTTAAGTTGATATCGAAATAATAAAATTGTCAGACCTTTTTGTCTGTATAAAATGATTGTTGAGTCAGAAGAATTAGGACACTTAATGATATATATTTAAAATAGTCAATTTAAATATATATATTTTTTTTATAATTCTCAATATTTATTTTATTTATTTTATTTATTATAATTATCAATGTTCAAGATAGATACGATTGTTGTCATAGGTTAAGTTGATATCGAAATAATAAAATTGTCAGACCTTTTTGTCTGTATAGATTGTTGAGTTAGTAGAAGTGGAACAACTAACTATATTTAAAATGATATATATTTGAAATAATCAATTTAAATAAATTATTTTATTTATTTATAATTCTCAATGTTTATTTTATTTATTTATATTCTCAATGTTTAAGATAGATACGATTGCTGCTCATATGTTAAGTTGATATCGAAATAATAAAATTGTTAGACCTTTTTGTTTATATAAAATGATTATTGAGTCAGAAGAAATGTGATACTTAACCTATATTAAAATGATATATATTTGCAATAATCAATTTAAATATATTATTTTATTTTTTTTATAATTCTCAATATTCATTTTATTTATTATAATTATCAATGTTCGAGGTGGATACGATTGCTGCCCATAGGTTAAGTTGATATCGAAATAATAAAATTGTCAGACCTTTTTGTCGGTATAAAATGATTGTTGAGTCAGAAGAATTGGGACACTTAATGATATATATTTGGAATAGTTAATTTAAATATATTATTTTATTTTTTTATAATTCTCAATATTCATTTTATTTATTATAATTATCAATGTTCGAGGTAGATACGATTGCTGCCCATAGGTTAAGTTGATATCGAAATAATAAAATTGTCAGACATTTTTCTCTGTATAAAATGATTGTTGAGTCAGAAATGGAACAACTAACTTATATTTTAAAATAATCAATTTAAATAAATTATTTTATTTATGTTCATTTTATTTATTTATATTCTCAATTTTAAGATAGATACGATTGCTGCTCATATGTTAAGTTGATATCGAAATACCATAGGTTAAGTGGATATCGAAATAATAAAATTGTCAGACCTTTTTGTTTATATAAAATGATTATTGAGTAAGAAGAAATGTAATACTTAACCTATATTAAAATGATATATAATTGAAATAGTCAATTTAAATATATTATTTTATTTATTTATAATTCATTTAAATATATTATTTTATTTATTTATAATTCATTTAAACATATTATTTTATTTATTTATAATTCTCAATGTTCATTTTATTTATTATAATTATCAATGTGACACTTAATCTAAATTAAAATGATATATATTTGAAATAGTCAATCTTAAATATATTATTTTATTTATTTATAAATTTTAATAGTTGGGCTTATAAATGAGTGTTTGAGTTAACCTAAATTAAATGACGACATCAATTTAAAATCATCAATCTTAAATATATTAATTATATATAATTTTATTTAATTGTAAATTTTAGTGTTCAAAATAAATTAGATTCACACCTAGATTAAAATAATAAAATAATTTATTTTAATACAATTTTATACAAATATTAAAATTATAAATTGACCCTTTTTTTTTGTTTGTATAAATTTCAACCATTTGTAGACATCAAATAAGTCTGTAAAAAAATTTAGAACAAACCCTCCTCTATATTCTTAACTCTGCGTCATATGTACCTTTAGCCCTCTTCTCCACGGCCACCGCTCCATCGCCGGCGCTTTCACCGATCAAGAGGGCCAATTTCTTCTCCGGCCTTCTCTGACGTGCTGATCAACGTTCGACGCCCTATTCTCCGGACAACTCTACTAGCAAGTTTAGAAGCTTGCCGGTGCCAAATTTGCAATCTTTCTGATTGCAGGCAGATCCATTTCCGTAACAAAACTTCATCTAGAAGGTAACTTAAACTTACCCACCTGGTCGATTTTGAAGAAATGTGTAGTTTCATTCCTTCTTTGATAAAATGTTGAAGGTATCGAGCATAAGTAGACCAAGTTGCTGTGTTTTAGCACGATAGTTATATGGGTTGAAGCCCTCTTTCAAAATTTCTAATCTGATAAGCTCTACTCGTCCTTTAAACATGCATAGGAAGCTCTGTATTAGATTCTCAGGTCACAATTTTCATTACTTTTATCTAATGGAATACTGATATCTTCTTAAATGGTGTTATTGTCATGATAGATAAGGTGTAAAACAAGACTAATCTATTCATTTATAGCCCTTTTCATTACATGTATGTATTTGAACATATCCTAATACTTGGATCTTGCCTTCATAGCTAAATAGAAGCTTGTATTTGTTAGGCCACTTGGGTATAATCATGTCTTAGCTGATGCATGCTACTTTTATATGGCTGAAAGATAAGTTGTTCATCTAGCGTTATGTAGGATTAGATTAGCCTCTTCTCTCTGTCAAAATAAATGAAATTCTCGCGAATCTATTAATATAATTAACCATGAAAGGAGATTCTTGGATTTTGTTGATCCTGCTAAACTTGAGTTTCTTTTTCAATAGGCTAATTTAGCAGCTTTTTCTTCATTTTCTTGTGGATTCAAGGGAATGACTGTTTGGGTATTAATATCCTCTTTAGCTTTTAATCTTTACCATCTTTTCATCTTTTAAACAGGTTGAACATTGTAACTCCTCAGTCTTCGTTTTAATTATCTTAACCTTGTCAAACAACTTCCCCTTAAACAATTTTTCTTGTGGAGTAAAATTCTATCTCAACCAAATTCTATGTACCATTTTGATCGCATCTTTCATGTTCCCTTCTATAGGTAAAATTAGTGTGAGTCATCTGAACTTCCACTGCCTATTTATTAACAAAAGAGAAAAAGGGCTTTGAATAGTTGCAGGGTATCAAGCAACTATTCGAAATGAATGCGTTGTTCTTATGTCCTTATTCGGATTGTTAATTATGACAAATTTGTTTACCTTTGTTAAATAATCAATGTCTTTCCTGCAGATTCATTTGGTATAAAAAGTTTGTCCTGAAATCTGTTTTGCACTTGATCTTAAAGGTACTTTATAAAAACACTCTCTTAAATTACATTTAATTAGTTATCAGTTATTAGCATTAATCTTGATATATCTCCGATGTGAACTCTTTTGATTTGTTTCCTTTTTTATGAATCTAGAGAGTGCAAAATGGAATGCAATCGAGATGAGGCAACTAGAGCCAAGGAAATTGCAGAAAAGAAATTTGCAGCTAAGGATATAACTGGTGCAAAGAAATTTGCTATGAAAGCGAATGCACTTTTCCCGGAGCTTGAAGGACTTCAGAAGATGGTATCTACTCTCGATGTTTATATTTCTGCAGAAAGAAAAATAAACGGGGAAACAGATTGGTATGCAGTACTCGATGTTGATCCAAAAGCAGACGATGAAACTGTGAGGAAACATTATAGGAAGCTGGCTCTCATGCTTCATCCGGACAAGAATAAGTCTATCGGGGCCGAAGGAGCATTTAAACTTATTTCTGAATCCTGGAGTATGTTGTCGGATAAAGCCAGACGTTCACTATACGACCACAAGAGGAGGACTAGAATAACTCCAACAAAAGTTCCATCATCAAATGTGCAGAAAAATGGATTCCCTGATATAAGTGTTCCCAAGACTCATAACAGCAAGGGAAACTCAAACAATGTCCCTCCTTCATCATCTCCAAAGGAAAAAAGTTCTTTTTGGACTGTCTGTCAGCGCTGCAAGATGCAGTATGAATATCTTAGAATCTACCTTAACCACAATCTTCTATGTCCTAAATGTCAACAACCTTTTATCGCAATAGAAACTCCAGCTCCCTCTAAACGTTCAAAAGTGCACAACCAAAATAAACACTCTTATCATCAAGGATCCACTTCTACGGTTGGAGGTGAATCAAATACTGGAACAAACTTCCAATGGGTTCCTTTTACTGGACCAGCTCCTGGCGCTTCGACATCCGCAGAGGCTGCTGCATCTATGGTTCATAACGCTTATGAACAAGTTAAGAGACAGCGTAAAGAGGCACAAGCAGCTAAAAGAAAGAAGAGTCAATCCAAGTTGCCGACTGCGAAAAGAAGAAAGGGAGCAGAGGCTGCAGGAGCTGGTACATCTGGTGTTAAAAAAGGAATTTCGGAACTGTCTAATGTTGAATGCCAAAGCCTGTTGATGGAGAAAGGAAAGAAATTAATTAAAAAAAAGTTAAAGGACATGACCCAAGCTAAGACCTCTGAATCTGTGGAGAAGATGAGCAAGAAAAGGGATGACGTTAAAGGTAAAAGGAAAGTTCTTGAGAAGAAAGAGCCACGGGAAGAGATAACAATGGAAATTTCTGATCCAGATTTTTACTTTTTCGACAAAGACCGAGTAGAAAAGTGCTTCATGGAGAACCAGGTCTGGGCTGTTTATGGTGATGATGATTATATGCCCCGTCACTATGCGATGATTAACAGTGTGATCTCATTGAATCCATTCAAGGTGAATCTCACTTGGCTTAAGCCCAATTTGAACAATGAAAAGAGTATATGGCACTTTGCAACTTCGGGTTTAAGAAAGACTTGTGGAGATTTTAGACTCGGTAAGTTTGAAGATTATAGTGCCCTCAATTCTTTCTCACATAAGGTTAGCTCGACAAAGAGTGATGAAGATGAAAGGATTATTCAAATATTTCCGCGAAAAGGGGATATTTGGGCTACTTATAGAAACTGGTCTCCTCAATGGAACGATATGACATCAACCGAGGTAATCAAGACATTCGACGTGGTAGAGTTGCTTGAAGACTACAATGATAATATTGGTGTGATTGTTATTCCATTGGTTAAAGTTGCTGGTTTCAAGACAGTTTTTCGTCGTCATTTGGACCCTGACAAAGAAATTGTGATACCAAAGGAAGAAATGGCTCGATTATCTCATCAGGTACCTGCACACTTGCTTAATAGTCATGATGCCCCTTTCGTTTTCAGAGGCTGCTGGGAGCTTGACCCGGCTGGGACACCTTTACAGCTTCAGACAATTATCGGTAAAGTTGAAGAACTTAATGTGGAGAATGAAGAATGAAAGACGAGAAAAATAACCCTACTTTTGCCTAATTAGGGTAGTTCATGCTGTATCCGAAGTAAAATGTTGACTGTGAAATGTTGTTTAGGTATCTGAAGAAAAACCCTTGTCCAAAATAAAGGATTGGGTAATGAATAGGTTGGGGCTGAAAACCCTGATAAACAACTATACATAAATGACCTTTCTTTCTTAGCAAAAAAGAAAAAATAGGTAAGTGAGATTCAGTCAGTCAGTCATATTTGTTTTTTGTCAAATGGATGGTTTATAACTGCAGGTCAGTTAAAGAAGAAGACATTTTAAGATTTCTTACCTATTGTTTTTCTTTCATGTTTGATTGATTAATTCACCTATTATTTATCTTATAGTTTATTTACAGTTTGATATTTTTATACTTCAAATTTCCTATATAAATGTTAAAATTCTCAAATTCGTTTCCTCCTCGAATGGAACTACGAAAATCGCCTACAGGTAGAATTTGTTTGAGCAATCTTTACATTAGTTGCCTCTTAATGAAGAAGAGCAGAGTTTTGCAATGAATAAGCTGTTGTTATTATCCTTCTTTGGATGGTAAATATGCCAAATTTATTTTATCTTTGTTACAGTAATTAATAATGTCTTTTATGCAGATAATTTAGTATAAATAATTGCCCTGAAATTTGGTAAGCTCTTTAAGGTACTTGTTCATAAATAAAATCATGCATGTTATGATTAAATTAGGGTTTTAATATAAGTAATTGGTTATGAGTAGGTCTTGTATTAATGGGATCCTGCTGCAGCAATCTTTCTTTCAACAATTTTTTTTATAAATTTATTTGTCATTGTTAAAATTAATAAATGTAATTTGTGATTTGGGATGCTCATCCCCAGATTTAGATGAAAAAAAAAGTTTATTTTTATATTTTACCCAATTATCCTAACTTAATTATAAATAAATTCTATTTTTTTTTTCAATAATTTACTTTTAACAAAAAAAAAAAAGTAACCCTAAGCTTTAATAAGATAAGAGATTTATTTTAAAAACTCTAATGAGTTGCTTTGCTTTGGTGATGGGTCTGTCCAAGCCCAAGGCTTAACTGGGCTTACCCAAAGTAGGCCCATCAACCCAAAAATTCTATCAATTAATTATACATATATAAATTATTTATTAAGTGATGTAATAAGATAAAATGATACAACTCGAAATTGTTTTTATTTTGTTGTTTTCCCTAATACCATACTTTTTTAGTTGTACCAAGTAATGACAACTTAAATTTATTATAATTTCTTTAACATAGAAAAATAAAAATGGTTAAAGCCTTATAATTCACACTAAATTTTAATGTTACAAAATGTCTAAGATGAGGGTGGAAAGATAATTAGATAAATTAATATTTGATTTGTGTACAATAAAATATTTAAATTGAATTCTATAATTTTAAGACAAAATTTATATTTAAAAATTTAAGTTTATATCAATATTCTTATTTTTATCTAAACGATATTGATATGACAATTATAGTGACATATTTAAGTTAATTATTTGTGTTAACTTATTTAAAAATATTATTGTTTATTTTATTATGTGAACTCATTTATAGATTATAATATATGATAATTATTAATTTATATATTATGTTTTAATATGATTTTTGAAATATCATAATAAGTTTGGCATAATTTTGGTTTTGATTGTATATTATTAATTTATTTTTATCTTAATTATAGTTTTATTATTTGTTTAAGTATCTTAATTTTAAATAACTTAGTTATACTGAATTAACTTTACATTATTAAAATTAAAGTATGATATTCAAATTTGAAATTTGGAACATTATTTTTAGTTTAATATTAATATTATGTGTGGAAATCAAACTTTGTACAACTGATAATAGTTTAGTATATTATATTTAGAGTCTTATACTCAAATTTTATATACATTTTTTCTATATTAAAATTAAATGATTATTTGTTATTGATTTTATAAGTTATTACATATTTATCTATTACTTATCTCAATTTTTATATTATCAAATCAAGCATTGTGTAGATTTTTGTGAAAATATTATTATTTTTACTGTGGGACTTTTGGTTGAATGGAAATCAAGCATACACTACTCTAATTGATTGGAATTGATCAATTCTATCCTAATGTTATAAACGTTATAAACCAAAAGGGTTGAAACATTCATTTCAGTAAATAAATAGCCAACTATATAAATTTCGTATATAAGCAAATTTGTTGTTTGATGTACTTTTATCTTCGACCGGGCCGAGACTTTTTGGTTCATCGTGCTATTGCTCTAGGTAGGGGTGAGCATTGAGTGGTTTAATCCGAAATTCAATCCAATCCGATTCCTAAATACTGATTCAGATTGGATATTTCAAATTGGACTGAGATCGGATCGGATTGAATTAAATCGGATTAGATTAGGATTATCCAAATTATCCAAATTATCTAAATAAAAATATATTTTTTAATTAATTTTCTTTAAATTAAATTTCATCTCAATATAATATATATTTTACTTATCATCACCAACGATATTTATTTTAATTTTAATTTTTTTTATTATTTTTTCAGATTCAAATTTAATAATAATAAAAAATTTTGAATTTAAAAAAAAAATTAAAAAAAAGTTAAAAAATAAATAAAATTGTTGACTAATTTCAAGCTGATATATATAAATATTTTTTAGTTTGGATTATCCAAACCATTTTCAATCAAATCCGTATTAATTAGTAAAATTGTTTGGATTAAGGATTAGATAAACTTAGTTTGGATTTAATACGGATCGGACAAAACGGATTAGTTTTACCCATTTGCTCATCCCTAGTTCTAGGTTGTAATTGGACAATTTTATTTCATTTCAGCGAAATAAATTGACCTAAAGTTGTTCAGATTTTTGTTCAGATTTTTTTTTTAAATACTGTTATTTGTCAAGGTTGTTTGGTTGACGGATTTGAAAATGAAATATAGAAATAACAAACTTTTGGTTAATGAGTTTGAGAATAATTTTTTTAAAATATTTAGTTTTTTTAAATATAAAAAATGTTAGCATAGTGTATGATAATGAAAACTAAAAATTTAGACAAACATTTTCACCTTTTACTAGTTGCTCGGACCGACACTGTCTATAGTCTATACCCAAACTTGGTATTTATGATTTATCATATTTGTATTTTTAAATTTTAACAAATCAAACATCAACATATATAGCTTAATCATAAATAAGTTCAACATATCAATTAACAACAATATTAGAATGGTTAAACTCATTTTCATTCAAGTAAATAAACCAAACTCCCCTACTGTAATAATAAGGTTAGTAATCTTGAAAATTTCTACTTAGGATTTTAGACAGAGTGTTTACATAGAAAATCAACACAGATAATTGTTGATATTTTTGTTTTATTCTCACTTAAACATAAAACCTTAGCTTTACATTCATTCTATGCATTAACCTTGAATGAGAGCATTGCAATAAGTGTACAATGACCCTCAAACTATATTCCATACTCAATTTAATGCACTAAACTAAATGTGCTAACAATTAACTCTTATTATCTAGAGACACATTTATAGACATAGCTTGTTGCAGGCTTGCAGCCAAAGATAAATACCTATATATCTCTCTTAATAATATTTTTTTTTTATAATTGAACTAAAATAAAGACAAATAATGTAGGAAGCTAGAATCACAACCAACCGAAATGACTACATTCTAAAAAGTTTAAAAAATTTCAAACTAAAATCAATGATTTGGTTGTGCATTTCGATGTACAAACCGATCGAATCAAACCAAAATCAACGGTTTGATTGTACATTTCGATGTAAAACCCGATCAAATCAACAGAATCACATTTTTTTATCATTCTTTACATGGTAGTAACCTATGAGCTCTTTACTAACTCCTCATCTGGACTGAGGCTTGGAGATTGCGAAAAAAAACCCAATCCGGAAAGAGACAATGCACAGTTTTGTCAAACAATATAACATGTGGCCTATACCAAAAACAAGGGAGGTAAAAGGTTTTTGCAACTAAAGTGAGGATACCAACTAATACAAGTCATAAATTAACATTTTCCAAATCCACTATATGGAAACAGTCAAATAAAGCAAGAAATTTGACATTGGGATTTAAAGATATTGAAACAGGACATGGAAACATACTAGCATTTCAACCTGGTGCAAATTCTACATAAGTTTTCCATCAAAAAACACTTTAATCTTATGGAGTAAATTTCATCAGTTCAGTTGCTGCTAGGCAATACTACATTTCTTATATAATTGTTCTATCTAAAAGATATCCAGTTTCATAATATTGCACAAACAAGAAGAGAAAGAAAAACATACATTAGCCTTAGCCCTTGGTTTCTGGATTCACCGCCTTTTCCCAACAGAACCGTTATGAAGTTCAAGCAACCTATCGAGATTCGTCAATACCCAACTCTCATCCTTCTGAGCATACAACCTCTGATTAATCGAATCAACATATATACTAATATTCCCATAACCATATATCTGATTCCCATCGTGCATCCTCCCCGGTTTCAGCTTAAACAACAAACCATGATGCTGTGCATGGGCTTCCACAACTTCCTTCAACGACATCTCAACTCCATTACCGTTGTCCATTTCAACTCTCTGTAATAATTCTGCCTGTCTTTCCTCTTTCGCACGATTATTATTATAACTGAGGTTATCTCTCATAACCGGCTGAACAACTTCCATACCTTCGATTGAACGATCGATCATGTTCAATCCGACGGTGAATTGATATCGAATGTTCTCATGCGATTGTAGTTCCACCGGTATGAGACCTTTCCAACCTATGTACCATTGATGAACCTCCTGTAAATTAGGTTTCGAACTTAACCAATGATATAGAACTTGTAGCCATTTCGAAAAGAAGAACCTCTCCAGCAAATCGACCATCAGATGAACAGGGATCGCGGAAACCCACGAAACGACCCAATAGAAATGATCGAGTTTCTGATTCGCCGGGTTTATTTGAAATTCTTGAAGTGCGATCTGCAGTTTCGGGACAATGAATCGACGCATCATATTCTCCCAGTTGGCGGAATCGAACACTGATTTCCACGGGGATAAGATCGTGTAGGCGGAGGCGTCGCTCGGATGCCAAGCATCAAGAACCATGCTTAGTTTCATCCTTATCATGTGGTATAAACCGTCCAATTTCGATCCGAGGAATGTCAGCCATGGATGAACCCAAACGTGGATTGGAACGGTTTCGCGACGCGGGTCCCATGAATCAACAGCTGCAGATAGTTTCGGCATGACGATGCTGTGCAATACATTTTGAATAATCGAAGAAGGCAATAACTTTTCCCACGTCTCCATTAGTCTAAGCATTGGCTCGGGATCTCTTGGTTCCCATGTGTTTATGCCCGATATTCTTATAGCGGGCAAAACTACTTGTTCAATTAGATTTGTATAAGGCGTAGCCACATCAAATATGTCGTTACTTTCCTCGCCTTGTAACACATTTTTCCATAGTTGTGCCAATTCGAGCCCGTGCAGAGGGTTTCTAAGTGGATCCCATCCTTGAAATACTCGAATGAACAGGGGAAGAGCGAAATTGCAAGCTATAGATGATAAGTTACAGAGCTTATAATCTTCTGGGTATTTTCTCCTTAGGTCGATAAAATGATTTGCTAGCGAATTTAGGGTTAGAGTTCCTAATGAATTCTGTTCTTCGATGTAGTTTATAACACTTTCGATCTCCTCCATGTTGTTTAGTTGTTGTTTCTGATGAGTAGACTCCTGTTCGAGCCTTGATTTCTCCTTCTGCAAACTGATAGCTGTTTCTCTCTCGTTCCTCAAATCTCTGTCGATTTTAAGTATATCGAGTTCAGCTAATTCAACTATCAATCTTAGATTGTGTTGAAGTTCGGGCATTGGCACATCATTCTCTCTTGCTTTTTCTTCTGCGTTTAGATTGTCAAAATTGGTCAAAACTCTTACTTGTGGTCCTCGCATGTCGATCACCTTTTGAAGGACCTCAAATCCTTGATCTTCCTTCTTTGCTAATAACTCGTCTGCTGTAATGTAAGAATCCTTCTTCTTCTTCTTTCCTTTAATCCACTGTTTCTCTCTTGTCCTCTTCACCTCTATCTGTGCTTGACCGACGGTTTGTTCCTCTAATTGAGGCAATGTAGGTGCGACCTCTTTGTAATCGTTGAATCCCATTCCCATATTCTTAGGTCTTAACTTAGCTTCAATTGGAGCTACAATTCCCTGCTCGTTCTTCCCAAGTCCACCTCCCTTATACCCCATTTTCTCCAACAGTTTCATTCCAATTCCTTTTGTATATTTCTCAAATCCTCCAACATCCTTCGTTATTCCCACATCTGATTTTCTCACTACGTTGGTTTCCTTCTTCTCAATCCTCTCCTTTTCCCTTCTCTGCACACCTTCCTTTATCCTTCTCCCGAATTCAGTTGGAAGAAAACTATAATCATCCTCACCATCATCACCGCTATAAGCTACATTCTTTAATTCTTTAACACTATCCTTAACCTTTGAATTGTTGTACCCCAAACCAGATGCTCCAGATCCCAATCCAGGCCTACCATTATCTTCAGAAAACATGTCATCAATAGCTTCCTTTGAATTCTGATCAATTTCTTTGTCAGGCATCACAGTACCTAAGGTCATGAGAATGAATAAGAGAATGCAAAAACTAGACCTAGAAAATGTTTTCTAAAGTCATTGATTATATTATTAGGTTAAGGGTTTCAACAATGTACCTGTGGAGATGAAACTGACGGGTTTAGTGAGGTCAGCTTTGCGGCCGTCGCGATCCTTTCTACGTTTTCGTGAGGATGAATCATCATCGTCAGAGTCGGAATAATCAGCAAAAACACCGTATAGAACATCTTCTTTGGTTTGTTTCTGCTTATCTTTGCGTTTTCGGTAGTAAAATTCGCCGCCTATCCATTCGCCTCCGTCGTAGTCGTTTTCCACGCCAAATCTATCCATATCCTGGTACTCGTTATCGTTCATCTCGTCCTCTGCTTTCTTTTTCAATCAAAAGCAAAATCACGAAATAAGAATCATAATAATAACATGAACTAAGAAGATCCTTTCGTGAAAGAGAATCCATACCTGAAAATTCTTCGGTTTGACAATCGTCGTCCCTTCTTCGCTATCTTCCTTGTTCTAGATTCGTCCCCTTTCTCTTGTAGGTCGATTTGCTTCCAGAAACGGTCGGGTCGGGTCGGGCCGGTCCTGATTCGGGTCACTTAGTCCTGGTTGGTATGAATTATTTGATTAACTCATTCTATCCTACTCTGAATTATCTCTTCAAAATATCAAATTAATTAATTTATAAAAATATTAAAATATTTTTTTCATTAAATAGTAATATTTTTTTTATTTTTTACCAAAATTAATCAACTTTTCATAATATAATACAAAACCAAATTATTAAATATAAAATAATATTTTAATAATTTATCTGAACCAAATTTCAAATAATTTATTTTTTATCAAATAATATAAAAAAAGGTTAAATGAGCTTTACACAACACATGCGGGCAATTCATTTACCATCCCCGCCCAGTTTTTATTTCGATTTTTTTTTTAATACAATTCCGTTCCGTTTGATTTCGGAAAATCCAGCGAGGCACATTTATAATATATTTAAGAAAAAACTAAAAATATATGGGAAGAATGCCAATTTTACACACAAAGTTGTAAGAAGGTGTCAAATTTACTTATTAAGTATCAAAATTCCATTTATATGTATGAACTTGTCAAAAAGTGTCAAATATATTTAAAATAACAGAAATGTTAGATGGCGTTAAAATTTTTGTCACATGTAATATTCATATATTTTTTGTTTTTTTAAATTGACATTACTTTAATTATTTTTTATTCAAACAAAACATTAAAATCTTTTTTTATTTATTTTCTCTTTCTTTACCCTCACAACTTACCATTTTCTTTAAATATTTCTCTCTTCATTTCTCCATCTATGAGTAATTTTATTATTAATAATAATATTTAATTGATTAATTATAAAAATTGTTCTAAAAAGTAACTAGTTATTAAGACTTCGCCATAACACTAGCAATTTAGGATTCAACCAATGAATGTTTCAACCAATGATGATGATAGTGTAAGGTTTAATTGAGAAAGACTTGGATTTGGGGGTTACGTTTTAACAGGGTGAGTATTATGAAAACTAAAATTAAAACAAGTCGGTTTAGGGAGATTTTACCTTGATTCGACATTGTCCGCTAATGGCGACAATGATTTAGGGTTCGACTACTGAAGATTTTGGCCACAACATTTATGATTTAGGAATCGACCAACAAAAACTTTCACCAACGATGATGACTATTTAAAGTTCAGTTAGGGAGCACTTGGAGGTTAGAAGAAGGTAAAAATCCAAAAGAACTTGAGTTAATCAAAGAGAGAAAAGTTAGAAAAAAAATGGAGAGTTATGGAGGGACGAGAGAGAAAATAAAAATAAGTTTTGTTTAAATTAAAAAATAATGGAAAAATAATTAAAATAATGTCAATTTAAAAAAATAAAAAAATATATGGATATTACATGTGGCAAAAATTTTAACACCGTTTAACATTTCTGTTATTTTAAATATATTTGACACTTTTTGACAAATTCATATATATAAATAGAATTTTGATACTTAATAAGTAAATTTGACACCTTCCTACAACTTAGTGTGTAAAATTGACATTCTTCCCAAAAATATATACAATAGAATTATATAAACAAGTTTAAATGAGTTTTGCACCACACAAATTTAAGCAATATAAACACTTGGCCTCGTGACCAGGATGGAGGCGTCGATTCATTTACCGTCTCCGTCCCATTTTTATTTCGGAATTTTTTTTAATACGATCACCGCCCTTTTTGGTTTCGAAAAATCCCTGCGGGACACCTTTTATAAAATAATTTAAAAAAATAAAAAAATATACAATAGAATTATATAAATGGGTTTTTTAATATAATATATATGGTAATATATTGAAATTTTATATTATTATAAAAAAATAAACTTACCATTTTTATAAAATATAATGAATAGATTAATAAATTAATATATTAGTGATTTTATATATTTAAAAATGTTTTATAGTGTTCGGGACATAATTGTGGTGAAATCGGAGCGGGAGACACAAATATATTTCCCGTCCATCTCCGTTCGGTTTCGAAGAAAAATCATCCCAAACAAGACAATTTAATTCGATTACCACATGGTGGTTTCAAATTGTCATCTTTATGCTTGAATATTGAGAAAACATCGAAGTTGGATGTTTTTATCTAACCTCATGTCCCTTTTCGATTGATGGACATGAAGCTAACTTTGGTTGATAACCGTATGTTCATTTCATTGAGATAACTTAGATAGAAATCCTTTTTCGAGTGATGTACATGAACTTGAGCTAACTTTGGTTGATAATCGTATGTTCATTTCATTGAGATAACTTAGATAGAAATGAATTTAAAAGTTCCACAAATATAATTTTTTTTTTCTTTTTTCTATTTTCCATGTTTGTAAATAAATGAGCCTAGCTCAATGTTTGTTGCTTTTTGTCCAGTATAGCTAGGTTGGGCAAAATGCCAGGTTTTGGGGGAAAGAAAAATAGGTATATCGATTGACTTGAATTTGGCCGGTCCGATACCTGATCCATATTCGTTTTTCTTTTAAATCGTTTTTCTTTTAAATATTTTTTATCCGATTAATATTTATTTTAATTTTTAAAATATTTTTTCTACCCATTAAATGTAATTTTTTAATTTAAAATAAATTATCATTTAAAATTATATACCTTAAAATCAACCAACAAATAAAATGACCAATTATATATAAAATAGATATAACAATTAATTTTTATTAAATCATCAACTCATACAAATTTAAGTAAATTAAAAAATTTAACAGGCTAAAAAGGATTATATATAAAAATTAGCTTAATATCTAAAATATAAGCTAAAAAGGAATATACATTTCAAAATTTGCTAGAGAAATTAACCATTGAGCTCGACCAAATGAAAAATTCACGACAAATTCATTTAACAAATAATTATATAAATACTCAAAAATATATAAAATTCCTTAAAATTTAATTATTTCTTTCTCTACTCACAAATAATCATTATATAAATTTAAAATACATTTTCTCAAAAAATATCAATATAGAAATTTTCATTATTCAATCCTTTCTTAAAGGTCATTAATATAGGTAAAAAATCAAAAATAATTAACTAAAATCATTTACGAATTCTTATTTTAAATGATAAAATTATACAAAAATCTTCACCGCAGTCTAAGGCGTCCATGAATGTGTTTAATTTGGAGGTTCACATACACATTAATAATAATAATAAAAAAATAATAATAAGAATATTTTTAAAATATTATTATAATAACCAACTTTTTGCACATAAGAGCCTCCACCATATCCACATTAAACTTACTCGGAATGAGGATCAACAATTCTACCACTCTAAAACAACGGTTAACATTAGAATTGTAAAAAAAAAAGTCTATTGTAATTGCTCGTAACATGAGATGTTTAAAGTTAATATTCATGGTTGTTTGGAGCAAATTTTCTTTTAATTAGCTTAGATTTCATTTGTGTTCTAATATATTCTCTCCGCTCTTACAAAAGCAAGTAAAGTCTGCAAGAAAGATAATACTCATCTACCAGATAATATTTGTGTTATTTGTGATCACTGCGACATTTGAAATATTTATTAAATAAATAATAAAAAAATTGACGCACTTCATTTAGTTATTTTTCATTCATTTGGGTAAAAACATACAAAATAATATTGGACCAACTTCAATTTCCTACTCTAATCCAAAATACAATAAACAACCATCAAAATATGTGTAATACATAAAAATTTGTTAAACTTTAACATTAGTAAAATTGTCATATATCTTAAAAAAACATATATTGAATGTTGAATATTTTGATAAAGAGAATAACTTAGTCGTTTAAAAAAAATAGTTATAGTTTTCACATATTTCTTAAAAAATATCTCACTCATCGTTTGACTCGTGTTTGTGTTAATTATTCCGTAAATATCATCAACATGAAAAATCAACTCATATTGCAAAATAATTTTTAAAATAAAAAATTTGAATCTCATAAAGTCGGACAATATAAAGACAATTTATTATTTATGGCATTTCAAGTGTCCTAACATTATCTTCAAATTCTTCGATCCTTCTAGACGAAGTCAATCAATACACAACAATATCACATTTTCTCAATTGATGACTTAATGACATTTAATCTGTCTTTCACAATTAAGTTCAAAATATACACAACATCATATATAAACATATTCATCGTAAGCAACATAAGCACAACATCTTGAACTATTACATCATTTTTAGAGCAATTGTCAACGTTGACAATTTGAAATTCATATTCCTATTATAACAATATATTCATTAATCCATAGTCAAAGTTTTGCTTTTATGTGGACATGATACCATAAACTCTTTGAGCAAAACTTTGGTAATGTGTTAACAAATACATTGTTAGAATGAAATCTGACAAATTGTCAACTATCACCATTAAAAATTACTTTATAAATGATGTAATGATTAAAGATGTGGTGCGTAAATTGCACAAAAGTTATTTATTATCTAACGATTAATATGTTCATATGCAATGTTATGCACATATTTTGAACTTGATTGTGAAAGACGGGTTAAATGTTATTAAGTCGTCAATTGAGAAAGTACATGATAGTATCGAGTATTGGTCAACTTCGTCTAGAAGAATTGAGAAATTTAAAGATCATTTAAGGACATTGAAATGTTCCTGAGTAATAAATTGTCTCTAGATTGACTAACTCGATGAAATTCATTTTTTTTCATTCTAAAATTGGTTTACAATATAAGTTGATTTTTCATCGATGTTCTATTCAGAATAATCAATAAAACACGAGTCAAACGATAATGAGTGAGATTTTATCCAAAAAATATGTGAAATGCTAAAACTATTTTCAATGCGTCTAAATTATTTTTTTCAACAAAATGTTCCACGTCCAATATATGTTTTGCTAAAATATGTAGATTAAATTGATTTTCGATACTTGGATAGTGTCCCAATCAAAAGATTCAAGACATAACAATTTTAATGATGACAATGTTAGACAAATTTTGGTTTGATACACATATTTTAGTTGTTGATGCTTGTATTTTGGATATGAGTACTAAACTGAAGTTGATTTAATATTGGTTTATCATTTGTTGAATGAATATACAAATGATATTTCCAATGACCACAAATATTCTCTGGTTAAGTCCTTTCTATTCGGTAGACTTTACCAACTTTTGTGAGAGCAACAAACTATATTTCAAAGCTATAAATGATTTTTTTTCATTAATTTTAACATAAGTTGCATCTGATAATGTTTACAAAATGAAATGTTTTCATTTACACTTCATAGACTTACATCCATGAAAAAAATTTGTCCAAAGTTTTTTTTTTTCTAAAATACTCACATTGTCATTTTCAGAAAAGGATAAGTTCTACACTCTAATTCCTCTAGCTAAGATATTTTTCCTTAAGGTTAAGTAAAGATGGTATTTAGAAGAAAAAAAACACTGTTAAAATCAAGCTCTTAAAGTTTTAAGAACTCTTCCAGAATGAAAGGAAAAAATATATAGACCCACTTATGGAAGGCCATGTATATATTAAACACTAACCAAAGTTATAAAATCATGTCAATTTCTATTTTTTTGTGACAGCCTAGATGCTAGATGCCAGAGGAGATCAAACATTTGTGAAAACCCTACACAAATAAGTATTGATCATACCATCTATCTATTCCAACATTCACCTATACAGTTTTCTGATTTGTCTGCAATAAAATCAATGAGAGAAAGATCATTTTTCTCCTTATCTTTTGTGATTAATTGCAAACGGAAGAGGATAAGAAGATATTGAACAAAGGATTAGACTTCATTGGAACCGACAACTACACAAGCTACTATACTATATCAAAGACTGCATATATTTACAGTTTACTATATATACTTTTGATTATAGACTAAAGTCACCTGGCTAAAGGTTTACCCACAAGGAATGAAGAAAATGGTGAAAGATAGATATAATCCATCAATGAATGAGACCCTTTAATTGACACCTTTTAGATTAAATGAAGATACTGTATATACAATACAATGAAGATGCTTATGTTCGAATATCGATCAGTAAATTATGAATAAGGAAGGAGATGAGACAATTTAGATCTTTTTCTCAAATAATCTTTATCTTTATTGTAATGTTTGTGATGGTCACTCAACTAAGGTCTGAAAAAGGGAACTAATGTAATATAACTTGATCAAGATAACTTCTCATTTTTCTTCAAGGCAGTAAAGATCATCTGGTCTTAAAGTAAGGGTTGTTTGAACTTAGGAATCATCAATCAAAATGTCACAATATAATTAGATTAAACATATAAATGGTTTTATTTTTTTTTTACTAAATTTAGTTTCCAAACATAAAATGGGTTATCTTAGTGAATCATGATAATGATTTTAGTGTTGTTGTGGTTTTTCGTTTGAACCGACATAAGAAAGCAGTCATGACAAGCCGCAAGACTAGTTATAATGCTCAATGTAATACTTTCATGACAAAAGATTGAACCCTTCAGACAATTTTCTCTTCCACATCCTCCTATTTCTCGACTATTCTCTTTTTATGGGCAGGTAATTGTGTAACTGTCATAATCCTTATTTGAAAAGCCATCTATTTCGATTTCTGAAGGTTAGTGAAACAATGTCCCTTATGTGTAGAGTAATAACTATAGGTTCCAATTGAGTTCCACTCAAAAAGTATGAATTAGCCCTAAATTTATCATAAAACATGATTTTCCTAAAGGCTAGTCAGGAATCCACAAATTCAGCAAATGAAAGACACTAATAATTTTCTTAATCAGCCTAGCATTTTATGAGTTCCATTTAACATCAAGATTCAACTTTAAGACAAAGAAAAACTAATGCAACAAATTAGCTTACTTTGAGGGTAAATTGCATCCTGCAGATCAGCCACAGACCCACAGTAGTCTGTGAAATATAAGGAAGCAAGTCAATCAAACATAGAAAGTGACAAAATGATGAAAGGCAGTTGAGAATGCAAAAATGAGTGTACCGAATCAGCGAAAAGGAACGCATTTTGTGCGCAGGGAGGAGGACGGCCAAAATCTGAGACAGAGAGAAGGAGATTGACATTTTGTACCCAATTAGGTTTATTTATTGGGTACCTGAACAGCAGTTCCGACCCCATCTCGCCTTGGACCCGAAACTCACAATAACTACCCAAACCGTCGAGCCACACTGCCATCCTATGTATAGTCCTTATTGTGGACTTGAGATGGATTGAAGAAAATAATAACTTGGTTCAACACTTCCATGACTTGAGATGGATTTTGATTTATGTAATTGTCTTGAACAGAAAGTTTTTCAAATAACCCTTCTCCCCTTATGTTCAGAAGTTCATGTCTGAATGAAAGAGACAATACACAGTTTTATCAAACAATATTGCATCATTTTGCCCACATAAAACATATGTGGGCTATACCAAAAACAACAAGGCAGGGAAAAGGTTTTTGCAACTAAATTGAGAATACCAACTAATAGAAGTCACAAAATAACATTTCCAAATCCACTCATATATATGGAAACAGTCAAATAAAGCAAGAAATTTGACATTGGGAAAGAAAAAATCATTCAAATATATTGAAGCCTTAAAGGAGACAAGTTTGATCACAAGCCATGAAAACATATTAGCATTCCAACCAGGTGCAAATTCTACATAGGTTTTCCATCAAAATGCACTCTAATCTTATGAAGCAAATTTCATCAGTTCAGCTGCTGCTAGGCATTACTACATTTCTTATATAATTGTTCTATCTAAAAGATATCCAGTTTCATAATATTGCACAAACAAGAAGAGAAAGGAAAACATACATTAGCCTTAGCCCTTAGCCTTTGGTTTCTGGATTCACTGCTTTTTCCCAACAGAACTGTTATGAAGTTCAAGCAACCTATCGAGATTCGTCAAAACCCAACTCTCATCCTTCCGAGCATACAGTCTCTGGTTGATTGAATCAATGTATATACTAATATTCCCATAACCATATATCTGATTCCCATCATGCATCCTCCCCTGTTTCAGCTTAAACAACAAACCATGATGCTGTGCATGAGCTTCTACCACTTCCTTCAACGTCATCTCAACTCCATTACAGTTATCCATTTCAACTCTCTGTAATAATTCCGCCTGTCTTTCCTCTCTCATAACCGGCTGAACAACTTCCATACCCTCGATTGAACGATCGATCATATTCAATCCGATAGTGAATTGATATCGAATGTTCTCGTGCGATTGTAGTTCCGCCGGTATGAGACCTTTCCAACCTATATACCATCGATGAACCTCCTGTAAATTAGGATTCAAACTTAACCAATGATATAGAACTTGTAACCATTTTGAAAAGAAGAACCTCTCCAGCAAATCGACCATCAGATGAACAGGGATTGCAGAAACCCACAAAACGACCCAATAGAATTGATCGAGTTTCTGATTCGCCGGGTTTATTTCAAATTCTTGAAGCACGATCTGCAGTTTCGGGACGATGAATCGACGCAACAGATTCTCCCAAGCTGGCGGAATCGAACACCGATTTCCAAGGGGATAAGTTAGTATAGGCGGAGGCGTCGCTCGGATGCCAATCATCCAGAACCATGCTTAGTTTCATCCTTATCATGTGGTATAAACTGTTCAATTTCGATCCGAGGAATGTCAGCCATGGATGAACCCAAACGTGGATTGGAACAGTTTCGCGACGTGGGTCCAACGAATCAACAGCTGCTGATAGTTTCGGCATGACGATGCTGTCCAATATATGTTGAATAACCGAAAAAGACAATAACTTTTCCCATGTCTCCATTAGTCTAAGCATTGGCTCGGGATCTCTTGGTTCCCATGTGTTTATACCCGATATTCTTATAGCAGACAAAACCACTTGTTCAAAAATATTGCTACTTTCCTCGTCTTGTAACACATTTTTCCATAGTTGTGCCAATTCGAACCCATGAAGAGGGTTTCTAAGTGGATCCCACCCTTGAAATACTCGAATGAACAGGGGAAGAGCGAAATCACAAGCTATGGATGATAAGTTACAGAGCTTATAATCTTCTGGGTATTTTCTCCTTAGGTCGTTAAAATGATTTGCTAGCGAATTTAGTGTTAGAATTCCTAATGAATTCTGTTCTTCTATATAGCTTAATACACTTTCGATCTCCTCCATGTTGTTTAGATGTAGTTTCTGATGAGTAAACTCGTGTTCGAGCCTCGATTTCTCCTTCTTCAAGCTGATAGCCGTTTCCTTATCGTTCCTCAAATCACTGTCGATTTTTAGAATATCGAGTTCAGCTAATTCAACTATCAACCTTAGATTGTGTTGCAGTTCAGGCATTGGCACATTTACTTGTGGCCCACGCATGTCGATTACCTTTTGAAGGACCTCAAATCCTTGATCTTCCTTCTTTGCTAATAACTCGTCTGCTGTAATGTAAAAGTCCTTCTTCTTCCTCTTTCCCTTAATCCATTGTTTATCACTTGTCATCTTCACCTCTAACTGAGGCAATACAGGTGCGAATTCTTTGTAATTATTGAAACCCATTCCCATATTCTTAGGTCTTAACTTAGCTTCAATTGGAGCTACAATTCCCTGCTCGTTCTTCCCAAGTCCACCTCCCTTATACCCCATTTTCTCCAACAGTTTCATTCCAATTCCTTTTGTATATTTCTCAAATCCTCCAACATCCTTCGTTGTTCTTATATCTGATTTTCTAACTAAGGGTTTCAGCAATGTACCTGTGGAGATGAAACTGACGGGGTTAGTGAGGTCATCTTTCCGTCCGTCGCGATCCTTTCTACGTTTTCGTGAGGATGAATCATCATCGGCAGAGTCGGAATAGTCTGCAATTACATCGTATAGATTCTCATCTTCTTTGGTTTGTTTGTAGTGGTTGTTATCGTTCATCTCGTAGATTTCTTTTTCAATCTGTAGACAATCAAAAGCAAAATCGCGAAATAAGAATCATAATAATCACATCAACTAACAAGATACTTTTTTGAAGAACAGAAAGAGAATCTTCGTCCTTTCTTCTTCTGAATCTTCGTCCCTTCTTCTTCGGTATCTTCCTTTTCCCCTTTCTCCTCTTGTAGGTG
This sequence comes from Impatiens glandulifera, assembly GCF_907164915.1. Lineage (NCBI taxonomy): Eukaryota > Viridiplantae > Streptophyta > Magnoliopsida > Ericales > Balsaminaceae > Impatiens > Impatiens glandulifera. The sequence goes on along the minus strand of NC_061869.1, from coordinate 9,642,286 downwards.
TATTTGCTTCTAGAAGAAGGTCGGCCGGTCGTTATTAGACCTCTATTTTTATATCCCATTTTATATTCTTCTCAATTATCCTTTTAATAATCAATTTATCAACTTTAAAAAAATATTTAAAATACATTTCTTTAAAAAATTTAAAATTAATATCGGATCAAGTAAACCGATGAGAGAGAGTGCCGATCAAGTAAACCTCCAGTGTGAGAGAGAGTGCCGATCAAGTATAATTGATTTGAAATAATAATATATATTTTAATTAAAAATATTATTTTATTAACGTTATTAAATATAATAATAAATGAATGTCATACATATGATATGATATTTGTTCTTTCATATTTCATCGTTAATAAAAAAATATTATTTCATATTTTACATTTATTATTTTTTATTTTTAGTCCTATAAATAGGATAGGTATGGTATGTTGTATCATTCGATGAATAATAAGAATCTCTCTCCCTTGACTCTCTCTTATTCTTTGTATTATTCGTTTATATATAACACGTTATCAGCACGAGTCTTTCGTTTTCGAAGCAAAGGTCAATGCTCCCTCCTCGTCTGTGGTAGCCAAATTTCGCACCTCATTTGTAAAAACCAAATCGATCAAGGTTGACAAAAGTTATCTTCGAAACCTTTCAAACTAATTTATTTTATCACAAATTTCATGTCGAACCTCACGAAATTGGAGTTCACGGCTCTTGACATCACCGGAAAGAATTACCCTTCATTGATTAAGATGTTGAAATTCATTTTACCTCCAATGGTCTTGGAAATACTATCAAAGATGAACACATCACATCTGACCATGATAAGGCCAAAACAATGATTTTCCTTTGTCGTCATCTTCACGAAGGTTTAAAAATTGAGTATTTCACACTGTGAAAGATTCATTGGTCCTATGGAACAATCTGAAAGAAATGTACGATCATTTGAAAACGATCATTCTTCCAAAAGCTCAATTTGAGAAGTATTCTAAATTGATATCATGTCTATTATTGGTCGAACAAAATAATGAGCTTTTGATGAAATATCATGAGGCCCGTCCAACTAGATCGACTTCATTCCCTGAAGTGAATGTGACATCATATAATTATAGAGTGCAACATCGTGGTCGTGGCCATAGTCATTTTTCAGGTCATTCCCGCATAAATGGTCGTGGACGTGGTGGTGGTCATATGATAAAAGGGAAAACAATAAAGAAATACATTATAATAAAATGGATCAAATCAATAAGACTATGAAAAACAAATGCTATCGTTGCGGTATGAATAGTCATAGGTCGCGTACTTGTTGTACACCAAAATATTTTATCGATCTTTATCAAGCATCGCTAAAGGAAAAGGGTCCATCGAGACCGACTTTATTTTCAATGATGAAAAAATGATAATGGAGACCAACTTGGCTTTGGCTTCGGCTTCCGGTGATGATAAAATAACTTTTGGTCTCAATGATTTCTCAGTTTGATGTAGCCGACTTTCTTGTCGAGAATAAAAATTAGAATGAAATCATTGGATATTTGTGTTTCTTTTATAATGTTTAATACAATTTTCTATCTATATATATATATATATAATAATAAATAAAACTTATATTTTATCAAGACTATATTTAGTTTGATGTTGCGTTTGAATTATTATTATCAGTTCATGTATCGTTTATTATTAATATTTATTTTATTTAATGAAGAAAATGAAGATTCTTGGAAGCGAATACTTGATGAATGAAAAATGCAGTTGTCTTGTATACAGTGCATCAACACATATTATTTTAAAAAGTAAGAGATTTTTTACTTTCTTGGTGATGAATGAGACATGCGTGAATACAATATCGGATAGTTCAAAATTGTTGAAGGCTCCGAAAAAGTAATATTATATTACCTAGAGGAACAATATTTGTGTTGATAATGCTTTATATTCGTCCAAGTCTCAAGGAAACTTGTTGAGTTTTAAAGATATCCGCAGAAATGGATATCACATTGAGACATCAAATGAAAGTAATAAAGAATATGTATATATCACAAGTATTATCTCGGGTAAAAAATTACCCGCAATTTCTTCTGGATTATATCTCACAAACATAAGTGTTGACGAAGTACATGTGGTTACAAATTAGAAGTTTGTTAATTAAAATAATTTTATTATGATACCAAGAATAATTAATCATTCAGGTGGCTGAAAAACTAAAAGATTTTTCTACCCAATGAATTTTGGGTAGTGCGTTCATTTTCTTCATTAAATAAAATAAATATTAAATATCAACCCTAAAATCAGGGTTGAACCCTTAAAATTGCTTGAAAAAATACAAGGTGATATATATGAGCATATTCACCCACCATGTGGACCATTCAGATATTTTATGGTATTAATTAATGCATCCACAAGATGGTCACATGTGTGTTTATTATCAACTCGTAATCAAGCATTTGCAAGATTACTTGCTCAAATTATCAAATTACGAGCTCACTTCCTAGACTATTTAATTAAATTTATTCGTCTTGATAATGCTAGAGAATTCACCTCCCAAGCTTTTAATAATTATTGTATGTCAATTGGGATAAATATTGAACATCCAGTATCACATGTTCACACACAAAATGACCTTACAGAGTCATTGATAAAACTTCTTCAATTAATTGCAAGACCATTGCTTATGAAAACGAAACTTCCAATACAAGTTTGGGGATATGGTATTTTACATGCGGCGACAAATTATAACGAGGTCTCCCCTTTAGAAATGGTTTATGGTCGGGAACCAAATATTTTTCATCTAAGAATTTTCGGATGTGTAGTATATGTGCTAAAAAGGAGATTGGGGATATATGTTGGATATGAATCACCGTCTATAATTAAATTTCTTGAGCCATTGACGGATGATTTATTCACGGCACGATTTGCCGACTGTTATTTCGATGAAATGATATTTCCAACATTAAAAGGGGAAAATAAGCAGTTGGAAAAGAAAATAATCTGGCATGAGTTATCATTAGCTCATTATGATCCTCGTACAAAACAATTTAAACTTGAAGTTCAGAAAATTATTCGCTTGCAAAATTTAGCAAATCAATTGCCAGATGCTTTTACTGACCCTAAGAAAGTTACCAAGTCCTATATTCCAACTCTAAATGCTCCAATTAGGATTGATGTCCCTGAAGGACAACCCATTACTGTTAACGAGCCTAAAATGTAAGTGCAGCGTGGTAGACTAGTCGGTTCCAAAGATAAAAATTCTCGAAAAAGAAAAGAAGCTCAAATTGAGGAAACAATTACTCTAAAAGAGTACACAGTCATCGAAAAAATGATTCCGGATGAATCACAAGTACCTGAAAATGAAGAGATCTCTATAAACTATGTTTTGACTGAAAAAAGATGGAATCGAGACGAAATTGACATCAATGAAAATTTTTCATATGCTATAGCATGCGATATTGTTAATGAAGATGAGATCTTCAACCAAAGTCTGTTGAATAATGCAGACTGAGAAATGATTAGCCGAAATGGAAAGATGCGATTGAAGCTGAATTAAAATCGCTCGCAAAACACAAAGTTTTTGGACCTATCGTCTGTACTTCTGAATGTATTAAACCGATTGGTTATAAATGGGTATTTATAAGAAAAAGAAATGAGAAAAATGAAATTATCAAATATAAAGCACGACTTGTAGCCTAGGGATTCTCGCAAAGACCTGGTATTGATTATGAGAAGACATATTCTCCTGTGGTAGGTGCAACAATATTTAGATATTTGATAAGTTTTTAATACACGAGAAATTGTAGGTGAGATTATTGGATGTTGTTACGGCATATTTATATGGCTCCCTTGAGAACAACATATACATGAAACTCCCAGAAAGATTTAAAATGCCTGAAGCATGTAGTTCAGATCGTCAAGACCTTTACTCAGTTAAATTATCCAGATCTCTATATGGATTGAAACAATCTGGACGTATGTGGTATAAACGTCTTTGTGAATATTTGTTAAAGAATGGATTTCAAAATGATCCAATATGTTCATGTGTATTTATCATGAGATCTGGATCACAATTTCTAATAATTGTAATTTATGTGGACGATCTGAATATTATTGGAACAACATATGAACTATCTGAAACAATTGATTATCTCAAGAAAGAATTTGAGATGAAAGATCTCGAGAAAACAAAGTTATGTATTGGCTTGCAACTTCATCATTTAGAGAATGTAATTTTTGTCCATCAATCTTCTTATACATCAAAAAAACTAAAAAGATTTTTTATGGATAAAGCACATCTCTTGAGTAGTCCAATAATCGTGAGATCGCTTGATGTGAATTAAGACTCATTTCGACCTCGTATAAGTGATGAAGAATTAATTGGTCCTGAAGTACCATATCTTAGTGCTATTGGAGCGTTAATGTATCTAGTTAGTCATATTAGAACCGGTATATCATTTGTAGTAAATTTACTAGCGAGATATAGTTCTTCACCGATAAAGAGACACTGGAATGGAGTTAAACATATTTTTCGGTACTTTCAAGGAACTATGGACATGGGATTATATTATCTATATGTATGTGAAGCTGAATTGATTGGGTACGCAGATGTATGGTATTTATCTGATCCTTATAATGGTAGGTCTCAAACGGGTTATGTATTCACATATGGTGGTACAGCTATATCATGGAGATTTATGAAACAAACAATTATCGCTACATCTACCAATCATTCACGGATCATAGCTATTCATGAAGCAAGTCGAGAATGTGTGTGGTTGAAATCAATTATGCATCACATTCGAGAATCATGTGGTTTATTAGTAAATAAGAATTCTTCAACAATTTTATACGAGGATAATGCTGCTTGTAATGCACAATTATAGGAATGATATATTAAAGGCGATAGAACGAAACATATATATCATCAAAATTCTTTTTCACTCATGATCTCTAGAAGAAAGGTGATATTGATGTTTCATCAAATTCGTTCATCAGATAATCTAGCAGATCTATTTACAAAGGCATTGCCTACTACGACCTTTGAAAAGTTAGTGTATAAAATTGGCACGCAGAGATTCAAAAGTATAAAGTGATGTTACAAAGAGATTCAACTAAGCATACTGTACTCTTTTTCCCTTTACCATTGTTGTATCCCACTTTTTAATTAGGAGAGTATTATAAATATAATAATAAATGGATATCATTATGTATGACTTTTGATCTTTCATATTTCATCATTAATAAATACTATCAGCAATAAAATGTGGATACTAACCCTAAGTTTCTGAATTTGAGTGCGATAAGTTCTGCGTCTAAGTTTCTGGATTCGAGCCCCCGTCAGGCGCAGAACTAGTAAGTTTCGCGCCTAGTTAAATGGTTAAGTGTGTTTGTTGGTTACATACTTAATCCGTTATTTATTTATTTTTATAATAGTTGTGTATTATTTATTATTCTTTAATGGTTAGAGTGGATGAATAAATAAATAAAAAAAAGATAATAATCTAAAAATAAAAATATATATTAAAAAATAATAAAATATGCCGTTTAAGACTTAATTTTTTTTTTCTTTGGATAAATATGAACTTCGTGAATATAAACAAACATATTTTTATATTATGAATATATTTAAGAAATTACACATACTCAAAAGACAAATTTAATGAATAACGTGTTTTTATAATTTATTTAATTTTATAAAAATTCAATCCATGATATTACACTATTATTTTAACTATAAATTTTAAATATAAAAATTATTTTTATAATTAAATCAATTAAAAACTTAAATAACTTAATTTTTTTTATCAAACATTTTTTTTTACAAAATAAGAAAAAAACCCTCAAATATCTGAGATATTTGATCCAAGTGCTTTTTATTTATTTTTTTAATTTGTTTACCCTAAATATCAAAGTGCTTTTTATTTATTTATTTTACCCTAGAATCCAAGATTACTTCATAATACATCATTATACATCATTTTTTCATTTCTCTCTCCAAATTAAGGTCATGTATTTTTTATTTTGAATCAAAATCAGGTTAAATTGGGTTTGTCAACATGAAACTTACCCCTACAATGATTTTTACCACAGCCATACTGAGCTACCTTGATTTCTCTCCATATTAAGATATTTTGTTTTTACCACATCCATGGGTGTGATTTTTTTTCATCCAAGTAATTACAGCAATTTCAGGAGATTTAAGCTTAGTCTAATGGAGATAACAATATAGATGATTAAATTTTGAGAAAGATATTTCTATCACTTTTCTTAATCATTAATATCTGATTTAACAACTAAATAAGTAAACACAATTTTATTATTAAACCAGTAACATTTCATAGAAGTGGAAAACAAAAAAAAAAACAAGTGATGAAACTGGCATACACTTTATACAAACATAGATAGATAATGAATGATCTAATCATTCATCTAATTACAACATTATGCATATTTCATCAAACTTGTGCATATCGCAGATATTTCTTATTAGAAGGAAGATCAACAGTTTGAAACCCTTGTGGAAACATCTTCCTAGCATCTTCATCAGTAACACTAGGAGCTATAACCACTTTCTCACCTGGATTCCAATTAACCGGTGTAGCCACCTTATTATTATACTTTCTAGCCTTCTGTAAAGACTCAACCACCCTCAAAACCTCATCCATGTTCCTACCAGTTGTAGCTGGATACAAGAAACTCAGTTTTATCTTCTTATCTGGTCCAATTATATGAAGAGCACGAGATGGCATGTTATTTCCTTTACCATCTTTCTCATCTGGATCAACCATGTTAAGTTGTTTGATTATTTCTCTTTTTGAATCACCTATGATTGGATAATCAACTTTATGTCCTCCATTGTTTGATTCTATGTCTTTGATCCATTCCATATGGGATGTTAAGTCATCACAGGATAGACCTAGAAGTTTTACTCCCTTTTCAATGAATTGTTTGGAGTATTTGGCCATCATTCCTAGTTCGGTTGTGCAAACTGGGGTGAAATCACCTGTTATAAATTCATGATCAGTTAATGTTTATTGAGAAAAAATGTCAGTAATTAGTTGGTTAATTACCTGGGTGAGAAAAGAGAAGGATCCAATTTTCTCCGATGAAGTCATGGATCTTGAATTTGCCTTTGGTTGTTTCTACTTCCAAGTTGGGTATGATATCACCGATTGTTAGTCCAGGCATGTTTGATTTTTTAAGTGATTGATCAAGAACAAAGATGAAGATATGATGATACTTTGATATTGTTGGTGTTATATATATGTGAATTCATTAATGGAGGTTTACATGTGTAATGGTGCATGAAGAGAACGTAAGTAGTTACGTGGAATGACAGGATTCCAACACATGCCACGTTTATGTTTTCTCCACATGACTAGACCTAGGCATGACAGATCATGCATGAATCTTGATGTTGTGGCAAACAGTAAACATAGACAGCTGGTTATTCATGATTTCTTTTATAACAAACGTATGTAAGTAAAAGACTAGTCATAATCACAGGACATGTTTGAAAATGCGAAGTTGAACTACATTTTTTTTAAACTAAGGGAGAACTAGTATGATAATATACCGTCATAACCTCATTTAAACTCAAAGCGCTTCCTAGGTTCGAGTCCGTTCGGAAGCAAGTTCTACGTCGGTTAAATAGTTAAGTGTGATTGTGGGTTATATACTTAATCTATTTTTATATAATATATCCCTAATTAGAGTGTATTTCAAAATATTATTTTATCTAAATTAAAGAATAGGAGAAGGAAGATACAAGGCTAAGAAATTCAGAATTAAAGGTTGGGAATGAAGAGGTAACAAAGAAACTTGAACTAGAAGTAAGAATCAATACCGAAGAGGAAAGGGAAAGTGAGTGAAGGAAATGAAAAAAACAAAGAAGAGACAGAGGTTTTAAGTTGTGGAAAGGGAAAACGTGGAAGAAATCAAGAAAGGGGAAGTGAGTGAAGGAAATGAAAAAAACAAAGAAAAGGCAGCTGAATCGAGAAAATGTACAATACATCAGTAACTCTAAAAATATGCTCTCATATGAATTATATATATGTTGTATATATATTATTACAATTTTTTACTTTAACATTTTTTCGAGTTATTTTTAATTATATATTTACCATAAGAAACAAATATTTATAGTACACTCTATATTGTCCTAATTTCAATGTTTAAAAACTTATAAATATAAACATTTTGTTTATCCTCTTTAAGTAACATTATCTCTTAATTTGATGATAATAATTTAAATATTGTGATAGAGAATTGTTATCATACTATATATAGGATTTTTTTTATTCTTTTTTATGAATAAAATTTAGTTAAAAAAATTAAGTAAACATCTATATTTAAATATAGTTTGATTTAAATTGACAAAATTTGTTTTAAATTGTTTAAAAATAATTTATAATCTCATTTTATATATTTTTTTTTCATTTATAACTCTTAAAGTCTTAACCATAGTTAATTATTCAAATTATAGTTGAAAACATTCTATGAGTTTTCTCAATTATAAAACATTATTATTAATAGCAACTGAATACATATAAAAAGAAAAAAATGAAAAAAGACATTGACCAATTGGCCTATACAAAATAATGAACCATAACCATGTTCTTTTTGCATTCATGCATACTCATCTTCTTTATTATGTCAAACTCTTGATCACACATGAAACACACTCCTTTAGATAGATCTTACTCCGAGTTCTTGTTGGCAATGGCTTGTGCAAGAGAAACAACTACGTTAGCAGTCAATGGCTTGATGTAGCAGTTGTCGAGGCCAGCCTCCATGAATGATTGTTGTTCCGAATCTCTATCGCGAGAAGTCATTCCCACTATCATGTTGTTTACTCCCATAGCCCTAAGCTCCCTTGTTGCCTATTGTTCAATTTAATTTTTCATAAATAAAAGAATTGAGTATACTTAAGAGATTCTTCAATGTGATTTTTCCTATAATATTGATCTTTTTCCCACTCATATCATGAGATGGTTAATAAAGAAGTTGTTCAACTATATTTAAAATGATAAACACTCAAATTTATTGTACAAAATACTTGTGTAAATATCTTCAAAAGGCATTGTTTAATAGATGCAATTTTATGCTAAAATCTAGCAATTAAAAAAAAATCACATTTTACTATAAGAATAGAACATAAGAAATATCTAGAGAAATAGGAAGAGAAAACTAACCTCGGGTCCATCCATAACAGGCATTTCCTTGTCCATGAGAACTAGATGAAACCACGAACCGGAGCGATACAAATTGATAGCCTCTTGTCCATTTTCAACCGCAGTAGTCTCAAATCCATGCTTTTTGAAGAACATAGTGTGTATTCTTCGCAGAATCGCGTCATCATCTACGATAAGCACAGACAACTTAGGAGCATTGTCCCCCTTCATACCATTGCCCATAAGATCCTTTGAGCTAGAGCTACCCATTTTACAGGCCATATCTGCTTTGCTTATCCTGAAATTTCATTAAGGGAGATAGATCATTCATTAAGTTGATATAATTTTCATTCATTATAAGCATTAAATGATACACATCTAAATGTTGCACATCATGAGATTTTCTTCTTATTCATGGTTTCTAAGGTATATTTGAAATTTATTCAAGACTTAGTATTTTTTACATCTAATCAAAATAGCAAGAGAAAGGTATCTATTTTAGAGTTATATGCATAATATAATCTATTTACATTCGCATTAATAACTCGACATTAAAGTAAACTCTTATAATTCAACACTCATTAGTATGGTAGAATTTCAGTTCTTAATCAACATATCTGACCGAAGAGTTTGATGAGAGTATAAATTAAAATTTGTTTGTATTTGAAAGTATTTCACATCTTTTAAAAGTAAGTTAAACAAAATATTGTATAGAAATCAAATTTCCGAGTTTAAATCAAAAGGTTTGGACAACAATATTGAAACAAATTTAACTAATAAAACACTTGAGCTGCATTTTGTAGATATATCAAAAGATTCAAAAACTTCTATACCTGTTAATAATCTTTAGGAAAGGAATGGAGTGAGTGTTTCTGTTTTTCAACACGACGATATATAAGCACCGAATTTTTAACGTAAGATCTAGAAAACATAGTAACCATGACAAAGAGAAAGAGATAGAATGAGATTTTCATGGGTAAAGTCAGATCATGGAGAGATGAGGATGCTTTCATTTGGAAAGGGGGAGATGGTTAGAAGTTGTTCTCAAAGAATTAATGTAAAAGTTGATAATTTCACCCAAAAACATTTCTACTCTATCTTAAGCTATATCAGCCTCTAACACAGCTCATCATGTAGTGTTTTATTTATTTTTTCTAAGAAATTTTATGCAACATTTATTTAAAAAGTGAAAGAATGGATTTAGATATGGTGTTTGATCGATGCTTGGCTGGCACACAATATGGTGTTTGATCGATGCTTAACTGTCGCATCTAACACGAAAAAGATACATTAGATTTTGTTTAACATCGATCATTCAAGATTTTTCTATTTAAAACAATTTAACTTGGTGAAATCAATAAGGAAATTTGATTAACTCCCTCAATACATTTTTTTTATGGATTAACTATCTCCTTTCAAAACATATAATTATTGATGGCTTACTGAATCCACTTGGTGGATTTGCAATTTCTACAAAAGGGATTTTATTTTATTTTTATGTAGAAAATTAATTAGATCTAAAAAGTTTATCGTCTTTTCGAAAAAGAATACGTTAAATGTGTATGATCGTTATCTTTTCCGGAAACAGATTTAACCTTATCGTAAGTGTCAAAAAGATATTTTTCATTAATTTTATTTCAGGGTAGATTGTAATTTGAAATTATCTCTTTTTTTTTGGAATATCTATTGTTGTATGAGATTTATTATAAATTTTCAAAAATTATTTCTTAGTTATTTTATAATTAAGATTAGTTGTGATTGATTAATTCATGAGGGTTAGATCCATGTTACTTCAAGAGAGCTTAATTGATATTATTTGTTTTATTTTATGCAAACAAATATTATTCGCAAGTGTAAAAATAGAAATATTTAATACAAGTACAGGGAATAGATCTTTTATGGCAGGGTTTATATTGAATGTAATTTGAATTTGAATTAGAATTAGAGTAAATTTTAGATTGAAATTGGGATGTTAGTTTTAAATTTGGTAGACTGTTAGAATTTCAATAAAATTAGAATTAACATAAATTGTAATTCTCAATAATTATTTTTTCTATTTTTTTTTAAATAAAAATATCATATTGTTTTATCATTTACAATTATTGATCTAATAATTTTTTTTGAATTTATGAATTTAAAATATGAAAAATAATTAAAAAATTAACTTTTCGAATTATAATATATATATATATATATTTTTTAATTTAGAATATTTAAAAAAAAATGTCCAATGTATATTAAAATGATAAAAAATCGTTTAAACACAACTAAAAAACGTTACTCAATAGGTATCGATCTCTTAAGTCTTCGAGAAGAATGATTAAATCCCCGACCGACTCAACCGACTTTCCGAAACGAATCTCATAAAGTGTCATAATAATATCATTATGAATTATACGCATCGAATGAATACGTTAATTAAAATTTCGACGATTTCTCTCAAACTAGATAGTCCATCAAAAAATAATTGGGATGATAACCTAAATATGTAGGCATGTCATATCACCCAATGAATCTCAATAATACTGCACAAAAAACTTCGGATACTAGTCACCTCTCGACAATGTAAAAATAAAGAGGATTGATAGAGAAAGAGAATGGAGGAGAGAATGATGTGTCACTATATCACTGATTGGAAAAATGATAAAAGGTGAAGAGAGAAAGAAAAGAGATAAATTTTGTTATTTTTCTGTCAATCAGATTACACCACGTCATTCCCTCCCCAATTCCCTATTGAAAAATAAGCATTTGTCACAAATAAAACTCAAGTATGAGACAACTCTCCCTAATGTGTAATCTCTTTTTATACCTAGTCGGCTAGAGAAACCACTAGACCGATGATTAAGCATATCCTTAATTGTGACATTTTTACATACCAATATAGGTTCACGGAAGACCACCATTTTTGAATCACAACACATTTGTCATCCTCGTCCTACTTTTTTCGAAATAGAATATGAGAAAAAGATGTATGCCTTATTAAGATTAACTCGAAACCTAAACATGCACCGCATAACCATAAAATATATTGAAAGTGTTTAAAATTTATGTATGTAGCATAAAAATTGCAGAGCGTGTCATCAACGAAAAACAAATGTGATATGACAAATTGATTTCTTCTTAACCCACAACTCACTCCACGAATGAGTCTCGAGTTTTTGGCGAAAACCAATATTTTTTAGAAAGCTTCCATAATAATGACAAACATGAAATGAGAGGGTGAATCACTTTGTCTAATCCCTCGAGAGCTCTCGAAAAATGCCTGAGAACTCTCATTAACAATGACAAAAAACTTAACCGTCGAAAATAATATATAATCCAACCAATTCATTTCGCATTCATTCTCATTTTGTCTATTATTCTAGGAAGTTAAAATATCGAACCGATATTTTGTTTTATTTATTTAGGAAGGCAACATGTCGAACCAATATATATTTTTTTTAATTAGTAAATTAGTATGGTGAACCGGTATTTTTTTCTTAATGATAATCGACATTTAGACAATAATTATTGACATTTGACATATTTTAATAGATTGTGTCAAATCAATATCTTAATAATATAGATAATATATTTTTAAATTATTATATATTTTTTCAAATATAAGAATTATAATTAAATTATAATTTTATCATTTTTCTAAATATATTAATTAAATTGTAAAATCCCAATTAGACTGAAATTGAAATTAGAATATTAATATCAATGTCAATTCGAATTCTACTTAGTACTTAGTGTTTTTTATTAAACTAAAATTTATTTAAAATAAATTTATTGAATTATTAAAACAAAAAAATGATGTGCATTCAAGCTAAAAGTATTAAGACTTAGTTTTCTAGGTAACCTTTTTATACTTTAGATTTCCTAATAGTTTTTTTCTAAATAATTTTCAAATACAATAATAAACTCTTTAAAACTAAAATAACATCAGTTACTTATCATTTACAACTAAAAATAATATGGTTAAAACTAAAAAAAAATGTGGCTCTAAACAGAAGAAGAAAACAAAAAAAGGTAATTTAATATTTTTTAACAAATGTGCAATGATTTAAATGATAATCATTTAATTATAACAACAAAAATAATACAAAAATAGAGTGTTCACCTTACACAAAACACATCCGAAATACAACGAGAAACCATTTGAGAGCAACAATAAAAAAATAACCCAAAAATATTCACTAACGAACAGACATAACATAAAATCTAGCGTTAACGAGATTGCAAATCCGTAAAAGATCAATGAATTTATTGTCCATCTCTACCAGTTTTTTAGAAAAAAATTCTTCTATCATCGTAATAATAACGTTGTGAAGTAAATGCATCGGTCGAACTTGATCGTTAAACGTCATACAGTTCATTTGTAGCCAAATAATTCACTAGAAAATAATTGGAAAATGAACCGATTGATTCACTCCAACCAAGTTTGCGGTTTCAATTTCAAACACCTCAACAACCAACTATTAATTTTTGCAATTTTTTTAAAGAAAAATAGGTTAAAGACTTTTTTTGTTCCTCTCAGTTCCACTCTTATTGAGATAAGGAGTCATTTGATATTGAGAAATCTCTTACATAATTATCATATTTTGTATATAATTTATTTTTAGGTGAATAATACATTAAATTGATGCTTAATTTGGTTCATTTTTCACACCATATGAAAAAGTCTCTTTTCAAATATTTTAGAAGCATCAAATTACATTGCTATGGTCAAAATATGAAGATGAGAATAAGGATTATACCCAACTAGTTAATGATTTTGATAGATTTACTGTGTTTACTCACCTTGAAAAATCAAGCTAATGTGTTACTTCATCAAGCAAATAACCAAGTTGTGTCTTGTAAAACCATATTTTTGTCACAAAAGTTTAATTTGATTATATATATTTTTTTAAATAAATTTTACTAAATATCCAATTAGTACAACTCAAAATGAGATCTGAAAAGGGTAAGAAATAAATTACAAAACATTTGAAAATTTCTTCAATAACAAAATGTCTCAAATGATTGAAAATCAGTATAAACATACAAGAGCAAAAATTGAATTCAATTAACTTACAAAATAGGATGAAATTATAGCAAGTTACCTATGAGATCCAAATTGAAAGCATATAAGTTTCCTAACCAAAAATAATTTAAACCAAATCTATCTATCCTGTGAGGGGTCTAATTTTGCAACCAGCAATAGAGTTCAAAACCCATGAATTGCTTACCACAATGGATCCAGTAGAATTTGCAATGGCTTCTGCATCTGTCTTTCTTCTGTTAAATATCATGTTTTTCTTTATAGGATTGCACTTTTCAGGAAGCTCAAGGCTGTAAACAATGAATGTTGATGAAAAACTAGTAGAACTCGAAATGGGCTTCCTTTGCAAAACCACACCTCCAGCTGCAGCAACAAGATCTTGAAGATACCCTTTGTAAGATGTTGTGTATTCTCCAGCCAAGAAGAACTTGCATCCCTCAAATGGCTTTGATTGCTGCAAAAGGAAAAATGAAAGTGATAAATCTTCCTTTTCTTTTCTAAAGAAGGCTATAGCACAAAGCTGCACAAAACTAAGAGGCTAAGAGTGAAAGATAATCCCTTAGCTGTTAGGATAACAAATCCAAGTAAGTTTTCTTTTAATTATAAACAGCTTAGATTCCTGATAGTAAGCTGTTATGCCAGGTCATATATACGAGAAGAGAACCTAGGAAGTAAAGAAAGAAATCTACTGAAATTTGATGATTCAAAATAGAATGTAGAAGTAAGAGTTGGTTTAAGAGACCAAAAGGTCACAGGTTCGATTTCATCTGAAAACGCTTTAAGTTTAAGCGGGAAACCATTGTTGTAGGGTGTTATGCTAACTCTCCTTTAATTCCAAATAAAATATAGAGCGTAGAAGCAGAGCTTGAACAACCTCACAAATTTAACATTATGCTAAAAATAGGGATTGGATCATGATCAGATGTTATTCACTGACTCATGGTGTTAGCAATGTAGCTAATTAGGCTTGTTTGAAGGATGGAAGAAGAATATTACATTGGTTGAGACTCGCAATCTTCCAAGTTGAGGACCATCCTTGATTCCATGAACATCACAGTTAATTTCATAAAGATGTTCATCAACAGGTTGCATTGCTTCCAAACAAGCTTTAATCCCTGAAAATACCACAAGATTGCCAAGAACAGGTAAAGTCAAAGCCTAAAGATTAAGAATAATAAGTCCTCAAACAAGAAGGAAAAAAGCACACTAACATTCTGCTTTTAAAATCCACTTTCCCTCCAAAATACCCATCAAAATTTTGAGTGTCCTTTTGCAAGCTCCATTTTCATCAGCAGATGCAATGATATGGGTAACAGTGGGATCCCAATTCTTCATTATTTGTATGCCTGATATCCTCTCAAACTCAGAAACAAGTTGCTGCATTTTCAGGGATAAACTTAGTTAACCAATGAAAATTTTCATTTGCTATTTCAGAAAAATGAGGCTCAGAGAATCAAATGCTCACTTTATCCACATTGGTTAAAGCTGAACTACAGATAACGTATCTCTTAGATGATCCCCAATGCCAATTACTGTCACTATTCTCAACCACAGGTTCTTGATGACGAACTTCACATATTCTGCAAAAAAATAAAATATATTTACCATCATAAATGAAGCTTTGAAGGGAAAAACTTTATATGAATATTTTTGTATAAATCTTAGACTAAACCTTATTGGTGTTTATTGCTGACATTAAAAGGGATTTGGAGCTTGTTTGATGTGTTTTTCTTAAATGAATTTTGGAAGGAAAAACAATCTTAGTTTGAAAAAAAAAAAGTGGATTATTTGGGTCAAATGTTGATTGAATTAATTTAACTGATAAAGTGATTGATGATGGGACAAAGGGTTATTTGTACCTTCATCAAACAAGGCCCCAGGGTGATTTCATAAGGCCAGCAAATTAACTCACAATTAAAATAATCAACTTTTAAGCAAGCAAGAAGAAAATCATGAAAATCTACTAATAAAGTCATTAAGATGTGTTAAAAAAGGAAAGTAGCAAATATCCAAGAAAATCAAACTAGTTTAGTACTACAAGTCTACTAAAGTACCTTTTGGGAGTACTTTTGCTTATTTTCTTTACTTGAGAGTCAGATAATTCACAGGGAAGTTTGGCAGAGGCATGAAGAGGACAAAGCATCACAAAGTTATTCTGTGAGAACAGCAGCAAAATCAGAAGAAAACAAAATTAATAATAACAATAATAAAAATCTCAAAATTTCATGTTCCAAATTAAGTGCAACTGATATTACTTACACTATCCCATCGACATTGCGTGGTCAGTTTTGCACAAGGAACATGAAAGCTCTTGCGACAACTCTTGTCATAACAACCAAGAGCAGCTCCTCGAATACCACAGAAAGAACATTTGATTCTTCGGCTCCTAGCTAATTCAGCCACTAAATTAATAGCTTTATCATCCTCAAAGTAGACATTTGGGGCCCTGCAATATTCATTAAGTAGTCAAACTTGTCACTTAAACAAGAGAATAAATAAACCAGATAGAATATTCAAAGTTCCAACATCCATTAATAAATAATAAAATGTGTTTCAAGAAAAGAAATGGAGTCCACAAACAATTCACAGTTGCAACTTTTCCAACCATTGTAATCAACAGACATGTCACTGTGATCTAACAATCAGGGAAATAGTTCATATGTGATTCACATGATATTTGAAGGAATAAAAAATAATGATTCTCAATTTTGACACTGGTTCTTACCATTCTGTGCAGTTTCTGTGTGCATGTATGGCTTTTGATCCACTATTATGGTCTACATCAACAGGCTTCCCGTCTAAGTAATGAACCATCACTCCTGAAAACTGCAATTCATTTTCATTCTAAGAAATCAAGAATGTGATGAAAAACGTAGAAAGAAAAACATTGTTGAATGTAAAGAAGTATTTACCTCAGTCTCCTCAGCAGAATGACAAAAACCACACTCAACTTTGGGTGGAACATTGTCACATTTAAGTATAGCAGCTGTATTAGATATGTTGGTGGCAATCTCCTTGTCTGATGAATTTTGCAGAACTTTTATTTCAGTATCATTTTGCACTTTTCCCATAGTTTGGTTTA
Organism: Impatiens glandulifera; assembly: GCF_907164915.1. Classification (NCBI taxonomy): domain Eukaryota; kingdom Viridiplantae; phylum Streptophyta; class Magnoliopsida; order Ericales; family Balsaminaceae; genus Impatiens; species Impatiens glandulifera. The sequence goes on along the minus strand of NC_061869.1, from coordinate 9,625,032 downwards.
ATTTTGCAGAATTGTCAGCATCAGTTAGAGCATCTTTAGCCAACCCCACTTTTGGGTTACTACAGTCAGAAGTCCTGCGTTTTTTTGAACATCTTGAACCATGACCATGTTCTGGATGGGTCGCATTACCTTCAATATTTTCTGAGACAAGAACCAAAAATCTTGTATTCATGAAGTATAAAGGAACAAACATTGAATATAAATTAAATAGTAAATACTACTCATAATGAACCTACCTGAGTTTTTCATCAACAAATTCTTCTTTTTTGATATCCTGGTGAAATTTTCAGGCAAAGTAGAGTTCTCTGTTGTGTTTTGATTCCCACCTAATGAAAGCAGTCAATCAAGTGAATACTTCCACATGATATTAAGATTTTTGAACATTTAGAAGAAAAACAGTTTTCTTGGTTTTAAATTCCTTACCATTGATGTCACACTCGAAGCTGTTTCTCATGCATGTCCTTTCCTTCAAATGGATAGAACTACCCTTGTTATTATCACTATGAAGAGGATTTTCAGTTTTATCTGATAAATCAACATGAACTTCAAAACCTTGAACCTTTGTCCCCTTCACTTGCTTCTTGGAAGGTCTTCCACGTCTCCCCTTCCCACTCTTAGAAGATTCAATAGCTTCATTGATCCTATTTTTAGTTCCAGTTCTTTGGGTTGATAGAGTGGGTACACTTATCTTCTCATTTTCTTTTTCAACAGAAGTAGCCAATGTCTGAGAGGATGATTTGATCTGAAAGTAACTCAATAATTAGTAAGACAGTTAGCAAGAAGAAACAGATATGAAGATTTTAGGGAGACCAAATTGGACTTTTATTGATTTGATATATTTAACTATATTCTAGTATACAAACACACCTGTGTTTTCAGTGGACTGGAACCCAGTTCAGGTGAACAAGGTCTTTGTGTCCATTCAAACATCTCACTGTCTACATAATTTTCATTATTTACTTCACAATCAGCTTCATCCTGCATGAAATGTAAATAAACAGTTGATTAGCAAAGTTCAAACTTTCTTCAAGAGAATAAAATAATGAGATTAGAAGATTCTGAAAAGAAGTGTTTCAATATGATATAATTTACCTGTAGAGCCAAATCATCAGGAACGTCGTCATCTGAGTCCTTAATATCACTGAAACAAGGGGCACATGGTGGTGTTCCAAAGATGGTATCATCATCTGTCTGTTGAGTTAACTTTTCAACATCCTCTTCTTCTCTCAACCAAAAAAATGGTGCTAATCCTGTTTCTCCCTCGCCATCAAGGACAGACTTTCCCCTCAATCCATTAGAACTTTCAGCTACCACCTTGGGAGTTTCTGGAATATGATGTTTTGTAACCTGAATTCTTTTCTTGGTGGGAAATGATGGTCTATTCATTAAAGATTTTGAAATTTTTGGACTAGCACTCATAGACCATTTAGCACTTTTTCCTTTTGCTTTCCTTTGTTTTATTGGTTCAGTCTGGCAACTTTTCCCATTCTGTGGTTCTTGTTCTGTAGTAAGAAAATTTGACAAACTGGTCAAATAACAACCATACCCAAATGAAAGGGAAATTAACCTTATAAAACCAGACTAGTGAACATACCCAACTCTTTGGAGGAAGGCGCAATTTGTGTGCTGAATATGTTAACTCCAGAAGAAACTTCCATGCTCTTGTAAATGCTGACCAGGGTATCCATATGAGGAGCAGGACGAATCTCTGCATCAGAAAACACTTAGATGCATGCCTGCTAAACTAATTGTGTTCTTGATATCAATCTCTTTCATCCTCGCAATCTACTTTCTTCTTTCTTTAGGTTCTTTAACAGTATTTGAAGCTGATTTCTTTAGGTTCTTTAACATTATAAGAACAAACTAAATGGAAACTATGAATATACCTCTGCGATGAAATGGGAGTTTACAGATTGGACAATCTGAAGCTGATTTCATGGATTTCTGAATACATGTACTACAAAATTGGTAAAAGTAATATAGATTCAGTCTTTCTTCATTACCCATGAAAGAATCAGAAAAATGGAGACTTTAATTGAAGAACTTACTTGCAAAAGACATGGTTGCATACAAGTGAAACAGACGACGTCAAGAGACTTAAACTGAAAACAAAGAAGATCAAAAAAGAGAATGTCAAATTCATATAATGGTATTGATAAATTCAAGATTTTGAGAGATTACCAGATAGGGCATTTCAGTTCTCTGCCCATTTTCTCCAAGTTTGAGAAATCTTCCATCTTTACACTGCGTTTTCGATTCTTTTTGCTGGGTACAAAGAAAATGGATAGTTTAGAGAGAGAGTGAAAGAGTAAAAAGAGATGGGTAGGGTTTGAAATAGGAGTGAGAGTAGAAGAAAAGGGCGGCAAACATTTTCATCAGCTTTGAAAATTTTAATGGAGTTTCGCGGGAAGAAGACGAAGTTTTTTTTTGTTTTTTTTGAAAAATCATGTTTTAAAACAAAAAAAATGTTTTATTTGTTATAAAAAAATCTTTTTAACATTATAATTTAGATTTGGTTTTAAATATTAAAAAATATTTTTTTTTATAATATGTATTTGTATCTAGATTCTAGGTGAATATTTTATTAATTTTTGTATAAAAAATATTTTTTAAAATTATAATCCAGTTTGTCTAAATTATTAAATTTTTACTAGCATAACAAATATAATAATTTAAATTATGGGTCAATAATAAAATTTAATTTCACAGGCTCTTTGTATTCTCAATGTCATTTTTTCCTCATTTTTACTTTCTATGTTGATTATGTTCATATTGTAGACAAGTTACCTTTATTGTAATTTTAATAAAGATTTTTCCTTACAAATGGAGAAAAAATCACTTATAGTTACATTATTAGTAAGAATAAAATGGGATTTACTTTACCTTCACAATAAAGTGCATTGATATATAAAAAATAATATATATATTTTATAAATACAAATTATTTTAATTAACAAAGAAATATGTTATACGGTAACTTATTTAAAAATGAAAAATGATACCGGAAACGAACGTATAACGAAAACAAAGACATAAATCTGACTTTTACCTATGTCACGTCGAATTCGTGGTCTTACCTCTTCCGTTGTTCCATTCGTTATTCGTATTATTTATCTTTAAAAAAATATTCAAACGAACTTGTAAATATTATATTTACAATTAAGAAAAATATATTGTGATATTTATTTGTGAGATTGACAATTAAGGAAAATATATTGTCCATATTAATGAACTTGTAAATTATGTTCATATTTGTACAAACGAATCATGAATTCGGACAACAGAGTTTTAAGTCATCGATAAATTGAAAAAATATCTCAACCTTAAAATAAATTTAATATTCTTCAACAAAAAAAAAGATTGTTGATAAACAATAAGTTATTTGAAGTTTGTTTAAAATAAATTACTAAAATATTATTTTTATTCAAAATTTAATTGTACCAATGTAATATAAAGAGAGTTTTTGTAAAAGCTTTTAAAAAACTCAAAATAACCAATATCAAATGAGCTCTTAAGGGGCAATAAACAAGAAACTGTATATCAACCTTACATTAATTCAATAATGCACAATGTGACAAATCAAATCTTCTAAACATATAACAATTTACACCAATATATGGCTTAACAAAGCCAATAAATGTTTGCCCCGATATCTGAATCTAGATCTAGAAATGCTCGAGAAGAAGACAACTACTTCACCGCAACATAACTATCTTTCGCAAGCATGAATGGGCAAATTACCTCGAGGAAAAAGGAAGTCAAACTTGTACAATATAGTTAAACCGGGCAGAATTTTTCCGGGGTCATCTAAAGTTGCAACAATGGGGCAGCCCCTTTGAAAGGTTGTCCCACAAACAAATCATCTGTCTAGGGGATTGATAATGGGCAGTATAGTAATCTTCCATGCATCCATATTGACAGAACTTCCAATTATGCGAGTATTGAACCGGTCTTGTAGTATTGAACTGCTCAACCCACATTCCCACGCTTACATCCTCCATCTTGAATAGCTGCAGCCGCGAGAAAACAAAAAATACAAAAAAAATGTATGTTTATTAATGGAGGAGTCCTAAGAATAACTGATCAGAGAATTGTTTGTGTTAGGACAGGACAAACAAACCCTTAATTGTGTTTTCGTGTGTTGAGAAACAATATACTTGGCGATATCACTTGAAATAATATACCCCGGCCCATTTGCATAAGGAGGATAAACTTCTTCTGGCCACTCCTGTAATTAGTAGTTTGAAAAAAATAATTAAAAGATTTGGAACTTGTTTTGATTTTGAGACAGGTTGATTCCAAACAAGGCCGTACCTCATATGTCACTGCCCATTTCCCATACCGAAGTGGTCTATGCTGGAGATTGAGATTGCCCATATAAAGGGGTCGTATGGGAGAAACCCCATCAATTTCTTTCAAGACAGTATCAACCCTCACAAAGGTGTCGTCGTCACATTTCATGATGTATGCAGCAGTTACATTTTGAACCTAGAAACCACATGTTTCTTTAAAATTAGTATAATGCGAGAAGAAAAAGATGAGGAAAAAGCAACGTACTTACCCCATACTCGCAGATTGCAACAGTTTTAAGAACTACCAGTTCGTAGCGATCCATAAATGGCAAGATCACAATGTCTCCAAAATAATCAGCCTCTTTTTTCAGAACTGCATTCACCTCTTTTCTTGGACTCTGTAAGTCAATCACCCTAGGGAATAAGCATTTTCGAAAACATAACTCATAGTTGCAGAATGTTTTCCATTTTGAGAAAGACCTAGAGCTAGATTGATCTTGGGTTATTTGAAAAAAAATGGGCTTTGAATTCAAAATCTTGTTGGTTGAAAAAATGGATTAGTTGAGTTAAATTACTAAAATACTCTTTTATATTGTACAAATTAAGTGATCTGAAAGGAGATTATTTGGAAATAATCCAAATAACCCAAGATCAAACAAGCCCACCTTCAAATCAACTCAAGGAAACAAATTAAGATTAGTTTGGTTATCAGAAAATCTTCCATTCTAAGGTTTAAGACAAAGAAGACGAGTTTATGTTTCATATCACTTTCTCCATTCTTTGCAAAAAATAATGAGGAGTTCTTACCAATGCAACAAAGAAACGAACTACTACATTTGAGGACTTGATAACCGAGGCCTGCATCCAAGTTTTTCTAACAGTCATTCTCTCAGCAAAGTGATTCGTTGCAGAAATGATTCCAACGAAAAGTCTAATGGGAATTTTGGGCAAAGGATCGGCTTTCCATTGTTCAGACATTTCTAACACCCTTTGGACTGAGAAGCTAGAATGAGATGTTGGCAAAGAAGTGGCATGAACTGAATGAATATCCACATCACCTTTAATAGCTAATCCAGTTGCATCCTCAAGGGTAAACCCCTGAATCAATTTCGAAAATAGAATCATAATACAATCCATGATGATGAGCGTTAAAAAGAGAAAAGAAAAATCGAAGAATCATGAGGTTATATACATACATACAAACATACCGTTCTATATGGAAATGAACTGACATGCCGACCCCCAATATTAATGTGGAAACCATCCATGCCTGCACGGATCGTGAGGACAAAAAGTCTTCCTTCTGACAAAGGATACGACCATGTCACTTCAGGCCTCTGTGCACGCCCAATAAACCTCTTTAACCACGATGATGTTGTTTTTGACTCTCTTGAATCAGAATTATCACTGTTCATCCATTTTTCACATCTCATATACCCATCAACTGTACAAAGCAACAAAAAGATGATTTTATTTTATTAACCAGCAGCAAACAGAGACATACAAAAGGGAATACATGAAGGGGTAAAGGAAAAAACAAGGGAGTACCCCAAAAACCTAGATACTTGAGCATGAAAATCAGTTACAAATGAAATTTGGAAACAAAACGGCATACAATACTACTTGTAATAGATAGAACTGGCATAAGCATAGATGAGATGATAGAAGAATGGGCGTGAGAGAGGCTCAGAAGAACGTTTCCAAAGGCCTAGATGATAAGAGAACCTGAATTATTCAAGTTCATTCGATAACAATTCAACATATTCAAAGCAATTACATCCTACTATTAAAATTGAGAATACATAACTATTTTAACTACTAACATAACTACTTTTAACCACCTATAAACTATTGAGTCGAAGAGCATTGTTACTTTTTTCCTTGCAGTTTTAACCACCTCTCGAAAAAAGTTCATTTTGCTTTCTAAACTTGCATTAATGTTTGATTTAGCTTCCTCAACTTATAAAAAATGCTCAAACTACATATTGCTGTCACTTTTCTGTTAACTTCTTAATATGCAATTTAGGAAGAGAATGATATTTAAACCAAAGATCGGGAAGCATGAAATATTGTGTAGAGATCATTTACGAACTTAACGGATTTAACAAAAGAAATGACAACATGCACTAATTTGAGCAATTTCTAAGAGTTCATAACGAACATTTAATGCATGTTTAGAAAACGAACTTATTTCTTCGCATCTTTATCAGCCAAATGATGTATCAAAGCAAATGAGCAAGCTTTTAGTAAAAATATTACATACAAAGGAAATTTTAGTCATTAAACCTAAATAATTCACATTTTCATCAAACAAGATACTTTTTTTTTGTTCAAAAAATTAAAACTTACAATAGCACTTGCTAGTTTTGAAGTTCAATCGATATAGATACTTCACATGTATTATCATGATTACAAACAGTTGTCAAGCTTGCATATAAATACCTAGAAAAATAATACATATTCTAAAACATATTGACAATGAGAAGCAAAATTTGGAAAATAACATCATTACCAAGCATGTCATCTTCAGTTTTAGATGGTAAACCGTCGCACCTTTGAGCTGTACCCCACTGCATCCTATAACAGGTGTTGTGCTCAATGACAGATCGGTTGCTCCAATCACCTCTAATTCGAGGATTCAGATGAAGAATCTTTGGCGGATCTTCCCCAACCACTGATTTCAAACCTTGCAATTCAACCATAAATTGTGAAACCGGGACCATACCATTCATATTACTTCTTATCCTTTTCATCTGAGGCACATACTCATCGTGAGCATAATGAGGTGTTCCCACAATTGTAATGGAAGAACCCGCAGAAAGACCACAAGGAAGGAACATAATAAGATCTCCCTGCTGTGATTCTTCAACACTCATAGATACCCATGATGGACATGATTCAGGCTTCCCTTCAGGTATAATAGCCTTTTGGCTTATATTTCTTCCATTAATTGTATCCACTTCTTCCCATGCCTTCAAACCTAAAGCCCAGGCCTCATCAGCCATTCGATCAAATACAGATTGACCGTTCGTCCTGTTCCATCTCCTCATTATCTCACCCGTGATTCTCCCATAGTTAAATTGAATAGGTTTCGCCTGTGGCGTCGACGGTGCTGCTTGGTTGATCGTATCTTTGTAAACAGAAACATGGGGTTTTCTCAAATCATCATGTCTGGGATTCTCATCAAACCTCTCACGAGTAACCAAATATGTATCATCACCACTCAGCGTGGTAGCAATCTCGAGAAAACGAGGGAACTTGAAGGAGATGAAAAGCAAGTAAAACACAGCAATACCCAACAAAATTGAAGGCAATTTCAGCCTCCTTAAACTAGAAATATCAGATTTTGGCCTCTTCATCCTCTGAGAACTCCCACCCAGATGCACTAATTTAGTCAAGTTTCGTTAAAGCAACAGAAGAAAAAAGAAACACCCGATTTCAACAAATCGAAACGCCCGATTTGAACAAATTCAATCGACAATAAATGTTCTGGACTGAAGTCCGAAATCATTAGATATCGTCGTCCATAATGACGTCTCTTATCAACGGTTAATAAACAATGTATGAAATTAGTCAAGAATAAGAAACTGAAGAAGAGAAAACCTAGTTCATAAACTCGTTGGGTTCAATAGAGTTACTCCGATGGCATCGATGAAATCTTAAAAGCAACAAATCTTGGTACCCAGAAGAGAAATGTTTGCGGCTGCAAGGAAACATGAAATCAATCCGTCAATGGGAAAGAAACGAAGAATACCTTCTTCTGGGCAGCGAATTCAAGCTTTAATCTTTAACCCAAAAGCAGCGAAAAAAGAAAGATGAAGAAATGACTTGTCTTGACTGTTAAGCCGTAAGCGGGAAGTAGAAGAAGTTGCTCTTACTCGTGCTTGACCACAATCTTCAATTAGGCTTGTTTGGTTCGAAATCCTTTTTCTTAAATGTTTTTCTTTTCCATACCTCCAATTACTTTTTTTTTTTACATTTGGAGGGTGTCTTTTTTTTTTTTTTTTTAATTTAACATTTTGTTTAGACAAATCGTTTCATTTCAAATTTTTATATTTAGAATAATAGTCTTCGCGGTTAATGGGTAGTTTGTTGTTCATACTCTTTTATTACTCTTTTATCGTATTTCTCAAGTATATGTTTGTCCAGTAAAGGAGATTAAATTATTGAATCTGAAATTATTTTTTATTTTTTTAATAAAGAGTCACTAAAATAATTTTTTTGGTTATGGGGTATAATTTTTTTTATATTGTTATATTGATTTGTTTGACTTACTCTACTTAATCATTCAATTACATATATTTTGAGGCATCTTAATTATAAGATTTTCAATCATTTTCATTAAAATTTTAATTATTACAAATATGTCATATTATTTAACATATATTATGATTTAGTTGTTTTGATTTTGTTTATATTAATTTAAGAGATCTCTTAATTTAATTTTAATATTTATTTTTTTATTTGAATGAATGAAACTATTTTTTTTTTAATGAATAAATAAATAACAAATGTCATGACTTTTTAAATTAAAAAAAAATATATATATAGAGTTCATTTATTCCTAACTTATTAAATTAAATTTCAACTTTTATTAATATTTATAAAAAGACAATTTAATAATTTATTAAATTAAATATAATTCAAGTAGCTAGTTGAGAGATTTACTATCTCTATTCTTATTTGCCTAATAATATTAATTTTCATCATGAAAATAATATTAAATTAAAAAATATAATTTAATTTGTTTTGTAAATTAATTTGGATGGAATTTAAATAATTTAAATAATAATAATTATTAAACTAATTTAATTTAAATAAATAATTTTATAGATTGATAAGTGAAACAGACGTCTAACCCCTCCTTAATTACTTTGCCATCTGTAATAACAATAGTGGCGTTGTTTTGATATTTGATAATCAAAAATAAATTATTAATTTATGATTGGATGAAACAAAAAAAACTGAAAAACTGACCAATTATATTATTTGTTTCTTCCCCCTAACCAGCCAATCTTCTCCTTAAATTTAAATAATTTATTAATTTTTAATATATTTTATATTAATTAAATTATCAACTAAAATACTAATATATATATATATATATATTTTTAATATTTTATTATTTATTAAAAAAATTACCAATAATACTTTTTCAATTAAACAGAACAAAATTGAAATAAATGTATTTTTTCCCAATTAAATATTAATATTATATTTTTTTGATCAAATGTAATTTATTTGTTTTTTTGGGAAAAGAATAGTGCAATTTCTTTTCCAATATTTATTAAGCTATGTTTGATTATGATATAATTGAGATTATAGTTTAGTTCTATGGTTTGTTAGAATTTCAAACACTCAAAATAAAGAATTAGAATTTATGTACTTTTTTAATTTCCAATTCTCCCATTTTTACAATTTCTTGATATTTTAATATAAGTTATGTAGAGAGTATCTTAAATTTTAGCATTTTATGTATATTTTTATTTATTAAAAATGTTAATATATAAGAGTTAATTATTGTTTGTTAACAATATAATCAATGTGTAATATAATATATATTTAATAAACTCATATACATTGAATTGTAGCTTGTGCATTTGTCTAACATTAATCAACAAGCAAAATAATTATAAAAATATTTAAAAAAAGTATCTCTTTACTAAGTAAGTAAATAAATAAATTTGTTCAATACTAACACATTATAAAAATTAAAACATCTACTTTTAAACATTCAAATAACCATTAAGCACGTAATACCAAGAAAACCCCAAGACATTAGCACTCAAATTCAAAAAAATAAAATAAAAATACAAATATGCCCAACCCACTATTTGACAAATCAAAGTTAAACATTTTAATTTCATTAGTTTAAATGATCATTAAATAAACAATAAAATTAAAATCGGATTCTTCAATTTTAATTTTGCTTTCATTTCAAAACTAAATGAGGCCACCTTGTTTGACATCATTAATTATTTTATCAATCAAAATCACTCCCATCATCATTAATTAAAATATTAATTACACTTCTTTATTATTTGTAACATTTATAAAAGGAAAGAATGCCAATTTTACACACCAAGTTAAAGGAATGTGTCAAATTTACTTATTAAGTATCAAAATTCCATTTATATGTATGAACTTGTCAACGAGTGCCAAATATATTTAAAATAACAGAAATGTTAAACGACGTTAAAATTTTTGCCACATGTAATATCCACATATTTTTTATTTTTTTAAATTGACATTACTTTAATTATTTTTTATTCCAACAAAACATTAAAATTTTTTCTTATTTATTTTTTCTCTCTCTTTACCCTCACAACTTACCATTTTCTTTAAATATTTCTCTCTTCATTTCTCCATCTATGAGTAATTTTATTATTAATAAGAATATTTAATTGATTAATTATAAAATTTTTTATAAAAAGTAACGAGTTACTAAGACTTCGCCACAACGCTGACAATTTAGGATTCGACCAACAAAGACTTCACCACAACATTGACAATTTAGGATTCGATCAATGAATGTTTCAACCAATGACGATGATAGTTTAAGGTTTAACTGAGAAAGACTTGGATTTGGGGGTTATGTTTGGGAGCTAGTAAAGTTTAACAGGGTGAGTATTATGAAAACTAAAATTAAAACATGTCGGTTAAGAGAGATTTTACCTTGATTCGGCATTGTCCGCTAATGACGACAATGATTTAGGGTTCGACTAATGAAGATTTTGGCCACAACGTCTATGATTTAGGAATTGGCCAACAAAAACTTCCACCAACGACAATGAATGTTTAAAGTTCAGTTATAGAGCACTTGGAGGTTAGAAGAAGGTAAAAATCAGAAAGAACTTGGGTTAATCAAAGAGAGAAAAGTTAGAAAAAAATGGAGAGTTGTGGAGGGATGAGAAAGAAGGTAAAAATAAGTTTTGTTTGAATGAAAAATAATTAAAAGTAATGTTAATTTAAAAAATAAAATAGGTGTATATTAAATGTGGCCAATTTTTGGACGCGGTTTAATATTCCTGTTATTTTAAACATATTTGACATTTTTTGACAAGTTGATACATATAAATTGAATTTTGATACTTAATAAATAAATTTGACACATTCTTATAATTTGATGTGTAAAATTAACATTCTTCCCATTTATAAGATGTTGTGTTCTCCAAATAATTATGATAACCCTCTTTACACATTTTGTTCTTTCTTCTTTAAATAACTAATCTCCAAATAACCATACATAAAACAAGGCCTAAATATATAGCTTAAAATACAATTCTTTGTTCCAATAATAGAGCACTCTTTCAAGTCAATATTGTCTTTTTGTTTTCTTCTTTGTAGGACCGTGTTTCTTTAAATAAAATTTGTGATTTTATGTTCAAGGGTTCTTGAATTTTCTTATATTTTTTTACATTGCATAAAACTTATTTTATATTTATTACTAGAAAATACACCTTTTCCACACTAATTACGGAGCCCACATTTAGTTAAATTGCATATTCGTAAAAGTTGTATATAATTTATTTGTTTATTTTTTGTAAATAGTTTAGGTATAAAATCTTAAACCATACAAAAATTTTTAAACATAAATTCTTACCCCTTTAAGGTCTTATAAAACTTATTGAAAAATTTCTATACTTCCCTGCCGTTGTACCCAGGCCCGAGAATTATGGCCCAATCAATAAAGAATAGTATGTATATATATTACTCATAATTTTAAAAATTAAAAAATACGTATAAATTTAAATTTACTGTATAAAAATATTCTTAATATATTATAAAAAAATATTTATACAATTGAGAGAAAACTATATTAATTAATTAAATAACTAACAGTAATATTTTTGGAAAATTTGGGTCCTTACAAATGGAACGTGGCGATAGTTTTGTACTCGACATGAAATCAAGATATGAACTGAAGACAAAAAATTAAGTTATGGTTATGTATTTTTTTTTGTTACCTACTTAACTTGATTAATAAACATGTTAAAATTGGGTCAACCTAAAATGATTCAAACTAGACCCGATAATAGATTTATCAGTTTCATTTGTTGATTTTTGTGTTATTATTTTCTACTCACTCACTCATTTTTTTTTGTAAAATTTTTTATAAACGGATTTGTGATTTAACTTTATTTCTTTTTTGTCTTGATGTCATTTTAATTTAAAACAAAGAGATATATATGAATTAATTATATCGGGTTTAGTTCGAGTTGCGTTAGATAATCAGGCTGGTTCGGGTTAATCACAAATAAACAATTAGGTTCGGGTTAGAGATTTTGACCAAAATTAATAAATAGGTCATGTTCAAATTCATATCGCTCAAACACATTAGCTTGTTTGATATTTGAGTTTTTAGGTTTTTGGAAAGACTGTTTCTGTAAACTTATATCACTCTATTTATTTATTAAAATATTAAAATTATCTTTTATTAAAAAATAAACAGAGAAGAAAATATATATATATATATATATATATATATATATATATATATATATATAATATGTGTTTTGGTACCCCAAAACTGTTTTTATTTCTATAAAAGAAACCAAAAAAAACCACTTTCTCAAAAGAAGAGCTAGTTATTTGCTTATCTAGTTTTTATGGTAGTGCTTATTTTCTTTGTATCTTTAAGGCATGTATTTTGCTAGACAATTTTATATGGACTTTACACTAATTCATCATATATAATTATGTAGAATTCATTTCTTAAAAAAAACATTTGTTTGAGACAAGTGACTGGCTACTATTAAACATTAATTACATAGTCTCTTCAATAACTAATAAATTAAGCCATCATCAAACCACTACTCAAAAGATGTAGCTACTAGTGGTTTTCAAAAGTAGAAGCTTGACTAGCCGAAAATTGAAATGATGTTTGAATATCCTTGAAGCGATAGGAGCTAGACTTGATGTTGGAGGTCGAAGTAGGGGAGAATGCTGATTTCAATTTTAGGCTAGACTTGATGTTGGAGGTTGAAGTAAGGGATAAGGGTGATTTCAATTTTAGGCCATTGGTAAATTGAGACAAAGTATCAAATGTTTTCATATCTATGTCTTCTTCATGGATGGTGTCTAACATTTTTGGTGCTCTGTATCTCATGACAGCTACAAACTGAGGTGGTGCAACCTCCATAGCAAATCTTGCCAACCGAGAGTTCGCCATTTCTTTTGTGTTCAATGATGACGGTGAAGAGGAGATGAAGTTCATGATATGAATAGAAGTGGATGAATATATATATGAAAAATAGGATTGGGAAGAGATAAAATGGGCAATGGCAATGGATGATTTGATGGTCTTAATCAAGTGTTTTGACATCATTTTTAGCTTTAGTGTCAACCTTACCCTTTTAGAATTAATTTCACATTTTAAATTTTAGTGCAACCTTTCCTTTTGGAATTAATTGCATTTTAATTTATTAAATTTACACATTTATATGGTCCCTCGTGCCCATGCGATAAGCGGACCAATCGCAAAGGAAGCAAATATGGCTAAATCATTTAAAGTTACCCAATTCACACGACAATTTAAATTGGTGAGAAAGACATGGTGATTGGCAAAATATTAAATGTCTTTAATGTCGTATCAAACCAAATTAATAGATCATTTGTTGGTATCGAAAGCATCTCATTTTACGCTTTTATAGGTTGTCAAATTTAAAATTCCACCTATGTGTGTAAATAACTTATACACTTTCTCGAGGAATATGATTTCAGATATTGTATTGTCACTATTTAGTCAGTAATAGTCATATATATTATGAAATTAATAAGAAGGATCAAATTACAATAATATTGTATTGTCTCTATTTCAATAATACTTTAATAACTATCAAATTAATAAGGATGAGAAACAAATCTCATTGTTAGCCCAATATTAATACTGGTTGGCTTTGTATTGAGGGTAAGGAGATCATATCTCATAATCTTATTGATTATTGCAGAGCTATTTGAATATGGTTAGATTAAGCATTTAGACAGAAGTTGTTCATAATCTTTTCACTATCTTGTGTACTATTTGACTCGATTAAAGCACCAGGTCTTTTAATAACAAACCTTGTTTCACAAGGTTAATCATAAGTTTTAATTTTTGTGACTTAGACCTAGCTAGTTACCATATAAATATTTGATTTCTTCAAATGATCACTTGCACGGCGAACTTTATTGAGTACATTAGACTCAATACATGTATTTTTGGATACGATTGTAAATGCTTTTTTAGCCTTGTTTTTTGAGAGATTCGAAAGTGTTTAGTAAGAGGCTGAAATTTGAGTTTCGAGTTAGCATGATCTTCGAGTTGTGGAGAAGCGTCCAATAGTTGCCTAAGCACGTAAAGAAGCTTAACCGACTTGTGGTACCCTTTTGGAGTTTACTCTTCGCCCACATATATTTCAATACTTCTCTCGTTCATTTTTATAGACTATATATTATATAACCTATACACTTGACATAAGAACATATTGTTATGAGCCTAGATGCATGAGTATGTTTAGATTATATTCAATACTTTTATCTCGTTATTTTTTTATGCACTATTATATAACCTAGACACATAGCATAAGAATATGCTTATACACATTTATTAGGATTTGATTGCTACAATATAATCTTTTGGGTCAGCATGAATAAACACACTTATTGTTATAAGTGATGTCGTGTCTCATGAAAGTAATGTACTGAAGTGCTTTGCAAAATTCCTATAGAGAGATGGATCTGTAAATCCGAGCTTCGGTTTAGTATCAACTGGAGTTAGTGACGGCATAACTGAACGATATATTGTCAATTTCATTCTATCGGTTAATCGATTTTACCGGTTCCAATTAACTAATTTTTTATCAATTAAATGGTTCAATTTTCAGTTAAAACTATTTTTCAAGTAAATTAGTAATAATTTAATTATATATTTGTATTTTATAATTTATATTAGTTATTTTTTTAAATATAAGATATATTATAATATTAAATAATTTATACATATTAGTTATTTTTAAATTTGAAATTATAATTTGTATAGAATTATTTTTAGAAAATAAATTATAATTTATATAAAATTATAAAAAAATAAATTAAAAAACAACCGAAATAGTTTCATTCAAATGTGTATTTTTTTTTTTAATATTACAATAATTTCAAATTATAAATTATAATTATGATAAAAATATGATAAAATTCCTTAAAAACTTGTATTACAGGATTAAACCGGTTAACTGACCGGAACCAGTAAAACAAGAACCGATAAAACCAATACTAATACTCGTCGATTAACCGATTTGTAAAATAAATAATAAAATCGAACTTAACCAAAACCGATTAACCGACCCGTTGAACACCCTTAATCATGATCAACAATCTCTAAGGCATAAGCACAATGATACTTCTTTTGTGACAAAAATAAACCATCCACATGATACCCAAACAAATAGTTTAGTCTTAGAAAATTCCAAGTTAAAAAGGATTATAATAACTTTACTAATTTATTATGAAGACATAGCCTATATAATGTCATCCACACGTACAAATGTACAATATAGAAGATAAGCTACAGATGCATCTTTTCCATAAACATACATTTATTTGAGCCAAGTTACTGGCTACTATTAAATATAGATTACATAGTGTCTTAAATAACTAAATTTAAAAAAGTCATGATCAAACCACTACTCAAAAAGATATATATAGCTACTAATAGTTTTCAAAAGCAGAAGCTTTACTTGCCGAAAATTGAAATGATGTTTGAATATCCTTGAAGCGATAGGAGCTAGACTTGATGTTGGAGGTCGAAGTAGAAGAGAATGGTAATTTTAATTTAAGGCTAGACTTGATGTTGGAAGTTGAAGTAAGGGATAAAGGTGATTTCAATTTAAGGCCATTGGTGGATTGAGACAAAGCATCAAATGTTTTCATATCTATGTCTTCTTCATGGATGGTGTCTAACATTTTCGGTGCTCTGTGTCTCATGACAGCTGCAAACTTAGGTGGTGCAACCTCCATAGAAAATTTTGCCAACCGAGAGCTCGCCATTTCTTTTGTGTTCAATGATGATGGTGAAGAGGAGATGAAGTTGATGATATGAATAGAAGTGGATGAATATATATATAGGAAAAATAGGATTGGGAACAGATAAAATGGGCAATGGAAATGGCAATGGATGAGTTGATGGTCTTAATCAAGTAGTTGTTACATCATTTTTAGCTTTTAGTGCCAACCTTACCTTTTAGAATTAATTTCACATTTTAAAATTTAGTGCCAACCCTTTCTTTTGAAATTAATTGCATTTTAATTCATTAAATTTACACATTTATATGGTCCACCCACGTGCCATGCGTTAAGGCGGACCAATTGTAAATGAAGCATATATAGTTACCCAACACACACGGCAATCTAGATTTGTGAGCAAGACATGACGATTTGTAAAATGTTAAATTTTCTTCAATGTCGTATCAAACCAGATAAGTATACATTTCTTGGTATCGAAAACATCTCGTTTTACACTTTTAAAGGTTGTCAAATTTTAAAGTTCCACATATTTATGTGGATAACTTGTACACTTTTTCAAGGAATATGATGCCTGTACTGTCTCTATTTAGTGACTAATAATAGTATATATTATGGAAATGAAGATTTAATTGACTTCATATATTAATGAACTCATCATCCAAATTGAATTAATTATAAAGTAATGAACTAGTGCCTTTAAAATTTGGCTATAATTTTTCAAAATATAAGCTATTAAAAGATATATTGTATATTTACCTGGCTATATAAGTAACAAAAGGGATTGAACTTATGGAATTAGAACCCACTAATATAATTGATTCTCATTAAAACATGTAATTGAAGTAGCAAGCTAGTAAAAGTATTTTTTTTTTATCTATTCATAGTGGTATATATTTTAATAACAATTAAATTAATAAGAAGAATGAGAATCAAATTTCATTGTTAATCCATTATTAATACTTGATGGATTTGTATTGAGGGTAAGGAGATCATATATCATCATCTTATTGATTATTGCAGAGCTATTTTAATATGGTTCCATCAAGCATTTAGACAAGAGTGGTTCATAATCATTTCCTTTCTCGTGTACTATTTGACTCGACTAAAACACTAGGTCTTCTAATAACAAACCTTGTTTCTCAAGGTTAATCATAAGTTGTATTTTTTGTGACTTAGACATAATTACCTTATAAATATTTAATTTCTTCACATGACTTTCACAGTGATCCTTGATTATTACATTAGACTCAATAGGTGTACGTTTTTTTGATACACTTGTAAATGTTTTTTTCTTGAGCCTCTGAAATTTGAATTCGAGCTAGGACGATCTCTGAGTTGTGGAGAAGCGTCCAACAGTTGACTAAGTACATAAAGAAGTATATTTAATACTTGTCTCGTTCCTTTTTATGCACTATTATATAACTTAGTCACATGGAATAAGAACATATTGTTATAGCCTAAACACATGAGTATGTTTGGATTATCGCCTGACGCATTTATTAGGACTTGATACTTAACTCTTTCCTTTTTATGCACTATTATATAACCTTGACACATGGCATAAGAACATATATTGTTTGGATTATCCTTAGACGTATTTATTAGATCGATTGCTAGAATATATTAATGAATGCATGTGCACATATTTCGGGTAACACATGAATAAACACATTTTTTGCACAAAATCAATGATTGTAGGGTCTTGTAAAATTAAGATACTGAAGTGCATGTGAGTCATATACAAATGGAGTGCTAGATATAGTATCGAGTTTCGGTTTCATATCAACAGGATCGAGTTAGTGACGGTTTACAGGAACACATGCCAACACGATCAACAATCTTTGTTGCATACTATTTGTGACAAAAATAAACCTTCGGCATGATGATAAGTTGATAACTAACATGGATACCCAAAAAATATCTTAGTCTGCCCAAGTCTTTCATATCAATTTCGAGTTAAAAAGGATAATAATAACTTTACTAATTTAATCTGAAGACAACTAAGGCGTTTCAGGTTATTTAAATAACCTAGAGGGTGGAAATAATGATTATGAGTGATGATTTTAAGAAAATAATAATGTTTTTTTTTTTAAAAAGACTTAAAGGGTATTCATATATATAAATAAAATAAATAATAATAATTTAAAATAGAGGTTATTTTAGTATTTTGGTTAATGAATTGATTGATTTGATAGATAAGAGAGAGTGATGTGATAATTGATTTTGTTGGGTTATTTGAAAAACCTGAATAAGAACAAGGCCTAATATGATGTAATCCATTTACATTAGAAGATAACTCGATAAGTCACAGATGTACCTTTTTGATAAACATACATTTGTTTGAGCCAAGTAAGTCATTGCCTACTATTAAACATAGATTACATAGTGTCTTCAATAGCTAATATTTAAAAAAGCCATGATCAAACAACTACTCAAAATATATATAGTTACTAGTGGTTTTCGAAAGCAGAAGCTTTACTTGCCGAAAAATGAAATGATGTTTGAATATCCTTGAAGGGATAGGAGCTAGACTTCATGTTGGAGGTCAATGTAGGGGAGAATGGTGATTTCAATTTTAGGCTAGACTTGATGTTGGAGGTTGAAGTAAGGGATAAGGGTGATTTCAATTTTAGGCCATTGGTGGATTGCGACAAAGCATCAAATGTTTTCATATCTATGTCTTCTTCATGGATGGTGTCTAACATTTTTGGTGCTCTGTATCTCATGACAGCTACAAATGAGGTGGTGCAACCTCCATAGCAAATCTCGCCAACCGAGAGTTCTCCATTTCTTTTGTGTTCAATGATGATGGTGAAGAAGAGATGAAGTTTATGATATGAATAGAAGTGGAAGAATATACATATATGAAAAATAGTATTGGGAACAAATAAAATGGGCAGTGACAATGGATGATTTAATGGTCTTAATCAAGTGTTTTACATCATTTTTAGCTTTAGTACATGTCAACCTTACCTTTTAGATTTAATTTCACGTTTCAAATTTTAATGCCAACCCTTCCTTTTGAAATTAATTGCATTTTAATTCATTAAATTTACATATTTATATAGTCCCCTCGTGCCTATGCGAGGATCAATTGCAAAGGAAACAAATATGGCTAAATCATAAATAGTTACCCAATTCACACGACAATCTAAATTTGTGAGAAAAGACATGACGATCTGCAAAATATTAGATGTC
The DNA here is from genome assembly GCF_907164915.1 of Impatiens glandulifera. Classification (NCBI taxonomy): domain Eukaryota; kingdom Viridiplantae; phylum Streptophyta; class Magnoliopsida; order Ericales; family Balsaminaceae; genus Impatiens; species Impatiens glandulifera. The sequence goes on along the minus strand of NC_061869.1, from coordinate 9,605,539 downwards.
TTTGATGTCGTATCAAACCAATAAGTAGACATTTGTTGGTATCGAAAGTTTCTCGTTTTACGCTTTTATAGGTTATCAAATTTTAAAGTTCCACATGTGTGGATAACTTATATACTTTCTCGAGGAATATGATTCCAGATATTGTATTGTCTCTATTTAGCGAGTAATAGTAATATATATTATGAAAATGAAGATTTAATTGACTTTTCATATAGTAATGAACACATCATCTAAATTTTGAATTAATTGGAAAGTATAGTGCCTTACAAATTTAGCTATAAATTTTCATAATATATATATGCTATTATAAGATAATATTGTATACTTACCTGGCTATAAAAGTAACAAAAATAAATTGAACTTAAAGAATTTAGAACCCTCTAATATAATTGATTCTCATTAAAAACGTGTAATTAAAGTAGCTAGCTAGTAGAAGTATTTTTTTTAACTATCCATTGTGGTGTATATTTTAATAACTAACAAATTAATAAGAAGGATTAGAATCAAAATTGTTAGCCCATTATTAATACTTGTTGGTATTGAGGGTAAAGAGACCATATCTCATAATCTTATTGATTATTAATTGCTGAGCTATTTGAATATGATTAGATTAAACATTTAGACAAGAGTGGTTCATAATCCTTTCACTTTCTTGTGTACTATTTGACTCGATTAAAGCACCATGTCTTTTAATAACAAACCTTGTTTCACAAGGTTAATCATAAGTTTTAATTATTGTGACTTACACATAGTTACCTTTATAAATATTTGATTTCTTTAAATGACTTGCACGATGAACCTTGTTGAGTACATTAGACTCAATTGGTGTATTTTTTGATACGCTTGTAAAATGCTTTTTTTATTTAGCCTTGTTTTTTGAGAGAATCGAAAGGGGTTAACAAGAGCCTGAAATTTGAGTTTCGAATTAGGATGATCTCCGAGTTGTGGAGATGCATCCAGTAGTTGCCTAAGCGCATAAGGAAGCTTAACCGACTTGTGGTACCCTTCTGGAGTTTGCTTTTGCCCACATATATTTCAATACTTATTTCGTTCATTTTTATAGACTATTATATAACTTATACACGTGACATAAGAACATATGGTTAGCCCACAGAAATGAGTATAATCAAAACCGGTAAAACTGATTATAATGTCGGTCGGTTAACCAATTTGTAATACAAATGACAAAATCGGACTTAATCAGAACCGGTTAACCGACCCGTTGAACACCACTAAACACGAACAACAATCTCTGTTACATATTTCTTTTTGACAAAAATAAACGACGATACCCAAAAAAATCGTTTATTCTGCCTATGTCCTTCCTAGCAAATTACGAGCTAAAAAAGGATAATAATAACTTTACGAATTTAATTTGAAGACACAATCAATATGATGTCATCATGTATAATAGAAGATAAGCCACATAGCTACATTTTCAATAAACATACATTTCTTTGATTGAGCCAAGTCACTAGCTACTATTAAACATAGATTACATAGTGTCTTCAATAACTAATATTTAAAAAAGCCATGATCAAACCACTACTCAAAAAGTGATATATATCTACTAGTGGTTTTCAAAAGCAGAAGCTTTACTTGCGGAAAATCGAAATGATGTTTGAATATCCTTGAAGCGATATGAGCTAGACTGGATGTTGGAGGTCGAAGTAGGGAAGAATGGTGAATTCAATTTTAGGCTAGACTTGATGTTGGAGGTTGAAGTAAGGGATAAGGGTGATTTCAATTTTAGGCCATTGGTGGATTGAGACAAAGCATCAAATGTTTTCATATCTATGTCTTCTTCATGGATGGTGTCTAGCATTTTTGGTGCTCTGTATTTCATGACAGCTACAAACTGAGGTGGTGCAACCTCCATAGAAAATCTTGCCAATCGAGAGCTCGCCATTTTTTTGTGTGTTCAATGATGATGGTGGAGAGGAGATGAAGTTGATGATATGAATATAAGTGGAGGAATATGTATATATAGGAAAATTGGGATTGGGAACAGATAAAATTGGCAATGAGCCAATGGCAATGGATGAGTTGATGGTCTTAATCAAGTGGTTGTTACATCATTTTTAGCTTTTAGTGTCAACCTTACCTAGAATTAATTTCACATTTTAAATTTTAGTGCCAACCATTTCTTTAGGAAGTAATTGCATTTTAATTCATTAAATTTACATATTTATATGGTCCATCCTGCCCATGAGATAAGGCAGGCCAATTTTAAAGGAAGCAAATATGGCTAAATCATGTATAGTTACCCAATTCACACGACAATCTAATTTTGTGAGCAATTAGACATGGATCTTCAAAATATTAAATGTCTTCAATGTCGTATCAAACCAAGTAAGTAGACATTTGTTGGTATCGAAAACATCTCGTTTTACACTTTTATAGGTTGTCAAATTTTAAAATTCCACATATGTGGATAATTTGTACACTTTCTCGAGGAATATGATGTTAGATAATGTATTGTCTTTTTTTTAGAGACTAATAGTAATATATATTATGAAAATGAAGATTTAAATTACTTCATATAGTAATGACCAATATAGTAATGAACACATCATCTAAATTTTGAATTAATTATAAAGTATATATAGTGCCTTTAAAATTTCACAATATATGCTATTATAAGATATATTGTATGCTTACCTGGCTATAAAAGTAACAAAAAAGATTGAACTTATAGAATTTAGAACTCACTAATATATTTGATTCTCATTAAAAACATGTAATTAAAGTAGGTAGCTAGTAGTATTTTTTTTTTTATCTATCCATAGTGGTATGTATTTTTATAACTATCAAATTAATAAGAAGAATGAGAATCAAATCTCATTGTTAGCCCATTATTAATACTTGATGGCTTTGTATTGAGGGTAAGGAGACCATATCTCATAATCTTATTGATTATTGCAGAGCTATTTTAATATGGTTCCATCAAGCATTTTAGACAAGAGTGGTTCATAATCCTTTCCCGTTCTTGTGTACTATTTGACTCGACTAAAATGCTAGGTCTAATAACAAACCTTGTTTCTCAAGGTTAATCATAAGTTTTAATTTTTGTGACTTCCACAACGAACCTTGTTGAGTACATTAGACTTAATAGGTGTGTTTTTTGATACGTTTATAAATGTTTTTTTTCATGAGCCTTATTTTTTTAGAGAAACGAAAGGGTTAGTGAGAGGCTGAAATTTGAGTTTCGAGTTAGGACGATCTCTGAGTTATGGAGAAGCGTCCAATAGTTGCTTCTTCGCCCACATGTATATTCTGTACCTATCTCATTCCTTTTTATGCACTATTATATAACTTAGACACATGCCATAGAAACATATTGTTATGAGCCTAGACACATGAGTATGTTTGTATTATCGTTAGACACATTTATTAGGACTTGATTGTTATATATTATATTAATACTTGTTTTTTTTATGCACTATTATATAAACTAGACAAATGGCATAAGAACATATTATTAACACATTTATTAGGACGGATTGTTAGAATATAGTAATGCATGAATGTGCGCATATTCCGAGTCATGCATGAATAAACACACTTGTTGCACAAAATAAGTGATGTCGGGTCTCGTAAAAATAAGATACTGAAGTGCCCGTGCAAGGCTCCTATAAGATGGATATACAAATGGAATGCTAGATGTAGCACTGAGTTTCGATTTAATATCAAAATGAGTTAGTGACAGTTTACAGGAACAGATGCCAGTACGATCAACAATCTCTACTACATACTTTATTGTGACAAAAATAAACCATCGGCATGATGTAACGGGGACACTCAAAAAATATCATAGTTTGCCCAAGTTTTTTTATATCAATTTCCGAGTTAAAAAGGAAAATAATAACTTTACGAATCCACAGATGTACCTTTTCGATAAACATGCATTTATTTGAGCTAAGTCACTTGCTACCATTAAACATTGATTACATAGTGTGATCTTCAATAATTAATATTTAAAAAAGCCATAATCAACCCACTACTCAAAAGATGTATAGCTACTAGTGGTTTTCAAAAGCAGAAGCTTTACTTGCCGAAAAATGAAATGACTTTTGAATATCCTTGAAGCGATAGGAGCTAGACTTCGAATTCATGTTGGAGGTCGAAGTAGGGGAGAATGGTGATTTCAATTTTAGGCTAGACTTGATGTTGGAGGTTGAAGTAAGGGATGAGGGTGATTTCAATTTTAGGCCATTGGTGGATTGAGACAAAGCATCAAATGTTTTCATATCTATGTCTTCTTCATGGATGGTGTCTAACATTTTTGGTGCTCTGTATCTCATGACAGCTACAAACTGAGGTGGTGCAACCTCCATAGCAAATCTTGCCAACCGAGAGTTCGCCATTTCTTTTGTGTTCAATGATGATGGTGAAGAGGAGATGAAGTTTATGATATGAATAGAAGTGGATGAATATATATATAGGAAAAATAGGATTGGGAACAGATAAAATGGGCAATGGCAATGGATGATTTGATGGTCTTAATCAAGTGTTTTGACATCATTTTTAGCTTTAGTGTCAACCTTACCCTTTTAGAATTAATTTCACATTTTAAATTTTAGTGCAACCCTTCCTTTTGGAATTAATTGCACTTTAATTTATTAAATTTACACATTTATATGGTCCCCTCGTGCCCATGCGATAAGCAGACCAATCGCAACATATGGCTAAATCATTTAAAGTTACCCAATTCACACGACAATTTAAATTGGTGAGAAAGACACGATCATTGGCAAAATGTTAAATGTCTTTGATGTCATATCAAACCAAATAAATAGATCATTTGTTGGTATCGAAAGCATCTCATTTTACGCTTTTATAGGTTGTCAAAATTTAAAATTCCATGTATGTGTATAAATAACTTATACACTTTTTCGAGGAATATGATTTCAGATATTGTATTGTCTCTATATAGTGAGTAATAGTAATATATTATGAAAATGAAGATTTAAATATTGACTCAATCTAGTAATGATCAGATCATATAAATTTTGAATTAATTATAAAGTATAGTGCCTTTAAAATTTAGCTATAAATTTTCATAATACATGTTATTAATTAATAAGATATATTATCCTTACCTGGCTATATATGTAACAAAAAAAATAGAACTTAAAAGAATTTAGTTACCAATAATATAACCGATTCTCATGAAAAACATGTAATTAAAGTAGCTAGCTAGTAGAAGTATTTTTTATCTATCCATTGTGGTGTATATTTTAATAACATCAAATTAATAAGAAGGATAAGAATCAAATCTCATTGTTAGCTCATTATTAATACTTGTTGATTATTGCTGTGCTATTTGAATTTGGTTAGATTAAGAATTTAGACAAGAGTGGTTCATAATCCTTTCACTTTCTTGTGTACTATTTGACTCGATTATAACACCAAGTCTTTTAATAACAAACCTTGTTTCTCAAGGTTAATCATAAGTTTTAATTTTTGTGACTTAGACATTGTTACCTTATAAATATTTGATTTCTTCAAATGACTTTCATGACGAACCTTTTTTGAGTACATTAGACTCGAGATGTATTTTTGGATACACATGTAAATGCTTTTTTTAGCCTTGTTTTTTTAGAGAATCGGTTAGTAAGAGGCTGAAATTTGAGTATCGTGTTAGGCCGATCTCCGAGTTGTGGAGAAGCGTTCAATAGTTTCCTAAGCGCATAAAGAAGCTTAAGTAACTTGTGGTACCCTTTTGGAGTTTGCTATTCGCCCACATATATTTCAATACTTATCTCGTTCATTTTCATAGACTATTATATAACATATATTGAGTTTGGGGTTCATATTTTATTAGAGTTTATATATTATAATGAATTTTAAGTCTTGAGTATTAGTTTTGTCTTTTGGGTTTTGATGTACTCTTATAAATAGAGACATTGTAACATAGGTTACTCGGACCATTATTCCATGGAAAATTAATAGAATTAACGACTCCCCGAGGATGTAGGCATTATTGGTCGAACCTCGTTATATCTTGTGTTCCTTATTATTTTTTACCACTATATCTCTATATCTTCTTTTATCGTGTGTTTAAAGATTAAATTTTTTCTCAATACTGTACACATGACATAAGAACATGTTGTTATGAACCTAGATGCAGAGTATGTTTGCATTATCTTTAGACGTATTTATTAAGATTTGATTGTTATAATATATTATATTCAATACTTATCACATTCTTTTTTATGCACTTTTATATAACCTAGACACCTGCATAAGAACAGATTGCTTTGAGCTTTGACGCATGAATATGTTTGGATTCTGACGCATTTATTAGAATTTTATTGCTAGAATATAATCTTTCGGGTCATGCATGAATAAACACACTTGTTGCACATCATAAGTGATATCGTTTCTCGTAAAAGTAAGATCATGAAGTGCTCCTGCAAAGTTCCTATAAAGAGACGGATCTGTAAATGGAGTGCTCGATATAGCACTTTAGTATCAACAAAAGTTAGTGACGGTTTGCATGAAGATATGCCAACATGATTATGATTGTGCAAAAACCAGAAAAATTGATAACCGAACCGAACCGATAGATTACCAGTTTCATTTTACTGGTTTATTAGTTATCCGACTCTAGCAGTTCCAGTTAACCTTTTTTTACAAGTTAAATGGTTTAATTTTAATTTAAGTCTCTTGATGTTGGAAGTTGAAGTAAAGGATAAGGGTGATTTCAATTTTAGGCCATTGGTGGATTGAGACAAAGCATCAAATGTTTTCATATCTATGTCTTCTTCATGAATGGTGTCTAGCATTTTCGGTTCTCTGTATCTCATGAAAGCTACAAACTGAGGTGGTGCAACCTCCATAGCAATTAGCAAATCTTGCCAACTGAGAGCTCGCCATTTTTTTGTGTGTTCAATGATGATGGCTGAGAGGAGATGAAGTCGATGATATGAATAAAAGTGGAGGAATATATCTATAGGAAAATTAGGATTGGGAACAGATAAAATGGGCCAATGGCAATGGATGAGTTGATAGTCTTAATCAGGTGGTTGTTACATCATTTTTATCTTTTAGTGCCAACCTTACCTTTTAGAATTAATTTCACATTTTAAACTTTACTGTCAATCCTTTCTTTTGAAATTAATAGCATTTCAATTCATTAAGTTTACACATTTTATGGTCCACCCACTTGCCCATGCAGTCCAATCGCAAAGAAAACAAATATGACTAAATCATATAGTTACCAAATTCACACGACAATTTAAATTTGTGATCAAGACACGACGATCTGCAAAATATTAGACATTTATTGGTATCAAAAGTATCTTGTTTTACGCTTTTATAGGAATTTGCCAAATTTTCAAGTTCAGTATGTGTAGATAACTTGTATGATGCAAAATATTGTAGTTTAGTGAGTAATAGTTATATTATGAAGATTAAAATTTTTTAATGTAGGAATGAACACATCATCTAAATTTTGAATTAATTATAAAATAGTGCCTTAATTTGTAATTTAGCTATAAATTTTCATAATATATGCTATTATGAATATTGTATACTTATCTGGCTATACAAGTAACAAAAACATTGAAATTAAAAGAAATTAGAACCTAGTAATATAATTGATTCTCAATAAAAACATGTGATTAAATAGCTAGTAGAAGTATTTTTTTATTTATCCATAGTGGTAAATATTTTAATAACCATAAAATTAATAAGAAGAATTAGAATCAAATCTCATTGTTAGTCCACTATTTATAGCATGATGGTGAACCGTTATGGCCTTCCGCTTAAACTTAAAACGCTTTTAGATGTAATTAAATTCGTGACTTTTTAGTCTCTTAATTGCCGACTCTTACATTGGACTACCTTGGTTGATTATTGAAAGGCTATTTGAATATGGTTCCTTCAAGCATTTAGACAAGAGTGGTTCATAATCCTTTCACTTTCTGGTGTACTATTTAACTCGGAGAGAAAATTACTCGTTTTATTGAGTATGACTGAAACGTGAGGTCTTCTAATAAAAAAGCATAGTTTCACAAGGTTAATCATAAGTTTTAATTTTTGTGACTTAGACATAATTAGTATATTAGACATAATAGGTGTTTTTGGATACGCTTGTAAATGTTGATTCTTTTTCTTGAGCCTTATTTTTTTTTTGGAGAATTGAAAGAGGGTTAGATAGAGGCCAGAGCAAAAGTCGCAACTAACAAAGACAAAAAGCTCCGACTGAAATTTAAGTTTGTTGAGTTATGGAGCCTACACTTATAATAAACTCTACATTGTTAATTAGAGTTTATTGGGTTTTTTTTTTTGGTTTTGGGCTTGGGCCTGACCAAAGTTATTTAGGTTTATTACCTGAATGTTACCCTATAAATATGTGATTATTAAGGATTAAATTGAGAAAGACAGAATTCTAGAGAGATAAAGTGTGAGGTAAAAACTCTGTATTCCTTCTTCTTCTTCATAGTAAATCTGGTGGTGGCTGAAGTGGATGTAGCTCAATTTGAGTGAACCACTATAAATCTGTGTGTTCTTGTGTTCTTCTTTCTTGTGTTTTTACAGATTGTTTTCAAGCTGGTAGGATTTGGGAGATACAAATTCTAACAAAGTTTCGAGCTAGGACGATCTCCGAGTTGTGGAGAAGCATCCAATAGTTTCCTAAGCGCATAAGGAAGCTTAACCGACTAGTGGTACCCTTTTATAGTTAATTTGTTCTTCGCGCACGAGTATATTCAATATTTATCTCGTCCATTATTCAATATATAACCTAGACAAATGTCATGAGAATAGATTGTTATGAGCCTATATGAGCCTAGACGTACCAGTAAATTCAGATTATCCTAAACGCATTTATTAGAATTGATGAATAAACAAGGATGTTGGTTTCTTTGCCTAGAATATTCTTTTTGGATGATTGTCCCACATCGGAAGATGATGGGAGTTGGGGAAGTTTCTTAGTGTATAAAAGAAACTCTCCCCTCTTTGGTTTATTGCACCCAATATTTGTTAGTTCTCTTTTAAACTATTCTGAGTATCTGTAATCCGTGTTAACGATTATAGTGAAATATTTTTCAGTGGCTCTGCCCGTGGATTAGTCAGCAATTTTGCTGGATACCACGTTAAATCGGGTGTCGTTTTCATTCTGTCTTTTACTATTATTATCATTGTTCTTGCATCCGTTATAACAAACTAGTATCAGAGCAGGGTTGTTCAGATCCGCTCAGGCAAGAACGATGGTTAAATGTAAAAGTTTTGAAAGACGACAAGTTTACTGGGAGGAATAGTTTCAGTTTATGGCAGATCAAGGTCCGGGCATTGTTGAAACAACACGGCCTATGGGCTCCCTTGATGAAGCCTGCACCTGTCCCGCCACCTGCTGATATGAAGTCTTTGGAAGAAAAGGCACACTCAACATTGGTCTTGGCTTTGGCAGACGATATCATTACTGAGGTGGCTGAGGAGGAAACCGCTGCTGGTTTGTGATTTAAGCTGGAGACTTTATAGATGAAGAAGAGCTTAACCAACAAGTTTCTTTTGAAGCAACGTCTGTTCAGTCTGCGTATGCAAGAAGGTACACCTCTTAGAGACCATCTAGATCAATTAAATGCAATATTATTAGATCTGCGTAATATTGATATTAAGATAGATGATGAGGATGCTGCCTTGATTCTGTTAGTTTGTTTACCAATATCATATGAAAACTTTAGGGAGTCTTTCATTAGTGGTAAAGATTAATTGGTTTTAGAAGGATATAGGATCTGGTCCCCTTCTGAAAGGAGGGTTATTCTGAGTAGGAATGTTGTCTTTGATGAAAATTTCATTCTTAACCCAACTGTGAAGTTCACCATTCCGGTAGATTGTGGTGTCGAGAAACAGGTGGAGCAAGAAATGACTGAGGCTAGTTGTGAAGTAGAGGAGAGTTTTTCTTAACCACTTTCAGTGGTAGATTTTCCAGTTGCTCCATCATCATCTGTAGAACATCAAAATCTAGCTCTTAATCGCCCTAGAAGAGCTAATTTTGGTGTACCTCCTTCAATGTATGGCTATGAGGACATGGTTGCCTATGCTTTACAGGTTGCAGAGGAAGTGGATCCTCATGAGCCATCCACCTACAAGGAAACTGTTACGGGTACTGAGTCTGCCCAATGGCTTGCTACCATGGGAGATGAGATGGCGTCACTTCAAAAGAATCAGACTTGGGAATTAGCTAGAATACCACTAGGGAGAAAGGTTGTCACTTGTAAATGGTTGTTCAAGAAAAAGAAAGGGTTGTCACCAGCTGAGGGGGTCAAGTATAAAGCCAGGTTAGTTGTTAGAGGGTTCAGTCAGAAAGAGGGAGTGGACTATAATGAGATATTCTCACCAGTAGTCAGACATACTTCCATCAGGGTGCTACTTGCTATAGTTGCACATCAGGACCTGAAACTCGAACAGCTAGACGTGAAGACAGCTTTCTTACATGGAGAGTTGGAATAAGAGATATACATGACTCAGTCAGATGGTTTTCAAGAACCTGGAAAAGAGGAATATGTTTGCAAGTTGAAGAAGTCCTTATATAGACTGAAACAGTCACCGAGGCAGTGGTATAAGCGGTTCGATAGCTACATGTTTAAGATTGGCTATTCAAGGAGTCCGTATGACAATTGTGTCTACTACAACAAGCTTAAAGATGGTTCCTTCATCTATTTGGTATTGTATGTAGATGATATGTTTCTAGCTGCTGAAAAGAAGTCTGACATTCAAAAGTTGAAGGGACTACTCAGTATAGAATTCGAAATGAAGGATTTAGGTGCTGCTAAGAAAAGTCTGGGAATGGAGATCTACAGAGATAGAAGTCATAAGAAGTTATTCTTGTCACAGAAGGGGTATATTCAGAAAGTTCTATCAATGTTTGAAATGGCTATTGCTAAGCCCATTGATACTCCCAGTGCTTCAAATGCACATTTGTCTGTAGCATTTGCACATAAATCATCTCAGGAAAAAGAATACATGTCACATGTTCCTTATGCTAGTGCAGTGGGAAGCTTGATGTATGCTATGGTCTGCACTAGACTGAATCTTGCACATGATGTTAGTGTTGTCAGTAGGTTCATGGGAGACCCTGGTAAGGAACACTGGCAAGCAGTGAAGAGGATTTTCCGCTATCTCAGGGGTACATCTGATATTGGTCTCAGTTATGGTGGTGATAGTCAGTGTCTAGTATCTGGTTACTCAAATTCTGACTATGCTGGAGATGTAGACAGTAGAAGATCGATGACCGGTTATGTATTCACGCTTGGTGGTTCTGTTGTGAGTTAGAAGGCTACACTGCAGCCGACAGTAACCTTGTCTACTACAGAGGCAGAATATATGGCCTTGACAGAAGCTGCTAAGGAGGGAATCTGGTTGAAAGGATTGGTTATTGAGTTGGGTCTACATCACGATCAGGCTTCAATGTACTGCGACAGTCTGAGTGCAATATGCTTAACCAAGGATCAAGTTCACCATGAAAGAACAAAACACATTGATGCGAGGTACCATTTTCTGAGAAGTGAGAAGAGGATCAAGGTAAACAAAGTGGGGACTGCAGACAATCCAGCTGATATGTTTACCAAGCCGGTTCCGCAGAGCAAGTTTCAACACTGTTTGAACTTGCTCAATGTTAGAAGTTGTTGATTGCCCTTGAAGGGGCAAGGCCTGAGGCAGAGCAGGTTACATCTGAGCATTCAATGTAATGCATCTGTTTTGTTTATCTGGGCATTCAGTGTAATGCATCTGTTTTGTTTATCTGGGCATTCAGTGTAATGCATCTGTTTTGTTTATCTGGGCATTCAGTGTAATGCATCTGTTTTGTTTATCTGGGCATTCACTGTAATGCATCTGTTCTGTTTATCTGGGCATTCAGTGTAATGCATCTGGCACATCTGGTATTTAAAGTACATCTGGTGCATCTGACTATCTGGGAAAATATTCAAGTCAAGGTGGAGATTTGTTGGTTTCTTTGCCTAGAATATTCTTTTTGGATGATTGTCCCACATCGGAAGATGATGGGAGTTGGGGAAGTTTCTTAGTGTATAAAAGAAACTCTCCCCTCTTTGGTTTATTGCACCCAATATTTGTTAGTTCTCTTTTGAACTATTCTGAGTATCTGTAATCCGTGTTAACGATTATAGTGAAATATTTTTCAGTGGCTCTGCCCGTGGATTAGTCAGCAATTTTGCTGGATACCACGTTAAATCGGGTGTCGTTTTCATTCTGTCTTTTACTATTATTATCATTGTTCTTGCATCCGTTATAACAAAGGAGTAATAATATTATTTTTTTGAAAATGTTTAAAGTAGAAACCGTAATTTGACGGGCAATTGAGACATAACATTGATGTCATTTCTCACGTGTAACCGAGTACCGAACCAAGAACGTAACCTTTTGAGAGCGTTTTTACACGCCATATTTTCTTTCTTTCTTTCTCACGGAGAGAAATTAGTGGCGATTCAAAAAGTCAAAACTAATCTTAGTCGATAATTTTAAATTCACTCTAGTCAAAGCCTACCATTTTGGTACCTTATCTCAATTCGAGATTTGAGAGAAATGTGCGTTATGAGATGTCGATTATCGGGTTTAAAACGTTATAAAAATTAAGTCAATTTTTTCTGGACTTTACACCAACCATCGTTATTTTTTAAATATTTCACAATTATTTAAAAGAAACAACTTAGTACTTGCAAAATTCATTCAACAAGTTCAAGATGCACTCCATCACTAGTGTTTTTATATCTCTCTCAAGATAGTGAGGATGATAAGACTCCAAAAACAAGTATAACCGGAGTTGGGGAATTGGGTTTACTCGATTATTATTTATTGAGGTGTTGATTTAAATAAAATAATGTTCTGAAATAATTTTAAATAATAAATTTAATAATATTTATTCGTTCAAATTCAACTTCACCCTAGCTTCTATAATATAATTTTTTTCTTCTTTCAAAACTCTATATTTTGTCTATTATAATAAGAAAGAAACATATATCAAAAGTTTCGATTTCAGTTTTTTTTAGTGTGTTTGAATAAGACTAGTTTTACTTCATGAATTATTACTCAAATTAGAAAAAAGAAGAATATGTTTTAGATAAGAAATGAAATGATGGGAACACTTATTCCAAGCCAAAATATAAGATGATGTTTATGCCTCTAGGAATTATCAACCATACCATCATATATAATTATTTATGTAGGATACATTTATTTTAAAAAATAAAATACATGGTTACAAAATCTTAAGCAATCAAGCTCAGCCAACACACTAGCCACTATCAATTATCAAACATAGATTACATCAATTAAACAAATGACTATATATACTTATCAAGAACTAGTTACTAGCTAGCGGTTTTCAAAATCGTTACTTGACGAAAATTAAAACGACGTTGTTTGAATCTCTTTGAAGCGATGGTAGCTAGACTTGGTATTGGAAGTTGAAGTAGTAGTGGAGAAATGAGATGAAAACGGTGATTTAAACCTTAGGCCATTGGTGGATTGACACAAAGTATCGGAAGTTCCCATTTCCCTGTCTTCTTCGTGAATGGTGTCTAGCATTTTCGGTGCTCGATATCTCATGACGGCCACAACCTGAGGCGGTGCAACTTCCATAGCAAATCTTGCCAACCGAGAACTTGCCATTTGAGTGATGATGAAAATTAAAGGAGATGAAGAAGTTGTTGATGATATGAATAACAATATTGTAAACATATATATAGGAAGAATAAGCCTTGAATGGATAAAATAAGCAATGGCAATAGATGAGTTGATTGTCCCAATCAGGTGGTTGTTACTTGTTACATCACTTTTAGCTTTTATTGCCAACCTTTCCTTTATGAATTAATTATATTTATATGGTCCACCCATGTGCGGGGCGGGTGAACCAATCGCGATGGCTAATACTAAGTTACCCAAATCACACGACGATGGCTTGTGAGTACGATAAGACCTACAAAATGAACTTTTGAAATTAGTAGACATTTGTTTGCATCTAAAGTCTTTCTTTTTGCGCTTTTATAATGGATCTGTCAAATTCTTATTCTTGCGCATTTAAGTGTTGATTATGGTGTCAAATGTTACTGTCTATGTTTCTAATGAGGAAATATTATAAAAATAATGATTTAATTTACTGGCTTATTATCTAAATTTGAAATAACATCTTCGTAAATTATTAAATCAACTAGCTAATTTGACGTGAGTCCCTGCTCGAATAAATTCTTCTATGTGTTCTTCAAATATGTCATAATTTGTTTACTTAATTATCATTAGTGTCATTAGGTAACATTTAGTGTCATTAATTTTTGATCTAATAAATTTTATGAATGAATTTTGTCTGAGTAACTCTTAATTGTTGGTGAAATTTTCTTTTATGAGAAAAATGAACATTTTAGTTTAAAACAAGGTGAATCATTATTTATTATTATTTTTGTAGTTTAGCATGTATTGATTCTGTGTCTATCATTTCTAATCAACAAAGTAAATATACTTGTTTGATTTATAATTATATCTCATTCAACAAATAAATATATATGAGATGACTCTGTTTTAATAAGAACATTTTCGAATTTGATCATCAATTTTCTACTAAAGAAGATTTGTATATTTGTATTGTTATTAATTTGAATATTAGTGTGATTATTCTAACTTTTAAAATAATATATTTAGTTTCATTTAGGTAAGATACCATATCTCTTGTAATTCTCAAACTTAAATTTAGCCTTATTCTAATTAATTATTTGAATAATCCTCAAAATAATAATAATTTTAAAAAATAAATCTACATAGCTCATAATATTTTCTTTCATATTACCATTAATCAAATCATTCAAATCAACATCTAAAAATATTAAAATAATATATCAACATCCTTTAAAAAAATTCAAGTATTTTTATCTGAAAAATCTCAAAATTAATTCACATTTTTGTAACCTCAACATATATAAACAAAATTATTTAAAATTCTTCAAATAATTCAAAAAAAAATCGACCCTCTTTAGAGCAAATCCTTAAACAATCACAAACATGTTTTAATTTTAAAATTTGTTGAAATCCTATGATTTTTTATTTGATTGCTTAAATTCTTTAAAAATTATTTGGAATATCAATTTTCAGGCGTCATTCCTTATCATGGGTTACTTTTATTTTAAAAGAAAATTAATAATTAAAAACATTATTATTATTATTAATGATTATGTAAAATGCAACAACAAATAAGGTAAATAACATCCCCTGTTTTATTTTTCTTGTTAAAAATAAAATCCGTAGTTCAAACTGAAAAAACCTCCTTAGGCCTTGTTTGAAAATCCATTTTTTCTTAAAAGATAGATGTATCTATCTTTTTATAGACCTGGTTTTAATTCAACCAGCAAGGTAGATCTATGTAGGGCCATCCTAAAAAACATTTATTTTCCGATATAAATTTGATATTAACCCTTAATTTCTTAAAAAAATTAATTTAATACATTAATTTTTTTTTATCTAATTTAAAAAAACAACAAAACTTAACTTTATCCATTCTTGTTTTATCCATAATTTTCTCGTTATTTCTTAAGTCCACCACCAAATTATTTTCAAGCCTACCCCAACTTGGATTCTTCGATATCCCTGCAATTAGCTCCGAACAATCTCCGAATAAGAAACAGATACAATGAAGCTCCAAGATGGTTTATGCATAGTGAAAGCTTTCTCTTGAGTTTTCTTATCAAGTTATACTTTTGGAAATTTATGTTAGTTCTCTTAATCTTGACTTTAGTAATTATATATGAGGTGGAAAATGAGAAGAACTCACTATTTATGTATTTTTTGTTTCTCTGAAGTGATTGGTATTATCATAAGGAAAGCCTTGATCAAAGATTTGTCAGCTGTATATCATGCAGATTGCAGAAGAATGTCTTTCAATCTGTCAAGAACTTTTGGAAATTCAGAGAGAAATCAAAGGAATCTTTTGTTTGATCTTATTAGAGATCATGAGTACTGTTTTAACATATTCTGCTCATGTATAGTTCAAACATAAAGAAAATATGGTTGGTTTGATCTGCTCATGTTATAACAGATGTATGATTTTTGTTTTCTTGGGAGTTAGTATTGAGCTATGAATGGATCTTTGCTCTCAACTTTGAGAGACAATCTTTTAAACTACTTAAGTTGTTAATTGTGTTTAGGGGCTTGTTTGATCTTTGATTTATTTCAAAATAAACTGATCTGTTTTTTATTTTTAATGAAAAAGTGAATTATTTGGTCATATGAACAAATTTTATAGTATTTAATATTTTAAATGTTATAAAAATAAAATAAATGTATTCTAGTTGATAGATTAATATAAAAGGAGTGATGGATAGTGAGAATCCAGATAAATTAATCTTTCATCAATCTATAAGTTTCTTCACTAAATTATCAATTAAAATATCAAATTATCTATGTTTATCGTAAAAGTAGATTATTTCGATAAAGCGATCCAAATATTCTTACTTTTAAATATTTTAAAATGTTATGAAAAAAATATTGGTATTTTAGCAAATGACATGATTGTTTGGATTGAAATAAATAATGTTTGATGGGGATCCCAAATAACCCATCATCAAACAAGTTCTAAGGTATTTTGGTTATTTGATAACCCTACATCAAACAAGCCCTAGCAGTCCTATTTTTATTTTTGATAATGTATTTGGTTTGAAAGCTTGATAATGCATTTCCCCATTTATGCAAATCTCAATTTGTTGCATATGCTTATTAACAATTTTATTATTTGGGGGTAGAACTTGGAGAGTATCCTGGCTAGAACTTTGAAATGCATCGATTAAAGCTCAAAATTTCATAGATAAGGTTATATTGGGGGAAATTTGACGAAATGACCTAAAAGAGTCTTAAATGAGCGGTTGACCAGCATAAATTTAATTGTGCAAATAACCACTTCAAAATATTCTGACGAAATTACTTCGTCGCGTAATACGGAGGGCAGGATCGTCACGCGAAGGGAAAGCCTGTGAAATTACGCGAAGGGCACAATTATTCTGGACTTTTTACAGTCTCTTCCTTCACGAGGTGATCCTATCCTTTGCGTTACGCGACAGGATAATTTCATCAAAATATTTTAAAGTGGTCATTTGCACAATTAAATTTATGCGCCGGTCATCAACGCAATTAAGAGAATTTCTATGATCATTTCGTCAAATTTCCCTTATATTTGTGTATAATTTTTATTCTTTTCGCGGTTTAGTCTCTTTTTTTTCGTTTTTACTTATAGTAAATGGTTGCTTTTAGGGAGAGTTTTAATAATATAATTGATGAAAACATGTGAATTATTGTTAGTTATTTAAAAACAATCTCAACTAATCCAACAAAAACCAGGTCTATGTGAAGACATAAAGCAGTCAAAAGGGATCACAAGACCGGTCAAGAAGCATGCCAATGATTAAATCAAAATCTCTTATAAAACGTTTCATAGGAAAAAAAAATCACCTTTTAAAATTTATATTATATTATAATTAAAAAATGTAAAAACAAAAAATTAATAAATATGTGACTGAACTTTTTTAAATATTAAATATGTGAAAAGTTGTAATAATTGTCTATAAAAAAATTATTCTAATAACACTTTATTTAATATTATTTTTTCACAACAAATAATTAATCATAATATTAGCTTGTTTGATGTTGGGTTATTAAAAAATAAATGACCATATGACCTATATATATTAAATCAAATTTTTTAAATGAATGAAACCAAATATGATGGAAAACTAAGTCATAATCTTTGTTTTTTTTTCTTAAATTTTTTATTTTAATTTTAGAATTAAGCATTTTTCCACTACAAACCCTTAAATTTGGTTGAATTGTGCGTTTTGTTTCTTGTTTATTCAACTATATATTTTGTTTAACTTATCTTTTATTTTTTCTTACTTCTAAACTAAGTTATGACAATTCTATTTGTGACTATATTTTTGTACAGACATGTTCAGTTTTTATTATATTTTCTAACATTAATACACAAAAAAAAAAAATCAATGAAACATTTTAATTTTTAAAAATATATTAAAGTATTTTCTTACTTTTTATTTCCTTTTAGTATGTAATTGTGCACAATTAACAACAATTTAATTTGAGTTCAATTTACTCGAAAAAAAAAACACACCAAACAAGCTTATATTATTAATTTGAGGTGGCAGTTAGTTGTTGCATATGAGAAAATCATTTGGTCAAAAAGTACCATATGTCACGTATCATTTTGCCAATATTAATTCGTTATTCCCCACGTCACGTTAATAATAATTATGATAATGGATTTTTTTTTTCATTTTCATTTTCTTTTAAATTTAAAATAAAATACAATTTTATATATTTAACTATGTTCAACTTCAAATTCAAATTAAAAAGAGATTAAGCTAATGTTCACTTATATATTATTACTATATATCTTGTAGACTATAATTTTGTTCCAATACATTATATTTTTATATTTTCAAATGAAAGATCATATTTTAAAAGTAGTTCAAACTTGCAAAAACTAATCAAACAATTAGATGGGTTGAAAGAAACAAAATTTTCACTCTATTTAATATAATTTTGTCAAAATTAATTAGCATATATATTACTTCACTCAAAATATGACCACCACTGTTTCGTATAGTTAACTTTTTATTTTTTATTTTAGAAAGTTGTAATTAAACAACTTTTATATCTTATTTAGTTCGATAATCTTATAGTATTAACTAGGAGTGAAAGCGAACTGAATAGTCTCACAAGTTTCTCGGGATGACTATTGTATATTTGATTTGAGTTTAAAATTATCGAATTCAGCCGAATTCGAATATATTCGATAATATTTCAAGTCGAACTCAAACCCAAAATATTTTGTTCGATTGTTCACGAGCATAATTTTTAATTTTTATTATGTTACACATTATATTATATATATATATATATATATATTCAAGATTCGAACAATTCAAATTAAACTCGAGCCAATATTTTTTTAATTTTCGAGCTTCAAATCGAATTTGAATAACGTTTATATTTTTCAACATCGAACTCAAATATCATTTTTTTTTCTATTTTGCACCTCTAGTATTAACACCCTACCCTAGCTATAATATGGTTTTCTTGAAATGAGTTTTTAATTCCTATGAAAATGGTAGAAATATATACGCCCATGCATGATTACTTTATATATATATATATATATATATATATATATATATATATATATATATATATATATATATATATATATATATATATAAAAGTGATCTATTAATTAATAAACTAATTTATATATAATACCAATTTAATATTAAGATGCATTAATAATAATAATAATAATACCAATAATATCAAGCCTTTCCTTCTTGGTTCACTAAAACATAAAAAGTAAATAAAAAACATGTTATGTCAACCAAGTTATAATACCGGCCGGCGTAACATATTCTCCGTCCGCCGGCGAGACTAATAATAGTTATTCAGAGCCATAAACCACCGGCTTCCTTAAGGAGTGGAACTAGGGTTCCGTTAATGTGACAAGTCATAACAGCTTCAATTCCTCCGAGAAACTTTCCTCCGACGAATACCGCCGGAACAGTCTGCTGTCCATCGCCTGAGAGTCGTCGGAGAACTGCATGCATCTCCAGGCCGGCTTCTCCGTGGCGGTCTAGTTCGACCACTGTGGGACCCACTCCCAGACCTAACAAGAGCTGTTTGACGACGTGGCACATACAGCAGCCGCTGATGACGAAGATCACGACGGCGTTTCCGGCAGCCAGGTGTCGGAGCCTCTCGAGTACCGAACCCATCTGCTGATCGTTGATGATCCGGGTTACTTGTGGTTTATTATGAGTAGGGTTTAGTATTTGCATGTTCATCATCGATCTTCTTGGTTTTTCTTTCACTTTCAAGACTGGTTTTTTTAGAGAGTGAGAGAGAGAAAGTGATGTCTTATGTTTTCAGGTTGAGTTTTTAAGGAGGAGGGTTTATGCTTTATATAGGGAGGATTGGAAGTGGACCATATATTTTCATAAAATAAAATAAAATAAAAAATACCCACAAAATCATGACATATATATATATTTTTATGAAAAGTAAAGCATGTCTTGTATATATATTTGAAATCTTCATTTTGTTATTTTCTACTATTGTTGGGAAGAAAAATCAATATAATATAAATAATAGTTTTGAGTTGAAACTTGATGAGTTATTATACTAATTCTCCTTATTCAATATATATATATATATATATATATATATATATATATATATATATATATATATATATTGGACTACCTTGGTGAGGTTATTTTTTTTATATATATATAATGTTATAAGTTATAAATGTGGGTGATGTTTTCATTTTATTTGGTTGTAACTCAAAATAACTCTTTCATCAATGAATTTGTGAAATATGTAGCCTAAAATTAAATATTTCATGGTTTTTTAAATGGATAATTTTTTTAAACTTAACTATACATAATGTATATATCAAACAAAAAAAATAAATTCAACTCAATTAATTTGTCCAATATCTAGCCTAAAATTAACTTGTAAGGTAGCAAGTTCAATTATATATATATATTTTGAATTGGATGAATTTTTAAAAATCAACTATACTTTTTGTATAGTTGAGTTTTAAACATATATATATAAGTGAGCTACTTTAAAATAATTCAAATAACTCTAGAGCTAGTTGGATGTTGGATTTTATAAAACAATATCTTTTATCATATGATATTTTTCTCAAACGTAAATTATCAAATTTATCAACTAAAATACTAATACATTATTTTTATAAATTTAAATACAAAAATATATTATATTAATTCAAATAATTTACAAAACTCAAATAAATATATATATTTTTTTAAACCCAATAATAACCCCAAACAATCTAACATGAAACAAGCTGATCAAACAAGGCAATAAGTCTATATATGGCTAATGGCATTAAATTGATAGTATATTTTTTTCACTAATTCTAAGTTCTAATTAACCTATTCATTCCATCATGCATGTAGTACATATACTAATTACCTAAAAAAATGAGAAAAAATAAATACATATAATTAATTAGATAAAGCCAAGTTGAAAAGACAATATTCGACAGTGTTCTCCTAGCCGTATTTCAAATGCATAAAAAAGGAAATTCATAAAAAGGTGTTACAAATTAACCATTTTTTTTTGTTATAATGAGAAAGAATCAGGGTTTCAGGTTTAGGAGGTGGCTCATGGTCGGGTCATTCTGTACGATCATGCTTTCATCAGCTATATATATAATAATATTATATAATATATGCATGCATCTTTAAAGAAAAAAAGACCTATATATGGCCGGGCATGCTTTCATTCTTTACATGCTTTATACTTATAATACTTTATAAGCAATACATGATACTTATCTCTATTTTAAATATATACAAACATTCAAATTCTAGATAATTCTAAAAATAATCTTTCAATTACTCGCATGTGATTGCACACAACAATTCACAAGGCTTCTTGTAAACCATATATATATTATCCCATTTGATTATTATTCTTGAACTTTCTATTTATAGATTTGGATATCAAGTTTCTTGTTCTTGTATTTCTTTAACTAGCTAGGGGTGAGCAAAAAAATAAGTTTACTTCAATCCCAACCCAAACATGAACTAAATAGCTAGTTTGAATAGAATATTTTAGTTTGGATGGTTTCGGAACGGAATTATTTTTCTTGTCTCATTCTCCTCGATCGCATATATATTTCATGAATGTGTCTTCCCTCTCTCGAAATTTGAGTCGGTCTCCCGGAATGTTAATACATATTAAAATCATAATAATACTGAGAATTGAGTTCGTTCACACCATAAAATTGGAGATGTTTGTTTAAAAAGAAAGAAAAAAAAAATGGTCTAAGAGTAATCTTCTGATTTTTGAATTAAATGAAACTCAAATAAAAAAAATAATTAAAAAACAATATGTAGCTTAGTGTTTTTTTCTTAAATCACTTTCTCTACTAGCTACTAGCTAGCTATATAGGTCAAGAGTTGGAATAATTTGTTGAATTATATCTTGTTTTTTCTTCCCTTTTTCAAGTTTTAGTTTGAAAAATAATTATAAAAGAAAGATGAACTTTGTTATAAAAAATAATAATTTAAAAATAATGAGGTATCAAACAAGCACAAAAAATAAAACCCTAGGTAAAGAGGGAGAGAGAGGGTAAGACCTGAAAAGAGAAAGAAGGACGGTGGAGACGACACGTAGGTCTGAATACTGATGGATCAGACAGACATTGCCTCAGAGAAGTACTTTTAAGGCGTGAGCATCGTACGGCTATTTCAACGGCCGTTTAACAGAGGTCGTGAGAAACCGACAACCCGACAACCAACGGCTACCACGCCGACGGCTGACGGTCGGGCTGTTCAGAGTAATTCATCACTCTCTTATGTTTCTTTTAATTGCTTATTCATGACCTAACGAAGAAGAAAGAAGATAAAACAGTTCAAATATATTTATAACTTTTTTATTATTAATAATTTAATATTACTTTTATTTGTTTTTAAATATTTGTTTTATTATGATTTTTATAACAAATTTAAGTTTTTAAGTTTTTTTTTCTTCTTTGAACTATGGACTGGAAATGAGGTGACTATGCTAAACTCATCCTAATCAATTAGGGTTAGGGTTAGAGTGAAGAATTAACAAGATTACTCAAGTGATGGTCATGGTTGTGCAGATATACAATTTCATATTAGGTAGTCAAGAATCAAGATATCAGGGTTGGATAACCTTGGGAGACCTTATTCAATTTTTAAATTTATTTAGTTATTATTTTTTATAGAACTTTTTGAAAATAGTATAGAAATATATAATTTTTTTAACATTATAATTAATAAAAGTAATTTAACTTTATACCCTTTCTAGTTTCATTGTGACTTCCTTTATATATTTGTGTTCATGTTGATTTATTCCTTATTTGTTTGTCTTTGTTTGAGTACTTGTTTGTCCAAATTTGGTTTATTGTCCATGTTTGTTCTGGTTTGTTTTTGAGTTATGTTCCTTATGATATAAAATATCTTGTTCTAGCAAAAAATAATAATTAATTACATCTTACAAAAAGTTGTCTAGATTGTTCTTTTATAAATAACAATTGTTTTGATAACCCTAATGCATGTGTTAATTTCCAGCATATATTTAGAATAGAAATGAGATTCAATGGATTTAATGCAATAATGTAGTCACCATATCATAACTAATGTCCTTAATTAATACAACAAACAAGTTAGAAAAAGAAAAAAAAAATGTAAGAATTATTAAAGTTGGTACATTAAAGAAAACAAAAACTTTTTAGGCTATCACCAACCTTTCTTGCCACTGCCTAGATAAATAATGAAGAAAATGAATTATCCGTTGGAAGCAAATCCTCAATGGCCTTTGGAAACAAATCATCCAACACGAATTCGATACTGTCACACCATCCTCAACCCTATCCCAACACCGCTCAAAGAAATTTTGGTTCCTTGCTACGAGTATTGTCGCTGATTGAACGTACATCGATGCCACGTGTTTCACTAGCTCATTCTTGATGGAGATTGTCGACGAGTTAATGAAGCTGTTGCGATCATGGGCCATCAAGCCAAGCTGACTCCTTCTTGGTGAATTATTCATAATGTCCTTCAAGCTTGTGTAAGCAGGATCATCAATATAATCAGATTCCTCTAAAAGTGATGATCGACTTCTAGTTAGGTCGGTTTTTCTAAAGTTTAGAGAACCTATCTTTTCAAGTCTGTGGGTGCTTGTCCCCATGTTGGAACAATCTTGTTTATTCTAAATTGATAGCATTTACGTGTAGATAAACTCGACTCAATTGATAGTTTGGCGCAATTAATTAGAGACTAGAAAAAAAAAATTAGGGTTGTCATTGTGGATGCAAATTTTAACCAGTAATTTAATTTTTCTTGATGTTATTTTGTTGGTTTTGCTTCTTAAAGATAGGGAGAAAATGTCAATGCCTAACTAGGAGTTTCAATGTTCTATGGCCATCCTTAGATGAAGGATATTGAGTGGACATGCTAAGAATCAATAGTAGAAACATCCAAAATTTTGCTTATGTTATATATATGTGCCTATTTTGGTGGTTGATAAAAGTTTGAGATTCATTTTCTTTGCCCTCTATTTATTTTTCATTAAAAAAATATAACATAGTCATCAAATATTAATACTAATATTATTTTAACTAAAATTTTAAAGTCTTTTCAGCCCAACATAAAATAAATTAATTCATCTATATAGTTATCTATTATTTGACGGTGCATAAAATGATAACATAAAGAGACTCAATCTTAAAGATCTCAACGAAGAATCACCGACCGAATTGAGTGAGAGCACTCGCGATGACCTTCAAGGTCATTGGTAATTAATGGAGGTTGCTATAATATCATGAATGATAAAAAAAGAACACAACATACTTTTGTTAAGAATATTATATATGTTTCTACTTTTTGTCTTTCTTCCCAAAACTCTCTTACTTAATTTTTTCTTAACTTATTTCAAGGTTATTCTAGAACTTAGCATCCATAACTTTAACCTAATTATCTCTGGTTAATGATCTCTACTTCATTATCTACTTTATGAACTTCGACTTCAAGTCCTCTATTAAAATTAATATTGTGTAACCTCCACCATATTATTAGAAAATCTTAATAATCAATTACATTACTTTCTTATCTTTTATTTTAAATCAATTATGAGCGATGCAAGATTTTCAGATATTTTCTAGCATAAATATTAATTCTTTGTAATTCAAGTCTAATCATCAAAACAATAATAAAATATTATTCTTTCTCAAAGTCTCTCTTCAAAATATTTTAACACCCTCAAAGTGAAAGAAAAAACTACTCATTATCAAATTTGATTTGGTTTCATTTCAAATTATTGATTTATAATTTACGTCTACGAAGTTTTCATATATATATATATATATATATAGATAGATAAACTCAAACTTTCCCAACACTTAGTCTGTAATTAGAGATTTCATGATTGAGAAGACAATGACAAGTAATTTCTATTCTAATATGTTGAATTGTTTTTTTTAATCATTATCTATGAAGGTTTGGAGGAAAATAAATGCAATACAATACAATACTTTATAGTTAGAAAAACAGAAAATAAGATTTGGAACTTATTCACAATTGGAGAAGGGTCAATATCTTCAACAATTGGATCATTTGTCATTAGTGGGTATTGATGTCAATCTTATCACCCCCAAGTTACACTGCATACAAAATAATGTTCTTTGAGTTTTTTCCTTTTTTTTTACCACATCTCATTGTTTGAAAAATTGCTGTCATCTTTGATTAAATCTTTCTTTATTTTACTCATGTAGAAGCAATTATTTGTTTTCTTTTTTTGGACTTATTTATATTAGTCATTTCCTAAATAAATAAATAAAGTTTTCATATATCACAACTTTTGATTTGGGGATTCTGGAATCTGGATTACATTTTTTTCATTTGTTTTCTAGTTATTTGTTATTGGGTAGCCCAATCCCAATGGACAGATTCAAGAAGGCTCTAGGGTTCTCTTTTGGGCCTTGCCCACCTGTGAAATAGTTTTCTTTAATATTTATATATAAGTTTGTTTGGCAGGGAAAAAGCAGCCCATGTTCAAATCTGGCAACCATACAAGCCTTTCTAAATAAATAGAACATGGACTGAATCTGATTTTTTTTTCTTTCTAAATTTAGAGTTTCAATATTTTTTTAAAAAGCAATCAGATTTAGAGTTGAATCTGAAAAAAAAAATTAATTATTGTTTGATCTTCAGTTTTTTTATAATTTCTATGGTTTTAAAAGAAAATTCTTTATTTGATAATAAAAATAGGTTATTTGAGATTTTTATAAGATGAAATAGTAAATATTTTTGTATTTTAAATTTAAATTTAATAAAATTAAATAAAAATATTTTGATATTTTAGTGAATAAATTAAATAATTTGATAATTAAAAATAGTGTAATATTATAAAAAAATTATTTTTATTTTTAAATTCAAAAAAACCTAAAAAAATGAAATATCAAATGTGCTCCAAGAAGGTAGGATAAGTGTCACGGCCCATGGGTATGGGATGCACATGGCAAACCCACAAGGTGCATTTTTCAGAATATTTCAGGTTTTGTGATCATTTTTGGAACTTTCTAGAATCCTCTAGGAGTTCTTGGGTTTTGTTTGGTCATGGAACTCTCTAGACTTCTTTAGGAGTTCCCTTTTTGTAAGTGAGGTCATTGAACTCTCTAAAATTCTCTAAGAGTTTCTCTTTTTGAAAGTAGAGTTATAGAACTTTATAGAATTCTCTATAAGTTCCTTTTTGTATGTAAGGTAGGAGAACCCTCTAAAATTCTAGAGAAGTTCTCAAGTATATGTGTTTCTAGAATTCTCTAGAAGTCTCTAGGAATTTTTATGTCTAGATTAGTAATCGAAAAGTCTAGAAATCTCTAGGACAAGGAAGATGTAGAAGTATCTTCTCACTTGTATATAAACAAGTCTTGGCCATAAACTAACATACTCAACAAATGTTCAAAAACACTCCATACTTATAATACCTCACTCTTTTAAGTAATAAACAAGATATTCTCCAAGCTCTTTCTCTCTCAAATTATTCCATATTTTTGCATCTTTTAAGAGGCTGACTAGCTAGGATTGAAGCAATCTAGACTAGTGTCGCACGGGACGAGGTGATATTCGGCGACCGAGTTTCTGTCCGTGACAGTAAGACTATATATAGACCAGCATAGAACTTTATTTTTTTTCTTGGAGTACGACTAATTACCGCAGATTAAGTTCATATCCCACGAACACAATTAACAAATTAACCAAGCGATTGTAATTTATCGTGTGACGAGCTTGAACCAAAGACCTAAAAGACCATGAATATTACTATTTAAAAACGTTAATGGTAACTTTTCCCTCAATTGAACGTGTTTTAATAAGTGTGAATTGAATTGTAACCCTTTAATCTCATCTAAAAGATCATGTACCTATTTCAATCATAAACATTATTAGTTGATATAAAAATATTAAACAACTTCTAAATCAAAATTGGGAAAAGAAAACTATAAATACTTTTTAACTAATAAGTTTGAAGAAATATTGCATTGTATTTAAAGAAGAACAATTTTGTCTCTTCTTCATGGAGGTCCTGCAAAGCTGATCTTGGCATGTCGATATCAACTGAGAAAGCAAACTTATGGCTTAGAACTTAAGATAGAGAATCCGAAACCAAGACTAAGTCCCATCAACATTCTTCAAAATAAAAAAGTTAACATTGTTTCACCAATTTTTGAATTTCTGATATCTCTGTTTATGAGTAGTAACAGTTGCTCTTTCCATTCTCTTCCTCTTCTTCGCATGCCATCTCTACTTTCTCTTTCACTGTCTCTTTCCCTGGCTCACTCACAAAAACAACAAGTAAGAATCCAAGATTTCTCATTTCTCTAACTTCCTCACTTCATTTCATCTCTGTAATGGCTTCTCTGTTTCTTCTCATTCTAGGACTTCTTCTCACAACCTCGGATGGTTTCGAAGAAGTAGAACCACCATTAATGGAGATGGAACAACAAGAGCTTTCTGGGCTTTACGAAGTATTAAACTCTCTCCTAGATGATCAAGATTGGGCTCAAATGCATCCACAGCCATGTTCAGAAACTCCATGGCCAGGACTTCAATGTGAGGTTGGACAAGAAAACCTACCACTCTTCCATGTCACTAAAATCCACATTGGACTTGATATTACAAACCCACCATGTAAACCATTTGCCAAGATTCCAACAAAAGCTCTACTCAAATTACCATATCTGAAAACCCTATCAATCTTTAACTGTTTCATTTCACCAGTCTATTTACCTTCATCTCTTTTCACTTCATCTTCTTCCTTGGAACACTTAACCCTCAAATCAAATCCAGGCCTTCAAGGGACAATCCCACCAACATTGGGTCAAATCACCAGTTTAAGAGTTCTATCTCTTTCACAAAACGGTTTACAAGGTCAAATCCCAAAAGAGCTAAATGGGTTAGTCAGTTTGGAGCAGCTAGACTTGAGTTACAATAACCTCACCGGTCAAATCCCTCAACATCTTCAAGGGTTGAGAAATTTGCTCATTTTGGACCTCAGCTACAATTTCTTTAAAGGGAAGATCCCTTCTTTTCTGGGTCAGATTCCTTTTCTTCAAAAGATTGATCTGAGTTACAACATGCTTGAAGGGATCATACCTAAAAGTTTAGGGAAACTAAAAAGGTTAGTCCTTCTTGATCTAAGTCATAATCTTATAAATGGTCCAATCCCGGAAGCCCTTTCAGGTTTAGAGGAATTAGAATGTCTTATGATTGAAGGAAACCCAATTCAAACTGAACTGCCCATTTTCATAACTGCCTTAAACAAGCTTACTGTGATTAGATTCTCAGGCTGTGAACTATTTGGACCAATACCCACTAAATCTTGGTCAAATTTGAAAAATTTGAAATCTTTGTATTTAGATGGAAACAATCTAAATGGAACAATCCCTTCAGAATTAGGGACAATGCCGAATTTGTGTCAAATGAATTTGAGCCAAAACAGGCTGAGTGGGGAGGTGATTTTGAAAGAAGAATTCATAAATAGGATTGGAAATAGGCTGGATGTGTCTGGAAATGATGGGTTATGTATAAAGAAAAGTGTTTCGATTTCAATTTCCATATCTTTAGAAATTCCATATTGTGTGGAGACAAATGCAGAGGTATTAAAGAATAAAGGGAATAATGGGTCTGGTTCATTGGTTGATCAAACAGGGGAGGATTCCAGCACTTTGAAGAAGACTCCTTCTTCTTCATCATCTAGGGTTTACCATCTTCATCAGAATCTCATTATTAGTCTTACTACTTTTCTCTTCATTTCTGTCATGTTCTTAGTAGTATGATTCTCTCATTCTGTTAAGTTTGATTATGTAAAATGAAATTGTGTTACTTTTATAAGAGCTGGTTGGATGTTGGGTTATTTGGGTTTCTTTTATTAGATTATTTGAGTTTTAAATAGATTATTTTCCTATAATATTATTATATATTTATTTTTTTAATTAAAATTTTATAAAAATATATAATATTTTATTAATAAATTTAATGATTAAATGATTAAAAAATGTAATAAATAAGTTTTTGATTAAAAAAAACATCAAATTATCTTAGTTGAAAATATTAATTAAAAGTTTACAAATTTAATTATTATAATATATATGTATATTAAAAGAAAAATAATTTATCTAATTTAAATTTTATAAAAATAAAATAAGAATGTTTTAATATTTAATTAATAAATTAAATAATTGATATTTTTTAGAAATAAGATATAATAAAAACAAAATTCTAATATAAACTCTAAATTTCAGCTTTTAGAAATGATTTTCAGACAGCAGTTAGAACAGTAGCTTTTTACAGTTTGTCATACAAAGATTCTTTTTCATATTTTTAGGGTTCGTTTGATTTGTGAGTATTTGACTTCAAAGTAGTAATAGAGATAAAAACAAATTAGATAAAAAAAAAAGAGTAATTATTTTTAATTGGTTAAATTATTATAATAATCTTATAAAATAAAGTGAATATATTTTAATATTTTAATTAATAAAATTAATGATTTAATTGTTACGAATAAAAGTGATATAATAGGGAGTGAATATTAAAAAAATAAAATAAAATCCAAAATAAATATATTAAATGAACATGTACATGGTTTTAAATTTTTCTTAGAGTTTGTTTTTTTAAAATTATTATTATATTATAATTATTTTAATATTAAATCATATAATTTATCTATTAAAATATTTTAATTTTAAATATAAAGTGACATTTAGTATTTTCTTATAAAAATCTCAAGTAACTCATTTTTTTATTAAAAGTTTTTTTTTTTTAAAAAAACTCATAAGATTAAAAAATATACAAGATCAAACAAGTTCTAAGTTTTTAATAGAATCCATTAAATCATGAACATAAGATAATTCCAAAGCTAATATTTATATAAAATTAATTTATCTTTCAAAATTAAAATATATTTTTGACTTTTAATCATAAAAATTAGTCTTTATAATTAAAACAAATTCATTCTCTCCTATTAAATTTTTAATCGATTTAGAAAGTGACACCTCATTCCCTATATATTCCTGTCAACTTTTTTCTCGTTCCCTATCATTACTCGATATTTAATAAGCCGTTTGAAGTGAGTAGGTTTAAAAAAAATTCTAAATTTTTTAATTTAGTATTTTAAAATTTATAATGAATAAAATAAGCTGCTTTGATATTTAAAATGACCATTTAATGTATGAAGTGATTACTAACAGAGTTATTTGGATTTAAAATAATCCAAATACCCAAAACATAAAAGACTAAAATCAATTTTATTTGATTTATTTACACAAAGATACCAAGTTCTTTATTAAAATAGTTTCCTTTTAATTATGATTGAATCAACTTTTATTATTATTATTTAAAAAGCACAACTATTAATAAAATAAGAATCAAGGAATCATCTCAAGTATATTCCCAATTTTGTGGTTGTTATGATAATAATTATTGATGGAAAAAAGTTGACTAAGTAAAAATTTGTCTAACAAAGTAAAAAATATAGATTTAATTTTTTACTCACAAAAATAAAAACAATAAAAATCTTAAATTGAGTTAGAACGTCAAACGGTAGGAAACGTATTAGGTTCTATTAAAAAAAAACAAAAAATTTGGCATTACATCAACAATTTGAAAAAAGTGTAATTTTTCAACCCAATGAGATTAATGGGACACATTAAACTCACTCAGAAACTAATTAAAACAACTCTTAAAGAATCAAAAACATTAAATATTCATGATTGAATTATCATTAAATATTGATTGAACATTAAAACAAAAAAAATAAGACTCAATGCAATGCCTAGAACACAACAATCATTTTTTTAATTATTAAAAATAAGCTAAAATGAAGTAAATTTGGGTAATAATTTCGGTTGAAATTTTAAACTAATTTCATTAATTAAATAAAAATTTGAATAAATAAATTAAATATAATTTAATCTAAATAAATATAAATTTATATCAAATTCAAATGTAATTTTTTTTTTGAAATTTAATGCTAATGGATAAAATCGAATGTCAATGGATAAAATCGAATGCCAAGAGTCTTAAAATGTCATGAAAAGTCTAGGAATGACAGCAGTTAAATGAATTATAACCGTTGGATTGATAAATGAATTTATTGTAATGGTTTAATTTCTACCTTTAAATATCCTCTTCATGTTGGAAGTTTGAAAAATATGTCATATCTCTTTTTCAATCATTTCATAATCTCTTTAGAATTCGAAATGTTTTTCTTTATTTTTCTTGAGTGTTCTTCGAGTTCTTCGCTCAATCGAGTGTTCTTCGAATTTTTCACTCAGTCAAGTGTTTTTTAGTTTTTGACTCGTCATATTTTCGTTGAAACCCGGTGATTGATTCAGGTACTTTATTAAATTCATTGCGTAGTGATTCTAGTGCTGAATCATTAATAAATTCGTTGTACATTGGGAGACAGTCATCTACAATAAGCTCCAACACAAGGGAAAACGGTATAACTATTTTAAGGAAAATGTGTTAAGCAGATACCTCGAATCAACATTTTATTCTGGTGATTTCATTCTTTGTAATATTATATTTAATTAATTTCTTTGTATCATCATTTATATATATATTTCTATTTTTTAAGACAAGATTTCTCTTAAAACAGTTTTTGTGTGCTAAGTTATTTAGTAGTTTTGCCATAAAAAATCTTTGTCTTTGGTGTTTCAGAAATACGAGTTGCGATGTTACAAAAAAGATGATGAATTATTACTAATAATAAAAAAAAGTAACTAAATAGTTAAAGTAATAGTTATCTTTAAATTTATAGCGAATTAATTATAATTGAAACATATGGTTTCAATTTTAAAATAATGAATTATAATATATATATACATTTTTTTAATTAAAGAAAACAGAAGGTCGTAATAGTGGTAAAGCTAGAGACCAAGAAGTTGAAGAGTTGTGTAGCTTAGATCTGAAGAGCCAAAAAATAATAATGCGGCATTAATAGAGATGGCGTACTTGGTTTCATACTTAATTGATTTGAGAAACGACTTTAGCTTATGATGATGAGTATTTATATGATTAAATATTCTAATTTCTTTTATAGAAATAATACGTTGAAATGAATATTTTTAATTGATTCGACATTATAGTTTCTTTTATAGAGATTGTGTGAAAATGATTTATATATGAATTAGCATTCTAATCTTTTATATAGAAATTATATATTAATGATTTATTCAATTAAATATTCACAATAATAGTTATCTTATTAATTTAATGATAAGTATAACACAAGAATTAAAAAAAAAACTTTGGATTTAATTCACATAGATGTGTTTTAAAAGGTACCAAAAGAAATATGTTTTTTATTAAAGATAAAGTTGCGCAACTTAACATAACAAGAAAATGTCTTGTTTAAATTTGCTTAGTTAGTGCTTAATTTGATTTTCTGAGTGTTTGAAATCAAGAGACGCGTTTTTCTTTAATATTATTATCATACAAATTTGAAGAACAAATATTTCAAAATAGATTTTATGAAAATAAATTAATAAAGAAAATTTAACTTGTAAAGTTTTGTATAATTTATAACAATGTTTACAATAATGGTATGGAATTTTTAATCATATTTTAATTTTAACTGAAAAGTTAATAAATGTGACAATTGTGTATATCATAAAGACAATGAAAGTGGTTATTTAATTACGTGTGTCTTTATACGATATTTTTATCATTGGAAATTACGATAAAAATGATTAAATTCATTAAGATGTGAGTTGTACTAAACAAGGTATCATGTTGTTATCAAATGATAAATTGATATGAAAGATTTTACGTCTACAAATGAATATGTTACACTTGAAAGTGCAACTATATGGGTGAAAATCTTCTAACGAAAAATATATTTTTTGTGATATATATAATCGTTTACACGAAGATATAATAGTTCAAAGACATTTTGTCTACTAGTTAGCCAAATAATAATTTTTTTCACAAAAGAATATTTAAATGATAAGTATGTATGAATTACTATGCTTATTGAAAGATATTCCAAGATTATATAAAAAGAAATTTCTAATTATTGTGATAGTTATATGAAATTGGACAATCTTATAGTAAATGATAAATCTAGACATAAATGTCTTAGACATAATTTCATTAAACCATACTTTCTAATAGAGTTATCACATTTGACTATGTTAATCAAAGATAACATTGTGGACCTAATCAAATTATTGAATAGAGAGTTAGTTTGAAGTCTTTAAAAACATTAGTCTACTATAAGTTGGTATGAAGGAAAACCCAACTTATGCAGACTGGAGATCCCAAGAACTAAGTTCAATGGGACAACCTAATCGTACTGACCTTGAAGATTATTGTTTAGGATTAATCCTATAACAAAACAATATAAATTTTGACGAGGATAAACATATCGTTTTTAATGATTTCTTTGTGAGCAAAAAGATAACTTATGCGAGTGAGAAGTAGGGAAGCTTCGAAAAAATTGCACGGCTCAATTTTAGACCTCTCACAGAACCAGGTGAGTGTTCTATGGCCAAAACGGACAACCCCATGAGAGCTGACATGTATCAAGAAGAATTTTATGTGAAAATGTGTAATCGTTTACACAAATGACAGAATATTTCAAAGACATCGAGTCTACTAATCAGCTATTAAAGTTATATATTTTCATAAGAAAATGTTCAAAGGGAATCTTTTACCGTAAATCAGCTAGTAAAGTTAAACCTACCTATCTTATATAGGATTCAACTGTTGAATCTTTTACCGGGTTAATCTTTCAATTTCTATTAATGTTGGAGATTGTTGGAATTTTAAACTAATTTCATTAATTAAATGGAAATGAGAATTTTGATAAATAAATTAAATGTAATATAATTTAAATAAATATAAATTCATATCAAATTCAAATGTAAATTTTTTGTGAAATTTAATGCCAGTGGATATGTCAATGGATAAGATCAAATGCCAAGAATCTTAAAATGTCAAGGGGGTATGACAACTGTTGAATGAATTATCAAAACTGTTGATTGATAAATTAATTTATTTATCCCCTTCATGTTGAAACTTTGAAAAATATCTCATATCTCTTTTTCACTCATTCCATAATCTCTTTAGAACTCGAAAGGTTTTTTCTTTATTTTTCTTGAATTTTCTTCAAGTTCTTTACTCAATTGAGTGTTCTTCGAATTTTCTTACTCAGTCGAGTGTTCTTCGAATTTTTTTACTCAGTCGAGTGTTCTTCGAGTTTTGACTCGTCATATTTCCATTGAAACACAGTGATTGATTCATGTATTTTGTCAAGCTCATTGTGTAGTGATTATAGTGCTAAATCATTACTAGATTCATTGTACCATGGGAGACAGTCATCTATGATAAACTCCATCACAAAGGGAAACGGTGAAACTGTTTTAAAGGAAATATGCTAGGCACATGACTCGAATCAACATTTTATTATGGTGATTTCATTCTTTGTAACATTATATTTAATTTTTTTTTTGTAGCATCATTTATATATATATATATATATTTCTGTTTTTTAAGACAAGATTTCTAACCGTTTCTAAATTAAATACTAATTGAAAACGTGTATGATGATATTTGCATTAAAAGTGTTGTAATATGGATAATCATTATCGTATGTATAAAAAAAAATAATCGATAACTCACTTACTTTTGCATTGTCGATGGATGATTAGTATTACTGAGATTTATTGGATGATGTCCGAGTTTTTGGGTAGTTACTGAAATGTTTGAATTAATGTAACTGATATAACATACCTACATATTTGAGTTAAAATCCCAAATTTCAATTATCATAATCGTCCAATTCGTATCATTCATAAAGTTATTATTTTAACGTTTTCTTATATTTATTCTGAAAACCAATAAAATCAATTAATATAATATATTGAATAACGTTTTTTTATTTATAATGTCATCTGGTTTTACTTAAACGATTCTTTATCATTTTTTAATATACATTTAACAAAAAAAAAAAAAAAAATTATTAAAATCATATATGATTAAAAGAATAAAAAATATATATTACCATTTTCGGTCAATAATTGCTTCACATTAATTGCAGGCTCATCTCAGCCAGTTCTTCTTCTTCCTTTGAGAGAAGAGAAACAGAGAAAGGGTATAATGGCGGCATTAACAGCAGCACTGATATCAATTGCAGGGTTAGTTCTTGGATGGATCGCCATTGAGATGGCGTGCAAACCCTGCCTCGAGAAGGGTCGTGAAGCAATTGATCGGAGTCTCAATCCCGATTACGATCCCGACGAAGAAGACAACAACAACATCCGCGCCCCTCTCAATCCCAATCCCAATCCTCAACCGGCAGATGAAGATCCTGATGGATCCAGCGTTATCAAACCCATCTGATCTTCCCCAAACGGTGATCTATCATTAATTCTTCTTCTCAACTCATTCGTCTTTTCCTTCCTTGTATCCTTTTTCCTGCCCTTTCATTGTTTTGCTTCACTGGATCTTGATTTCTATAATATTTCTTGATTTCGTTTATGTCTATGTATTAATTTTAGATTTTTTCAGTTTAGATTTGATTTGGGCATCTCTGTAGCTAAAGAATTCTCAAATTCATGGAAAAATAAGCTGATTTGGAAAAGACAGATGATGAATTTCATCATGGGTCTTTCTTGTTCATCTTTGATGGATGAACTGAACCTCTTATGGATTGAATGTTCCATTTTTCTTGTTCTTGGGAAGAAAAAGAAATGAGTTTTTAATTGAGTGTATGAATTTGGATCAGGCAAAGTTGGAATTTGGATCAGGCAAAGTTGGAATTTGGATTGGTTTTCAATTGGATTACTCCTTTTGTAAGTATTTAGAGAAGAAGTCTTTATGATTGGTTTCATACCCAATAATGAAAAAGGAAAATTGAAGAATGGAAAAGGGGAATCAAATTGAAGATTGAAGAAGTTATTGAAGAAGAATTAGGTTTGTTTGTTTATTGGTTACATGGCAAGATCTTCTTTATCTTGTTCCATTTGAAATCTGAAGAAAAATGTGATCTTTATATAGTTTGGGGGATTTGATCTAAATGGACTGCTTTATTTTACTTGGAGCTAGTTTGATCTTTGTTATTTGGGTTAATTTGAGTTTTGTTTGTTGATGGTAATGTGATCTTTAGTTGTTTTTTTTGTTATCAAAGTTCTGGCTAGAACATCAATAATTTAACTCGATTCCAAATCAGATATTCACCTCTCACCAACTGAGTACATGTTTCTAATACAAGGTTAGATTATAAACCTCTAATAAAACAATTTATTGGTCTATTGTCTTAGACAATATCACAAGTTTAAGTATCACTTGTTTTTGTATTTTAACTTCATTTATAACCATATCTATTTTACACGTTTTGAGCATCGCATTAAATGAATATTTTAAATTTCACTAAAATCTGCAATTTTAAAAATTGCGTTCACCACTTAAATGCGACCAATTTAACTAGACGCATAACTTGTCGTCTGACGGGTTCGAACTTAGAACCTTAGTGAGACCTGGGTCTAAAATGCTTGTAGAGTTGTAGGCTCAATTGTACAAATAACTCTTTAAATTTAATTAACTAGCATATATTAGGATATTATTTAAATAATTATATACTTTAATATTAAGTTAATTATTTTCTTTCTTTCAATTTTAAAAATCATACTTTATTTTTAATAATATATATATAATTAACTTAAGAATAACTGCAATTTGATGTTTTAAATTTAATGTTTTTAGATAAATAACAAGATTATAATATAAAAAATATTAATACAAACCTAACAAAAATATCTTAACTTTTTGTTCAGATTTGAGTTTTTTATTTATAAAACTTCTAAAGAAAATAAATTGTAATGATTAGTGATAATTATAAAGAGGTAAAAATTATTTTAGTAAAAAATTTACAAGTTAATATATTATAATAAAATAAAAAATAACAATTTAAAATATAGGATATTTAATATTTTTATTAATAAATTAAGTGATGGATGAATAAGAGAGTCTAAAAATATGTTTTTAATTAATTTGAGTTATTTTTATTTAAAATTTTAACCAAACGAATTTAGTGTATAAAATTAAGAACAAAAGCAAATATATTAGTATTGTTAAAAGTAAAAAAAATAATAATTTTATGCCATTTAAGAGACAAGAGATCATAGTTTCAATTTTATTCGTAAGCGTTTTGAGTTTAAACGAGATTATGACTATGAGATGTCTTTCTAGTTCTTTTTTAATTAAAAAAAATTCAACCAACTTATGAATGATATATATTTTTTAAATATCATTAGAGTTAAGATATATTTTTTAAATATCATTAGAGTTAAGATATTTTTTTTTAAAAAAATATGCAAAATCAATTTGGGTCCTAAAATCGGAAGTCCTGTTAAAATATTTTAACAATAGGTTTAATGGGAAGAAGTTATATATCTGGAGGATGTAAAAGTTATAATGGGCTTTGGCCCTTTATACAAAAAATGCCCATATTAGAATATCCTCATTTGCTAATGAAAGTTAGACAGGTAGTGCATGAATAAAAAGAAGATAGAGAAAAGATTAAATTTGAATTATCTCTATATATTTATTCATTCAATTAAGTATGCTTATTTTTATGTTAATCAATTTAAATTTTAGAATATTTGTTTTGTAAGAGATGTCTTGGTTTGTTTTTACTTTAAAACAACATTTTTATATTAATCAAATAAGATTTTAGAATCTATTTTTTTCTCGAAGATAATGCAATAAGATATAAATTGGAGTCGTCTAATTTTAAGGCAAAAATACAAAAATACTTATGCCCAAAATATTATCAAACATACTTTAAACACAACGTGATTAATTATTTAAAAAATAATAATAAAATATAAAATAAAACGTTCATTAACGAACAAACATGAAAAACTAACGTTAACGAGACTGAAGATTATAAAAAAAAAAAAAAAGGTTAGACATCTTCTCTCATCATAATAAGAGTGTAGTGAAATAAATGAATCAGTGTATCGCGATCACTAATCGTCTTACTTACCAGTGAAATAGTTTACTATAAGATAACAATAATAGAGACGCATTGATTCAATCCAACCAAACTTGCAATTTTTTTCTAAACTTTTAGAACCAACGATTGACTCAGACATTAACCATTCAATACCAATTATATTCAAAACTAGGCTCCCAATCGCAACCATTTTTTTGCAAACAAAAGCAAATGATGTCTCCTCTAACCTTTCTCGTAAAAAATTATTTAGCGACTAATCATAATATATAATTTAGTTTTTATGTATGACATTCTATTAAAAAAAAAGACTTAAAATAGAATATGTAATCTCTTAATTTTTTCATTGAAAATCATACTTGCACAAAAAAAATATATATAATAACTACACATAATTTTAGGTGAAGGAGTTACAACCCTTTAAGATATTTTATTTTCTAAGAAAGAAATTGTTTATTCATTCAAATCAAATTTATTCTAAAATGATATTTCAACTTATAATATATGGTTTTGCTTTTCAACTCTATATTGTCTATTTTAAGTGTTATCTTTGTATTTGATTACTTTAGATTGGCTTAATTTCTTTACCTTGATTAGTTATATTATTTTATTTTTATATTATGGCACACCCTAGTCCATCCATACCTTTGACTAGAAGCTGGATATTATCTAAATTAGACGCGAAAAAAATGCATTACATATAAATTTAATTAGTCTTATAACTAATGATGTTGAATTTTCTATATTTTATTTTCAAACAAATCCACCGAATATTAGAAAGAGACTCCTAATGTCCCAAAAGTCTTGTTATCTTTATGCTCGATTCACGCCTCCGTGCAATAAACGATAGATTTGAGCATATTTCAATCGAGCTAATTGGTTGTTGTGAGTTTGGGTGTGAATAAATATATGTCAATTTAGAACAATTTGTAAACACGAAAAAGTCAATAATCTATCATGAATGAACAAATTAAAACATATAAATATATATATATATAATTAAAATTTGAGCATGTTTAATGAATACTAAATCAAAATAACCATTAATAAGGCTCAAATTTTCATGTCATATTTTTCCTATTTTTTAATTCTATTATTTTTGACCATTTTTTTATTTTTCAAAACATAATCTTAAGGTTTCTTTTGCATAACAATAACAATATCTAAATGTTTAAATTTTATTAATTAATATTATTAAACAAAAGAAATCTGAAACACCCTCCCTTCCTCTTCTTCATACTTCATGCCAAATGTGCTCCACATGAGCAATATATGTTAAACAAACGTTATAAAATTTAAATGAAATATGTAACCTTTCCACTTTTCCTCTTTTACATGTATCATGCTAAATGTGTTGACACCCAAATGAGAATTATATTCTTATTAAAAAATATATAAAATATAATAAACATTTCACCTTCATTTTCTTAGTATATCACACCAAATGTGTTTCTTCTCCACTAGAGCAAAATGGTTCTGTTTTGAAACATATATAACGATAGCAGCCTAGTAGTTGAACGAAACGAATAAATATTAATTAATTTATTTATATATATAATTAAAATATATTTTAAAATATTATTTCATCTAAACAAACATATTTTATATTAACATTTTATATTGAGTTTATTATCTTGAATCAAGTTAACAAAGTCTAATAAGCAGGACCGGCCTGAAGTACGCTTGAGCGGAAACCTATTTATTTTAAATAGTCATATGTTTAATTAAATCTATTATATTTTTAAACATAAAAGATTATATTTAGTGGTCCAAAATAAAATTTTAAATTTTTATCTAATTATGAGTTCAAATCTTAAAAAAAAAAATCATTTTTATCAGCATTTTAAACTAGACTTAGGGCAAAAAAAATAATATCAACATTTATTTTTCTACCGGGATGGGGCAGCCCAAAACTCGGGACCGACTCTTCTAATAGTCGAGATTATTTTCACTTGAACTACACTAGAAGCTACATATTTTCTTTTTTTAATTTTTATCCAAACCTACTTCTAAGTCTTATTCTTTTTTTCAACAATCCAATCACTCAATTATTAACCAAACTATTAATATATATATATATATATATATATTATTTTAAATAATAATTCATGTCAATCCAATAATCAATATTTTTATTATATAATAAAATAATCACTTAATTATTATCTAAAATATTAAAAAAAAATTAATTTCATGTATATATTGACATATATTTACATGTTTTGGACCGGAGTTTCAACTCAATCAAAATGAGAAAGTAAAAACTTTTGTGACCATGAAGTTGATGGCTAGCACAATAAAATCAAAATTTAGAGTTGAATATTGTTTTCAAAGACACTAAATTCCTCCTCAAGGTGCATAGATATTTGTTGACATCCTTTGAGGAAGAGATTCCTTAGCCTTTCATAGAAATTGCATTTCATTTTTTTTAATAAATTTTGTTTTCCATTCTTTTTTTCTATGCTGAGTTTGTTAATTTTCATCCTAGAATAGAAAAGATACCAAAATTAATCATTAGTGTTGCCAATTATGAGGGTGCAACAAAGCTGGTAATCATGGATATATATACAAAGTTTCTCATTAACAAAAGCAAGGGCATGCATCATGCATGTCCATATAGAATCATTGATGAAGGTGGCCTAAATTGATCACCCCATTAAAGGGTTAGGTAAAAATAATAAAAAATAAATAAGCTCTCCTAAAGTTTGAATTATTAGTCTATATTCAATAACTTATAAAATGATAACTTTATTGTGTTAAATTTAACCTTTTATACATCTCTATCTTTTGAAAAAGGGTTAGAAAAAGTTAAAATTAAAAATTGTATAACCCATCGATATCCAACCTTCAAGATTGGCCTCGATACATAAACCTTGCTACATGAAGAATATGATCAATTAATGTTGGAAAAATATCATGAATTATTTCTTTTGAGTCATCCTTTGTGATCTTGGTAATTAGACAGTTAGAAGTAATAATAATAATAATAATAATAATAATAATAATAATAATAATAATAATAATAATAATTAATGTTTCTTTTTGTTATTATTCAAAATCTTATCTCTAATAAATGAGACTCTTCATGTCTCCTAGTTTAATGTCAAATTTTTCGTAATCATGTTCTTATTTCAACAAGTTCAATAAACAAAATTTCATTCAAGTTTGTTTCATCCTCTAAAGTTTCTATTCACTTTCTAATAATTGTGACTTCGGGGTATCAGAGCTTTGGTAACATTGGTGAAGAAGGTATCGTTGTTATTCGATATGGAAAGTGGTGGTCGTGTAGCTGGACTCGGTTTGGAGCTGTTAAACCAGTCAAACTATCGGATATGGAAGACCTGTATGGAATCGTACTTGGTCGAAGAAGACTTGTGGGACATCGTCGTAGACGACGATGATGTAGCTCCTGAGGATGTTGCTAAAAATGCGGAAGCATCGAAGAAGCAAAAGAGACTCAACGCGAA
This sequence comes from Impatiens glandulifera, assembly GCF_907164915.1. Classification (NCBI taxonomy): domain Eukaryota; kingdom Viridiplantae; phylum Streptophyta; class Magnoliopsida; order Ericales; family Balsaminaceae; genus Impatiens; species Impatiens glandulifera. The sequence goes on along the minus strand of NC_061869.1, from coordinate 9,563,984 downwards.
GGCAGAATTTGTGTTGAAGAGGTCAATCTCCCACAATCTGTTCGAACACATCATCGGTTGTGGATCTACTCGGGAGATCTAGGAAACACTTGATCGTCTTTTCAACAAGAAGAACGAGGTTCGTCTCCAGATGCTTGAAAACGAGTTGGCAGCCGTAAAGCAAATCGTATTTGTCTCGGAGTTCTTTCTTAAGGTAAAGAGCATATGCTCATAAACTTCATTATTGAACCCAAATGATAAAATCTTAGAGGCTCTAACAAAGAGGCATATTGTTCGAGGACTTCGACCCGAGTATACACCATTCATCACCTCTATTCAAGGTTGGGCTCAACAACCTTCACTCGAGGAGTTTGAAAATCTTTTGTCATCTCAAGAGTCGTTGGCCGCACAAGTGACTGGAACGAGTATAAAAGAGGAGTCAAACAATGCATTGCTCGTGAAGAAATCGAGTTGGAAAAAGGGAAAGTTAAAGAAGGAAAAAACATGTCAGGATTCTTCAAATATTCCTAAAAAGCCCCTTAAGTGTTTCAGGTGCGGCAAGATTGGACACTTCAAGAGAGATTGTCGAGTAAATTTGAATGGAAATTTTGCTAGTTCAAATCTCAGAGAAAAGTATAACTAGCGTGTTGAGGAGGACTGGGACAAAGCTTTTCATGTCGATGTGACGACTTCGAAGGAAAAGAAAATAGAGGCGTCTCATGGTAAACAGGAAATCGATCAAAGGTGGATCGTCGATTTAGGGTGCGGACATCACGTTACTAGAGATGATTATGTGTTCTCATCGAGTCGAGTTCGTAATATGGGCGGTGACATTGTCATGACAGATAACTCGGTTCATGAAGTTAAAAATGAATGATCGGTTGTCATTAATAATGACAAATGAGAATCTATTACTCTAAAGAATGTCTACAATGTTCTAGGAATTCGGAAGAATCTCTTCTCGGTAGTAAATATTGCAGACGCTGGAAGCCTTGTGTTGTTCGATCCACACTATGTGAAGTTCTTAAGGAACGTTAGAGAAATCAAGGCGGATGTGATTCACACTGGAACTCAGGTAAATGATTTTTTGTCCTTTTAGTATCAAATTCGTACATAGAAAAGGTGAACGACAAAAGCACCTCCATTCTATGACATGCAAGGCTTGGGCATGTAAATATGACTAAGCTCAGTGTTATATCTCGAAAGAAACTTGTCGAAGGTCTACTTGAAGATCCGAGAATTGAGGAGGGCAGTGTGTGTGAAGGATGTCAATATGGGAAAGCTCATTAACATCCATTCTACAACTCTATATCGAGAAGTAAGAATTCTTTGGATCGAGTTTATAGTGACTTGATGAGACCAACTCGAACTGCCTCATACTCGGAAAGTAAATATATGTTGCTGTTTGTGGATGATTTTTCCCGGTTCACTTGGGTGTATTTTGTGAAAGAGAAGTCCAAAGTTTTCTATAAATTTCTCTAGTTCAAGGAGACGGTAGAAGAAGAACAAGAAAGAAAAATTCGAGTATTGCGGATAAACAATAGTAGGGAATTTTGCTCAAAAGAGTTTGAATTGTTTTGTAGGCAAAATGGACTAAAAAGAGAACTCTCCTGTCATGAGACCCCACATTAGAATGGGATAGCCGAAAGGAAGATTCGACATCTTACATAGACTTGTAAGTTGTGGCTGCATATAAAGAATATACCAAAACAGTTATGGGCAGAAGGCATGAGTTGTGTTGCCCATGTCATCAATCGAGTTCCTCTTAGCCCAAATGAGTTCAAATCTCCATTCGAGATATTTTTTGGTTTTAAGCCAAGTGTTAAACATTTTCGAGTTTTTAGATCTACTTGTTATGTCCACATTCCAGACTCGAAAAAAAGCAAATTGGATGCAAAGGAAGTCAAATGTGTGTTCGTCGGCTATGACCAAAGAAGGAAAGGGTGGCGGTGTATGGATCCATAAACCCACAAATGCACTGTGTTGAGAGATATTGTTTTTGACGAAATTTATTCTTACTACATGAAGGATGTTGAGGAAACTGTCAGACTAATCTTCTCATACCCACGTATACGGGAAGCTCTTGTAGTAGTGATAATAGTGACAAGGGGATCCTTGACTTAGCTCAAGATACTTCAGTCGATGAAGAAGCAGAAAGTGAAAAGTTATCAAGAAGTCCACATCAGGAAGGATCTAGTCAACAATAGAATGGGGAATCTCGACCAAAAAGGAACATTGTAAGGCCCTGTCGATTCAGGGATGATAATTTTGTAACAACCTTCTCTTGTTTCTTAACAAACGCAATAGACGACGAGGAACTCACTTCTTATAATGAAGCAAAGATTGTAAAGGAATGGGTGACAACAATGGAAGAGGGAAATGCATGCTCTCAAGAAGTATGAGACATGAGACGTTGTTCTAAAGTCTCCTGATACTCAAAAAGTTACATGTAAGTGGGTGTATCGAATCAAACGAAAGGTTGATGAAAGCATAGATCAATATAATGTTAGATTGGTCGCTCGGGGATTCTCGTAGAAGTATGGAGAAGATTACGAGGAGACATTTAGCTTTGTTTATTCAGCAAGTTCAATTAACAGAATTTCATTCAAGTTTGTTTCATCCTCTAAAGTTTCTATTCACTTTCTAAACAATTTCTTCACAGTTCGATCATCAAAGTCTCTTTACACATACCTCTTTTAAATCAAGCATTATTGTGGCTCATCATTGAAATCTAAGTTCTCTATAATCCTTCCTTATCTTATAATAAGTGTTTCAACTTTAAAATAATTTCTTAAACTATAAACAAAACATAATTACTCACTAAGATAATTCAGTGTCATAATAATTCTTAAAACATTAAGTCTCGGTTTGATTCATATTTAAAACACCTTAAATTTAAGTGGAGCTCACGACATCTTTATCAACATATTAAACATGAATTTAAAAAGAAACAAATTTAAAGTGATTTATGTGATTATATAAGATTTATTTATACTTAACCATATTTTTATTTTATTATTAAATAAATAGATATATAATAATAAAATAAGTAGAATCAATGTTAAGCATTATTTAATTATAAATCATATTTGAGTAGTCAATTTCAAATAGTTGTTTTTATTTTATTTTTCTAATTTAATTATAATAGTTACTAGTAACCACACTTTTTAATCATCCAATCCTAGCCGGCATTGAATTGGGAGATAATTTAAAAGGACCAACTATAAATATAAATAAACCCAAATAAGCATATATTAATATATAACTAGCTATAGTTCCTACAAAAAAGGAAGGAGAAAGAAAGAAAGTTGTATCAATGTTGGCTATTAGCTTTGGTATTGTGGTAGCTTTGGCTACAATATTTACATGCCATTGGATTAAAAAATGGAGGAATCCAAAGTGTCCGAACAATGGAACCCTTCCTCCCGGCTCCATGGGCTTCCCTATTATCGGGGAAACCCTTAATTTGCTCGTCCCGAGTCACTCCATTGACGTCCACTCCTTTGTAAAAAAGAGAATCAACAAATATGGTTCGATTTTCAAGACAAACTTGGCTAACCGGCCCATTGTGGTTTCGTCTGACCCTGAGGTCAACCAATTCATCCTCCAACAAGAGGGTGGCTCGGTCGAGCTCTACTACATGGACAACTTCTCTAAGTTGTTCGGACAATCCGATGATCCTAGGGCTAGGATTAACCCTGTTGGTTCGATTCATAGATATGTAAGGAGTTTAAATCTTTCCAACTTTGGTATTGAAGTCCTAAAAAACGGTCTAGTTCCCCAACTCCATCGCAATATTCATAGGAGACTTCGTGATTGGACACTTTCTCCATCTCTCGAAATCAAAAAGTCTATCTCATCGGTAAAATCTCTAAGACATATATAACAAAATGAAATAATAAATAGTTTTTAGCAATATGTACTAACATTATTTTATTAATTTGGATAATAATTAAATATTGCAGATGATATTTGACATTGTAGCCAATCATATGTTTGGATATGACTATGATAATTCCTCCAATGATATAAGTGACAAATTGACTTGCATAATTAAGGCTATAGCCTCCTTCCCTTTGAACTTCCCTGGCACAACCCTCTACAAATCCTTAAAGGTATTACTTTTTAATTAACCATCTTACAAAATTAATCACAAAATTAATCAGGCTACTAGTAGTTTATTTATTTATAATATTCTTGCAGGCGAAAAATAACCTGAAAGACATGATAAAAGACGAGATAAATCGTAGGTGTCGAAATCAAACTTCCCCACGAGGAGACCTTCTCGATCAAGCCATAAAAGACAGCAAGGAAAAGAACGATCTTATGTTCTTAACGGATGATTTCATTTCGCATACCGTATTCGGATCACTATTTGCGAGCTTCGAGTCAATTTCAACGTTGTTGACTCTTTGTTTTAAAATACTCTCCGATTATCCTTTAGTGTATGATCAACTCGCGGTAAGCCAACCAATTTTTAGAATTTTTTTTATATATTTAAAAGTTTAGGAACTGGATTATAGCTAATTGAATTAATTAATGTTTTAAAAACATTTGATGTTTTATCAGATAGAGCATGAGGAAATTGTTGAAAGAAGAGAGGAAGGTCATAAAGAGGATCCACTCTCTTGGGATGAATACAAATCATTGACATACACAATTTGGGTGGGCAATTTTAAAATTATTGTTCAAATAAATTCATATAATATAAACCATGTTTATACAACATCTTCAACAACTAATTCATCACATCATGCTAATTAAATTGATACAAAAACAATAAAAAAAATTATGGCTCAATTTTATTTTCAAAAAAAAATTAATATAAACTATCATAAACCTGGTCAATCAATTGAATGAAAATGGATTAAACTAGTCTAATGATTGATATTGATAACTATTGCATAACATCTAAATATAAACCAAGGATAAAGCTTTACCTATGGTTTTTATTATCGTCGTTGAAAAAACCTTTATCCATGATAATAGAAAATTGTTGTTAAAGTGTTAATATCATTATTAATTTATTGATCTGACGAGATATAATGACATTGACGACGAATTTTCTTGATGTTAACTATTATTTTTTTTAATTTGAATCGATACAGTTAAGTAGATTTATTTTTATAGTCTACAAAATTTTCATTAAATACTTGTTCAATTTGTAAATTTAGTCATTGTCATGAAAATTTAATGAAATTTGGATGACATAAAGAACACTTGCTTTTGGTAGGTGGGGAGAATGACTATTTTGATGGGTTAGATATTTAGCCACTTTTTTAGGAAATAAAATATTTAATTTATTATGTTAAATTATGAGCATGAGTAACACTTTGAAAATCATATTGATTGAGGGGTAATCTCCACACATACTTTATCAATGCATTTTATGTAAAATTATTATGTTGTTATTCTCTTTTATATATTTTATGATTTAATCAATTAAACAATTACAGGTTATTAATGAAACTTTAAGACTGTCAAGTGTTTCCCCTGGCCTACTAAGAAGGACTACTAAAGATATTCAAGTAAAAGGTACCCTTTTTATATGTAAAATAAAATTGTAACTTTACATATTAAAGAAAATTAACAAACAAAATAGAATTATAAATAATAACTTGTTAACATTTTAACTCTTAATTAATTATAGGTTATACAATTCCAGCAAATTGGATTGTCGTGATAGCTGTTGCGTCACAACATCTAAATCCCGACACATTTGATGATCCACTCGCATTCAATCCCTATCGATGGAAGGTTCGTAAGCTGTTTTCTTTTCTTTCTCGTATGGATCGATCTATGTAAACAAAAATAAGGTTGGATTGTTGGAAATGGATTACAGAACATTGATGGAAATGTTGTGTCAAAGAATTTCATGCCTTTTGGAAGAGGAATAAGACAATGTGCTGGTGCAGAGTTTAGCAAAGCATTCATGGCTACTTTCCTTCATGTTTTAGTCACCAACTTTAAGTAAGGATTTTTAGGTTTGTTTATTTTAAGCAATTTCTGTTTATTAATATTGATTGATTATCCAATTGTGACCAATTGCAGGTGGACAAAGACCAAGGGTGGTGAGAATGTCAAGAGAACACCATTACTCAACTTTGGAGATGGCATTCATATCAAGATTTCTGAGAAAAATATATAGATGAACTTGTTTAATATTGAAAAAGGTTTTATAAAAATAAAATTTTATATATTTTGAATGATTTGATTGAGTTTTAATTATTTGGATTCAATTTCAAATAACTCAATTCAAACACAAACATCTTTGTTGTTTGCAAGTTATATGTTAAATATATAATGTAATATATTTTTGTGGCTAAATTCTAGTGACATTTGCAAAAAATCAATAATTAAGAATTTATATTAATAATTTATAAACATGTAAAATCGAAAATCTATATATTATTATAATCAAAAAATAATACTAATAATAAATTATAATTATAAAATAATTAAATGAGTTAATTTATATAAATAAATAAATTCATTTTAAATTATAAACATAAATTTATTATATTTTTGTGAAATCTAAATAATATATAAACTAATGAAATCTTAATATTATAAATAAATTGTATCATATTAATAAGCTTTAAAATTGTATCATATTATTTATTCATTACTTTCCACAAACAAATGTATTCGTCCTCTTCTTCTAACTCATTCAAAAATTTTAAAGCATATTTGACAAAAATAAAAATAAAAAATATATATATTTATTTATTTTAAAACACAACAACATCTCAATTGATAAATCTAACACAAATTTATACTGTTTTAAAATTTTGTAAAAATTAAATACCAAATCAAATACTTATTATAATTTTGTAAAAAACAAATATCAATTCAATATTTATTCATATTTTCTCAAATCTTTTCTTAAATAATACATTTTTTATACACTCAACCCACCTTAAACAAACATTTATAACTTATTTTATTTATAAATAATAAATAAATTATTTCATTTAAAAACATGACAAATTAGTGTTAAAATTTTATATTTGTAAATTCATATAAAATTAAAAGTTAACTTCAAATAATAAAATTTGTTTGAAAAGAATATTAATTATATAATATTATTACTTTTATAATTAAATATTAAAATATTTTAAAAACAAATATAAACAAATAATATTAAAAAGTTAATAAAATAAAATAAGTATTTTTTTAAAATTTATTAATATAAATTCATTTTATTTCTATAAAATCATATAAATCAAAATAATTTATATTTGCACTGTGTGACATGGATTACAGAAAAATGATAACAATGTTGGCAACAAAGAACTTCCTCCTCCATATCTTTAGATGATTGGAATTGGATAAGATTCATGTATTTTTCATATAGCAAAATACCAATCTTATATAGTTTTAACAAAACCACAATTAAAGCATCATTTTTTTTTTGACACTTCTGATCATTCCTGATGTGATAGTGAATGATCAACAAAACATAAACCACATACTTTAGACTTCATATTCTAAAACCAGATTGCTGAAAAAGCATGCCAAAATTGAGTTCTATTGCTTTCATTTAGAACTTCCCGTATCCTTTCAAAGGATCAGCAGTTTTCCCCGATCGAGCATCAGTCCATGCTTTAGCAATAGTTCGTTTCATTTCTTCATCACCACCTTCGTACATGTTCTGCATATGTCAAAAACAACATATTCCATATCATAAGAGTGAGCAAGAAACTCGGGATACTATTCATTTCTTACCTTCATCATGTCCATAATTCCAGCCATAGGATCACGGTTCTTGTCCAGATTTGGTGTAAGCTGCAAAAGTGTCCATAATTAAAAAGAGGGTATTGAATATTGATTGATTGTTCATCAATAAATACTATTATTACATTCACCTTGTCCTCCTTGAAGTGCAAATCTAACCAATTACCCTTTGAAGCTTTCCACAAGCTGATAACAATCCTATTGGGCTTAACTATCAGCTTACACTTTTCAGGAACAATTTCTTTGTTCAATTTCAAAATAACACATCTATAGTCCTTCCCTTTGACATCATGTAATTTGATATCAATTGACATGGTATTGAAAACCTTCTCCACTTTCTCTTGGTCAACACCCTCCAAAGAGACATATATCTGGAAAATATAACTCTTTTTTCATAATCATAGTAATCTTTTGGATACAACCCATATCATAGTTTAATTTGTGTTGCCAAAACATATATAACAATGATCAACATGAAAAGAATTGGTAACAAAACAGGGCAATATGAGATCAGACAACCCTACCTTAACTTTGTCACTATCTTGATCCCAGCTGAAAGTGTCAATTGAAACATACTTCAGTGCAGGGACAGATACTGCTTTAACAGATGAAATGGGAATTGGTGTGGGAATAGGAGTTGAAGCTGGAACCGGAACTTGGGTTTCTACAGAGGAAGCATTTTCTTCTTTTGATTTCTACACAATCGAAAACCCAGCTGAAATAAGCAATCTTTGATACACAAAACAGACATATTTCCAATTTCAAATGAAGCCCACTACTATTAAAAGCAAAATATTCACATTCAACAACCATTTCCCTTCTATTCTCAGTTCTAATGTTTCAAGATTAAAGGAAAGAACCAATACCTCTTCCAAGTTACGGATTTCAGAGGAAATTAGAGAGGCGACGCGGGGCCTCTTAGCGATGCTTAGAAGGGTACGAAGCTCCTGCAAATCGAGTTGCAAATCGTCCGCCATTTTCAAAGCTTGAAGATGAGAATTAATCGAAATGGGATGACGAAGAGACAATCGCTATTAAGAATGATAATTAGGATAACCTGGAAAGTGCTAGAATCTATTTCTAGGGTTTTTTTTCTTTTACCCGGATAAGATGGTCGAAGGTTCTAGACAAATGGACAGCAAATTGCTCTTTGGCCCTTAGACTTTATATTGGATGAATTAGTTGCTGAAAGTTTATCATTAATAACACTTATTAGATAATTAGTGAAAATATTCAAAAAAAAAAAAAAATGGAAACCAATTTTAATATTTAATATATCATTAGTGTTTGTTATCCATCTGTATTTGTTTTTAATTTATCATAGAATTTTTCTAATTATAAAAAATCACAATGATTCAAGTACAAAATAATTTTAATCATAAATTCAAATAATTATCTATAGATAAACTTCTACCAAACAAAACATTTAATCTCAATTTTGATTTTAACTTATTTATTTTTAAACAAGTCATTTTTTAATTAAGCTCTAATTCGAATATTTTAAAATACTTAATTGTTAGATAATTAGGTGGTTTTGATGAGAAATATTTATGGTTCTTATCAGAAAATTGTGATTGGTAAAAGAATAATTTTTTCTTTTAAAAATAATTCAAAATAAAAGTGAAAAGTGTTTAATTGAAACATGAAAACGTGATTAAATTGGTTTTAATTACTCTTCGAGATGGAGTGGAGGAAGTGAGGATATTTTCGAACAAAGAAAATGATCCAATGACTTTGAAAGAATTGAACGAGAAACCGTATGAAGTGAAAATCTCATGTACGGTTCTGAAAAGAATGAAAATTTAATTGTGATCTTATTGTCTCAAATTTTATATTTAATTTATAATTTAACTACAATTTTATAAAAAAAAAATTGCAAAATTTAGAACATAATTTTTTTGAATAAAATATTAAAAATGATATAAAATTTGAAAAATGGTTGAGGGATGAAATTTGGGAGAAAGAATTTGAGAGGAATGACGTGGCGTAATCTGATTCGCTAAAAGAATAACAAATTTTCTCACTTTTCTCTCTTATCCTTTATTATTTTTTCAACAATGTGGTGACACATCATTCTTTCGAAACAAATTCCCTCCATATCTCTACTCATCAAATAACTAATAAATCATACTTCTTGTAAATAAGTTTTTTGTTTAAAAAATTATTTAGTAATTCATTCAAGTCATTTTTTCATCAATAATAATGTGATGGTAAGCATTCTCTTCAATACTTCCTTAGATTTCCTCCTTTATCACTCATATTTTTGTATGCTTTGCAAAATAATAAAATTTTAAAATTAAATGGTAAAATTATTTCACTTAATAATTCATATACATAATTGAAACTTATTAAATATTTAGAGGAGCATTTTTATAAAAAAAAAAAAAAAAACATACAATTCTTTTATATTTGAGTTACTCTATTTCAAAAATAAAAAAGAAGTATAATTTAAAATTTAGATGGTAAGAATTAACTAAAAAATTGTGAATAAAATAAGAAAATAAACTATTTTCTCCCAAACCAAACAAACATGGCAAAGTCAGGAATTACTATTATCATCAATCTTGCATCACTTTTAACTCATTTGACTGTTCTTAATTTTGAATATTTAGCATAATTTGAGTAATTATAATATGCAACTTCCAATCACTATTACCTAAATGCCACTAAAAATAAATTAGGAAATTAGTCATATTCAAAACTTATTTATAATTTCTCTCTCATAGAATTATCTATTAATACATTTTTATCACATTCTATAATTTTATGTGATCCTTATTTGAAAACATGTGTTTTGTAAGTCTATTCTTTCATTTGAAGATTGCTTTAAATTAATCATATTTGAAATATGTTTAAATATTAGTATTTTTCTTATTTGAATTTAAAATTCTAGATACAGAATTAAAAGTATTTAGAATTTTATTGACATCTATATTTTTGTCTTTTTGTATAAATACTTTTATTAATTTTTTTCTTCTTTTTTCTGGTCTTGTTTGAAGGCCAATATTCTTCTCCAGGCAATATATATTTTTGAATCCTTAAGAGAAGTTTTTTTTAGCTATATTTTACTTTAAATTAAAATACATTACAAATTAGAAAGTTAAAAAAAAAATCTTTATATTACATTTATGAGAATGTTTTTTAGTAAAAAATACTTTTTATAATTGTAATGATAGATTAGTATAAGGTTGATATATAGGTAAATAAATAAGTTTTATGTTAAAATATGAAAACATAATTTAATGATTTGTTAAATAATGCATAATTAATTGATTAAAATTATCAAATAATTTATTTTTTTATTTTTTTAAATTTTCACAATTTTTGTGACATATATAACATTTAGTAGTTAAACTTGTAATGTTTATGCATTTAAATTTTGATATGAACAATATAATGTATTATCTATATATTTAGAAATGATCCTAACTAGCGGTGCCAACCAACCGAATCTAACCGAATAATATCAAAAGCATTGATATTCGAGTTCGAATTCGAAAAATATGAATGTTATTCTATTCCAATTCGAAACTCGAAATTTAATAAAATTTGGATTTGAGTTTGATTCGAAGTGAAGTTTGAACTCGAGCTCGATTCGAATTGTTTGAACAATATCGAGCCATATATATATAGTATAATATAATATAATGTGTAAATATTAGATAAAAATTCGTGAGTGACTCATGAAAAACCGAACAAAATATTTTGGTTTTGAGTTCGAGTCGAAATATTATTGAATATATTCGAATTCGGCTCAAATTCGATAATTTCAACCTCGAATAAAAAATTATATAGAGTCGGGTCGATAAACATGTGAGCGCTCTTGATTCATTTGCACCAACAACAATATTTTAGTATAATATAGTATTATAGGTAAGTCAAAACTATATATATATTATATATAATTCCTGAAGAAAATTGAGGAAAGACATTTGTTAGTTATATATATTAAAGTAATATAAAAAAATGATAATGTCATTATAAAAAAAGAAAATTTTATCTTAGGATCAAATGTATGTTAGGGTTGGGACGGACTTAAACTCATCCAAAAAAATCATTCATTTTTGAACTTTACAGACAAATAAGACAAATCAAAAAATATTATTGTAAGAGCTAAGAGGAAATTAAAAAATAATTTGATCTAATTAATCTAGCTAATTAAATATCTTATCTAACTACTTATTATTATATACTAGAAATACACAATTATAATATTCTAAATCTTTTAATCTACTTATAAGTTTCAACTTCCAAACTCATAAATATCTATTTTGTATCATATCACAATGGTTTTTTTCTATATAAAAAATAAGTATTATAATTATGATGCATATATAAATTTTATATTAAAAAAAGTAACAATTAAAATAATATAGATGCCCGTAAAAGACATTCATATGAAAAATCGACCCGATCTAAAGAATATCGTGTTTTTTACACCAACAAGAATTTCTATGAAGTTTCACGACGACATTTATTATGAATAATTAATAGTAGACAATATTTATTAATAATAATGGTACTAATAAACTAAACTTTCAGCTTTGAAGCTGAATTAGAAGATTATTCTAGCTAGCTGCATTTCTAATTTTGTGAGTCTCATATAAGTTTATTTGAATAAATAAATTGTTACTTTTAGTTACTTTTTATTTGATTTACTAGTGAGTTATTTAGATAAATAATAAAATTAATTTAATATTTTAAAATAAAATAGAGATAATTTCTCACACATGTTTAAACTTCTAATAGAAACTATTTAAAACTATCATTAAATTTGCATTTAATTATAAACTACAACAATATTGATGAAATGACAATATAATTTGTTTTCAAAGCGTAATCATGTTCTATTATTGAACACTAACATGTATTCCGTGTATTTGCACGAGTAATAATATAAAAAACTGTGAAAAAAATATTACGGTAAATTTTTTATGGGCGGGTCAACCCACAATCCGACCCAAATATCCATTTACTCTCACATATATCCAAATTAACCACAGCTCTCGACCCAGCAATCCGGACACTTTAAAAATTAAGCATCAATATATATATATATAGATAAGTTAGTTAATTAAAAAGTTGAACTTATATTGTTAAAATGTCACGCGTTTATCAAATTTTGGGTTGAATTTAAGATATAAAGTGTTATTAGCCTAGTTGGTTAAAAAGTTGTACTTGTTTTGTTAGGTTGCAAGTTCGAACCATACCTATAGCATTTTTAATTTTATTTTTAACCGTTTTAAGTTTATGGGCGAGTCAACCCACAATCCGACCCAAGTATCCATTTACTCTCACATATATTCAAATTAACCACAACTCTCGACCCGGCAATCTGGACACTTTAAAAATTAAGCATCATTATATATATATAGATTAGTTAGTTAAAAAGTTGAACTTATATTGTTAAAATGTCACGCGTTTATCAAATTTTGGGTTGAATTTAAAATATAAAGTGTTATTAGTCTAGTTGGTTAAAAGGTTGTACTTGTTTTGTTATGTTGCAAGTTCGAATCATACCTATAGCATTTTTAATTTTATTTTTAACCGTTTTAATTTTATGGACGGGTCAACCCACAATCCGACTCAAGTATCAATTTACTCTCACATATATTCAAATTAACCACAACTCTCGACCCGGCAATCCGGACACTTTAAAAATTAAGCATTATATATATATATATTATAGATATATAATACAAAAATGTTACTTAATTATATATATTGTTGCTCAAATATACTTCTCCTTCAATACTATACATATTTTTTTTAAGCATGCTACGACTTTTACAATAATGTATGTATCGAAATAATCTCTAATTGAAACATATTAATGTCAATCAAATTTTACATTTATTTATTCTCATCTATTAATATTATATTATATATATATATATATATACTTAGACAAAAATACGGTCAAAGTGAAAGCATTCACTAGAGATGGCAATGAGTACCCGTATGCCAATACCCGTGGGTACACGATAGTCGGGTTCAGGTATTTTAAATCGGGTTCGAGGTCGGGGTCAGATATGGGGAGGGAGAGAAGATACCCGTTCGGGTACGGGGTCGGGGATGAAAAGTGTGCGAAATCCAAACCCGATACCTGATTATATTAATATTAAAATTATTTTTTTATTAAAATTTAATTATGTGTGACTTTTTAAATGGTTAATCATTACAATTATATCATAAATATATCATTTAATTTGATCTTATTATATTCCCCAAAAGAATATTTCTTTATATTAGTCTTCAACATCAACTTTTGTTTTAATAATAAAATATTACTTCTATCTCATGTTCTTCATTTTCAATCTCTAATTTTTTTTTAAAATTTTTATTCTCATTTCTCTCCATATCTTCTTAAAGATCTACAAAAATAAGTATATTGGTAAGTAATGTTTTTATTTGTACTTTTAACATTTTCTATATTATTAATTTTAAAATTATTTATTAAAATTTTGTTTTTTTCTTTCCTATATTTATAATTTTTAATCGAGTAATGGGGTACCCGTCGGGGATCGGGTACCCAACAAATCGGGGATGGGGATAGAAGTAGAAATACCCGTCGGGTAGGGTACCCGTTGCCATCCCTAGCATTCACAATTGAATTTGTATTGACTTCATTATGTAAGTTGTTATCAAATGTGTCGTAAAATTGTAGAATCGAAAATCATTTATTTTTGCATTGACAATGTGTGATTAATATCTATAGTCTTTTATGGAGTATAACCGAGATTCACTTGGTGATACCCAAATCTTTGTCTTTTGAGTAGTTGCTGAGAATTTTGGTCTAATATAACTCTTGTGGTAGGACTACGTATTTGAGTTATTATCCCAATTATTTTTTAATGTATTTTTTAAAGGTTATGGTGGTAGAAAAATCAACTAACATTCAAAAATTGTAATTGTTTGATTCGTATCATTCATAATTATATTATTACGACGCTTTTTAAGATTCGTTCTCAAAAAATGGTGGAGTTGGTCAGAGAATTAATCTTTTTTATTGAGTATCTACGAGCTCGATAATATAACGTGATTGTATTTCTTTCATATTTTCATGTTTTTGTAATTTTTATTTTATTTTATTGTCTCAAATAATGTATTGTTTTTTTTTTTAATAAAATTAACCATTTAAAAAATATAAAATGAAAGTTAATGTTTTGATTCGGTTTATTTTCATAAATGTAAAGTTTTTAATTAGTATATACTTAAATTTAACTTTTACTATCAACTTTATAAATAAATATATTATTTATAAAAAAAAAAACTATGACATATGCATTGCTAGTTCCATTTATGTTGAAAATAAGAATACAACAATTTCGAATTTTAGACTTAAGAATTAATTCAAAATTATGACTAAATAAGAAAAAGAAAGAATTTGCTATGAATTATTATTTTTGAACACCATCTATCTTACATCACTTTTGACTCATTTGACTGTTCACTCATATAATAATAATATAATAATCAATTTCTTTAACAATCTCAACTCCCAAATACACAACATAAATGACCAACTAAACAACATAAATGACAATACAACATCGTGCAATAATAATATAAAAAAGCGTGAAATAAATATTATAATAATAATAATAATAATAATAATAATAATAATAATAATAATGTGATATCATTTTTTATTTTAGTTTTAACCGTTTTTAATTTATGGGTGAATCAACTCACAATCCGGCACAAATATTCATTTACTCTCACATTTATATCCAAATTAACCACAACTCTCGACACTAATCCGGACATTTTAAAAATTAAGCATCATTATTTTTATATATATATATATATAAATTAGTTAGTTAAAAAGTTAAACTTATACTGTTAAAATATTCCGCGTTCATCAAGTTTAGTGTTAAATTTAAAACATAAAAGTGTTATTAGCCTATTTGGTTAAGGGGTTGTATTTGTTTTGTTAGGTTGCAAGTTTGAACCATACTTATAGCGTTTTTAATTTTATTTTTAACCATTTTAAGTTTTGGGCGGGTCAACCCACAATCCGGCTCAAGTATCAATTTATTCTCATATATATATATCCAAATTAATCACAGCTCTCGACCCGGCAATCCGAACACTTTAAGAATTAAGTATCTTTATATATAAAGAGATTAAAAAATAAATTTATTTATTGCATCTATTCCTTAAAATTATCTACTAATAACTTTTTTAATAGATTTAGGAATTTTATTTATTTTTTTATTCGAATATTGATCCAAATTAATCATATATATTTTAAAATTAAACTTAATTGGTGTTTATAATTCTTATCTGAACTAAAAATAAGAAGTATTTATAAATTTTATTGGCATTTAGTTTTGTCTTTTTCCATAAATACTTGTTCTTTAATATTTTTTTCTTTCTGATTTTGCATCCTTGGTCTTTATTGGAGGCCAATATTCTTCTTCAAGCAAGATATTCTTGAATTTTCCATACAAAATCAAGCCTTAAGAAAAATGTGAAAAGAATTTTCATTTGAGGATGAAACAAAACTAAATTAACACATGTTATGACAAAAGGTTATCATAGACAATATTCAAATTCAAATTTTTAGTTTGTTGAGACAAAAATAATAATTTGTATATTAAAACTGACAATAAATATCCTTTCTTTTAATTATCATACATTTATTAATATATATATATATATATATTAAAACTTTAAAAATCAACTTTTCAAATACCTTTAAAATCATTAGATATTAATCCCCAAATGTTAAATTAGTAGATAAAACCGAAAAAAGATTATTGTAAATGCAACGAGAAATGAAGAGGAGATTAAAGAATAAATTGATCTAACTAATTATTAATTATCTTATTTAACTGCTTACTATTATGTATAGAAATACATAATTATACTATTCTAAATCTTCTAATTTATATGTATACCTTTCAAACCCTTGAGATCTATTTTATATCATATCACAAATATATTTTTCTATAAAATAAATAAATATTAAAAATATGACAGCATTTAAAAAATTTATATTAAGAAAAGTAACAATAAAAATAATAGTCTTGACCTGACCCAATGACCATTGACAAATTCAAAATATTACAGAAGTAGGGTATTCTCGTAATTTAATCGTATACTTGTATACACCTTCCCGCCACCTCTATAAATTAAGAAACTCTCCTACCATTTTTCATCACAAAAAAACATTCAATCAAATACACAACATTTTTAGAAACTTAAAAAAATGTCGAGAAATCTAATGATAACAAAACATCGAGAAAACGCTGTGATCTATAGTGGAGATTCAATTGAGCTGAAGCAGAAATCGGAGGAGTTCCTCAAGAGACTACATTTGCCAATTGGTTTACTCCCATTGGACAATATGGAAGAATTGGGATTCAACGAAGCCACTAGTTTCATTTGGATGAGGCAGAAACGGTCAATGGACCACAAGTTCAAGAAGATTGGACAACTCGTTCGATTCGACATCGAAATCACCGCCTTCGTGGAGGAGCGACGAATGTGGGCAGTAACCGGAGTTAAGGGAAGGGAGCTAATGATATGGATTCCCGTAAACGAGATACATATGGAAAATCGACCCGATCCGAAGAAGATTGTTTTTTGTACACCTACGGGAATATCAAAGACGTTTCCAATATCTGCCTTTCAAGATGATCGTATCCACCCTAATGAATAATTAATAGTCGATGAGGTTAATTAATAATAATAATAATAATAGTGATAATAATAAATTAAACTTTCATTATGCAATGAAGGTGAATTAGAAGATTACACAGCTAGTTGTATGTTCTAACTTTTTGAGACTTGTCTTAAATAAGTTTATTTGACTCAAAATAAAGAAGTGGTTACCTTTACTTAATTTGATTTGATTTATTTTGTGAGTTATTTAGATTTAGTATTTAATATTTTAAAATAAAGGTAAGGATGATTTGATGATAAAAATCATTTAATATTAAATAATCTCTTATTCCCCTAATTCTCCTTATATTTTTTTTTCACTATGGATAAGTAAAATCGAAAAATTCAAACTGAATCGTCCAAAAAATCGACCGAATCGAATTTTAATCGGTTTATAATTTTCTATACCGACCATGGTTGGTTTAGTTAGCGGTTTAAATATTAAATAATTGATAAATAAATCAACCGACCGTATATATACGTATTTTTATATTTTTTTTAATTATATGTATTTCTAGTCTAGTTGTACAAAATAATATCCATAATTTTTTATAAATTTTTCATTCTTTTAGTTTATTATATTATATATAATTTTTTTATTTACTACTTTATTATATATATATATTATTATTATTATTATTTTAACGATTAAACTGATAAATTGACTGAACTGATTTTATAACCAAATATCAAACTGAACCGATATTTAACTGTTAACCGACGGATGAAGATTTTAGAAATCGACATGAACTGTTGGAATTATTTTTCGATAAAAAATTAACGGAACCGAACAATTTTTTAACCCAAAAGCTTTTTTATACATTGGAACAGGGTGAGGATCTTGTTTAATTATATGGTTTATTTATTTAATATATCAATTTTTAATTACAATATTAGTTACCTTTTTCAATATATATATATATATATATATATATATATATATATATATATATATATATAACATGTTAAAAAAGGATAATTGTGTAAAACAAACTATTTGAATCTTCTTCTGATCAGAGTAAATATATAGAATTGACTGGTGGATAATTACACATCAAATAAAATTATAAATATAAATCAAAATTTAAATTAGTTCAATTGTTTAAATCTTCATAGTAAGGATCAATGTTTGAATCTCACGGTTTGATTTGTCATCATGTGTTAGTTTGAATGGATATTTGTCATATTTAAATAAATGGGTTAATTCTGAATTATTTTAATTTATATATTGATACACAAAATTATAAATATAATTTAACAATTATAAGTTATCTAATAGTTAAAATATTCATATTCTATAATAGAGTTAAATATGAATAATGATATGTCATGATTTTTTTTTTTGAATAATTATATTTTATTTTTTCCAATTCAAATTTATGAAAAAATATTTTTTTACTTAAAATTTAGTTCTATTGAGCTAATATTAAATGTTTTATATAAATAAATTGATTAGTCTAAATTCAAAAATAAAAATAGATACGCTGGTTGATATATATATATATATATATATATATATATATATATATATATATATATATATATATATATATATATATATATATATATATATATATATATATATATATATAACTTATGTTATAAATAATAAATTTTCAATTTATATATATTTGTGATATTGAGAGACTTAACTAAAAAAAAGTAATATGTATAATATTTTATATATATTTAATTAAGTTTTAAATACATTTATATAAAAAGTTTTGTTTGAAGACATTTTTATATATTTATTATTGTTTAGAATTAACCATTTTATATTTATTTTTGTTTGATATAATTAAACTCTTTCAATGAATAACCTAAATTTAAATATGATTCATTTTTATTTTAGGGTTAAAATGTATTCATCTTGATAACTATTTTAAAATTATCAATCGATTAAAATTTAAGCAAGTTGTTTTTATTATATTTGAATTGTTTTTATTATATTTGAATTATTGATAATTTTGACTAATAAAATAATTTTATCTTCAAATCAAATTACATTCATTATCACGCTCAATTTATTCTCAATAAAATGATAGTCACTATTTTGATGTAAATTTTGTCTAATTGATCGATTCAAACATATTATGGGTTTTATATTATGTTATAGAGTTGTGCAAAAAAATCGTAAAACTAATAATCGAATCGGTAGTTTACCGATTTATCGGTTAACTAGTTTTAGCAGTTCTAGTTAACTAGTTTTTTTATCAGTTAAATGGTTCGATTTTTGGTTGAATTATTTTTTCTGACGGTTTAACCGGTAAACTTGTAATGATTTAATTATATATTTATGTTTTATAATTTATATTAGTTATTTTTGTAAATATTAAATATATTATAATATTTAATAATGTATATATATTTTATAATTTATATTTAATAGCATAATATAAACAAGAGGAAAGCTTAAAGTTTTGAAAACAAAATTGAGAGTTTGTTCTCTAAGGTTTTTATTTTAATTTAACTTAAGTCTTCATCTAATTTTTATTTTACCATTTACAATAAATGTGGACTCATCCAATTATTTAAGTTCATTTAATAAATTTAATACTTAATTTAAAATTTAGTGTTACCAGTTCTCGGTTAACCAACCGGAACGGATAGAACCAAAACCGATAAAATTGATACCAATACCGAACGCTTAATCGGTTTGTAAAATAAGATTTAAACTATTTAACTGGTTAACCGATTGGTTGAACACCTCTATTATGATATAATATTTTATATTTCATAATCTCTATTATGATATTACATTTTAATTATATGACTATGGGACATATTATCTAATTCAACATCAATATTCTTTAATTTTTAAATATGATTTTGGGGGTACAATACAAACTCACAATATTTAAATACGATAACACCCGTCGTCACCTTAGTTTGTAACACCGTTGTCTATAAATGAAACATGACACAGTTGCATCGTTGTTTAATAATGAAGTTGAAGAAGTTATCTTAAAATTAATATAAAAAAGTTGTGTAAGATTTAAAAAATAAAAATAGATATATCACGTATAAGAGGAATTTATGATTATTTTCAATACAAATTAACGATTTTATAACATTTTAAATGATTTTAGATATTTATGGTATAATTCATACAAAAATAAATATATAAAAATTAATTTCAAACAAAAATAAATATATAAGAAACAATTTAAAATAAATAAATATAAAATAAACAATTTCAAACAAAATTAAATGTAAAAATACATTTTACAACAAAATTGAAAGATATTTCAAATTTAGTGAATAGAACTCTTAACATTGGTCTTATCATGACAATTTTTTACTTTGTTTGTTTCATATCATTGTGTTATTCAGAAATAAGCATACCCTGAATTGTATTTGTTTTATATAGCATAAGCCCCCCCAAAATTAAATATTTTAGATTATGTTTAATATAATAGTTTTGTATTAGGATAATAATATATATTTTAGTTATTAAATGTTATCTACAAAATTCAAACCTTATTACTTTAGCCGATCATATAGGTGAATTAAGTATATATCCCTTTCACTGATTTCCTTTGTTACAAGTCTCACAATCCCATATATTAGTCACATGCGCGCATGCATGATTCCATAAATAATTTTTTCAAATAATCTTATCCAATCCAATCTTGTAAACAAGACCAAAACGACCTATTCCAATCTTATTTATGAATGACCTGCATGAAATTAAATCCACATCTTTTTCATGTGCTTTTAATGCAAACGAGGTCTTCAGCTACCCGACAGTGCATGTTCTTTCTCACTGGAGGGACATAAAAATTCAGAAGAAAAATATTTTGGAGTGAATTTAAAAAAAATAAGGAGACAAATTAAGTAAATATTTCATCGAGAGTGAATTACATTAAAAAAACAATTATGAAATTATGAAGTAATTTCTCCTTATTTTATTTATTAGTGTAGTAGATCAGTTCATGTATGTTATACTTAAAAAAAATAGAATGGATAGATGTAATGAATATAATTGATAAAAAGTGTAGTTTAGGTAAGGCCATGTAATTGATAGTGTTTAATTTGGTGAGAGATTATTATTATGGTATTTTATTTGCACGATTTAATTAATTTTTATATTTAATTTATATATAAATTAATATAAATTAATTTTTTTCACACTTTCTATTATTATTTATTAATTAAAAAATACATCTAATTTATATATAAAAAAGAAATAATTAGTTGGAATAAAAAAATTAATTAATAAGTTTTATATTTAATTTTTTATTCCTATTTGATCTAAAACTGTATTTTTAATTAATTATTATGGCCGAATTTTCTAATATAATTCAAAATGATGCGCTAATAGATATACATATGCTAATTATTATCTTTTATCTTGTGACGAAATTAACCAATTACAAATTTATGTATAACATTATTTTAAGAATAGAAGGCAACAAAAATAAATATTATTAAGTATAGATGAGTGCAAACACTATAAATAAAAATTGAAAAAGTGAAAAAATAAATAGATAGAGAGAAAAGGGGAGGGGAAGTGAATGAGGAAAAATAAATATGTGAAGAGATTGGATGAATAGAATCAATTTATTGAATTAAATTCTCCAACCAAACATTTTTATATTCAATCAATGTATAAACCAGTACCAAGTCTTTACTTTTGGTTGACTTGTGAAATAATATTTTAAATTATGAAGTAAAATATATATATATATATGAAAGTTAAAACATAATAAAAAAGACTAATTTATTATAGAGAATTTACTTATAAATATATATGAGTAATGATATATATATATATCTGTAAATATATATATCTTAAAAAAATACAAGAGAGAGAAAAATATTTTTTTTTTCTTGTTAAATGAGGTAAGTGCTGTACAAAGGTGCTATACAAGGATGTTGTATATATCATTACTCAATATATATATTAGATATGAGTAATGATATATACAACACTCTTATACAGCACCTTCGCATAACACTTACTTCATTTGAAAAGAAAAAGAAAATATATCTTAAAAAAAACACAAAAGAGAGAAAAATATTTTTTTTTTCTTTCCAAATGAGGTAGGTGTTATGCGAAGTTGCTGTATAAGGGTGCTGTATATCATTACTCATTAGATATATTATGTTTGATTTGATTTGATTTAGAATAATAAAATATAATTTTTAATATAATTATTTTTAATTAAATTATTTTTTTATTAATAAATCTTCATTTGGTTGAATATACAGAAACTGAATTCAATTTCGTATGTCTTAGGTAGCCAATATTAATGTGGTTAGGCGTTTGAGGGGACACATGATGGGGCAGAAGTTGAACTCAGTTTTTTTAAAAATAAATAAATATATGATTTGTTTTTTTAATTGAATTATTATATGAGACTCAAATTGATTTTATTTTCATTAAATATGTTTTGAACTTTCAATTATGTTGTTCAAATTATTACAATTTTAGACATATATATAAGAGAGTTTATCCTAAACATATATTTCACCTTTAAATAAAAATAGTGCTTTTATTCTTTTGAGTACATTAATTATGGTTTCTCCATTTTATTTTTATTTAAAAGAAAAAAAATTAACTTCTAATGAAGCCTAAAATGTAAGGTGAATAAACTAAACAAATCTTAATAGTTTTAATTGTAAGAATAAATAAACAATCCAAAAATTTCTAAATGGTAACGGTCAAATCACACTATAATCACATATTACAATAAACAACACTACAATTTATCTATCACAACTTGTGTTATCTTTATGTTCGCTTTTTTTTTTACCATAGTTCTCCCACATTTTTTTATTATTTAAAATGTTTTTAAGTTTAAAATAAATGAAACATTTGTCATTTTAGAGAATAAATAGAATAAATATGTATTTTACTAGGTAACTAGTTTTGGTTTTGCAATTTATTGGAGATGCTCATGTTCAAGATTCTTTTACATTTATAAATGGAGAATGAGTATGAAGTTGATAAAAACAGTTCAAATGTTTAAATATAATTAATCCATAGTTCTTACTCCAAACTTAATACTATTAAACACTATTAATGATTTTAGAATTATTAAATGATTTTAGAATTTCTACTGAAAATGTAAACTAAAGAAAAATGTGAATTTATTATTAAGCAAATTTAATATATAATATTAAATTACATTAATTATTAATTTATGGTTTTTTTGTGACTGAAAATTATAAAAGTATCTCCCGAAAAAATATTATCTTATTATTTTATCTAGTTTTTCAATTTTTTACATTAGTTAAGTCGGGACCGGATAAATTTATTGTTTTAGAGAGTATATAATTTACCGAATATTAGTTTAAAGAGTTTTTACTATAGTTAAATTGTTTAAAACTCAGTTATTAGAAAATATTGTTTAGGTGGTCAATTTTACGATTTGTCAGTCACTAAATCGAGTATCTAAATTGTTGGGTTAGGTTTTGCCATTTCATAAAATGTCTTTTTTGATTTTCGATTCAATTTACTGGGTTGAGTTTAATTTAAACGGTTGTTTGATATATATATATATATATATATATATATATATATATATATATATATATATATATATATATATATATATATATATATATATATATATATATATATATATATATATATATATATATATATTATTATTATTATGATTACCAACCAACCTAGTACATAAATAAAGGAAGGCGCATTAAATGATTGGTCAAGAATGTTGGGCTCATTAATTTTAATTTTATGACTTATATTAAAAGAAAAAAAATATGTATTACTCAATTATTATATAGATATATTATAACTAGTATGTTAAATCATCTTTCTATTTCTATATAAAGACTAGTTTAGAAATTAGAGTCTGATTTGAAAAAAAATGAAAAAAAAAAATTATGAATAAAGAGATGGAAAGAAAATTTTAAAATTAAATTTAAAAAGATAATAAAATAGGGTAGCTTCATTTTCTTACAATAAAAATAAAAACAAGTTAAAAAAATAAATAAAAAAATTGTGAGTGGGTTTATGCCCACAACATCCCTAATTAATCCTTTTAATAGGGGCTAATAAATAGATTTATTCTCACGACTTTTTTCATTTCATTATGAGATTTTAATGTACTTGAATATGAATATAATACTTTTTTAGCTCAAAGACTTTTATCAACTAAATGAGAGGATTAGATTCTCATAGATTAATATTATATTAATTTTTTCAACCATTTTATTAAACAACAATTTGTAAAGATTGTGTAATTATAAAAAAAAGACACCCAACAAATACAATGATATTGTTTATCATAAAACTAATGAAAGATACCAAATCAAGAAAATTACATTAAAAAAATACAGCTCAAAAATTTCTCTTTCAACATGGAAATTATTGCTCGTGGTCGGAGAAGTTAAGATCAAAACTATCGCAACTCATCGTGGTGTGCCTGCCAAGTCCAACTCCCTTCAAAGTTCAAATCATTGTAGTTAATCTCACGGTGTAATTTGGTAAGCTTCTGGCTCGAAATTAGGCGTTGCTTTATTTATTATTATTATTATTTCAAATTGGCTTCTAGCATTTTCAAAGATGTAACTTTCTTTTGATGTGGTTGGTCTATTCTCTTTGAAGTAGGGGAAGTTTGTCCTGGTCCGACAAATTAAAATTATATTATTGTAATTAACTAATAAATATTGTTTATAAATGTATTGTTTTAATAAATATTTTTTTAAATAGTTTATGCAAATGATATAAATGAGAGTCGTTTAAGCTTAACGACAAAAGCATTATAAAATCGAAAGAAAAACATTTTAAAAAAAGAAAGCACAATACAAAATATTTCACCAATGATAAAAAAAAATAAAAATTAACGAGCATGGAGATCTTAAAATGGAGATCTTAAAGAAGATCAATGAGTTTCACAACCTAAAGAGTTGTAATAACATTATCAAAACTCTTATTATAGAGCATTATTAGATAAATCAAAAAATATATATGTAATTAGAATTCTTACATGGGTAAATGTTAATAATGTAATTGAAAATTAAAATTAATATAAAATTTAATTAGAATGGTTGTAGTTCCAATTCTTAATTTAAATGATAGGACTATTTCCAATTTCAACTATAATATTAACTCCCAACCAACCAATAGATCGATCATGACTAATAATAGAGAATGCATAGAAAGAAGGAAATGTTTTTTTTTCCTAATATATAAAATAAAACATAGTACAAGCTGTCTATATCATATAAGAGGAGTGATATTTATGTAACTTAACCTAATTTGTTACATCTTATCCTTCTTCTAGAGTGTCCCGCCACCTCTATATAAACAAGAATAACAATCCTTTCATTTGCAAATTACCAAAGTAGTTTTAATTTATACATTGAGGTATATAAGAATGACCAAGGAGCAGTTGATAGCAATGCAAAGGCAGAACGCAGAGGTCTATGATGGGGACTCGATGGAGTTAAGGCGAAAATCAAGGGAGTTCCTTGAGCGGTTGCAAATGCCGATAGGGCTTCTCCCAATGGACAACATGGAAGAGTTGGGGTTCAATGAGTCCACGGGTTTCATTTGGATGCGACAAAAGAAGCCCACCTACTACAAGTTTCGTCAAATCGGACAACTCGTCCGGTTCGACACTGAGATCACTGCCTTTTTGGAGGATCGACGAATGCGGGCAATTACTGGGGTCAAGGGAAGAGAATTCTTGGTGTGGATCCCCGTTAATGAGATCCAGATGGAAAACATACCCGACCCAAAGAATATCACGTTTTGTACCCCTGTTGGAATATAAAAAACATTTCCGGTATCTGCCTTTCAAGATTAAGACCAACTTGGTGATTAAATCATTATGCCATGATGAATAATTTCGGCCTAAGGAGAATAAGTTACTTTTTATTTATGCATGCAATTTTAAGATTTCGCTAAAACTCTAACTAGCAAAATGTACCTTTTGTTTAGTTTATTATTGTTATGCTAATAATACTATACTATAATTAATTAATATTATGGTTTCAAGTTTATCATTTATTGAAACATATGAAATCAAGTTATTTAAGGTTACATAGTGAATTGATGTTCAATGGTGTCATCATGTCCTATATATATGTGTCTTTTTAGACCAAGCCAAGATGTCTTTTAGGAAGCAGTCAAAGAAGGATACTTAGAGAAACCTAAATCTTATTTGAAGAAAAAGTCATATCTTCTAAATATATATCATGTATTTTTATTTTTATTTTTATTTTAATGAAATGTATCACATAGTTCATTGAAAATAAATAAAGACTTAGAACGCGTTAAATGTAATGGTTGTGGCTTCGTCACTTGCCGTGAACCCTAGTGTCTACCCGGACTCTCATTCAATCCAAGGCATGGGAAGGTGAATCAAAACACACAACCAAATATTTATTGCATTCAATTACAACCGTGTAAGCTTCAATTTTTATTTTTTTGCAGGACATTGGCGCCGACACTCGAACAAAGAACTTCATGCCTTTTGGGGGAGGTCCGAGACAGAGTTGGCAAAAACATTCTTAGCCACATTCCGCCATGTCTTAGTTAGAGATTACGAGGAAGAAGCTGGAAACAAAACATTTTCTTCTTTCTTTTTTATTTCGAATTTTGAGTTGGTTGACAAATGTCGATTATCATGGTGCGACTATTTGTCGACGAAAGTAAGGGAGGCAATGTGTCTTGGATGCCCCTGTTACATTTTGATGATGGAACTTTCATCAAATTAAAGAAGAAGAAGAAGAATTATAAGGCTTAGAAGAGAAAGAAGATATATCATCTCTTGTCTTGTGCCTTGTGCCTGAATTTACTTTTTTGTATGTTGTCTTGGTCTATTTTGTTATGTAAATATATATATGCATGATATTTCTTTGGGTTTTAAGTCTTTCTTTGGATATGAAAACTATTTGGATTTAGGTTTTGTTGTTTTGGATTCAACATCTTCTATGTTTATGTTTTGAGCTTTCTTTAGAGTGTTTTATGGGTTACAATGTTTTTGTAGTTAGGTTTTAAATCACACTAAAAATACAAATTATCTTTTGTGTTTTTATATTATATACTTGTATATTTATCAACATTTTGATGTCATTTGGATATTAATTCATCATGTTTTTTTCATTCTTCTTTTTTTAATTGTAATTTAGTGTTCTTGGTCACTGAAGACATTGTATATAATATAGTTTGTAATATAATATAATATTATTAAAAATATTTGTAATATATCTAAAATATAATATATTAACTATTTAAGATATATTTAGGCATAAAGATAAATAGTTTTAACTATTAAGATATATTTAGGCATCAAGTAACTAAATTATGTATTTTTTAAAATTTTAACTATTATGGGAACAAATTTATTTAGGTTAATCTGTACTATGTTTAAACTCAACCAAATCAAAATATATCACTTGCCAAATCGGTATATATTTCATTTTATTTTTCAAATAATAGTCTTACATTAATTGTCCACCAACTAATAATATAAACTCTATATATTTTGTCCGCATTTATTATAGGTGTATATTTTTTTAAACAATTTCAACTAAACCATAACTTTAATTTTTGGTTCGGACTTTCGTTCTACAATTTTAAAAAATTTCAATCATCTAGTTTGATAAATTATACTGATTTTGAAAGATGTAGATCCCATAAAACTTTGTTATGCACTCAATTTTACTACATTTTAAATTTTAAAAATATTAATTTATTAATATTGTTCTTTGTCTTGAATTTGCATTTATAAAATATTGAGTTATACCTAAAAATTCTTAATAATTTCTTAACATTTTGAAAAAATATATTAAGTTCCTAAAATTTTGAATTAATCAACCCAAAAGTCTAATAGTTATTTTATTGGAAAGAGTTAAAAACGAAAAAATTATAAACAAAATAAGATTATAATACTATTGTTTTGGCATTTCTTGGCTCATTGAATTTTTATCCTATTATTCTCGTTTATTTTGCGATCATTACGAATTTAAGATACTTTTATGTTTAAACTAATAAGATTTCGTCTTTATTTTTTCTTTTATAATATCTTTTATATCAATTTTGTCTTGTTTTTTTTTATTTTTTTATAAAGAGTATTTGACGTTATATTCAGAGGCGTAGCCAGAAATAAAAATCATAAAGAACTGACCTGTTAAAAAAAAGTTATAAAAGAAATAATATATGTAGTTATAAATGAAAAAAATCATCTAGGAGAACCTTAAAATACAAGAAAAATGGAAAAAACAATGAATAGATATTAGATATTGTAAATTTGTAACATATTAGTAGGCAGACAGTATCCACAAATATAATATTCGTTTATGGTCTGAAACTCTGAATTATAGCAAAACAATTAGGCAACTAGGCAAGACAACTATAAAATTAGGGCAAAATTAAGACTGATGAGAATTCTAATTTACGAAGGAAAAAAAAAGAAAGAAAAGAAGTTGGGAACTAGGGAAGGAACAGAGAAGAAATAGAAGAATTGAACTGAGTTTGGGCTCCTCAATTTGGTCATTATAGTAAAAAAAAAAAAAATTGAACTGAGTTTGGACTCCATAATCTAGGCCACCCAGAGTTATAGTCCACCATAGCTTTTGGTATAGCTACGCTCCTAGTTATAGTTTATTATTGATATGGTGTACCATGGTTATATTTTGTTTTTATAAAATGGATTGGGAGATTTTTGGATCTAGGAGAACCTTAAAATACAAGAAAAATGAAAAAAAAAAAATGAATAGATATTAAATATTGTAAATTTGTAACATATTAGTAGGCAGACAGTATCCACAAATACAATCTTCGTTTAGTCTGAAACTCTGAATTATAGCAAGACAATTAGGCAACTAGGCAAGACAACTATAAAATTAGGGCAAAATTAAGACCGATGAGAATTCTAATTTACGAAGGAAAAAAGAAAGAAAAGAAGTTGGGAACTAGGGAAGAAACAGAGAAGAAATAGAAGAATTGAACTGAGTTTGGGCTCCTCAATTTGGGTCATTATAATAAAAAAAAAAAAAAATTGAACTGAGTTTGGACTCCTTAATCTGGGCCACCCAGAGTTATAGTCCACCATAGTTTTTGGTGTAGCTACGCTCCTATAATAATTTATTATTGATATGGTGTACCATGGTTATATTTTGTTTTTATAAAATGGATTGGGAGATTTTTGGTGGTCATATCTTTTGTTGTCATTTTTTTAGATTTTTTGTGCCCATGTGTAGAAGGGAGAAAAAAAAATTATTTTTTTATTTGAAAAATGGTCATGTTAGTAGATTTTTTTAGGTAGATTTTTGTCGTAAAATGATCGAAGATTTTTGTATCCATGTATAAGAGAGAAAAAAATATTATTTATAATTTTTTTTTAGAAAATGGGTACGGAAGATTTATAATTTTTTTTTAATGACCATGTTTAAGATATTTTTGTGGTCATGTTCACCTAGATAAAGAGAAAAAAAATTAAGTTTTTTTTTTTTTTTATACAAATAAAAGAGATTTTTATGGCTCTGTGCGTATAGAGAGAAAAAATCAAAAAATAATAGGTCATATTTAAAGTTTTTTATTTTTCACCCTGTATAAGTGGCAACCAAAATATTAGTAACATTGTTTTCTTTCTAAAATTGGTTACTTTCACATCTATTTTTTTTTTTTTATATTTTATCATATTGTTATGTATGAAGTTTGATGGTGATTGAAGTATATATATATAAAAGAAAAAATCATATCCAATTTTGAATTTTATTATTTCTAGTAATTTGTCAATACTATCTTAATTATGTCATAAATTATGACAAAATACAAGTTTCATTGCAGGACATCTTGATTTTAAAACATTTGTGAATTATTACTTGTCCTTTTGTCTTAAAATTTATAATTTAAAATATAAAAAAAATTGAGGCAATAATTAAAATACTTTATAATATTCAAGGGCATTTCATTCATCTATTATTATATAGTGTAATCCATTTCCATAGTCGTCACTTTGTAGATTGGGTCACTCTGAAATCCAGCAGACCAGATTCAATTCAATGGCTTCTCAGGATCATAATCACGGCCATGACCATGATCACGAACATCATCACCATGACCACGAACATCCGTATGAGTTGTCTTTCTTTATTCTTGGATTTTTGTTGTTTCAGATCTGAATTCATAGAATCTTAATTGTGTTCATCTTGTTCACAGTCACAACCATGGGGAGGACTCTTCGTGGGTTGGGCCGGACGGGAAAGTGTACCATAGCCATGATGGTTTGGCGCCGCATTCACATGAACCTATCTATTCCCCTGGCTACTTTAGCAGAAGAGCCCCTCCTCTTACTAATAGAGATTTTAAGGAAAGATCATTCACAATTGGGATTGGTGGGCCTGTTGGAACTGGGTATCTATCTATTTATCTATCTATCAATCAATTAAGCATATTTCTTATGTTTGATTCCTTTGAAATTTGTTTGACAGGAAAACAGCTTTGATGTTGGCTTTGTGTAGATACCTGAGGGATAAATACAGTCTTGCTGCTGTATGTATAATCTATTACTCTGTCTTTTGTAATCTTTCATCTCATTTGAAACCATTACATTACAAGTTTGCATATTGAAGGAATTGTTGTCTTCCACCTTTTAATTAGAGCTTTTTTGGTGTTCATATATGTATTCTTCAACTGTTATTGAAATTTTTTCTTAATGAAGGACTGAAAGTCTGAAACTGTCCAGCTTGGTGAAAGATGAGACATTTTTCTACTTGGAAAATATGGGTCTTCATTTTCAACATATTTCAAGTTCTTGTAGTAGAATGCACTGTTTGATGCTTAATAGAATTGTTAAAATTTGATTTCAGGTGACGAATGATATATTCACAAAGGAAGATGGTGAATTTCTAGTAAAGAATGGGGCACTTCCTGAGGAAAGAATTCGAGCTGTTGAAACAGGGGGTTGTCCACACGCAGCAATTCGCGAAGATATCAGTATAAATCTAGGCCCTCTTGAAGAGCTTTCCAACTTGTTTAAAACAGACATATTGCTATGCGAATCTGGTGGAGGTAATTAATAAATATTCAAAATTTGATAATAAAATGTTTTTGGATAATCTTGGTTCTTGATTTTGGACAAACCGCGCAGATAATTTGGCTGCAAACTTCAGCAGGGAACTTGCCGATTATATTGTTTACATAATCGATGTTTCTGCTGGGGATAAAATACCCAGGAAAGGTGGTCCTGGCATTACACAAGCTGATCTCCTAGTATGTTTTTGCTTTGGTTTTGTATTTGACAAAGAGTTAAATAATAGAATTGGAATGTTTGATTTTTTTTTTTCTTTTGTTTTGATCATAGGTGATAAACAAGACTGATCTTGCACATGCAGTCGGAGCTGACCTGACAGTTATGGAGCGCGATGCGCTTAGAATGCGAGATGGAGGTCCATTCGTGTTTGCGCAGGTTTGTGTCTGTCTTCTTCTTCTTCATTTATTTTGTGCAATTTAGGTTTTGGATCTTTTCTGATGATCTTGATATGATTAGGTGAAACATGGTGTTGGTGTGGAGGAAATAGTAAACCATATAATCCCGGCTTGGGAAGCTGCAACTGGAAATGTGAAACATTGATTGATCTCAATTCTCTTTATCATCTGTTTGTTTGTAGCTTAAATATAATAATAAATCCATGACAGTTACTTTTCAGTCAGTCTATTGTTGGATTTTGTATCTTAAATAGGATGTTTGCCTATGTTTTGACTAAATAAATGGATAAACTTAACTCTTCTTATTAATTCAATTCAAATACTATGGTTTTTTATATGAGTTTAGTAATTCAAACTAAAAAATTGTTTAGACAAACTAAATTTTATTCAATTCATTTTTCGTGTTTATAGTCTTAATACGTTTATAATATGTCTAAACGTATTAATGCACAATTCAGGTTTGATGATTGATGGTTCTAATATTTTTGCTAAGAAACTATAATTTCATTAAGAAATAAGTGATTACATGATAGTGCACAATTCATGAAAATTTTCTTAACAAACATGGATCTCAAACAATTATAACTTAATTATAGACAGTGCACAATAGAAGATGTTAGTGTTAACAAACCATCTAAGTTGAAAAACAACATTTAAATGGAACTGCGAACTTAAAAAGATAGAAAACCAAAATTTTAGCAGTCTCAAAGTTGTGTGATCTTCTTCTCTACTGAGCTTCTTCCTGTTGGAATTGAAAGATTCATCGAGTCAGCAATGCTTCTAACCTCGGCTATCATAGCCACAACATCATTCAACTTGTTAATTGCCGAGCCCACTCCCTGAAATTCAACAACAAATCTGTCATTATTCATCCCCACAAGATTTTGAAACTAGAATTTATCTTTATTTCACATACCACACCAGCAGCTCCGGCAGCAATGGCCATTGGAGCAGTAACTGCACTTAAACCAGATGAACACATAACGGGTATCTTCACTGCCCTGGAAATCGAATATGCAGCTGATAGCGTCGGTGATGCCTAAGTTGCAAAAAGCAAAAAAACAAAAATCAATAAAGAATGAAGAAAGAAGCAACTTCTATATAATCTTTATTATGATTAGATATAACTAACCTTCTCAATCAAACCAAGAACACCAGCTTTAGAAGGATTAGAGCATTTCCCTCCTTCAGTTTGGATAATATCAACTCCTTCTTCTTCCAACTGCTCAGCCAACTTAACCTGTTCATATCATTCAAATAAGAATCTTGAACTTATTTTTAATCTATTGACAAACTGAAAACCAAGTCCATTGATTACTTGATCCGGGAGGCTAAGCGTGTGAGGCACAGTCACGGATAAAGTCACCGAAGGAAGAATTCTCCTTGTTTCTCTCGTTAGTTCAATTATCTATACAAACAAACATAAGCTAAGCCAAATTCAACATAAACAATGAATAAATATCGTAAAAGTAGTCAAGAATGCAAGCCTTGTTCCACAATCATTAGCAAAATCTTCATCTATACAAAACAAACAAGACCTGTTCAGGAGAGAAAAGAATTCCCATTTCATAGAATGAATCATAGTTTCCAATTTCAACCATCAATGCTCCTGCTTCAACCGCAGCTAAGAAAGCAGAAGGGTCAACAGATGACACACAAATCTGCAAAGAAAATGCACCCATGTTTAGGAATTCAATTCAATTCACTAGTTTAAACGCAAAATTGGTTTTCATAGAAAGAAATTAGTACAGGAAGTGAAGTCAAGGTAGTGGCAAGCTTCACTAAATCTGGGTCACAAGCAATATCCACATGAGTTGCTCCACCCTGCATCAAAATTTTCAAAGACCCAGTTCTAAAATGATATCTATTATCATTGTTATTGATTTCATTCGCTAACCTTATCAGCTGCGGTAACAACAGAAGCGACATTCTCTCTGTTCAGATTCTGTAAACCGGAAATTATCTGCAAACAAACGGATAAAAGCGTTAGAAATGTAGAAAATAGTGAAATGTTGATGCAGAGAGAAAGAAAGAGAGACCTTGAGAGCTCTTCTTTCATGGAAATCCTTAAGGACTAATTGTTTGGTGTCTGAGAGGACGGCATCTATACGGAAAGAAACTCTTTTTGAAGAAAAAGAGGGGCGATTTGGATTAAATGAACGGTTAGTTAAAAGATGATTTAGTTTGGGTTTCATCAATAGGGTTGTGGAGCTTGATGCCATGGAAATGGAGATTGGAGAGCTCATCTTTCTCAATGAACAGGGTTTGGGAGTTTAACGAAGGAGATGGCCGATATTGCAGATGATAAGGTCTTGAGAATTGAAAATGTTTTTTTCTTTTAATTAAAAAAAAAGATATTTTGTAATTTTTTTGTTGTAAAAAGGAACTCATTAAAACATTACTAAATTTTCCTTTATTCTTATTTTCTTTAAATAATAATTGTATATAAGGAGACTAAAAAAAAATTAAGATTTATTTAAATTAAAATAATTTTTTTTAGTGAAAATTAAAATAGTTATTTTTTTTATTAAAATCAGTACTTATTATTATCAGTTCCGCCTTACTGGGAGGGGCAAAATGGTCATATTAAAAAATAAAATAATTATTTTTACCATTTTGTCCATATTGTGAAGTGAAACATAGGGAATCTCGTAAGAAGGAATTCCTTAGAAATATTGAATTAACTTTTTGTGTTATCTTGATGATAAGTACATTATACAATTATATATATAACCCATAAATTTTACTTTAAATATATAGAATAAGAAAATTTTTAATTATGTTGAAAAAAGAGTAGATTATATTAGAGATTATATTGAACGAGAAAAATTATATTTTTTAGGTAGTTTAAAGGATAATAGTCGGTATTTAAGACATAAAAAATTACGGACTCAATTTTTATTTAAAACGGTTTAACTTGAAACGATTATTATATCATAAAAAAGAATTGTAAGTATTAAAAAAAAAAATTTGTTTATAACCATAGTTTTATTGCATTCCATCTAAAAACTATATTTTAAATGAATAGCCAAGAAATATATATATGTTCAACATCTTTATTTAATAATGTTTAAGAATGATTTATCCATATCCCCTCCATATGTACATATAATACCATATGAATGAATGAAAAAATTATAAAGAATACAAAGAAAAACCCTAATTTTGCAATATTATGATCCCTAGCTAGTTAGGTAGGGAGCAAACATTGCAAGGTAACTGATTTTTAAAACAAGCTCTAAATTTCAATGAAACCAAAAAATGATGGCTCATTAACCTTGTAACCAATATTGATTTTTCCTCCTTCACCTTCCACGATCCATCGGCTAGTTGAACCATTGCGGCTCTATTCCGCTCATCCCACCAATTTTCGGGCACGCCAAATATGTCCTTCAAATTGTCACCATACTTGTTAAGCAAAGTAATATCCCTCTCGACCACTTCCTTAAACTTATTCCTCAACCCTTGTGTTCCCGCAACTCCATGCAAATAAACCTCAAGATTATGGGATTGGAAAAGTTGGTATTTCATGTGACGCGATTTACTAGTATCGAATAGTAGTTCTTGACCAGCATCCGTGAAGCCAACAAAATTAGGAGGGAGGTCGGGGACAAGGTCGGGGCGATTCTCAATTCTTAGGATTCTTAGATTGGGAAGGGCGGCGGCTGTGGCGGCGAAGGTCGAGTCTCCGACACGTGGACTTGCAAAAGCAAAGGCGGTTACGAGTGTGTTTGGTCGATTGGAGATGTTTTGTGCAATATCGACTGCGCTTAACGTTGTTAATGCTGCTCCTAGACTGTGTCCCGTAACGGTGACACTAATTTCTTCATTCTCGTACTTGTTCATTAGTCTTGTGACCTCGTCTAGAACTTGTTCCCTTGCACTCTTATTGCAGAAATTGGATTTGTTATTACACAATGTATATATAGAGTAAAACCCTGAATGAACCTCGGGTTTTTCATCATGATCAATATTCTTTCCAAATATTAAAGGGGCCGGTTTAAGCCAAAACTCTAAATCGTCCATCCATTCCAACGCATCGTGCGATCCTCTCCAAGAAACAACGATATCCCTTCTTTCATGGTCGGATGATTTGGCTGCTTCATCTGTGGAGACCGCGACATAACCCATCCAATTCGTGTCCTTTTCAAATGGCCAAGTAGATGCGGAGGCATAGATGTATTTGGTTACTATATACTTCTTCTTGGCTCGGCCTTTGTGAAGTCCGACTCGAGAGAACAACTCATCCATTGCGAACTTACAATTACCTCCTGTTCTTGAATTATCATCAGAATCGTAGGAATCGTAAGTTGCTTGCGCCATCTCACCGTAGTGAATTATGTGTTGTCGGAGATGATCATCCAACGGCTGCAGCATACCCTTCCAGTTATTCTCTCCACTCATCTCCCTCCAAGATGGCTTCATCAACATTGTAAGTAGTTTCATTATTCTATCTACTTCTTTTGTGTATAATTTTTTTTTGTTATAGTTATTTTTGTTGTTGTTCAAATAAATGCAAGTCTTGGATATATATAGAGATTGAAAAAGAGACCAAGTCAGTCATTAAACGCGGATATAGTTAATAAGATGATGATTCCAATGAGGTGGGCTGGTCAGGACCACTGTAGGGTACAAATTGACTATTTCTATTTTATTTTCTCAAATACTCTACAGTCTATTACCATTCTTATGCGTATAAATAAAATTTCATTTATTAGGTTTTACTTTTTCTAAATTATTTGTTTTTTATTTCAAATATAATTACACAAAGACATAGCTAGGCGCTTAGGCCTTATTTGAATTTTGATTTTTTTAAACGTAAATAGAGAAAAATGATAACAATTGGTGATGATTATGGAGAGATGAAAAATTATTTTTTGTAAATAGAAAGTAAGTACTTGGTTTATAAATCGGCTAACACTAGTTTGAGAAAATCTAAAATTACATCACGATTTCGGTTTCTAATATAATATAATATTATTAAAAATATTTGTAATATATCTAAAATATAATAAGTGAATTAAAAAAAATAACATTTTTACCGTTACTAATGAACCATATAATAACATGTTGAAAAGTTACAAACACATTATATTTATTAATGAAAAGTTGACCACATATCATCAGTTGAATTTTCATATATAATTGGAAATCAAAATATACCAATCCTTTTATATAAATATATATAAACAAAATCAAATTAAACAAGATATATATTATACTTTCAACCTTTACTATTAATATTAATAATATAAATACATTATTTATAAGAAAACAAGACTTTTAATTAATTAATCACGCAACAGCGATCGATCTATCAAAATATATGCAACTTGACATTATTATTTTAATTAGTGTTGTTTTTTATTTGGATGGTTATAATATATAAAAAGTTGTGGAATATATTTATATTCAATCATTTATATCACTAATAAGTCTATAAAAACAATATTATAAATAATTATGTTAATATTAAAATATTATATATCTCTATTTTTTAAAAATAATACCTATTATTTTCATATTTTCTATAGTTTTTACATTGTTTTATTTCTTACTTAAATAATTTATTTGAATAAAATAAATAAAACACAAATTTGCTGAATGAATGACATCAGACAAGTTCATTATAATTGAATACGACAGATGATCTAACCTTCTAAGAAACTCATAATGCAATATTGTAATTAATCCGTCCAGGACCTACTATTTGGCTTCAGTCCATGAATAATTTAATGTATATAATAATAATAATAATAAAAGTCAATGAAATTAATTTGACGTACTTACGTAGTCTTAAGTTTGAAGGGTTTTAATTTTCAAATAATTTGTGGCTGAATTAACCAATAAATGAGGAGGAGTAATTTGGGTTGATCCAACTTCTAGAAACTCTTTGCATTAATTATTATTATTATTATTAGTGTGAAGATTAAGAATGAATTAGGTTTAGGGTTTAAGTCTTAATTAGAGGTGGCTAATTATGAAGGTAGAGACAAAAGAGGATAACGCGACCAAGTCTTGTTGGAGGTGACGTGGCACGTGCTCAACAGTGAACTAGTGTACTATATTGACCAATTGGGGATCAATATCAAGATTAAGGTTTCCTATTTTTCTTTCAAAACGGCTATGTTTTAGTATTAAAATTTGGACTCATAACCGGATTGATCTCTAAATTGATCAATCTCTTATAAGTAGACAAAGGAAATCGATAAAAATTGATTTATAGCTTCGAAAAATGATTGACTCTAGGGCTAACACGAGAGTCACAAATCTCATCTCGTCGACAGGTGTTCATTTATGAGTTTGGAAAACCTAGAAGGTCATCCAAAGGGATATGAACTAAACAAGCCCCACAACTATCTGATATATAGATAGAGACTAGTATACCACGCCCACGGTAGTTTAGTGGAAAAAGTTGATATAAGAGATAAATAAAATTATGTTTCATTCCGCGGTGACTATTGGGGTGTCATACTATTTATTCTTAATTAAAAAAAAAAAGTTTATTTTACAAATCTATTTTACAAACATGTTCATTAATTGTTTAATAGGTAAAGAAACAAGGAGCACAATCATTGTCACCAACATCATTAACACAATTTTTATTTTGGTCGAATTAATGGTGTCAATTTCTCATATTAGTGAAGAGTTGGAAACTTATTAATATAATGAATGGTACTTTCCCTATTATTTATAAATCTTGGAACTTTTGCCCACTAATTTGCAATCTCCCCAATGATTTTATTTTCCATATTACCGCAACCCTTATTAATGAAACTTTAACTATTAAAAAAACAATTATATTCATTAATTTTGTAAAGGGTGTTTACATACCTAATTAATTTATCTACAAATATTATACCCATAGCTAGCTAGCTAACAATAAGCATAGCAAGGTAGTTGATTTTTGAAACAAGATCTAGATTTAAGAGCAACAAAAAAATGATGGCTAATTAATCTTGTAACCAATATTACTTTCTCCTCCTTCACCTTCCAAGACCCATCCGCTAGTTGAACCATGGCCGCTCTATTCCGATCATCCCACCAATTTTCCGGCACCCCAAACGCATCCTTCAAATTATCACCATACTTGTTAAGCAACTTGATATCCCTATCGATAACTTCCTTAAACTTTGCCCGCAACCCTTGTGTTCCCGCAACTCCATGCAAATACACCTCAAGATTATGGGATTGGAAAGGTTGGTATTTCATGTATTGGGATTTTCCCGTGTCGAATACTAGTTCTTGACCTACATCCGTGAACCCTATCAAACAAGGAGGTAGGTCGGGGACAAGGTCTGGGCGATTCTCAATTCTTAGGATTCTTAGGTTTGGGAGGGCGGCGGCTAAATGATGAGTCTCCAACACGGGGACTTGCGAAAGCAAAGGCGGTTACGAGCGTGTTTGGTCGGTTGGAGATGTTTTTGGCAATATCGACTGCGCTTAAAGTTGTTAACGCTGCTCCTAGACTGTGGCCGGTAATGGTCAAACTTATTTCTTCATTCTCGTACTTGTTCATTAGTCTTTTGACCTCGTCTAGAACCTGTTCCCTTGCACACTTCTTGCAGAAGTTGGATTTGTAATTACACAGTGTATATATGGAGTAAAACCCGGAATGAACCTCAAGTTCTTCTTCGAATATTAATGGTGCGGGTTTGAGCCAGAATTCTAGGTCATCCATCCATTCCAAGGCATCATTTGATCCTCTCCAAGAAACAACAATATCCCTTCTTCCATGGTCGGATTTTCCTTCATCTGTTGAAACTGCAACATAACCCATCCAGTTCGTGTCCTTTTCGAATGGCCAAGAACATGCGGAGGCATAGATGTATTTGGTTACTGTGTACTTCTTCTTGGCCCGACCTTTGTGAAGACCCACCCGAGAAAAGAGCTCATCCACGGCGTACTTACAGTTTCCTCCGGTTCGTGAATTGTCATCAGAATCGTAGGAATCGTAAGTTGCTTGTGCCATTTCTCCGTAGTGGATTATGTAACTTCTGAGATCTTCGTCCAACGGCTCTAACATGCCCTTCCAGTTCTTCTCTCCACTCATCTCCTTCCAATATTGATTCATATTGGTTTTCTTTTTAATAATTCTCGATCTTTGTTATCAATATGAAAAGTTGGATGTCTTATTAATGTTGAAATGATCAAGTGATTGTAAGAAGAAGAAGCTTGGCTGCAGTGAATGTATATACAAGGCCAAAATATATATATTTATTATACATTGTAATTAATAAATGTGTTGACAAAGTCTAGTAATCATAGAAAAAATATAAAAATTAAAGCGCATATAATAAAATGATTCCAATGAGTTGGGCTGGTGGGGTATATAATAACATAGACTATTATTATTTATTTATTTTTATAATATTTTTGTGTTAAACTATTATGGACATGTTTAGAAATGAAACTAAATTTGATAGAAAAATGTTATTAAACTTATTAATATATATTTTTAAATTATTATTTTATTTACATCAATATTAAAATAAGATTTTTTAAAAAAAATAAAGTTTTTAAATATTTTTTATAAAAGGTATAGGTTCAAAACCAAATCTTTCGGATATAGTGTTTCCAAACAAGGCAGTACTTACTTACACTCATCGTTCATTCCATTTTTATATGTATGCTAATTAATTTGGTGAAAGCTAGGTAGGGTAGATGAATAAAAATATGACAATTAAAATTTTGTTACTTTTGTTATTTTATTTATAATTTTTTTCTTTTTATTTTATGTTTGTATACAATTTTATAAAAATAAATTAAAATTTATTATTTATATAATTAATTATATTTTTGAGGTCAATGTATATTGAAAATGATAGAATTTTTTAAGTCAAACAATAAAACATAACATGAGAAAATAGAATAAGAAACTCGAAAAAAACATGAGAAAAAAAGAATATAATAATGTTACCAATAGACGTAGATTTTCAAGAAAAACGATTAATTTCTCGATAGATCCTACCGATTTTTCGAAACGAATATCAGAAAAATTTGGTAATTTTTCTCAAATCTGATAATTTATCGTAAAATAATTGAGATAGTAATTCAAACATGTAAACTTATCATATTATTCGTCTCAATCCAATTTTTTTAACAAATTTCAAATAATTGAGTATCAGCTAGTAAATCTTAATCCTACTTTACTACATACAGCGGATTTCATCTTTTGTTATACATATTTTCTTCATAATATAAATCAATCTTAAATAAAAAAAAATTGATTTTGTTTACTATAAGAATATAATTTCATAAATTATTTTAATAATTTAAATGCGTGACCATGTGATCTGTTTATAAAAAATAAGTTTTGTTTTTTTACAAAAAAAAATAAAATTAATTAATATTTAATGTTTTTTTTTAAATAATAATAAACTGATAATTAAAAATGTAAGAAAAAAAAAGATTAATTTTAAGGATGAGTTGGTCTGATCTGAAAATAAATGCATTTGATCCGCGGGGTCCCGTGGACCCGTTGAGTAATGTATAGATTACTAAGTCAAAAGACAAAAGTCTTTATCATAATAAAATTGAATAAGACAACAATTAGATAATATCAAATTCATAATTTCATAAATATTATAAATTATTCTTATCCTAATTCATTTCTAAGAAACTCCATATTCTAACCGTGGGACCTACCTCGATCATAGGATTCGGCTTATGAATAATTAAAGTATAATAATAAAGTTATATGACTTTTACAAAGAAAAGGTTAGAAAATAAAGTCATATAAATAATTAATTTTTATTGTGTGCATCATATATTAATGTCAGAGTGGATAATTTTTCGGATTAGGTTTATAATTTTTTAAATCTAATATAAATCAATATATGAATATTTGGGGTTGAACTTTGCAATAAATAAGTGGGAAGATTAACAAATAATTTTAGGCTTAATTAAGGCTAGATAATTAGTACTCTATTGAATAATGGGGAATTTGGACTTATTTCATAAATCTCCTATTTTGTTTGTTTGTCATAAATATAAGTTAACTAAATTTTCATTGGTCTAACACTAACAGCTACTTCAGTATAAGAACTTTGATTCAAATTTTGTGAACTCAAATAAACACATACACAACTAACCATGCACATATTTTTTTTTGTGCCATAGACTCTAAATAGATTCTCTAAAGCTACAAATGTTTCGATATTCGAAAGGTTAAATGATAACGACAACATCTCTTGTTGCGCTTGTGTCTGGCCGAAGATGATGTGTCTCTTCTGTTGGAAGTCCTTGTATTTTTTGTTGGGTGAAAGATCGATAGTATTATCTTTGTTATTTTGGAGATGGAATTCACATAACATATCTTTCCACAAAACTTTGCTCTTTTATGTTTTGATCCAAACATTTCAAAAAAAAATTATGACTTGGAATTGAGTACTATAAGATGATCTTGTATGGCTTTTATCTATATTTTCCTCTCATGCTTGTGTTATATATGTACTAAGGCCTATTCCAGAGGATTTTGTTAACCTATGCCATTTCATTATGTGGTTTTAAAAAAAAGAACTTGTGATATATAATATTTTGGATTTTTTTTCTTTTCTAAAATGAATATTTTAGCATTTAAAATTAAGAAAATAGGTTAGGATAGTTATTTAATTAGAAGTATATTGTCTATTTATCTTGCGCCCCTCCTTCAAAATAGTTTTTTTTTTTCTTAAGGGGTGGGCGCCCCAGGCTAGGGTATGACCTTATTATTCATCCTTTAATCAACAACTATTATAATTTAATGAATATTTTATGTTAAAAAATGGATTTAATAAAGGACTTGAACTAATTAACAATTTTATGATCGTTATCATATCATAATCTGACGTTGATGTAAGAAAAAAAAAGTATATAGAAATTAGAAGAGTTGGAAGATGATCAATTAATATAATTAATTAAGTTTATTTTTATAATTAAGGAAGGTTCCTAGATACATGTGTTGATGATAAGTATGCACATTGATAGCTTGTAAAACAATTTTATTTGAAAAAACAAGTTGACCATTCTGATCAATTATATTTTTCATACTCTAGCTCAATATCTTATAAATTCGATTTTCACTAAAATTACATAAACTGAAATAGAAGTATCACAGTAGGGTTTGTTATTGAGAAATCTAATTAAATAGTCAAGTTAATTAATTAATTAGGAGTGATAGATAGAGGGAATTATGAGAAAATGACATGTCACTATATCACTGTTTGGAAAAATGATAAAGTGTGAGGAGAGAGAATAGAGAGAAAATTTGTTATTTTTTCAAAAAATCAGATAACGCCACGTCATTCCCTTTAAACTTCCCACCCCAATTTCCCTTTCCCAATCCTTTCTCTTAATTAACCCTATAAAATGATGTTAAAATGACTATAAGATTAGTTGTAGCTTTATCAGAGATAAAGCTGAATGTAAAAATAAAAGTAAGAAGATAATGTTGACAAATAATCTTCTAATATTATCATATGTTTTGACTCATCCTAGTTTTTAAATTGTTTTCAAATAAGTAACACTTGAAAATAGAGTATATTTTGTAACTCAATTAATCAAATTCAAAATCAAATTAAGCTTAGTTGAGTCCAAGTTTGTATACTGTTGTAGCCGTTAACATTAGACCACTTAAAAAGGAAAGTAGAATTGTATTTCTAGCTAGCTAACAAAATAAAGAAGACCTAGATCTTGATTTTTATCCCCAATTGGTCAATATAGTTCAAATTCACTATTGAGCACGTGGCCCACCTCCAGCTAGCAGACTTCCATATTTAGTCTCTAATTAAGAGTTAATCCTAAACCTAAACTTAAACCTAATTAATTAGTTCTTAATCTTCACGCTAATAATTAATGCAAAGAGTTTCTAGATGTTCAGCCTAATAACCGTTTTTTTATGACTCTTGATTAGGGATGAAAATACGGTGGATGTGTTTTTCCCGTAACATTCTATTTTAAGATATTTTCATATAAATCTCGTCCCGTTCGATTTCACAAATTAAAATAAAAAAAAATATTTCATAAAATTAAATAAACAAATCTTTTAATATTATATATATTGTAATATATCATAAATTTATATTATAAAGAAAAATAAACTTAAATTTTTTATAAAATATAAATAAATAAATTTATTGGTAATATTATATATTTAATAAATATGTTTAA
Organism: Impatiens glandulifera; assembly: GCF_907164915.1. Lineage (NCBI taxonomy): Eukaryota > Viridiplantae > Streptophyta > Magnoliopsida > Ericales > Balsaminaceae > Impatiens > Impatiens glandulifera. The sequence continues at coordinate 9,520,030 of NC_061869.1, read as the reverse complement.
GGCAGAATCATAGTAAAATCTGAATAGGAATACAAATATCATCTTCGTTCCATTCCATTCGATTTCGGAAAAAAACGTCTCTAACATGGTTCGAATATAAAACGAGGGACAATCTATAATTGTCATATCTACTCTTGATCAATATTTGATGAGGAGACTAATTAATAAGTTTTACAAAATTATATTTTCTTTTTATTAAAAAACTAAAAACATGTTTGATCTTTTGTCCTATTTTTGAATATTCATATGCTTAATATGTTTAATGAAGAAAATGGATTATTCAGATGGCTGTGTGGTCAAGTGATGAAAACATAATTAGTATTTAATATTTTGAAATATTATAGAATAAAGTGTTAATTAGATACACTGATATTTGATTATTATCTAATTATCTAATTAGTTGATGAAAGAGTGATTGATGATGGGTTAAAGATACCCAGATCAAGTTGCGTCTATTTTAAGAGAGCATCTAAATAATTAAATAAAGTCATCTTTCTTTCTTTATTATTATTATTAGAAATGGTTGAAATTATAATCTTGTTTGGTATATCAAGTTATCAACCTCACTTTCTTTGACCTTTTATATATATATATATATATATATATATATATATATATATATATATATATATATATATATATATATATATATATATATATATATATATATATATATATATTTAATAACATTTTTCATATAAATACAAATATGATATTATTGATGAGACTTTTAATTGAATTTTGCTTAGTACAACATATTCATGAAATTGTTCATAAATTATGTTATATATTGACCTTATTTATATATTATTATTTGTTTTTATATATTACACAACAATATATGATATGTTTGAAAATAATTGGAGTAGAACGAACAAATATTATTAAATTTATTAATATATAAATAATAATAAAAAATGTAAAATATTATTTCATCTAAATCAATATGTTAATAAAATGTTAAAAATATAGTTTTCCAATACATTAAAAAATAATATTTGTCCAAACCTAATTCCGAAAAAGTTTTAAACAAGGATTTATTATTTTTAATTATTCTATATATTTTGACAAATATGTTAATGAATCAATCCATTATACCACGTATCAAAACAAACATTTTAATTATATCTCTAGTACCCCATATTTAAATATATATTTTTATTTGTTCTCGAGGTTCATAGGCGCGCATGAAAAAAAATTACGGTACAAATGTGAAATAATTTTTTAATTTAATTCACTAGCTATTTGCTTCTTTAATACATAGAAAATTGGATTAAAATTTGTGTTTATTCGCTCATTTTATTCATAATTTTCTTGTTATTTTGTTTAACCATTTTAATTATTTGTTTTAAGCACCCTCTTTATTGATATTTAAGCTACAAAATCTAAGTGTTTTGTATTTAATTTTGTATTTATGTAATTAAAAAATAATAGTCCAAAAAGCTGCCCACCTAAATGGAATCATCTTATTATATGCGTGTCTAATTATTTTATGATTATAAGACTTGGTCCACTCATTTATTAATCACATAATTCTCAATCTCTAGATCTAGATCTATATAAACCTAACAATCCTTTCCATTCATTGCAACCAAGCTTCTTCTTCTTTCTTACAAAGTTACAATCACTTCATTTCAACAAGACATCAAACTTTTCATATTCATAACAAAGATCGAGAATTATTAATACACCAAAAAGGAGATAGAATAATGAAACTACTTACAATATTGATGAAGCCATCTTGGAGGGAGATGAGTGGAGAGAATAACTGGAAGGGCATGCTGCAACCGTTGGATGACGATCTCCGACAGCACATAATCCACTACGGTGAGATGGCACAAGCAACTTACGACTCCTACGATTCTGATGACAACTCAAGAACCGGGGGAAACTGCAAGCACGCCATGGACGAGCTCTTCTCTCGAGTGGGCCTTCACAAAGGCCGAGCGAAAAAGAAATACATAGTAACAAAGTACATCTATGCCTCCGCATGTTCTTGGCCATTCGAAAAGGACACAAACTGGATGGGTTATGTCGCGGTCTCCACAGATGAAGCAGCCAAATCATCCGACCATGAAAGAAGGGATATCGTTGTTTCTTGGAGAGGATCGCACGATGCCTTGGAATGGATGGATGATTTAGAGTTTTGGCTCAAACCCGCACCCTTAATATTTGACAAGAATATTGATCATGTTGAAAAACCCGAGGTTCATTCAGGGTTTTACTCTATATATACATTGTGTAATAACAAATCCAACTTTTGCAAGAGGAGTGCAAGGGAACAAGTTCTAGACGAGATCACAAGACTAATGAACAAGTACGAGGACGAAGAAATCAGTGTGACCGTTACCGGACACAGTTTGGGAGCAGCATTAACAACCTTAAGCGCAGTCGATATTGCACAAAACATCTCCAACCGACCAAACACACTCGTAACCGCCTTTGCTTTCGCAAGTCCACGTGTCGGAGACTCAGCCTTCGCAACCACTGCTGCCGCCCTCCCCAATCTTCGAATCCTGCGAATTGAGAATCGCCCCGACCTTGTCCCCGATCTACCTCCTTGTTTCGTGGGGTTCACGGATGCTGGGCAAGAACTACTGTTTGACACTAGTAAATCGTGTCACATGAAATACAACCTTTTACAAACCCATAATCTTGAGGTTTATTTGCATGGAGTTGCGGGAACACAAGGGTTGAGGAACAAGTTCAAGGAAGTGGTTGACAGAGATATCACGTTGCTTAATAAGTATGGTGACAATTTGAAGGATGCATTTGGCGTGCCCGAAAATTGGTGGGAAGATCATAATAGAGCGGGTATGGTTCAACTAGCGGATGGGTCGTGGAAGGTGAAGGAGGAGAAACCAATAATGGTTACGAGGCTAATGAGCCATCATATTTTTGTTTCATTAAGATTTAAATCTTGTTTCAAAAATCAGCTCCCATGCATTGCTTGCTAAGTAGCTAATATTAAACCAACACATTAATAGAAGTGTTAGGGATTATTTCATTCATTCATTAATTGATTATTAATTATAATTCTGGTTTTCAATTAGATTAATTATAACTTCATGGTGAGATGGGTATGAATATTGAGTTCACGACCTCTTAGTTATTTGGAAGGTCAAAAACCTTTCAAACTTAACCCTAGTCAAATTAATTAGGCATGAACTAAAATAAAATTAAGAGGTATGTCCAGTGTAAGAATATGAGTTTATGATCTAGTTTGGTTTGATGATCTAGTTTGGTTTGATTTGATATGGTTGTCGGATTATTAGATTATCTAGCTAGTAAATTCTCAAAATAACGATAAACTCATTATTCTCTATCGATTTTTCAAAACGAAACTTAGAAAACATTGTAATAATATAATTAAATATTACGGTCTTTCGGAGATTTCTCTTAAACTAGAGAATCCATCAATAAACAATCGAGATAGTAAACTCAAATATGTAAGTCTACTATAAGTCTATATCACTCGCCTCAATTCAAAGTTTTCAACAACTACCCAATAACTTGAATATCATTTAGTTAATCTCAATCATGCATTTTTTATAAAAGACTCGAATATCAATTAACGAACTTTGAAATACTCCAAAATAAAATAAAATAATAATAACAGTCCCTCTTTATGATGCAAAATTAATTCAGTCTCAATTACTCCTCCTTGTGACATGTTTTTATTTATTATTTTATTTATAATATTAATTGATTTTAAATAAGTTATTGATTTTATTTCCTATAAAATATAATTTATTTTACTGTTTTTAAAAATAATTTATTTTTGGATAAAATAGATTTACAAAAATTAATATATAATGATTTTTTTTATATATAATAATAGTAATAAACTGATAATTAAAGAAAAGTTAATTAATTAAGGATTAATTGGTCTGATCTGATCCGCGGGATCTTGTGGACCCGCTGAGTAATGTATACATTATTTCTGGTAAAATTGAATAAGACAACTCTTAGATAATAATATCAATTTCATAATTTCATAAATATTCATGATTCTTATCCCTAAGCAGTCATAATTAATTTCTGAGAAACTCATGTTCTAACTGTGGGACCTTTTTCAAAATTATTTAAAATGATAATTAGTCTTAAGTTATGGTTTATATTTTTCAAATCTTATATAAATTAATATGAACCGGAATAGATTTAAGAATTCGAGTTGAAGAATTAGAATTGAGATGGATTTAAAAAATAAAAATAAAAATTATGAATAAAACAAGGGATAAACATAGATTTTATCTCCATTTTTATGGATTAAAGATGTAAATATTGAATTAAATTTAAAAAATAAAGAATTATATCATATTTCTACCGTATTTATTTATTTATTTTTTTCCTTTTGGATGCATGATAGAGCCTTAACATAGATCTGCCTGAATATCGCAAATATTTTTGGTTAGACTTTGTATTAAATAAGTGTGGAGATTAGCTAGTCTTGTATATATAGATAATTAGTACTCTATTGACCAATGGGAAATTTGGACTTCTTATCTATATATATATATATAAGGTTTCCAAATTTTGTATTTTGTTTGTTATCCATAAATACAAGTTGTTATCTATTTTCATTGGTCTAACATTAACAGCTACTTTAGTAAAAGAAATTAAACTCAAATAAACACATACACACAACTAACAAAATACATTTTATTTGACAATTTTACAAATATATCGTATCTGATAATAAAATACATAAAGATTTATTTAAGTATTTATAACGGTTTGAATTTATGTTATTAGTATTATAAACCATTGTGTAAATATCATCTTTTATGTAGGATAAAATATGAAATCAAGTGTATAGCTTATAAGTTATTTATCACTAATATAAAGAGAAAGTATTTTGAATATTAGTTTTAATTTTATGAAAGAACTATATTAACCAAATCATATTAACTGACATTATGTTTTGTAACGTTAATAATCTATAGGCTTCCATAACTGAAAGACCGTCAATTTACTTATTAATCAATTGAAATAACCATTTCAATTTTAAGAAAAAGACGATTCAGAGATTATATATGAATTCAGATACGCTTTCGTATTCATATATATTTTTTTCACAATTTAGATTATGATCTAATTTAAAAATATTTTAACAATAACCTCTCCAAGACTCTCCATCGACTAAAAATAATTAGCTCAATATAAGATTGAGATCTTTGCTTTATTGTACCTAACTTTATAAAATGAGCTTGTATGCAAAACTAAATTTGGAAATAACAACTAACTTGGCTACTGAAAACAAATCGAATTAGATGGTGAAATATTGTATAAGAAGAGGCACGCAATTAAAACGTGTTCTCATGTGTTGCTCAACATTTTATGCAAATTTTGAGAACCCCCTTAACAAGAAATTCCAACTAGATTCTGTAAAGTTAAAAATGTTTCGAATATTTGAAACTGAAATGTCAAATAATAATGGAAACATCTATTGTTGTGATTATGCCTCGCTAAGGATGATGTGTTTCTTACGTTGGGAGCCCTTATAAAATCGTTGGAGGTAATTTCAAAATGTATTTATTTATTTTGGTGAAAGATCCGATAATATTATTATTGGCGATAATCTTTAATAGAAAATTTTCTCAATATCTTTGTTACTTTGGAAATGGAATTCACATATCATACATATCTTTTTACAAAAACTATGGAAGATGTAATTATGATATATTCTTAATATCCATTGGTTGATCCAAATTATTCAAGATTTTCTTATGACTAGGATTGGAATTGAGTAATGTAATTAAAGTGATCGAGTCTAGTGATTTTTTTTTTTAATTATTTTCTAAAATGAATATCTTAGCATTTAAAATTAAGAAAATAGGTTATAAGCACAGTTATTTAATTAATATCTATTTATTTTGCACCCCTCCTTCAAATAGGTTAGCACACCTTTTATGATATGCTGACCTTCAAATTCAAAATTTTTTTCTTTAGGGGCGGGCGCCCTAGGGCATGGACCTACCTAGGGTCTGTCCTTATTATTCATCCTTTAATCAACAACTATTATAATTCAATGAATATTTTATAATAATAAAAATGCATTTAAAAATAAAGGACTTGAACAAATTAACAATATTATGATCGTCATCATATCATAATCTGACGTTGATGTTAAAAGTTCCATTAGAAAGATAAGTGTATAGAAGAGTTAGAAGATGATCAATTAATATAATTAATTAAGTTTTTTTTTTTGTTAATTAAGGAATCTTCCTAGCTACATGTGTTGATGATAAGTATGAACATTTATAATAAGACAATTTTATTTTGAAAAGCAAGTTGACAACTCTATTCAATTATATTATTAAGAAAATTAGAGGGTTAATTAATTAATCTATATGGTACAATCAAAAAAAGATGAAAAAAGAAATGTGACATAATCTTTCAATGATCTTCAAGATAAGAGATCTATGGCAACATACAAATTAACCTAAATCCACCAACGTAATGGTTAAGAGATTAAATGTCTTCAATTCTCATTCAAATAACATAAATTAAAATAAAACTTGTAATTATCCCAAAAGAACTAATCAAATATGGAGACAATTACTCAATGTTCAAACCTAATTTTAGGGTAAGAACATATTGACATTAAGATAAGATCGGCACATATAGTTGAAAAAAAAACTGTTCTTATTTTTTTTTAATTTAATATATTTTATGTTATTGAAAAATTAATAATTTTATATTATATTTAAAATAATAAATTTAGTTTAATTGGTTAAATATTATAAATATTAAATTTAAAATTTGATATGGAAGTTTTTTAGGGAGATTAGGTGATTTAGGCGGCTGGCTAACTTGACTCACATTAGGGCCGGCCGTGGCATAACAAAAATATACTTGTTCTGTGGTCCATTTGATTTTTTTTTATTCTTGATTTGTTTCATTATTTTATTTTTTATTTTTTTTTTATTTTTTTTTTCATCATTCTGATAATGCTTACAAATAAATCATTATTATATTCTAAAATTATCATCATCAATATCACATATAAGTAAATTCCATGTTTTGACTCATCCTAGTTTTTAAATTGATTTCAAATGGGTAGCACTTGAAAATTGAGTATATTTTGAAACTCAATTAATCGAATCAAATTAAACTAGTTCAACGCGAGAAAAAATGATTATTAGTGATGATTTTGAATAGATAATAATTAAAAGATATATATATATATAAATTATAATAATTTAAAATAAAATATATATTTTAGTATTTTGATTAATGAATTAATAAATTTGATATAAGAGAGAGTAAAGTGATATTTAATTTTATTGAATTATTTAAAAAAACCCACCAAATCAGAATAAAACCCGAGTTTGTATACTGTTGTAGCCGTTAACATTAGACCACTTACAAAAGAAAAGTAGAATTGTATTTTTAGCTAGCTAACAAAATAAACAAGACCTAGATCTTGATCTTCATCCCCAATTGGTCAATATAGTTCCAATTCACTGTTGTGCACGTGGCCCACCTCCAGCTAGCAGACTTCCATAATTAGCCAAACCTAAACCTAAACCTAATTAATTAATTCTTAATCTTCACACTAATAATTAATTCAAAGTGTTTCTAGAAGTTCAGCTTAATAACTGTTTCTGTTTTTGTTTTTCTTTATGACTCTTGAGTCTTGATTAGGGATTCTTGAGTCTTGATTAGGGTGGTGGATGTGTTTATATTCCCGTTCCATTATATTTCAATATTTTTTACTACGGGTTCAGAAAGAATCTCAGTAAGCACCTTAGCATATTATCTAAAAATAAAATAAAAATAGTTATTTCATAAAATTATATAAACGAATATTTTAATATTATATATATTTTTTTAATATATTACAAATTTATATTATTATTTTTTAATTAAGGAAGACTAGTATAACACATAACACTCCACAATTATGGTCCACCGCTTCAACTCAAAACGCTTCCAGATGGAATCGAACCGGTACATTTTGGTCTCTTAAGCCGACTCTTATCACTGAACTACCTTAATAGGTTACAAATTTATATTATTATAAAACAATAAACTTCAAAATTTTATAAAATATAAAAAATAAATAAATTTATTAGTAATGTTATATATTCAATTTTATTTATTAGTGTTTAGAAGAAAAAGTAGGATAAAACTCGAACGAGAACACAAATATAATTTGGTTCGATTTATAAAAAAAACACATCTAACAGGTAGTTCGAATAAAAAACGATGACAAATTATAATTGTCATGTCGACTCTACTCTTAATCAATATTTGATTAGGAGACTAATTATTAGTGTTTTAAAAAATTATATATTTTTTTTATTAAAAATCTAAAAGATTGATTGATCTTCTGTCCTATTTTTGCAAATTCACATGTTTAATGAAGAAAATGGATTATCCAGATGGCTGTTTGGTCAAGTGATGAAAATATAATTAGTATTTAATATTATAGAATAAATTTTTAATTAGATACATTGATATTTAATTATCATCTAATTATCTAATTAATTAGTGAAAGAGTGATTGATGATGGGTTAAAGATACCCAGTTCAAGTTGAGTCTATTTTAAGAGAGCAGTTAAACAATTAAATAAAGTCTTCTTTCCTTTATATATATATATATATATATATATATATATATATATTACATTTATATATTAGTATTATTAACCCCTGTTTGGTTTGGGTTATAATACTATAGATATAATATACAATAAATTTGTAAGGTGTTTGGTTTTAAAATTTTGTATATACAGAAAATAAACAAATTATACTTTATATTAGGTATAAAATAATAACTAGTGAAATCAGTTATAAGTCCTTAGTTAAGTTTTTATTTCATTAATATCTCTTTCTTCATCTTCTTATTATCCTTTTCTTTTATTCTCCTATATCTTCATCTTTCATTCATTTTCCTGAGTTATCAGCAACACAAGCTAGTTTTATATCAAACCAGACATACTATTCTATCATCCGTAAGTATGAGATCAATGATCTAATTCAAAAAGAGGATCGGAAGGAATAATGCATAACTCCATGTTTACCTGGTAGATGAAATTATTTCAATGACATATCTTGTATCTTGCAAGTAGAAAACTTATGGTTTCAACTGTTTCATTGAAAAGCCTTCAAAGCCATTTTGGATGTTTGTTTAGAAGACTCTACATGTTTAACTCTCATAATCCTCATGGTTTGTGTTGCATTTAATGGTTTTTGTTGCATTTATCAAAATTGAAATCGCCACGACCCAACTAGTGACTATAGACCATCTTTACAATTCATTGATTTGAATAAGGAAAATAAGAATATAAGAAATTAGTGACTATAAACAATTATTTACAATTTATTCACCACATACAATTAAACAAAATAAAACAATAAGCTTCATCAAATAAATATTAAAATAATAATTAAAAATAATTTATATAAAAGGGTAAAATAGTCTTTTTATATATTTTTTTTACTTTTTTATATAACCAACCAAACACAAAATAATAAAAATTATATAATTTATACTTTTTTTATACTTTCAACCAAACACATATAACATATATAATTTATACCTCTCAATACCCCTACACAATTAATACCCTTTATATAATTTCTACTATATACATAATACTCTTAATCAAATCGAAAGCTTAGAAAAGGTTGAAACTTGAAAGTATTATAATCTTGTTTTGGTCTATCAACATGACTTTCCTAGACCTTGCATATATATATTTAATAACATTCTTCATATAAATACATATATGACATTATTGATGAGATTTTTAATTGAGTTTAATTTGCTTAATACAACGTATTAGTAATGAAACTGTTCATAAATTATGTTATCTGTTGAACTCTAATCAAGAAATTGAAACAAGAAGAAAGAAAGACGAAGAACGATCGGTGTATATTGATAGATCAAAAACCCAAATGTGTTGGTTACATTGCAAATGTTAGAATTGGGGATCGGGACATATCCTGATCCCTCATATTGTAAAAATACAAATAGGTCCTTGAACTAATATTACAACATAAAAAAGATAAATAAACTTTATAAAGTCTTGTTTGAAATTGTAAGTGTTAAATCTGTAATTATAAGAAAATAAAGATCATTAGTATAAACTAATAATTAATTAAATAAATGTACTTATCTCAATACTCCTCCCTTAAGATGAATATCTTGAAGAAATAAATGTGATCGAAGTTCTTGAAATTGAGCAAAATCCAATGCTTTCGTGAAAATATCTGCAACTTGTTTCTTTGTTTGCACATGAAAAAGTTGAATAAAGCCAGCCAAATACTGATTTCTAACTACATGACAATCTATGTCAATATGTTTCGTTCTTTCGTGAAAAACTGGATTCTCAGATATGTGTATGGCAGCTTTATTATCACAATATAAAGATATTGGTAACTGTAATTTAAAATTCAAGTCATTAAGAATATAGGAAATCCATTGAAGTTCACAAACTGTAGCAGCAAGGCTACGATATTCAGATTCTGCAGAAGATCTAGAAATAGTTGCTTGTTTCTTGGCTTTCCAAGATATGACTGATTTACCAAAACATATACAATAACCTGTTATAGATTTTCTTGTTTCAACACAAGAACCCCAATCAGAATCAGAATATGCAATTATGGAAGAATCATTTTCATATGGATAAAAAAGACCCAATGATGTTGTACCTTTTAGATATTTAACTAAGTACAAAGCTGCATTCCAATGACATAAGAGAGGTTTTTGCATGAATTGAGATAATTGTTGAACAACATATGCAATATCTGGTCTAGTATAGTTTAAATATAGAAGTCTCCCAATTACCCTTCTATACTTAGAAGGATCACATAATATATCTTGATTTTCATCTTCAAACTTTATGCCTTTAATCATTGGCGTGTTTGTGGGTTTACAACCCATTAGACCCGAATCATGTAATAAATCTAGAATATATTTCCTTTGGTTTACATAAATACCAAGATCATTTTGTACAATTTCAAGACCCAAAAAAAACTTCGCATTTCCAAGATCTTTGATAGGAAATTTAGTATCAATCATATGTTTGATCTTTTTGATCTCTTCATAGTCATTCCCTGTTATTAACAAGTCATCAACATATATTACTAGACCAATCATATTCACACCATTTTGTTTAAAATATAAACAATGATCATGTTGTGATTTTGTGAAACCAATATCAATCAAAAAATTAGATATTTCATTATACCATTGTCTTGATGCTTGTTTCAAACCATAAAGACTTTTTCTTAATTTGCAGACCATGTTTATGTTATCAACATTGTTTAGACCTTATGGAAGTTTCATAAAAATATCTTCTTCTAAGTTTCCATGAAGAAATGCATTATTTATGTCAATGTGATTCAAGATCCATCTATTTGAGGCTGCTAAGGCAATTAACAATCTTACAGTTACACTCTTAGCCACTGGTGCAAAACAATGATGAAAATCGATACCATCCTTTTGATTAAAACCTTTTGCAACTAAACGCGCTTTGCATTTATTTAAAGTACCATCAGAATTAAGTTTGCTTTTATAGACCCATTTGCAACCAATAGCTTTCATGCCTTTTAGTAGTTTAGTTATTTCCCATGTTTGATTTAATTCAAGTGCATTTAGTTCATCATTCATTGCTTTTATCCACTTTGGATCTTGAGATGCCTGTTTAAAATCAAGTGGAGTTGTGGTTAGATCAAAGTTAGACAAAGAGTTTATATACTCTTGATCTTTGTATAAAGAATGAAAAGGATAAGTCTGTGGAGTGTAATCTAGATCAGATTTGTCTTTTGATTTAACATGAGTTGCAATAAAGTCTTGCATCCAATTTGGAGCATATTTAGTTCTTGTACTTTTCCTTTGATTTGTTTCAGATGAATCATTATTTTGATCATTTTTGTCAAGGTTAGTATATGTTCTTGTAATTTCTATAATATTATTGAGTTTTGGTTGATCATTGATATCTTCTTTGAAAGGTAGAATATTCTCAAAGAAGACAACATCTCTTGAAACAACAATTTCATTTGATTCAATCTGATAAAGAATATATCCTTTCTGATTTGAAGGATATCCAATAAAGACACATTTTATGCCTCTATCTTCAAATTTTGATTTTTGTGGAAAAATATTTGTCATGTAACATAAGCAACCAAAAACTTTCAAATCATCATATTTAGCTTCATGTTTATTAAGCATGAAGAATGGTGACTTCCAATTCAAAACTTTTGTTGGCATTCTATTTATTAGATATGTTGCAGTAAGAATAGAAAAAGGCCAAAATTTAATTGGTAGGTTGGAATGTTTTAAAAGAGATCTTGCTACTTCAATTAGATGTCTATGCTTTCTTTCTACAACTCCATTTTGTTGTGGAGAATATACACAAGTCTTTTGATGTATTATGCCCATTTCTTCAAAGAACATATTGCATTTTGAATTCACAAATTCAGTTCCATTATCACTTCTAATGGTTTTAATGTTCTTTGAATATTGAGTTTTGACCATTAAATAAAAATTTCGAATTTTGTCAAAAACAACAGTTTTATTAGAAATTAGATAAGTCCAAGTGCATCTAGAGTAGTCATCTACAATTGTAAGCATAAACGGCGTTTTAGTGTATGATTCTTCTTTACAAGGTCCCCAAATATCAATATGAACAAGATCAAATTTATCTTTAGAAGATGAAGTGCTATTATGAAAAGGTAAACGATGTGATTTACAAATCTGACAAGTTTCACAATGATCCATATTATTGATAATAGAAGGAAACAATATTCTAAGAACTTCATTGGAAGGGTGTCCACATCTATAATGCACAATTTTACAATCTAAGGTAGAAAATGAAGTTTCAGCATCACTATTAGAGTCTTTAAGAAAATCAGTAACTATGGAATAGAAATACAAGTTTCCTACACGTTTGCCAAGCTCAAGGATATCATCTAATTCAGGGCCCTGCATCAAACATCCATTTTCAGAAAATATGCATTTAACCTTTTCATCTGTAATTAATCTTGTAACTGATATTAGATTATACTTGAAATCTGGAGCAAATAACACATCCTTAAGAATCAATCTATCATTTAATTTGAGACTACCAGATTCATTTATTGTCTTCTTAGATCCATCAGCTAAAAATAAAGTAATCTCATGTTCTGTTTTCTTAATATCAAAAAGCAATTTTCTATTATTGCAAATATGTGTACTAGCCCCTGAATCTATTAACCATAATTGTTTTGAACTGTTTAAACTATTCATGCTCATTGTAAATTCAATATCAGTTATAAAATAAAGATTAAGTCTAGAAAACTTACCTGCTTCGAAGTTGATTTCTTTGTTTTTAGCATACATATTAGCTTCAGATCTAGTATTCCCTTCAATTAAGCTTTTCATCATGTCCTGCATCATCTTCATTTGATCTTGTAAAGAGACTGTTTTGTCATTGTTGTCAAATGATACTGAATTCACAGAATTCTTCCTTTTGTTGTTATCCCACCAATCTGGAAAACCAATTAGTCTATAGCAACCCTCTTTAGAATGACCCTTCATATTGCAGTGAGTACATGAGAGATTTCTTCTTTTGTCATTGTTGTAAGCCCTACCATCATTTCCTTTGAATCTCTTTGAACTACCTTCTTTGAAATCTCTTACTGTCATGGCAGATTGTAAGTTGGATTGTTGATTTTGTCGATTGATCTGATTCTTTGATTCAACATTCAAGAACATCGTGAAAGCCTTATATACACTCGGTAAAGGATCCATAACTAGAATGCTATCCTTTAGATTCTCATAGGAATCATCCAGACCCATCAAAAACAGCAGCAAATTATGTTTTTCATACCTAGTCAAAACTTGTTTTTCCAGTTTGCATCCCACACAATTTTCAATTTGGGATTTATCACAAGAGCATACCTGATGCGGTTCAAGATGTAACAATTCATCCCAGTTTAGACGTACCTTAGAATAATATTCTTCTAAATCAAGATTATCCTGTTTTGTTGTACATATATCCTTTTTGACTCGATACAAGGTTGGACCATTGTTACCTTCATACCTTGCTTTCACTTCATTCCATAGCTCTAAAGAGGTAGTTGTGCTCTGAAAGTGAATTCTCTTCTTTTTGTCGATTGTGTTCATTATCCAAGATCGGATCATTGCATCAATCATTTTCCAGCGAATAGCATCTTGAGGTGCAGTCGGAGCTTTGAATGATCCATCAATGTAACACATCTTCATCTTCGCAGTAAGTGCCAATTGCATGTTGGTAGACCATTCGAAGTAGTTCTGGCGGGTCAGAACTGTATGAGTCAATATTGCTCCTGGAATGTCGCCTGGATGAACATAAAGAGGATCTGTGCAATCTCGCTTCAATAGTGCCATTGGTGGAAAAACTTGGACAGGAACTTGAACTGGATCAATTGTGCGTTCTTGACGAGCTTTGAAATTAGGGTTCAGAGAATGTACTGGCTCATCAAGAAGATCGTCGTTGTCGAAATCAAATGGATCATCGTTAACTGGAGTTTCTTGAAGGTGCAAGATCGGCTCCTGCTCTGATACCATGTTGAACTCTAATCAAGAAATTGAAACAAGAAGAAAGAAAGACGAAGAACAATCGGTGTATATTGATAGATCAAAAACCCAAATGTGTTGGTTACATTGCAAATGTTAGAATTGGGGATCGGGACATATCCTGATCCCTCATATTGTAAAAATACAAATAGGTCCTTGAACTAATATTACAACATAAAAAAGATAAATAAACTTTATAAAGTCTTATTTGAAATTGTAAGTGTTAAATCTGTAATTATAAGAAAATAAAGATCATTAGTATAAACTAATAATTAATTAAATAAATGTACTTATCTCAATATTATCTGACCTTATTTATTACATTATTATTTGTTTTTATGTATTATTCACCACAATATATGCCGTTGCTATTTATTTTATTTATTCTTTTTTTGATATATTTTTGACAAACCCATTAATAATCAATTCGGTTAAATCGGTTAAATCGAATGTTCAAAAATTTTGAAGCTATAACTATTTATATATGTATTTAAATGAATAAACCAATAAACCGAATCTCTATTTAATACCCAATAATTAAATATACATTTTTCTTTGTTCTTGATGTTCATTGGTAATTAAGCCACAAATCTTTGTGTTTTTTTAATTTATTTGTTTTTTACATTTTAACAAGAGAGTAGACTGATGTAAATAAAAAAAGAAATAGTCACCACAGCCCACCTCAATGGAATCATCTTATTATATGCGTGTCTAATTATTTTATGATTATAAGACTTGGTCCACTCATTTATTAATTATATTATTCTCAATCTCTAGATCTATTTAAACCTAATAATCCTTTCCTCCATTCATTGCAACCAAGCTTCTTCTTCTTTCTTTCAATTACTTCATTTCAACAACAAGACATCAAACTTTTCATATTCATAACAAAGTTCGAGAATTATTAATACACCAAAAAAGAAGATAGAATAATGAAACTTCTTACAATATTGATGAAGCCATCTTGGAGGGAAATGAGTGGAGAGAATAACTGGAAGGGTATGTTGCGGCCGTTGAATGATGATCTCCGACAACACATAATCCACTACGGTGAGATGGCACAAGCAACTTATGATTCCTACGATTCTGATGACAATTCAAGAACAGGAGGAAACTGCAAGCACGCCATGGACGAGCTCTTCTCTCGAGTTGGCCTTCACAAAGGCCGAGCCAAGAAGAAGTACATAGTAACAAAGTACATCTACGCCTCCGCATGTTCTTGGCCATTCGAAAAGGACACAAACTGGATGGGTTATGTCGCGGTCTCCACAGATGAAGCAGCCAAATCATCCGACCATGAAAGAAGGGACATCGTCGTTTCATGGAGAGGATCGCACGATGCCTTGGAATGGATGGACGATTTAGAGTTTTGGCTCAAACCCGCACCCTTAATTTTTGACAAGAATATTGATCATGATGAAAAACCCGAGGTTCATTCTGGGTTTTACTCTATATATACATTATGTAATAACAAATCCAACTTTTGCAAGAGGAGTGCAAGGGAACAAGTTCTAGACGAGATCACAAGACTAATGAACAAGTACGAGGACGAAGAAATTAGTGTGACCGTTACAGGACACAGTCTAGGAGCAGCATTAACAACCTTAAGTGCAGTCGATATTGCCCAAAACATCTCCAACCGACCAAACACACTCGTAACCGCCTTTGCTTTCGCAAGTCCACGTGTCGGAAACTCAACCTTCGCAGCCACTGCCACCGCCCTCCCCAATCTTCGAATCCTACGAATTGAGAATCGCCCCGACCTTGTCCCCGATCTACCTCCTTGTTTCGTGGGGTTCACGGATGTTGGGCAAGAACTACTATTTGACACTAGTAAATCGTGTCACATGAAATACAACCTTTTACAAACCCATAATCTTGAGGTTTATTTGCATGGAATTGAGGGAACACAAGGGTTGAGGAACAAGTTCAAGGAAGTGGTCGAGAGGGATATCACGTTGCTTAATAAGTACGGTGACAATTTGAAGGACCTATTTGGCGTGCCCGAAAATTGGTGGGAAGATCGGAATAGAGTATGCATGGTTCAACTAGCGGATGGGTCGTGGAAGGTGAAGGAGGAGAAAACAATAATGGTTACTAGACTAATAAGCCATCATTTTTTTGTTTCATTGAGATCTAAATCTTGTTTCAAAAATCAGCTCCCATGCATTGCTTGCTAAGTAGCTAATAGTAATCCAACACATTAAGTGAAGTGTTAGGGGTTATTTCATTCATTCATTAATTATTAATTATAATTCTTATTTTCAATTAGATTATTTATAACTTCATGGTGAGATGGGTATGAATATTGAATACACGAACCCTTAATTATTTGGAAGGTCAAAAACCTTTCAAACTTAACCCTAGTCAATTTATTTAGGCATGAATTTTATGACTTTATTATTATTATATCTTAATAATTATTCATGATGAACTACAACCAAATTATGATGTAGGTCCACTGTGAGAATATTAGTTTATCAGAAGTTAAGTTTGGTTTGGTTTGGTATGGTTTGGTTGTAAGGATAATTAGATTATTAATATATATATATATATATATGAATATATCATATTATTGCTGTCTTATTTGATCATTATTATTTTATTTTTATAATAATAATAACCTTATCTGGAGTAATAATAATAATGTAGTACTCAAACGGTACCGCAAGACCGTATGCATTATTTTCAGAGAACAAGTTCTTAGACTAATATTTTGGTTTCATATAAGTATGATATAATGTATATAATGATGTATATTTTGGTTTCATATCCTAATTAATATGAACATGTATATAATGATGGGTAGTTTAGAGTGACTTATTGAATAAATTTAAATTTGATCACAAATGTTACTTCTATCAATAATCCGAGATTCCGATTATATAAAGATAATTGAATTATATAAAAGGAGTCAAAGTAATAGATGCGTTAAAGTCACTTCTTCGATGGTCGTCCGCAGGCGCCCATTCAATTTGAAGAGCGGTCCAACGGCGAGACAGAATGTGTGGGCACTTCGAACCAAGCTAAGCCCAGTTCTCACCGATAGGCGAAACTTAGAGAAAAGTTCGTCTGCTAAGATACTAAATCCTTACCGAAAAAGGGGAATTGCGTTCATAGCGAAAGCATTTTTTGCCATGGAACTCCGACATTGCTAAGATAATACAAAACTATTATAACTCAACAGCAAATCTTTGACAAAAGAAAATAGTAAAATTCTCTCATAATATAAATATATTCCTGAAAAGGCATATTGATCCTTTCATTATTAACATGATTATTGATTCTCATGAGCAATAACTACAGAAATGATTACCAAAACTAATTAAAAATTTGTTGTTGCTCCCAACTTATGCAAATTAATAATATATAATCACATAATTATCTAAATAATTTCCCAGTCTGAATCCGTCGACGGACTCCTAACCCCGCTCTTCCTAACTGCGAACATCGTCGCATCCTTAGGTTTGTCTCTGCGAGATTTTTCCTGCCAAAATAAAATCATATACATATCATAACTGTTCAATATGGATATATGGTCGTTTAACCAATTTTGAGACCATGCAGGAATACCTTAAAAGTTCGGTGTTTAGCAATTCGATGACGAACAACAACTGGCTCATCTTTCTCCAACAAGACACAACTCCCACTGAGGTTCAATTCACTCGTTAAGTTTAAATCGTCGTCATAGTTGAAAATAATACGATTCTCAGTTGCTTCTCCATCCGCATTGAAAGAACATTCTTCTAGAATTTCATTGTTGAATAAACCAAATGAAGATGTCAAATATGTAAGTTGATTTAATAAAATATGGAACTAATATCGAAAAAGTACTTAAAAGAGACTATTTTATCCTCATAGGAATGTAAATTAATTAATTTGCTTTACTAGATTATTGAGTTAAGTTGTTCATTGATTACCAAATAAAGTCAGATTTTATATCTTAATCTTTATAGCTTAATTTGAGCTGAATCGAAATCATTAAGTAAATTTAGATATAAGTTATCAAATGAAATGAATTTATTTCAAATAAACACTCTGTTTTCAACTCAAGTTTGTACAGAGAATTGCATAGAAGAACCAAATAGTCTTGTTTTACCATTATAAACATCATCTCAAATAAGCCAAATCTGATGTAAAAACAAAAACAAAAACAAATAAACATAACAGAAGAAGAAATAGGAAATTTACCCCAATCAGATGTAAAATAGTTGTCCCATACAGTAACTTCCTTTGCGAGCCCGATGTTCTCCATGTAACTGTCTGCTGCAGATGCATTCACGAAAGCACAATTATATCAACCACCAAGCAGATTCAGAATCAATAAAAGAGATTTAAGAAACTAACAATCGGTTAAGGACAGTAAATTACTTCTAGATTTCAATACATCATCTTGTATAGAAAGTTCATCAGCTGCACCATATACAGAAACAGTGGCTTCTTCCTTATCCTGCAACAAAGAAGTTAATTACTTAATAACCCAAGTTTCTGAAAATGTTAAGATTATCATTTCCATACTCGACAATCCTTGCACTTTTCAGCTAACGACGATTTCAAACACAAATCCTTCCCAGCTGCTGCGTGTTTTACATTCTGATCAATCACTTTATCAACCAATTCAATCCTGTCAGGCAACAAAATCTTCTCATTTTTATTTAAGAACGACGATAGATGGGCCGAATTTCCTTTCCCTGGGATTATATCTTCGTTTTCACGACAAGCCTCATTCAAAATCGACGAAGAGGGCGAAAGAACATCATGAGCTAATTCAGAACAAAATTGAGTAAAGTTGGTACTAATGGCATATAATTGAGTTTGAATATTGGAACCAACTGTCTGAAACTGATCTTCAACATATTTCAATCTCTCCTGTCCAATTAATCAATACAATATAATAAATTTGATGAACAGAAACAGAAACAGAAACATATCCATTGAACTGGATTAAGGGTTTAGACAAACATACATCGCTCAATACATCATCAACATCTGGTAACAAAGATTCAAACTTGTGTTGCATATTTGTTAACCAACTAAAATCCCCAAATTCAGAATCCATTCTGAAACCAAACCAAACCAAACCAAACGTTATAGAAATCAAATAAACCAACCAAACTTGTAACAGTAGTTAGAATTTGACTATGCATACCTTTTCTAATCCAGACAAACGAGACCAAAGGAAGAACTGCAGAAAAAACCCAATTCTGGGAATTATGGAAACACAAACACAAACACAAACATGATAAAATTAAGATCGTTTAGGGTGATTATTACATCAATAGAAAGCATGGATGAAGATGAAAACGAAAAAGAAAACAAAGGATAGAGATTATTACGAAAAGATGATAAATTCTTGGGATGATCGGCAAAAACTCAGGTTTTCACGCAGACGCAGTAGTAAGAGAAGTAAGGCGTCAACAGAACAGTAAAAGTGTTTAATATATATATATTTATATAATAAGACAATTTCTAAAGTACGATGAATGATTTTTTCTTGCTAAAAATACGTTATAACTTCTCAAATTATACGAAATATTCAAAATGAGATCTCAACTTACTTAATCTACGAAATTTAACAAAAATAAAATAAAATAAAATATATGCACTCTCTAGATTACTTGTACTTATATTTTAAATATATTATTAAACAATATAGTTATTTAAAATAAAGTTTTGTACTAAATAAATATAATAATAATTAAAAATAAAATCATTCAATTTTCTTTTATTACTATCACTTCATTTTAACAACAAGACATCAAACTTTTCATATACATAACAAAATGAAAATAACATAATGAAACTGCTTACAATATTGATGAAGTCATCTTAAAGGGAGATGAGTGGAGAAAATAATTGGAAGGGCATTGGCAACTTACGATTTCGACGATTCAGGGGGAAACTGCAAGCACGCCATGGACGAGCTCTTCTCTCGAGTTAGTCTTCACAAAGGCCGAGCCAAGAAGAAGTACATAGTAACAAAGTATATCTACGCCTCCGCATGTTCTTGGCCATTCGAAAAGGACATAAATTAGATGGGTTATGTCACGGTCTCCACCGATGAAGCAGCCAAATCATTCGACCATAAAAGAAGGGACATCGTCGTTTCATGGAGAGGATCACACGATGCCTTAGAATGGATGAACAATTTAGAGTTTTGGCTCAAACTCGCACCTTTAATATTTGAAAAGAATATTGATCATGATGAAAAACCCGGGGTTCATTTAGGGTTTTACTCTATATATACATTGTGTAATAACAAATCCAACTTTTACAAGAAGAGTGCAAGGGAACAAGTTCTAGACGAAAACATCTACAACTGACCAAACACACTCGTAACCGCCTTTGCTTTTTTTTGCAAGTCCACGTGTCCGAGACTCAGCCTTCATAGTCACTGCCACAACCCTCCCCAATCTTCGAATCCTACAAATTGAGATTCGCCCCGACCTTGTCCCCGATCTACCTTCCTGTTTTGTGGGGTTTACGGATGCTGGCCAAGAACTACTATTTGACACTAACAAATCATGTCACATGAAATATCAACTTTTACAATCCTATAATCTTGATATTTATTTACATGAAATTGCGGGAGCACAAGGGTTGAGGAACAAGTTCAAGGAAGTGGTCGAGAGGGATATTACGTTGCTTAATAAGTATGGTGACAATTTGAAGAACGCGTTTTGCGTGCCCGAAAATTGGTGGAATGATCGGAATAGAGCGGGCATGGTTCAACTAGCGGATGGGTCGTGAAAGGTGAATGGGGAGAAACAAAAAATGATGGCTCATTAGCCTGCGTAAACATTATTGCTTTCTCCTCTTTACCTTCCACGACCCATCCGCTAGTTGAACCATTCTCACTCTATTCCGATTATCCCACCAATTTTCGGGCACGCTAAATGCGTCCTTCAAATTGTCACTGTACTTCTTATTAAACAATGTGATATCCCTCTTCACCACTTCCTTGAACTTGTTTCTCAACCCTTGTGTTCCCGCAATTTCATGCAAATAAACCTCAAGATTATGGGATTGTGAAAGGTTGTATTTCATGTGACACGATTTACTAGTGTTAAATAGTAGTTCTTGACCAGCATCCGTGAACCCCATGAAACAAGGAGTTAGATTGGGGACAAGGTTGGGGTGATTCTCAATTCGTAGGATTCAAAGATTGGGGAGGGAGGCGGGGCTGCAAAGGCCGAGTCTCTGACACGTGGACTTGTGAAAGACGGTTACGAGTTTGTTTGGTCAGCTGGAGATTTTTTGGGCAATATCAACTGCACTTAATGTTGTTAATGTTGCTCCTAGACTATGTCCGGAAACGGTCACACTGATTTGTCTGTCCTCGTACTTGTTCATTAGTCTTGTAATCTCGTCTATAACTTGTTCTCTTGTAAGTTGGATTTTTATAACACAATGTATATATAAAGTAAAACCTTGAATGAACCTCAGATTTTTCATCATACTCAATATTCTTTCCAAATAAAGGTGCGGTTTGAGCCAAAACTCTAAATCGTCCATCCATTCTCGAGCATTGTGTGACCCTCTCCATAAAACGACGACGTCCCTTCTTTAATGGTCGGATGAGTTGCCTGCTTCATCTGTGGGGACTGCGACATAACCCATCCAGTTTGTGTCCTTTTCGAATGGTCGGGTACATGCGGATGTGTAAATGTACTTTGTTAATATGTATTTCTTCTTGGCTCGGCCTTTATGAAAGCCGACTCGAGAGAAGAGCTCGTCCATGGCGTGCTTCCAGTTTCCTCCGGTTCTTAAATTGTTATCAGAATTGTATGAATCGTGAATTGCTTGTGCCATCTCACCGTAGTGGATTATGTGTTGTTGGAAATCATCCTCCAAGGCAGCAACATACCCTTCCAGTTATTCTTTCTACTCATCTCCCTCCAATATGGCTTCATCAATTGTAAGTAGTTTTATTATTCTATCTCCTTTTTTGTATTAATAATTCTTGAAATATAAAAAGTTTGATGATGGTGTTGAAATGAAGTGATGGTAAGAAAGAAGAAGCTTGGTTGCAATGAACCTAAGGATTAGGTTTATATATAGAGATTGGGAATTATGTAATTAATAAATGAGTGGAACAAATCTTATAATAATTAAATAATTAAACATGCATATAATAATTATATGCAGTGTTTATGATTATTTTTTTATGATAGGAATCTATCATATTTATTATATGTGTGTCTAAATATTTTATTATTAAAATTTTCTGCTTAATTTATGCAAATTAAAATTATTGAATTGTTTAAATATTTTCATTATATTCATTTTAAACAATGAGAAATATTTTTTTTGTAACAAGAGACATATAAACAATTTCATATATTAAAAATAAAATAAAATAAAAATAAAAATAATAGATGATGTAATTGAAAAGAAATAAAAAGAAGAATTGTGGGTTCAAGTCATTTGGTATATAATTTTAAATTAATTACTAAAAATATAGTTTTAATTTTTTTTAAAAATATAGTCAATTTTTAAATTATTAAAATAACAAAATCTTATTTATATCAAATATAAAACCTTAATATTATTCTAATAAAATATGATCACAAATTAAATTTTATATATCTTATTCATATATCCAATGATTTATATGTGATATTATTATAAATTAATAAGATGTAATAGTTATAAATACTAACATGGTAATAAAATTTTATACTAAATAAAATCTTTTTTTTAAAAATAATACTAGTGTTTTTGAGTTATGTGAAAATAGACCTCAATGAGAGAGAGATAAATTTTTTATGTTTTCGGCCCAATCAGATTGTGTGGTGCCTCCTTATTTTTTCTTTTTTTGAATAATGAACTTTATATATTTAATAATTTATAAATAAATGATAAATAGAGAAAATTTTGAGAAAATAACTAGTCATTCATTCTCTTATTCTCTCTTTTAATTTATAATTTATTTTAAAATAATTAAATATTAAAAATATAAATGAGCGGAGACTAGTAATTTAATTTAATAAGTTTAATAATTTATATTTTCTAATTTTTTATACAATAAATTATTAATATATATATATATATAAATATAAATAAAGTTTATAAGTAATCCTAACCAATAATATTTATTTGAAATAAAATTTTGTACTAAATAAATATAATAATAATTAAAAATAAAATCAATCAATTTTCTTTTATTAATTGATACTATTATTTTTTTCTCTATCATACTAATAATATATATAATCTCTAACCTTAAAATTTTAAAAGTTCAATTTTTTTTCAAGAAACTGGAATTTTCAATCGGCGCAGAATTAGCTTCGGTAAGTGAAAATCGCTTAATCCTTTCAATGTGCCGTCATTATCTTCTTCTACAGCGATTCAGATTTCTCTATTTGTAATTTTGTAATTAGGGTTTGATATTTGCGATTGCGATCTAACCCTTATCTGTATCTCATTCATCTTCGTTCTCTCCTGCACAAAGCATTGTTATTCTAGGTCTTTAATTCCAATAAAAATATGAGCTTTTCTTCTTGAATTGAGAAATTAGGAATTTTCTTCTTTACCAAGCTAGTACTGAAGAAGATCAGAGAAAAATAACATACTATGAGGATTTCTTACAATAGTTATTTTGATTATGATTTTTGCTTGTGTTCTTCAACTGTTGATCATCTGTATTGATGTACATTTATGTTTCATATTGTGTAAACCCTAACACACTTCTTGTATTATGTGTTCCATATAGTGTAAAACAAACCTGATAAAATGTCAGAACTGGAACTGGATGATTCAATGATGGAAGAATCTGAATCAAAGGAGGTTCAAGTAGTAATCTATAGGTGTAGGAAATGCAGAAGAATGGTTGCTTCTGATGATCTTGTTGTCCCCCATGAGCGTGGAGGTGGTCAGAGTAGCTTTAAGTGGAAGAAGAGGAGCCACAATGGTCAGGGAGAAGCTATTGAATGTAATTCCTTATTTGTAGAGCCTATGAAGTGGATGGAAGCTGGTGAGACCTTGTTCAAACTCTAATTCTAATTCATGTTCATAATCAAACTTTATGATCTTATTCATGACTGACTGACTAATTGCAGTTGAAGATGGTTGTGTGGGAGATAAACTTCAGTGCATAGGTTGCAAGACAAAGTTAGGTTCGTTCAATTGGGCGGGCATGCAATGCAATTGTGGAGCTTGGGTTACGCCTGCTTTTCAGATTCATAAAAGTCGTGTAGACATTTGTTAAGTATGAGACATTCTTCTTATTCTCTTCTTTGTTTAGCTGTTGTTTGAGATTACTTTCATCAGAGAACTAATAGTTTTTTATGGATCAAGTTGTTTCTAAACAATAATGTTGATGTTTTTTAATGTTTTAGAAACAAATATATGTCAAGTTTAACAAAAACAAAACAAAAATTCTCTACCAATGCATAAACAGTAAAATCCACTTAGTATTTTAAGTGACAAATATTATATAAGAATCAAAAGGTTTCAAAGTTCAATTCCCACTTAAAAACGCTCTAATTTAAAAGGGGTGTCGTGACTATGGGGTAATGGTACCCACTCCGGGAATAACCATGGGTAAAAAAATATAGTAGTAGAATGACACAAGACTTTTTGATCGAAAACTTTTCAATTGTGAATAGAAAAAATCATGAGATCTTGACATAGAAATAGGAAAATTATTGCGATTCTCACCTAGTGTATTGGATGTTTTAGCTCTTTACTATTCATTGGTAAGTAAGCTACAAATCTATTTGTTTTTGTATTTATTTTTTTCTGTAAGATGTTCTTTTATTTGTTTTTTACATTTTAACAAAAGAGAGTATAGTGATGTAAATAATAAAAAAAAAATAGTCCACACATCCCACCTCATATATAAACCTAATAATCTTACAACCACTTCATTTCAACAAGACATCAAACTTTTCATATGCATAACAAATAACAAAGTTCAAAAATTATTAATACACTAAAAAAGGAGATAACATGATGAAACTACTTAGAAGCCATCTTGGAGGGAGATGAGTGGAGAGAATAACTGAAAGGGCATGCTGTAGCTGTTGGATGATCATCTTCGACAATACATAATCCACTACGGTGAGATGGCACAAGTAACTTACAATTCCAACGATTCTGGTGACAACTCAAGAACCGTGGAAAACTACAACCACGCCATGGACGAGATCTTCTCTCGAGGTTGGCCTTCACACAGACCGAGCCAAGAAGAAGTACATAGTAACAAAGTACATCTACGTCTCTGCATGTTCATGGTCATTCGAAAAGGACACAAACTGGATGGGTTATGTCGCGGTCACTACAGATGAATCAGCCAAATCATCCGACCATAAAAGAAGGGACATTGTCGTTTCATTGGAATGGATGGACAATTTAGAGTTTTGGCTCAAACCCACACCCTTAATATTTGGCAAAAATATTGATCATGATGAAAAACCCGAGGTTCATTCAGAGTTTTATTCTATATATACATTGTGTAATAACAAATCCAACTTTTGCAAAAGAGTGCAAGAGAACAAGTTCTAGACGAGATTACAAGACTAATGAACAAGTACGAGGACGAAGAAATCAGTGTGACCATTACCAAACACAGTCTAGGAGCAACATTAACAACCTTAAGTGTAGTCGATATTGCCCAAAACATCTCCAACCGACCAAACACGCTCGTAACTGCCTTTGCTTTCGCAAGTCCTCATGTCGGAGACTCAGCCTTCGCAGACACTCCCGCAGCCCTCACCAATCTTCGAATCCTACAAATTGAGAATCACCCCGACCTTGTCCCTGATCTACCTAGCTCTTTATTTTGTGGGGTTCACGATGCTGGCCAAGAACTACTATTTGACACTAGTAAATCGTGTCACATGAAATACAACATTTTACAATCCCATAATCTTGAGGTTTATTTGCATGGAATTGCGGGAACACAAGGGTTGAGGAGTTCAAGGAAGTTGTCGAGAGGGTATTCACGTTGCTTAATAAGTATATATGGTGATAATTTGAAGGACGCGTTTCACATGCCCAAAAATTGGTGGGATGATTGGAATAGAGCGGGCATGGTTCAACTAGCGAATG
Source organism: Impatiens glandulifera (assembly GCF_907164915.1). Classification (NCBI taxonomy): domain Eukaryota; kingdom Viridiplantae; phylum Streptophyta; class Magnoliopsida; order Ericales; family Balsaminaceae; genus Impatiens; species Impatiens glandulifera. The sequence continues at coordinate 9,493,423 of NC_061869.1, read as the reverse complement.
GGTTGTGGAAGGTGAGAGAGAAGAAAACAATAATGGATTGGAGTAGCTAATATTAATTGTTTTCTCCTCTTTACCTTCCACGACCCTTCCGCTAGTTGAACCATGTCCGCTTTATTCCGATCATCCCACCAATTTTTGGGCACGCCAACGCGTCCTTCAAATTATCACCGTACTTATTAAGCAACGTGATATCCCTCTCGGCCACTTTCTTGAACTTGTTTCTCAACCCTTGTGTTCTCGTAATTCCATGCAAATAAATCAAGATTATGGATTGTAAAATTTCATGTGACACGATTTACTAGTGTCAAATAGTATTTCTTGGCCAGCATCTGTGAGCCCCTCAAAACAAGGAGGTAGATCGGGAACAAGGTTGGGGCGATTCTCAATTCGTAGGATTCGAAGATTGGGGAGGGCGGTGGCGGTGGCTGCGAAGGCTAAGTCTCTGACACGTGGACTTGCGAAATCAAAGGCGGTTACGAGTGTGTATGGTCGGTTGGAGATGTTTTGGGTAATATCGATTTCATTTAATGGTTTTAATGCTGCTCCTAGGCTGTGTCCAGTAACGGTCACACTAATTTCTTCGTCATCGTACTTGTTCATTAGTCTTGTAATATTGAACCTTGAATTTTTCATAATGCTCAATATTTTTGCCAAATATTAAAGGTGCGGGTTTGAGGCAAAACTCTAAATCGTCCATCCATTCTAAGGCATTGTGTGATCCTCTCCATGAAAGGACGATGTCCCTTCTTTAAGATGAGTTGGTGTTCATCTGTGGAGACCGCGGCATAACCCATCCATTTTGTGTCCTTTTCGAATGGTCAAGTACATGTGGAGACATAGATGTACTTCTTCTTGGTTCGGCCTTTGTGAAGGCTGACTCGAAAGAAGAGCTCGTCCATGGCATGCTTGCAGTTTCCTCCGATTCTTGTCGTAAGTTGCTCGTGCCATCTCACCGCAGTGGATTATGTGTTGTATCTCCATTTTGTTGGTGTATTAATAATTCTCCAAACTTTATTAAGAATATGAAAAATTTGATGTCTTGTCATTGAAATAAAGTGAATGTAAGAAAGTAGAAACTTGATTTAGGTTTATATATATATATATATATATATATATATATATATATATATATATATATATATATATATATATTTAGAGATTGAGAACTATCTAATTAATAAATGAGTGGACATATCTTATAATAATAAAATAATTACACATGCATATAATTATTATGTATGTTTAATTATTTTATTATTATAGAATATAAATGTTTATTTATTTTATTATTAAAATTTTCTACTTTTACTCATTCAAATTAAAATTAAATATATATATATATATAAATTAAATTAAATATATATATATATATATAAGACTATGTTCAATTATTATTATATTGTTAAAAATGGTAATAAGAAATGATATTATTATAAAAAGTTTATTTCGATCATGATTATAAAAATTCAAATAAGAGTAAAAATCAATATTTTTTTTATCAATGTATTGAAAATTAACTTTATAATATATTTTATAAACAATTAATCTTTCTATTAAAGTTTAATATAAAAAAAATAATTTCTATTATGTTTGTAATATGACACAATAATTTAAATATATTTTTATAAAAAGATAATTAATAATACATTTTATAATAATTATAAAATAAATGTATTCAATAAAAATAAGTGATAAAAATAATCCAACAAAATAGTAAAATAAATATTCTAGACTTTATAATGTATAATTATTATTTTTATAATTAGACTTAAAAGATATTTGTTTTCAAATAATATTTATTTATATATATTGACTATTGCCATGAAATCATAATCAAAATAATTCATGATTCCATATTTTTTTATTACCAAATTAGTTAGAACCATAACAAAATTAAATTAAATAATTTTGCAATGCAATGTATAATATAAGACACCTCTAATTAAAATTTTCATCACATATATTTTATTTATTTTTAATTATTTAATTCATTAATAAAAATATTCTTATTTCTTTTAATAAAATTTAAAATAAAAATATTAAAATTTTAAATATTAAAAAAAAATGAAAATAAAAAATAACTCCACATCAAACCATTGAGTTAAAAAACTCTTGCCAATGACCTGATAAGTTGAAAATGGGATTATTATTATTTTCTTTTTTAAAATTTAGAACAATGAATTTATGACATTCTTAATGGGAATTTCTAACCGTGTTAATCAATCAATTTAAATATGATCATAACATTAATAAATTTAAAAATGCCTATTCAATAAAAATGGAAATGTAGAGTAGTTATATACAACAAAATACAGTCATGTCTAATCTAGAACTAAAACTTTTAAGTTTCATAGTAATAATAATAGATATATCTAAGTTAAAAAGATCAAAATGGGTAATAATAACATCTATTTATCTATCTACCAAAAGAGTTGATCAATCTTCTTCAGTTGTTGATTCTATCTTCATCTTGCCAAGCTAGCTACAAATTATCTACCAAAACAACATGCACAAAAACAAACAGTTTCAGACAACTAACTCCAAATACACCAACAAAGCAATGTAATTTCAATCATTACAATCTTTTCATTCCCCTACAAGAACTAAAGGCAAAAACATTACCACAAGTTAAGTTGATATGAACAATTGAGAGGAGATTAAAGAAATGGGTATGAAACAGAAGTTATGTTGATTATAAAAAGTCCAACTCTTCACCCAATTTCACATGAACTAGGAAACATGTTTGTGTTTTGTCACCCTTCAAATAGTAAGAATTGTAAAGAGTTATCAAGAATCAAAACACACTTGTCTTTGCCAAAGCTTTCTTCTTTTTTGAAAATCATGGTAATCCAAGAACAGGGTAATCAAGGTAATAAGCAGAAGGCAGCAAGCAGCACTAAACTAGAGAGATCTAGTATAAATAGCAAGTACTATTCATTCCATATGAAAGAAACACACCAGAGCGTTTGGATTGCTGTTTGACTTTCTCCAAATACACCACAAAGCAATGTAATTTCAATCATTACAATCTTTTCATTCCCCTACAAACCAAACAGACTTGTAAACCCAATACTGTATCTCTAATACCCAAGAATTAAAGGCAAAAACAATACTATGGTATGAACAATTGAGAGGAGATTAAAGAAATGGGTATGAACCAGAAGTTAAGTTGATTATAAAAAGTCCAACTCTTCACCCAATTTCACATGAACTAGGAAACATGTTTGTGTTTTATCACCCTTCAAATAGTAAGAATCAACTAAACTGTAAAGAGTTATATATATTCAAGAATCAAAACACACTTGTCTTTGCCAAAGCTTCCTTTTTTGAAAATCATGGTAATCCAAGAACAGGGTAATCAAGGTAATAAGCAGAAGGCAGCAAGCAGCACTAAACTAGAGAGATCTAGTATAAATAGCAAGTACTATTCATTCCATATGAAAGAAACACACCAGAGCGTTTGGATTGCTGTTTGACTTTCTCAAGCTTAACTTGGATATCCATGAAAACCTGCATTCTCTCAAATTCTAAATCCTTCATCAACTGCATCCTCTGTTTCTCTAATTCAATCATCTGTCTTTGTTTCTCTTTCTCAATCCTCTCATAAATCTCCCCAAACCTTACAATCGCCTTAGCCATACACCTCATCCCATCACCATCACCATCATTGCTTCGATCGCTAGATCCTAAATCCTCAGACCCATCATCCGATTCTTCATAATTCTTCCGAAAGTATGAATCTTCAAGGGCAGAAGAAGGCCTCTTCTGAGGAATCACAACCGCACGCAAAGGAACAGCCGCTAGAGGTGAAACTGGACGATGGGTAGTAGTCTTCTTATTAGCAACGGTGGATCCAATTAAAGAATCAAGGGTGGAAAAGAATGACCAAGAACTTGAAACAACGCCGTTAGATGCGGAAACCCTAGCTTTCTCGGCTTTATATTTCTTCTTAAGAGTATCGATCCGATTCTTACATTGAACATCTGTACGACGAGTCTTTTTGGTATGGCCGTGGAGAGAATTGACCATATTTGCGACTTCTTGCCAGTCTTTTTGACGTAGATTTCCACGATTAAGCTCTAGGAAACGACGGCCCCAGGTGTCGACCAACGTCGATGTAGCTTCTTCGCTCCAGCAATCTTCCCGGAAAGGAAGGTGACGCGCCGGCGGAGGCAGAGCCATGGGAAGGAAGAGAAAATGGGTTTGAAGGGAATAAGGAAAGATAGATAAAAAGGAACGGCGATGAAGATGATACGCCGGTTGTCAACAGAAGAAACGTGAAGGAGGGTCATGATGCGTTGTAAATACGGTGAAAGAAAAGAGAAGACCGGCGAGCGCGTGTATCAAACGACGATCACGCGAGTGGGAATCGATGACTTTATTATTTATTTTATTTTGTTTTTTCTTTTTGTTTATCTCCGATTAGCCGTGTTTGGAGAATCGGAAGGAACAGAACGGAATGGGTAAAAGTTAAACCTAAAATGGGGAAGGAGAAGTTTTATTACCATATTTACACAACAAATTGAGGTTTTTTTATTTTCTTTAGTCACATTTCTTTCCTTTTTAATTATCATTTCATTAAAAAAAGAAATTAAAAAATTATTAAAATTTAAAAATATTTGAGTAAAATAACTTATAATTTCATTTTTTATAAAAATATTTAACTTAAGTCTTATCTTTAAAAAAAACGGCTAATTTGGATGGCTACACTTCAAAGAGAGAGAGTTTTATGTATTTAATTACTATTTAATTAATGTATATAGGACTCACTCAATCCTCTAAAGAGGCAAGTTGTTTAATCTTCTTTTTTCTTCTTGTAAAATTTTGATTAAAAAAAAAACTATATAAAAATAAAAATATATGATAATATTAATAAAAATCTTTTTTTAAATGTATAAAAATAGAATATATAGATTTTTCACCTTATACAAAAACAAGAATTTTTTGTACTTCTAAAAAAAATAAAATTGGGTCCCTACTTTTTTAACCAAATTTTGTTTCATATTTTTTAACCTTAAAATTGTGGTTCCTAGTTTACCCGACGGATAAACTATACAAATTGTCTTGGGCCTCATGGCTAATTGTACATCATATTTTTAAGTAACACAATTCTCAAAATTATATTAATAATATTGTTTTAAAAGTTTAAAGAAAAAAAAATTTGATAAACTCATTGAAATGGTAAAGAAAGTAAATTCAGGAATTCAAACGTGGAATGTCGTATGGGTAGAAAAGAGAAAAATTAAAATGGTCACATTTCGAGTTCCGTTGAATATTTCAGAAAAAAAAAATTGAATGGGACATGGAGCAACATGGTAGGCCATATCTGATTCGTGCCCTTATTTCCGCTGCCCCACTCGATGAGTTTATCATTTTCGATAAAAAAAAATTTGCACAAAATTGATAATACATAAATTTAGTTTTAGTTGTTCCTCAATTTTTTATTGAAAGAAAATGTATGATTCTCATCTAAGGCGACGGTTATAAGCGAGATGAGAATTTCGTTAATTAAATACGTATTACTTTTTATTTATTCTTTAATTAATTACATTAATTAAATATTTAAATATTTTATATTTCATTTAAAAATATATTTTTCATTATATATTAATATATTTTTTTTAATTTGAACAAATGTTTCAATTTTTCATATTTTCATTTTGAACAAATTTTATTGAAATAGCTCAATGTATTATTTAGATAACTCTCAATGAGAATAGAATGCCTATGAATTTGACCATTACCTTCACTTTAAATTAATCATGATTTTTGATCCTTTAAATAAATTTTTTCACTTGTGTTAAAAGAGCATAATTTATATCTGAAAAGCAATAAAAAAAAATACTATAATGTGAATGATAGTTAAAATTGTATATATGTATTAGTGTGGTTAGTAGTGGTCAATGTTGGATTGTGATGGAATTAGGGCCACAAATCATGACAATGGAAATAGGGCCACAAATCATCACACCTGCAACTTGTGAAATAAAGTTGATGAAAGTGATGTGAAGCAATAATCACAATCATGAATAAGACATGCCTTTTTGGAAGAAAAAAAAAAGAACCAAACCTAATGGAGGAGGAATTTGTTGAATATTTTATAATCTTGAAATTCACTTTTAAAAAGTTACACCTCCCAAATTAGTGGTCATGAGAATAATTTAATAATCTCTTGCAATGTAACATAATAGATAAATGTAGATTAAAATAGAAAAATATTGTCTAATAATTTAATTTATTAGGTTCAATTTTAGCATTGTTAAATTGTGGTGGAGTTATGATCTTAGAGTCATGATATTAATTAGATAAACTTAGTTTTAAAAAATAAATAAAATAATCCCTCTCAAGATTATATATTAGCCTAATTCGGTTTGTTTATTTTTTAAAATTTAATTATAATTTTTATTCATCTTCTAATTAATTATGTCATTTAATTTATTATCTATAATATTAAAATATCTTCTATTTTTTTAAAATAAATTATTATTATATAGTAATGCTTTTAAAATATAAAAAAAAATAACAATCTTTTCAAAATTCTTTTTTTAAATAAATTAAAAAATTAAATAACCCAAAAAAACCAGCTCTTATTAATAATTAAGTATAACAAATAAATATCCCTCTCCAACAAGATATTTTCTTGGATTTATCTTGTCTTTTTTCTCTTTGGTATTATTTATTTAAATTTATCCACTATCATTCAAATAATTGATGGATTAAAATATTCATAATTTTAGACAATTTTAAAATATTATATATAAAAAAAAAAAAAAAAAAAGTAGTTTCATCACTTTGATCATTTAACTAAGGTCTGGTTCGTTTTAGTTATTTAAATAACTTAGAGAAAAAAAATAATGATTATGGATGATGATTTTGAGAAAATAATAATATTTTTTTGGTAAAAAGACCTAAAAAGGTATTCATATATATATATAAATAAAATAAATAATAATTTAAAATAAAAGATATTTTAGTATTTTGGTTAATGAATTAATTGATTTAATGAATGAAAGAGTGAATGATGTGATAATTGATTTTATTGGGTTGAAAAACCTGAATAAAAACAAGGCCTAAGATAATAAACATTTTTTATTAAATAAGTTTTGTTTTAAAAAAAAACAATTTATTTATAAAAACAAAGACAAAAGTATAGAAATGTAAAAGTATTTTTCATGAAATTAAAAGTTAAATTTCCACTAAAAAAAATTAAATTAAGTAAAGATTATGATTATTAGAAAAATAAATTAATTAATAAATGAACTTAATTTTCTTAAAAAAAAATCAAATATAAAATCTTCTCCATTTCTAAATACCTAATCATCCAAACAAACATAAGCAGGGCCTACTATCACTACCCAACTCTAGCAACAAGTCACAAATTTGTTCGTTTTTCACCAAATTAGTATTATTTTATTATATAATATAAAGTATGTTATTTACTTAAATAAAATATCTAAGCAATCATTATTAAATTTTATTAATCTGTTTGAAAATAATTTGAGAATTGAACCCTATTTGAGAATCGAGCCAACGAATCGAACCCTAATTTTAGAAGAAAACCCTAGTTGGGAATCGAACTCGTAATCTATATCATTTGAGAAGAGAACCTTAGTTGGAATCGAACCGAATTCCAACCAACGATCTGTATGATTTGAGAAAGGAACTCAAGTTGGGAATCGAACCCGAGATCTTTATCATTTGAGAAGAAAGTGGTTTTATACGATTGTATTTTTAACCCCAAATACATTATTTTCATTAATCAAAACCTAAATCAAACAATAGATCCCCATGATTTTCATTAATCAAAACCTAAATCAAACAATAGATCCAAGAACAGCCCAGAATGGAGAAACAGCTCAAGCAATGATCATTTAGCATTTAAACATCTTACAACATGAATGGGTACATATGCAAACATTCTCCAAGAACATAAACTATCTGGTACAAAGTTACACTATACTATACACAAAGGCCAAAGCTAAATTATTGTATGTGGGTTACCTTTTTTTGATCTTTACTCAACATCAGATTATCAAATGGGATGATCCTCCATCATCATCATCATCATCATCCAAAACCCGGAAATTTGGAGAAGAATAGACATGACGAATAGAAGAAGAATTCAATTCATGTTCTTCATGATCATCCTTAAGGTTAAGCAAACCAGGCTTCAATTCTCTATTACAGAAATCATCATACTCTCCTTTATCTCCTCCTTTCTTCTTCACCTCCACAACTCTCAATTCAGGCGTTAACTCAAATATCTCAGCAGCAATTGTCAATGGACCATTCCCTTTCCTTCCTTGTCTAGACCCTTCCAAACTCACTCTACAATCCTTTGTTCTAACTGCAAAACTCACCACCTTCGCAATCTCTTCCAATTTCGATATAATCTTAGCAACCGGTGCGCCAGATATAAACCTCTCCCCTTCCCCTCCACCTTCCTCGAACAATCCAGACAAATCAAAACCAGGGGAGAAAGATATAAGATCAAACGCGTTCAAGCTTGCCGGCCTTGGCAAATTGCCAACCCTTCTCCTTGGTTCCATTTCAGTATCTGATTCTGAAACCGATTGATCAGATAATGATTCAGACTCACCTTCATTAACATTACACAATTTATCATCTTCTATATAGAATTTGATATGCTTGAATCCTTTCTTGAACCACTTATTGTTCATAATCTCCGGAATTGTGATTCTAGTTACAGGGTTTATATCAAGTAATCTCCTAAGAAATCGAGTTAATTCAGGTGAAAACCATCTAGGGCAACGAAATTCCCCTCTGTAAATCTTCTTATACATGACCATAATATTCATATCATGAAAAGGTAAATAACCAGCCATAAGAACAAACAAAACAACCCCACAAGACCAAATATCTACCTTAGCAGGATCATATCCTTTTCTAGCAAGAACTTCCGGTGCAACATAAGCCGGAGTACCACAAAACGTATGAAACAATCCATCCTGTCTATTCTGATCAGAAACACAGCTTAAACCGAAATCAGATACCTTCAAATCGCCTTCCTCATCGAGAAGAAGATTCTCCGGTTTCAGATCGCGATGATAAACGCCGCGATTATGACAGAACCCAACTGCGGAAATCAACTGCTGGAAATACTTACGAGCAACATCTTCCTTCAATCTACCTTTAGCTACTTTTTTGAAAAGTTCACCGCCTTTAACATACTCCATTACAAAGTAAATCTTAGTTTTTGTTGCCATAACTTCGAATAATTGAACAATGTTTGGATGACGTACGAGACGGAGAATTGAGATCTCGCGTTTGATATGAGCGATTAAACCGGATTTGAGGATCATTTCTTTGTCGATTACTTTAATAGCGACACTTTCGTTGTTGATTACGTTTTTAGCATAGTAAACTTTGGAAAAGGTTCCATGGCCGAGAAGTTTGCCGATCTCGTATCGACCGAGGAGTAATCCTTGAGATGTTTCCTTCTTCATCATCGTCTTTGGTACGTTGTTATTCGCCATTTTCGTTGATGAAAACCTAAATCAGAAGCGATGAAAACCTAAATCAGAAGCTTGGCGGTGTGACGGTTGAGAGTCTCTTTCATTGGAGTTTTCTAGATATGTGTATCAATGGCGGCAGCAAGTGTACACTGCCATTAATAAGAAAGAAGAATCCAAATTCTGGGTTTTATAAGAGCAGGGGAAGATAGTAACGGAAAAGTTAACGCCTTTATATTGGAAAATTTGATGAAATGACCTAATAAAGTCTTTATTTGGAGAAATGATCCACGCCCAATAAAAAATTCATTTGGGTGGAAATTCATTTCCCCGTGTTACAACGAAAATATCTCTTTGTATCACGCGACGAATTCTAATTCGTCGCGATAATGGTCGGGTCTCGCGACGACACACTCAACGAATTGAAGAGTAATTTTTTATTCAAAAACTAGGAAGGATCGTTTACTCAATTTTTATTATGCGTATCATTTCTCCCATTATTAGGGTTATTTCATCTAGTCATTTATATTCATATTTTCATTTATTATTTTATATAGTTTGGAATTATTATATTTTAAGCAATTAGAGTTATTAAAGTAATTAAAGTGTATGGTTTGACTTAATATATGAATTCTTATTTGCTAAGCAACTTAATTTAGTCTATATAGTTTAATTTAATGTACAAAACGATCATGCATTATGTTGATTATATTATATTAAGACACTAACATCCAAACAATAAGTTTGATAATTATTTGAATATAGATTATACATATACATCCCAGTCATTCATATTATACATGTTTCAAATAAACAATTAATAATTCAAATTAAATATCAAATAATAGCAATTTTTTATTAAATAAAGATGTAAAAATCAAATTAATATATTTATAAAATTATTTGACTCACATATAATTATATATTTTGAGTGTCTAATGTTGATTATTTCCTTAAAAATTATAAAAATCGTTTAAATAGAAAAGAATAAAAATAGAATATAACCAAAATACCAAATAAGTTATCGAACTCATAAATACTCGAGAAGAACGATTAACTATTCGACGGACTTCACCGATTTTTCGAAACGAATATTAGAAAGCGTCGTAATACTAGTTTTTATGAATGATTAGTATTAGACGACTACGCTAATTGAATGTTCGACGATTTCTTTCTAACGAGATAGTCTATTATAAAGTAATTGAGATGGTAACCAAAATATGTAAGTTATCAATATTAACGGTTTCAATTCAAACTTTTCAACAACTATCAAAGATTATGACATAATCTAATGAATCCTAGTATTACTCTATAAAAAACTTAATATACTAACAATTTCTCGATAATGCAAAAATAAGTGAGTTGTCGATTTAACATGTCCATGATACACTGACAACAACTTACTATAATACAACATTTTTTTATATACATATTATCCGTAGAATTTGACCGTGAATATCCGTGAATATTCATTTTGACTCTCAAAATTCTGGAAGACAAAAATTAATCAATTAATTTGAATGGATCATATATTCTATCATATTATATTATTATTTTATAATTTTATATTTGATTTTATAGTGGATAAATTGAATATTTGTGTGGTTTGAATTAAATTGATATATCCATAAAATAGAATAGTCAATCAAATTTTCAACCTAATTAATTGAAGAAATGAATAATAACCTTATTTTACTAATTTTATTATATAAAAAAATGACCACAAAATAAAAATCTAAATAATATAGGTGTAGATAATAATTATTTTTATCTAACTTATTTCATATACTAATTAATACTGTGGCACGTGTGATAGTTGTAAAAAAAGTCTTAACACGTGTGTGGTGAATAAGGAGAGTGATCGTATGTAGCCAGCTGCACTTTCATGCATGATGACGTGGCGTCTGATAATTTTTATTCTGAATGATCTGACGGTAGAGATTTGAAGGTCGGTGGAGAAACGTGATCCGTTAGATAAGGCACAAAGTCAACATGATGGTCGGTACAAATAAGAAGGGGATGTAGGCATGGAAATACCTAATTATTCAACCAAAATTAACTTCTACAAGTTTCTTAACTAGAAAAATAAAATAAATTTATAATTTAAATTAATTTTAAATAATTAATAAAAAAAAATAAAACATGAGTTCTTCCATTTTACTATTCAGCTAATAGTTTTCATTGTATATATAAAATATAAATTAGATTATGCATAAATTGGAAATTTTTATTTTGATATAGGGTATAAATTATAAGTGTAATTATTATTTTATTTTAAATATATATTTTTTTTAATTTTTCATTTTTAATTAAAGTGATTATAATTTTTTTATTATTGATATTTAAATATATTAGTATTTTTCAATTTAATTTATATTTTTTTAAATATGAGTAAATAATAAGGTAGTCAATTTTTTTTGTTAACTAATAATATTATTTACTATTTTTCTTCCATTTTTATTATTAAAAGAAGTAATATTTTCTTAATTTTTTATATTTTAATTAAATTATATATTATGTAACAAATTTAAATATATTATATAATTTAAAAAATATTTATTACAATTTAAAAACATTATCTAATATATATATATGTGATTTATTAATATAATGTTTTCTAAAATTATAAATTAATAAATAATTTTAAATATATATACTAAAATATAAATATAATAACACATAAAGAATTTATACACTATTATTTTTAATTTATATTTATAATTACATACTAAAAATATATTTAAATTTATTATATAATATATTATTTAATTAAAATATCAAAAAAGTAAAAATTTGGAAAATATATTTTTTTAATAAAAAATAATTAAAGTAACTGCCAAAAGAAATTTGAAAAGTGATATTAATTTATTAATAAAATTGTCTAAGAGATGGAGGTGAAAATTATGATTTAGAAAATAATTTGATTTTCCCTATAACACAATAACACATACATATCTACTAAATAACATTTTTAACTACCATTCCACTAATAACTCTAATTAATCCCCTTTTTGTTGTGTTGTTTTCTTGGCTGAATATTTTGCAAATGCAGCAGAAAGAGCAGATTTAACACTTCCTTCTGCTGGTTTTAGTCTTTCTTCCTTCTTATTTTTGCTTCCTTTTTTTGTTTCTTCGACTTCTCCTTCTTTACGATCCTGACTCACCAAACATGACTCACCAGCACTGCTCCGTGTTGAATCTTCTGCAACAATATTGTGCCTGGGAACGGAATGCTTGAATGGTTCATGGAAAGTATCGTATAATCGTTTTACCTGTCATTCATCAAAACATTCATACTTTATGTTTCTGTCCTCGGGTTATTTGATTATTGAAATAACACTAGATAAAAAAAAAAGGCCCAAGATTGCAGAGTGAATAATATACTGCATCCTTTGAAGTTTAAGAACACAATTATATACCTTACGCTCTCCTATGCCAGGGCAACGAGCTAGATCTTCCATAGATGCATCCATAACATGCGACAAAGACTGAAACTAATATAATTTAAGGACCCAAAAGTGACAAAAACAAGATTCATTAAACTAACCACTTCAATCTCATGTAGACTTACTCCAAATGTAGAACCAAGGGTAACAACATCAGTCTTGTTAACATGTCGGACTCCTGTGAGAGCATGGTTTAGCTGTGTATAAAAGAGAAAGAAAAAAAAAATCAATTTTGGAAAGCGTTTGCAGTTGTTGTGTTACTCAAAAGTCTATCAATGATAGGTAAAAAAGGATACAAACCCGCGATAAGTAATCTGTATCTGTTTGACCTTGAATTAAGTCTGCCGGTTTGTTCTCATACACTTTAATCGTCTCAAGATATCTACCACACTCTTCCAAACTAGGAGCAAATAATAACTTAATGCGGTTGTTCAATCAATGTAACAAATGCTTTTAAAGATATGTTTTTTATTTAAGATATTAATACCTCCAGCCACAGAGAAGTGTACAATCATGAAGTAATGCTGTTTTCGTGACTTCAAGTAATGGTTTAAGTACATCCTCCTAAATTTCAACAAAAAACCAGATAATCGATTGGAGAAGATAATTTTCCGCTAAGAAATATAGAAATTTCTATGGGCAAAAGAAAGCTTACGACATCTACATGACATAAAACAACACGTAGCCTGAAATTCTTCTGCAATTCCCTTATTCGAAAATAGAGATAATCGGGATGAAGCAAATGATAACGAAGACTGCACCAACAAATCATAATTGATCTGAGTTTCGTTTCGTTTCCATAACATGCTCAAGCAGAATTCTAATTGGAAAAAGTAGAAACCTGAGATAAAGGGCACATGCATTTTGACCCAACATATAATCACAAACAACATCATCAGCAAATGCCCACCTTACATTCCTTATGTATTTCAACAAAGGATTTCCCTTCTGGTAAACAGAAATTGAACTAGAATTACTTTGATATCAATAGTTTCACTACTTCTGATGAATGAATGATGTGCAATTTACAAACTGACCTGCCGATTATTAACGAGAATTGCATTTCGATTTTGAACAGATTGTGAGAACGAAGATGAACTCGGTCCAACAGATGAAGAAGACGGAAAATTAGGTTTACCAACATCTCTAAACAACAAAACAAAACGTTAAGTTACGAGATTCAACTAATAATCAACACAAATCTATCAAACCTGGAGTCGGAACCAATGTCAGTCTGCGGGTGGAGAGTGGACGACGGAGGAGGAGGAGGAGTGTAAAATTCAGATTGTTTTATGAAATTGAAGGCTTGAGAAAACGAAGGAGAAGGATTGAAGAGCGAATCAGATTGGGGTCGAGATTGAGAAGTCTGGAAGACCTCTTGATAGGAAGGTATCCTTATGATAAACTCCGATTTGTTCTTCTCATTCTCGCTATTACGTCTGGAATAATCCTCATCTTCGTCCGCCATGAATGAGTTTGAACCCTAGACCTTGTTTGGAATTTGGGTTCTGGTCTGAATCTTATAATTTGCAGGTTTTAGTTTTAGGGTTTGAAGTTTGAACGATGACTTTATTTATCATTGAGTAAGAACAAAATGTTTTATTATTATTAGACATCATTTTAAAGGAAATTTTTTATAAAATGATATCGATAAGAGGCGAAATTGTGAAATGTCCATATTATTGACGTTAATGATATAGTTCGTGACGCGTAGCGTAAAGTGCGTAAATGAATTGTATAACAGGTACATGTTCGTGTGTAAACGAATTGTATAACATATACATATTCGCGTGACGTACATGCCAATATTGACCTACTCAAAATTTCATTTCGTCAAATTTCCCTTTCATTTCGTCAAATTTCCCTATAAAAGTATATTTCTTAATTTACTATGATGAATGTAAAAATATTTCATAAAAATAAGTAATAACAATCATTCAATTAGTACAACTTTTTAATGAAAAATAAGTAATAACAATCATGCAATTAGTACAACTTTTTAATAGGATTTTAGATAAAGAAATCATAAGCTAATAACATATACTATATAGATAGGCACTATTACAATTATAACACTAATGTTCTTTATACATATTTACATGGAATCAACATTATGCAATAAATCTAGACTTGATCTCATGCAAAGTTGTGCAAACATCTTTAATGTTTATTCTCTCGTCCGCCAATTCGGCCGAGCAATTCAAAGCCAACTCCATCAACGATGTAGCACAATCGATCTTATTTTCCACGAGCCCTTTCTCTATCTTTAACAAGTTGGAGTCTATGATCTCGACTATCCCACGAGGGAATGAATCATTCACCCACTTTCTTAAGCTCATCTCCCCCGAGAAAATATCATCGGTTGGCTTCCTCATCGTGAAAACTTCCATTAATACGATTCCAAAACTATAAACATCGCATCGGATAGACACCAATCCATCCAAACCATATTCTACAACAAAAGAACTATTAAAACTAGTGATCAATTGAAAATGATATTATAAGACTCAAGAAAAAAAATAGATCACCTGGCGCAATATATCCAAATGTACCAAGTGTCCTAGTTTGAGCAACACTTTCTTCCATTCCAAGTAGCCTTGAGATTCCAAAATCGCATACGTGTGCCACCATATCTTCATCAAGAAGCACGTTGCTAGGCTTCAAATCGCAGTGAGCCACCGGTACTGAATAACCGCGATGTAGATACTCCAATGCACATGCGACATCTATCATTATGTCTAACCTTTGTAAGAAACTAAGGTAATTTGTGTCATTGTGCAACCAATTCTCGAGGCTTCCATTAGGCATGTACTCAAGAACCAAAGCCTTGAAATCTTGATTGGAACAACTAGTGATAACTTTTGTAAGATTACGATGACGAAGTTGGCTCAATATTTCGCATTCCTTTTCAAAACTCTTGAAACCGCCTTCGGCTTGTAAGTTGAATACCTTGATGGCTACAGTCGTCCCATCTATTAGAGTCCCCTTATACACTGCCCCATAACTCCCAACTCCAAGTAAGTTGGACTCATTAAACAAATTTGTTGCATTGGAGAGTTCATTATAAGTAATTCTCCTATGAGTCACATTGGTGGAAGGCGCATCCTCTTTTGATATTACGTCAATCCTCCTTCCACGACGTATCAAGAAGACAACTATGAAGGTTGTAGCTATGATTAATGAAGTTATCGATACCAAAACATACAAAAGAATACGCGATGTTTTCCTTCTCGACCGATGGGAGCTAATTGGGCATGGTTGGACTTGGAATTGTGGTAATCCACACAATTTTGAATTCGACATGAAAGATTGACCGGTGAAGTTACTAAAAGGACCTCCATTTGGGATTTCTCCGGTTAACTGATTGAACGAGACATTGAAGTAAATGAGTTGAGTAAGCGCTTCCAACGATTTTGGAATTTCGCCAATGAGGTTATTATGAGACAAATCCAAGTATTGTAAGTCTATTAACTCGCCAAGGAACTCGGGAATAGACCCTTGAAAATCATTTTGTGCCAATGAAAGTGTAATCAAGTTTTTCAGGGCTCTCAAGTTGCTTGGGATTTCCCCTGAGAATGAATTACTAGAGAAGTTGAGATTCAACAAATTGCTCAAACTCGACAAACTCGTTGGTATGCTAGAATTCAACTTATTGGAATCCAAAGAAAGTTGCCTTAGAGAGGTAAGTTGTCCAAGACAAGTAGGTATTTGATCCGAGAATTCATTATCACCTAAATCTAATAGACCTAGTTGATCACCTAAGCTACATAATTCTTCCGAAATAGGCCCTTGTAACCTATTACTACGAATACTAAATCGTTGGAGCCTTTTCAATGTGTTTATCGTCTTTGGAATGGATCCTGTAAGATGATTGTTATTAAGACCCAAGTCATGCAAATTGATCAAATTTCCAATTTCATGTGGAATGCTTCCACTAATACCACAATTACTCAACTCCAAACGTGAGAGAGACTTGGAGAGATTCCCAATGGACGGAGGAAGAACACCATTTAGAGGATTTGAAGGTACCCATAACGTCGATAAGTATTTGCAATTGGCCAAGGATGTGATGAAGCTCAATCCCGTCAAATCATTCATCAACAAGTTTAGGACTTGGAGATACCTCAAATTTCCTAAGGTGTTAGGAATTGGACCACTCAATGAATTGTTGGCAAAATCTATGTTATAAAGATTTGAAGCATTGGAAATGGACTCGGGAATTCTTCCACTTAGATTATTCACTCCAATGAAAAGTAACCCAATATTTGGCAAGTTAAGCCCCAAATCTGACGGCAAATTTCCCGAAAGCTTATTAAAAGAAAGTGAAAGAGCTTGTAAACTCGATATGTTGAAAATGGACGAAGGAATGGAACCAGTAAGTTGATTGTCTTGAAAGTTTAATAACTTCAATTTTCTTAACTCACCAACTTCTTTCGGAATTACTCCTGCAATATTAATGTCGAAATTAGAACTCATCCTCAAAGATGCTTGCATGCATCACTAGGTATAAAAAAGGGTTAATAGCCAAGAAATTTAGCAATGTTTTGTTACCTTGTACCAAAAAAGTATTATTAACAAAAAAAAATTACTATAGACATAAAATACTGTCGCTATTGATCTATTTTTCTATTTGTGATGCATTTTGATGATAATGAACTTAAACTAGTTTTACCTGTAAATTTGTTCTGGGATAGATCAATCTGATTGAGAGAAGAACAATTTTGTATCGAGATTGCAATAGATCCCATTAAGTTATTGTTGGAAAGAGAGAGTATTTCAAGAATAGGAAGATGAGAACATAAGTCTCTTGGTAGAACTCCGTTATAACCATTTCCATTCAGGTATAACCATTTTAAAGAAGACATATTAAAGACGAAAGATGGCAAAAGAGTGTTGACATTGGTGTATTGAAAAACCAAAATCTCCAAGTTGACAAGATTAACCAATTCATATGGAACATCACCTGCCACAAACAAATGTTTTCAAGAAAACATAATGGATGCCAATTCAAAATTTTCAATAAAAAATTCAAAAGTGCCTTACCTCGCCAATTATTGCTGCCAAGGTACAGTTCCTTGAGCATAGTTAAGTTCCCTACTTCTATCGGTATAAGCCCTTCAAATTTGTTGTCTCCAAGAGACAAAATCTCGAGTTTCGAACATCCTTGGAAACTTGTAGAAGAGATTTCGCCGGACAACTCATTGGTAGACAAATATAATTGTGTAAGGTTAGGAAGGTTGGAGCACATGTCCACCGGTAGCCCTCCCGATAGCCTATTTGTGGTAAAAGCAATGAGATTTAGCGACGAAATATTAAAAAGTGACGACGGTATCTCCCCAACAAGGAGATTATTCTCCACGTCGAAAACCTTAAGTTTCTTTAAGTTCCCAATCTCACGCGGAATCTTGCCGTCTATGAAATTATACGACATTCTCAACGTCTCCAAGATCGACCCGTTACGAAATAGACCATTTGGAAGGCTGCCAATGTAACTATTATTTCCAACATCCAAATATTGAAGTTGAGGCAAGTCTCCCAACCATGAGGGGACATATCCGGTGAAGTTATTCAAATAGAGGCTAACAAATCTTAGCCGTCGCAAGCGGGAGAGTTCTAATGGAAGGTCCCCGTAAAAGCTGTTGTTTTGAATGTTGAGTCGGATTAGGAACGAAAGATTACCGAGTTGAGGCGGGAGAATACCAAGAAGGGACCTATTGGGAAGGTCCAAAGCTGTGACCCTATTATGACGGGGGCTGCATGTGACGCCGATCCAGTTACAAATCGACGTGTTATCTGTCCAATTCGTCGTTAAAACTCCATTTGGTTCGGGAATTATAGCCGCTTTGAGGGCGATAAGAGCAGATTGATCCGAATCGATCGTCAAACCGAGCGATGACTGAGCTGAGCAAGGTCCAAGAAGTAAACAAAATGAAGAAATTATCAAAATAATTGAAGTGCCTGGGAAAATCATGGCTACAAAGTGTTAAGATCATCATAAGATTTTGATTAGGCATTTATATGAGGTGAATATTTAACCAATAATTTTAATGCCCACTATTTTAGTGCCCACTATTTTAATGCGACTTTGACATATATATATATATTCTTATTTTAAGCAATCATTTCAGTTTTTATTTCTTGTTGACAAATCCGTCAGTTTCCCATTACAATAAACAAATTTAAGAGCATTGTTATTTGTTAATTAGTCAAATTATTTGTTTAATTTCTTCACTTGCTTTCACATTTTGGGTTGATTTGGTCATTTTTTTTATTATTAAAAATAAAACGAGATCTTTTGTTCTAAATATATCTTTTGTATCTATTCTATGCTCAATAATAAATATATATGAATAAATAAATATAACAGAAACATATCAAATAAAGGTCAAGGAAATGATTGAATTCCCAACTAAGAGAAGAACATAAAGAAATACTAAAAAAAAAAACAATTTATTATCAAACAAGTCTAAATATATTCTAATTTTTTAAAAACAATAATAAGTATATTAGTTTAGAACGACGTTTTCTGAAATTCGATCATAATAGTTAGTATAGTTTGTCTGGAACTTAATCGTTTTCTCGAGAATTTACGAGCTCGATACCTTATTGAATACCATTTTTTTTTCATGGCATGCTTTGACGTTACGTTTAAACATATGAACATTAGAAAAATAATAATAACGATTCTTTGTGGAGGAAAGATGGTCAATCATCTCCTGTGAGTCTCGAAAGATATCATTTTTGAAAACCAACTTTTAAAAAACGAGCTCTTAGAGAAAACATTTGTTGTGAGATAATTCCGAGAGATGATGTCAAGGGAACTTTTAGCAAGGTAAATCAATCCTCTCAACCTATAACTCTTATAATGTAACTATTCTTCATGCACTTGTCTCCAACCAAAGAAAAATAATTTTGGCGGGATTTTCTTGCTCAATAACTTTCTCCATCAACTAATCGATGTTCATCGTGATCAGTGAAAGTTAAATAACAAAGTTGCATACTATAATAATTGTTATTCATTCATCTAAGAATGTCTCAAACCTTCATATTGACCAAATTTTTACCCAATACGACACAAGTGAGTGGCGAGTAATTTACAATGGTAGAGAACCTTCTTTCTTATCTTATAATCCAACATTTTTTCAACCTTAACTTTCTTACAAATAAAAATATATGCTAAATTGGGAAATTCTTAAGCAACACTAGTTTCCCACGCCATTATCCTCTTAAAATCTTGTCAATGAACAATCCCTCACCATAGACTAGGAATAAAAACAAAATTCTTCCAAAAAAAACATAAATGATGCCCTATACTAATTCACAACCAATGAAACGGCTAGGCTAGATCTTTAGTTGGTCATGTACTTACATTTAATGAGGCGCATATATAATCATTGTTAACGAAATACTTGAAATAATTGTGACAACATTTAGACATGAAAACTATAATGAAATGTATCAAATTTTCCGTCAAACTAGATGAGTGAAGAATGACTCTAGAAGAACCCTAGAACTAGTTATTAACAAAAGCCAATATCCATTTTAATTAATGATTTACTCTTTCAAATAAAAAAAAAATCTTTCATTTTAGTAATAGAAATCACATAACCCCTTTATGGCTAAGCCTAGCATAAAGATTTCTATCATATATTATATTAGAGAAAAAAATATTAAACTTATGAATTAGTGAAACAATTTTTTCCTTACAAAATAAAACAATTTAATAGAACATTATTAAGAACTATTAAAGTCATTATATAAGACCTGGTAGTTTTTTTTTTTGTCATCTATTTGTTTATTAATTTTATACATTAAAATATTTTAAGATTCAACTAAAAATATTAATTAATATTTCCACTTATTGACCTACTACTGCTGGCCCGGCCGGCAGTAAGATTTATTTGAAAAATTTATGACTATTTTTTTATTTATTTCTCCAATATTTAAATTTATTTTATAAACCTGAAACATGTGAATAAGAATTGATTACGTGCCCGGACAGCTCAGGAAAGCTGGTTGAATTAAATGAAACAGAATAAACAAATTTAATAATAATAATAATAATATATAGTTGCTTTCATTTTATTAAATATTTAATAAAATGTTCATGCATTTAAAAATAGTAAGACTGGAACCAGATGGGCTAAATAAAAATAATTGTTCTTCGGTGAAAATTATTTGAATTATGTAAATAATTCATCGTTTTCACTAAATTTTTTAATCAATCAAATTAATCAATTTATCAACTAATCTAAAATATTATCTATTTATTTTTTAATAATATTTTTCATTAAATATTAATACAATTTTATTAATAACCACATACAAAACAAAATTATTTAAATAAAATAATTCAAATCCAAACAAAACACTTATTTAAAAAAGAAATCACAAAATAAGTCACTATCTGCAACATTATCTGTACTAATCAACAACGAAAACAACCAAACTTTATTTTCAAAATATCCATTCAATTTTAGAAGGATTTACAATGTTCGTGACAACAGTCTTTGTGTTCATGTCACTTAGCGGTATTTAAATTTGTTCATGGGATTACAAAAACATTCTAAGAATAACTCTCTTTATACTATTCATCGACTATAATCATGTTATGATTGTAGTTTTTAAAATACAGTAAGGGTGTGTTTGATAGCCCTGGAATTGGCATTGGAATTGGAATTGGAGGGTCCAATTCCAATTCTTATGTTTGTTGGACACTTTAATATTAAGAATTGGAATTGGAATTAGAATTCCAATGGAATTCAATATAGTGTAATTTGATAGTTCTCAATTCCTATCTTTTTAGGTCGGAATTGTAATTCCAAATTAACACGTTTTTCATGTTTTTGACATGTTTAACACGTTTTTCACACATTAAACACGTTTTTAACACGTTTAACATATTTTCATATTTTGACACGTTTAACACGTTTTTGGCACGTTTAATACGTTTTTGGCACGTTTAACACGTTTTTGACACATTTAACACGTTTTTCACGTTCTTGACACGTCTAACACGTTTTTGACATGTTTAACATGATTTTCACGTTTTTAACACGTTTAACACGTTTTTGGCACGTTTAACACGTTTTTGTCACGTTTAACACGTTTTGACACAGTTAACACGTTTTTCACGTCCTTGACATGTTTAACACGTTTTTGACACATTTAACACGTTTTTCACGTCTTTGACACATTTAACACGTTTTTGACACGTTTAACATGATTTTCACGTTTTTAACACGTTTAACACGTTTTTGACACGTTTGACACGTTTTTTATGTTTTGGCACATTTTGCACGTTTTGGCACGTTTAACAAGTTTTTCACATATTAAACACGTTTTTGACGCGTTTAACACGTTTTCACGTTTTTGACACATGTAACACGTTTTTTTACGTTTTTGACATGTTTAACGCGTTTTCACGTTTTTGACACATTTAACACGTTTTTTTTACGTTTTTGACACGTTTACCACAATTTTGACACGTTTTACACGTTTTTCACGTTTTGGCACGTTTAACAAGTTTTTCACATATTTAACACGTTTTTGACACGTTTAACACGTTTTTGACACGTTTAACACATTTTTTTACGTTTTTGACACGTTTACCACATTTTTGACACGTTTTGGCACGTTTAACAAGTTTTTTACATGTTTAACACGTTTTTGACACGTTTAACACGTTTTCACGTTTTTGACACATTTAACACATTTTTTACGTTTTTGACACGTTTAACATGTTTTCACGTTTTAAACACATTTAACACTTTTTTTACGTTTTTGACACGTTTACCACATTTTTGACACGTTTAACACGTTTTTCACGTTTTGGCATGTTTAACACATTTTTCACATATTTGGAATGTTTAACACGTTTTCATGTTTTTAACACGTTTAAAACGTTTTTAACACGTTGACACGTTTCACATGTTTTTTTACATTTTTGACACGTTTGACACATTTTTAACACATTTAACACGTTTAACACGTTTTAACACGTGAAAAATGTGAAAAACGTGAAAAACGTGTTAAAACGTGTTAAATGTGTTAAAACGTGAAAAACGTGTGAAAACTTGTGAAAAACGTGTGAATAACGAGTGAAAACGTGTTAAAACGTGTAGAAAACGTGAAAACATTTGAAAACGTGGAAAACGTGTGAAAAACGTGAAAAACATGTAAAACGTGTTAAAACGTGTGAATAATGTGTGAAAAACGTGAAAAACGTGTGAAAAACGTGAAAACGTATTAAAACGTGTAAAAAACGTGAAAACGTGTAAAAACGTGTGAAAACGTGAAAAACATGTGAAAAACGTTTAAAAAACGTGAAAAACGTGTTAAAACGTGTGAAAACGTGAAAAACATGTGAAAATGTGTGAAAAACGTGAAAAACGTGTGAAAAACGTGAAAAACGTGTGAAAAACGTGAAAAACGTGTGAAAAAACGTGTTAAAACGTTTGAAAACGTGTTAAAACGTGTGAAAAACGTGAAAAACATGAAAAACGTGAAAAACGTGTAAAACGTGAAAAACGTGTAAAACGTGAAAAACGTGTTAAAACGTGTGAAAAACGTGAAAACGTGAAAAATGTGTGAATAATGTGTGAAAACGTGTGAAAAACGTGAAAAACGTGTTGTAATGTGTGAAAAACGTGAAAACGTATTAAAACGTGTAAAAAACGTGAAAACGTGAAAACGTGTGAAAACGTGTAAAAACGTGTAAAAAACGTGTGAAAACGTGAAAAACGTGAAAAATATGTGAAAAACGTGAAAAACGTTTGAAAAACGTGAAAAACGTGTGAAAACGTGAAAAATGTGTGAAGAATATGAAAAACGTGTTAAAACGTGTGAAAAACGTGAAAAACGTGTGAAAATGTGAAAAAATGTCAAAAACGTATTAAACGTGCCAAAACGTCAAAACATATTTTAAAAGTTAACATTTTTAACCGATATTTTATTTTACAAACATTGGAATTAGAATTGAATTACAATTCTATCATTTTCCCAAACATAGGAATTGGAATTGAATTACAATTCTATCATTTTACCAAACATAGGAATTGAATTGTAATTCAATGTCAATTCTCATGGAATTGGAATTAGAATTCCAATGCCAATTCCAATTCCAATTCCCCATCATCAAACACACCCTAATAAAGCGCAAAAACTTATATCTATAATATTATGAGTTCGAATATTTATGAAGTTTAATATTTTTACTCAGAATATTCAATTTGGGCCTTTTTGTGTTCATTGCAGACAAATTTTTTTTTGTCACAAAAAAGAAACTAAAAAAATGTTAATTGACATATTTCTTCACCCACTTTCATTTCAATATTTTCTAGTGTTTGTTACATCTGCTCTTAAAAGAGTTTTTGCTTCTTTTTCAAACATTTGACATTTTGTGATTATTTAGAGTTACTTTTGGGTTTAGGATAGTATGTCTAACATTTTTTTTCTAATGTTGTCTCGGAATGAGAAGAATATATTAGGAAAGGGGCTCATATCATCTGTCCCAAGTTTTATTCCAAAATCATCGTTTTAATTAATTTTTAATTTAACTTTAATTTTTACTTTACCTTTTACTTTTTCTTTTCATTTTATTTCTGTCTCTCACTTCTTGATTTATCAGTCCATCAGTCTCGATTAACATCTTTTGTTCTTGATCTATCAGCCCGATTATCATCTCTTATTCTTGATCTATTAGCCCCAACAGAGATATCAAAAGACCACGATTCAATCTTCAAAATTGATTACGGCTTTGTTAGAGATAAGGCTTTGTTAGAGATTTTGAAGATTGGATCTTGGTCTTTTGATATCTCTTGTTGAGGCTAATAGATCAAGAACAAGAGATGCTAATCGGGACTGATGGACTGATAAATCAAGAATAAAGTTAAAAGAAACAGAGTTAAAACTTTCACGTTAATTAAAATATTGTCGTTTTGGGATTTTGAAACAGATTGAAACAAAACTTGGGACAGATGATCTGAGCCCTTAAGAAAGATCCTTACTATCAACAACAAATAAACCAATATTCATCGTCTCAAAAACCTCATAAATTTGAAGTAACTTTGTAAGGTACAAGAGGACTTAGAATCCGTTTGAACATAGTTAAGAGACCCTTATCAAGATTGATAAAAGAAATCAAGGGTGCAAATATGGGAGGTTGAAAGGAAGGCCTACAAATTACTCAACAGGTTAACTACGCCCGAATAAGTAGTCAGGCCAAATCAGCTAGGGACATCGACATTTGTATCGATCTTGATGACAACGAGTCTTAATATTTATTGTATTAACTTTTGTATTGTTGATTGATAATTTGGTTTGCTTGGATGGTAAAAAGTTTCTTTAACATGTTATAAATTGGTTTTTATTTAGGTTTTATCATTTTTTTTGCACTCTTCAACAAAAGTGTTGTTTAATGAAATTGTTTTATCCGTAAAAAAAAAAAAAAACAATCTTCTAAACTTTTGTAAATTTTGTTTATATATATGTGTGTGTTTGATGTTGGGTGGTGGTTCTATTTTTTCCACATATTGTTGGTATTTATGTTTTAGATTTAGATTTTGTTTATATAATTGTTTACATCCTTATTATTTTATTTTTGTATTACAAATTAAGATCTCTTAATTTTAATTTTATTTATAGATTTTGTAGGTTCTAAGTAATTTTTTAGACTGGTTTTTGTTTGATGCTACGGGATTATATCATTATATAGTTATGGTTTTTGTTTAATGTTACGGGATTATATGGTTATGACCATAACTTTAACACAATTCATTCTTAGTGAAAATCAAACTATATTTGATTCATACTTAAATATGTTAGTTTTATTTTTAAATAAAATAAATCCGAACAATAACTTAAAAATAATATCCAATTTTGTTTTCCTGTAATGTATAGGTCATTTATAAATTTAATATTTTTTATTTATCAAAAAAAATCTAAAAGTATAATAAAAAAATATTTTTTTATTATTTTTCACGTTAAAATATTTTATCTAATTTAATAATGATCATTTGATCTAATATTTTTTTTACAATTTTAGGTACAAGTACCTTTTTTTTTTTTTGTTGAAGGTGATTGAGCTTTTCTTAAGAGTATAACATTAGTTACTTCAGCGCCAGGTACTCGAACATTAGGTAGATACATTTTCTCTACCCTTTTTATCTTGAAAAAATAGGGTCACGCTCTTAAACTAATAACCATCTTTCGGCTAACCTAGCCTCCGAGGGACCAACAAGGGTAGTAAATGAATATTCACATGTTGTCCATCAATTATGCCTTTAGGTCTGATCTTAGGCCTCAACTCACCTTCTATAGACGAACATTGCGGAGGACCCCTTAGGTTTTCGGGGCATTGAATTCTCACCAATGTTTGCGTTACTTAAGTCAACATTTTCGCTTTCATTTAATTTACCACTGATCGTGAGAGTGTTTCCTACTAAGGCGGAACACTCTCCTACCAATATATTTTTACATCTACAGCGTCAGGAGATCGCTTAACTCGTTCATCTTAGGTGTAAGAGCAAATCAATCTATAGGCCATTTAATAATATAAACAAATCACTTCTAAATTTTTTTTTTCTATATTTTTTCAATTTGTAAAATGTCAATATACAGTCACAAAATATTAATTTTTAAATATAATAATATTAAAAAATAAATAAGATTTGTAAAATAAAAAATTTTGGACTAATGGCAAATGGGGACCATCTCTGTGATTGCCCAATCTCGAGGCAATTTTCCCTCGCTTCCAATTTGTCTCGTTCTCATTAAAAAAATATAAACACTTACTACTGCTATCATCAAATTGCGCCGATTCTACATTTTTTTTCAGATTTTCCATGCTTTCTCTCGAGCTTCCCAAGACCCTGTAACTCTCATTCTACAGCCAAACCCATAAATGGCGACCGCATTCTTCTCACTCAATCGCCTCAAAATGGACCGTATGAACTGGGTTTTTCTCCTTCTCTCGTGTTATGCTGTTGCTGCTCGAGCTTCTGACTATCTCCTCTCACCTAAAGGGGTTAACTTTGAAGGTAAATGTTCAAATTGCAACTTCATTTTCATTTTTGGGCTCATTTCTCACTGTAATATGGGTATGTCAGTGGCTGCATTAATGTCGATAAAGAGCAAACTAATGTACGAGAATCATGTTCTTGATGGTTGGGACATAAATTCGGTTGATCCTTGTACATGGAACATGATTGGTTGTTCTCCTGAAGGGTTTGTGATATCTCTGTAAGTTAGTTAGACTTGTATGAATGTGTCTTCTTTTAGTTGAATTGGGAAGCTGCTGTTCTTTACTTACTCAAGTTCATTTGCAGTGAAATGGCAAGTGCAGGATTGTACGGGATACTCTCTCCAAGTATTGAGAATTTGACTCATCTTGAGACAATGTCAGTTACATTCAATTTGCTTTTGTTTTTAATCTTTTGAACTATTCTGATTGTTACTTTTGCGACGAAACAGGCTATTCCAGAACAACAAATTATCTGGTTCAATCCCATCAGAAATCGGGAAGCTCTCAGAGCTTCAAACTCTAGATCTTTCGGGTAATCAATTCGAAGGTCACATTCCAAGTTCTTTGGGTTTCTTAACTCATCTCAGTTACTTGTGAGTCTAACTTGATAACTGAATTCTCATTTGTTTACTTCTGCATTTTCATACCATTGCCTTCATTTTAGAACTCGACCTTTTACTTTCACATTTCAGACGGCTCAGTAGAAACAAACTGAATGGACAAATTCCCGAACCTGTTGCAAATCTCACTGCTCTATTGTTCTTGTATGTTTTATGTTCTATGTTTCTGGTACTTTAGTTTGATCTTGTTTAAGCCATGAAGAGATTATAAGCATCAGTTTCCAATATTATGTTTTAACAGAGATCTTTCGTATAATAACCTCAGTGGTCCTACTCCCAAAATTCTAGCTAAAGGCTACAGGTACTGTTTTCGTGTCGATTAAGATCCCATTTTGAAACATTAGTTTCCATTTTCATCTGTTTCCTGACAATTCTTCATCTGGTTGTAGTATTACAGGAAACAGCTACCTTTGTTCTTCCCTGTCGTCTCAAATTTGCAACGATGTCCCAAAACCTGATGTTAATGGTAAGATTTGTAGAAAACTTAAAGAGATGTTTTATTATTACATAATAGAGATTGTCTATTTATAGGATACAATGTCTCTAATGTAAAGTAATGTTATTATCCTAATCAAATATTATTATTCTCAATCATATTTATATTGTATTATGAAATATTACTTTTTTAAATAGTATTATGAGATAGTATTATAATCTCAAAATATAATATACTATATCAATATAGTTTGAATAGTTCTTTATAAGGGCTGAAGATTGAAACTTTGAATCTTTATTTTGTAACCAATATTATAAATACTCAAACAAAGAACAATTTTTTTTTTTGAAACCAGAGTTTTTTCTCTGTAGGAAGCTAATTAGTGGGAGTAGAATCAACCAACTTTATAATAAATTGACCAATTTTAGATTGTAAACAATAAAGTGAATGTTGGTTTATGTACTCGTAACGTAATCCTTAAATTGCAGAGACGAGTTCATATACAAAAACCAATTATCACCATGAACGGGTAATTTCAGTTGCAGTTGGTGTAAGTTGCACGTTTATTGCTTCTATGATGGTTCTCGTTTGTTGGGTGCATTGGTACAGATCTCGTCTTCTTTTAGCCTCCTATGGTATTCTCTCGCAACGATTTCTTTTCAATTTTCATGTTTTTTAATGGAGAGTTTCTCTTATAATAATCCAAACATGCAGTGCAGCAAGATTATGATTTTGACATCGGCCATCTAAGGAGATTTACTTTCCGTGAACTGCAAACTTCAACTAGCAGTTTTAGCCCGAAGAACATCATAGGACAGGGCGGATATGGAGTTGTTTACAAAGGTTGTCTTCCAAATGGGAATTCGATTGCAGTTAAAAGATTGAAGGATCCGAATTTCACAGGGGAAAGGCAGTTTCAAACTGAAGTTGAAATGATTGGTTTGGCTTTGCATCGGAATCTTCTACAGCTATATGGTTTTTGTATGTCTTCTAATGAGAGGTTGCTTGTTTATCCTTATATGCCTAATGGGAGTGTTGCAGATCGATTAAGAGGTAAGAGTTTTTTTATTTTTTGTTTTCATCTTGTGATTAAACAAAAAGAAATTTGCTCTTTATATTTTCAACAGACACTCGCCAGGAAACTCCATCATTGGATTGGAGCAAACGAATGCATATCGCCATCGGAGCTGCTCGTGGACTTGTATACTTGCATGAACAATGCAATCCGAAAATAATCCACAGGGATGTAAAAGCTGCAAATATTTTGCTTGATGAAAGTTTTGAAGCGGTTGTTGGGGATTTTGGCCTTGCTAAGCTATTGGATTGTCGCGATTCTCATGTCACAACTGCTGTTCGGGGAACTGTTGGACATATTGCCCCTGAGTATCTCTCAACTGGACAGTCTTCTGAGAAAACCGATGTTTTTGGATTTGGCATACTTTTGTTAGAACTCATCACAGGTCAGAAGGCTTTGGATGCTGGAAATGGTCAGGTTCAAAAGGGAATGATCCTTGATTGGGTAATTTTATTTTACTTTTTTCCAGAATTCATGTTGTCTTAAAAATTAAGTGGGAATGGAGCTTTGGTCACCTTCAGTTATTTGAATGATATGATTGACAATGAGAGTCGATTATTTGAAATTAAATCCATACATCATTTTTCTTTTGCAGGTGAGGACCTTGTTTGAGGAGAAAAGACTAGAAGTGATTGTCGATAGGGATCTAAGAGGATGTTTCAGCACGGAAGAGCTTGAAAAAACAGTACAAGTTGCTCTTCTTTGCACCAAATCAAGTCCCAATCTCCGTCCAAAGATGTCTGAAGTCCTTAGAATACTATTGAGCACAGTTGGGCAACAATCAGAACATATGGATGAACCACAAAACACAAGTGACAACACTGAGGTGCGAAATTTCAGTTTCTCGAGAAACTATAGTGGTGATGGCAATGGCGAGTCTTCCTTCGTCATTGAACCGATAGAACTTTCTGGACCCAGGTGAATCAGCGCATTCAATACACAAAAATATTGCCCCTAGTTTGAATATGTTGTTGATAATGAGATTATAATGTCCCCATTGTTGAAGGCTGGCAAAGGAAGAAATGGATATAGTTTTTTGTAAGAACATATACAACACATTATTTTTTCTTAACATTATAAATATTATTACTATATCCTTTTTTAAATTTGTTTATATTTATAATAGTAAAGATAAACTAGGGTAAAAGAAAGGCATATTTGAGGCAAAACTATTTGATTGTGGCTGCAACAGTATGAGCCCATTTCTTGAGATTACTCTTCATCCCAATTTCATTAGTGAAACCAGGCATCCTCCATTGAAGTAACAAATTTTCACTTTTCCTTCTTTCAAGATCCTCCCATGCTTCAGAAAGGTAAGGCCTTTGAACTCCATCTTCTTCATCCTTCTTCTCCATTCTCTGCAACCCTGGTATTATCTCAACCAACTTTGAATTCCTATCTTCTTCAGAGAAAACAAACCCTAAGTCCATAAACCCTTTAACCTCCTCAAATTCAAGCTCAGACAAGCTCTTTGACGTCCGAATCTTCTTCAAACTATTAATTCTGGGGTTTTTCACCTTTTCATGTTCTACCTCTGTAATCTCTCTTTGAGATGAGAATAGGACTGAATCAGGAGAGACAGAGTGGTTGTTCATCATGGGAGCTGAAAGATATGATCTTGGTTTGTTTTGATGAATTTTGATTTGTGGGTTATCTTCAGATGCTGATGATCTTTGTGGGTTTGATTCTGTTTTTATAGATGAAAACCAAATAGAATCGAAAAGTGAGATGATTTCTTCTGCCTCCTCCATTAATGGCGGTCGAGTTTGCTTTCTTTTGCGCGCGGATAACTATAAAACAAATATTTATACAAAATCCAAGATGATGGTTATCTTTATAATTTATTATTATTATTTTATATAAGATAAATAAGAAAAAGGGGAATAATATTAGAAAAGAAAGTTGAAATGTATCATTTTACAACTAGATTAAAATATAAATATTATTTCTCATATTAATTTTTTAATTCTCTTACAAAAAAATGACATCGTTTTTCAACTTTCTTTTGTTAATATTATTCTCATCATATTGTACGTTTAATTATTATTAATGGAATTCAACACGATTTAAATTAATTTTTTTGGTCATACCAATTTTATACATAATATAGATGAAAGAGAAATATTAGACTAAATAGGGGTTTTGACTAGTGAGTATAAGTTAGGCAAGGAATAATTCTTTGGGTTAATCTTATTCAAATTCTACTAATTAAAATATAAAAATTTAAACTATTGAGTTAAAATAATTAAAAAGTATTAATATATTATAAACTTTTTAAAAATATTACAAATAATTTATTTATATGAAAGAATAATAGAAAATATAGTAAGTTATTTAAAAATTTAAATTTAACTAGTCTAACATATTTCAACAAAAATACACTACAAATAGAAATATTTTACAGAATATATAATAAAAAATTATTTCATTAAAAAAATTAAAATATATTTAAATTTCTTGCACCAAATAAACTCGTTTCTTTATCAAATTTAAAACGGTCAAATTGAAATATATTATTTTGTAGGACTAATATTAAAAATGGCATAAAAACTATAAAAAACAACGTATACAAAATTTAAATATCCAACTTTTATTTGTTATTAGTAACACCCTAATCCATAAAGTTAAATATTTTAAATTCTAACAAGTTTAATTAATATATTTTATAAGAAAATATTTTAAATGATTTGAGTTTATTTAAAAGTTATCCAAAATTCCATTTGAAATACTTAGATTAAGGAGAAAATATTTTTATGAGAAGAAATTGATCAAAATACCCCACAGTCATATTTAAAATTAATTAAAATAAACTGATTTTTTTAATATTTAAAATGTATAAAAAATTGCATTTTTATGATTTAAAATATATATGAAAGTTGTCAAATCTCGAAAACTGTGATGATTCCTTCTTACTCCATAAATGGTTAGATAATTATAAGACTAGTTTGATTCAAATTTATATACATATTATTATTTTAATTTTTTTTTATAAAATATGAGTATTCACGTTGTCTGCAAACACACTCGAAACACAAATAAATTTACTTGAGTCCAATAATAAAAACATAAGTTAGAAATACTCACCAACAAATAAACATGCATAACAAAAAATTTAACGTTAACAGGGTCAGATATTTTCAAAAAATCGAGGAGTTGACCGACTAACTCCCACTAGTAAAAAAGTGGGTATCAATAAAGGAAAATGTCGTTACAGAAAGCCCCTAAAACCGTTACTAATATCCTTCCGTAACGGTACATAACGCTGTTACAATTCTTTACAGAAACGAATGAGTATCAGTAACGACTTTATAATGTCGTTACTGATCCTAACATCAGTAACGGTTATGATGCCGTTACTGATATTAGTATCAGTAAGGGCGTTATCAAAAAGAAAACCGTTACGGTTAGATATATTTGTAACGGCGTTGTCATTACCATAACCGTTACTGATATATCTGTAACGGTTTTATAATTACCGTAACGGTTTTATAATTACCATAAATGCTACTGATATATTTATCTGTAACAGTATTATATTATCATAACCATTACTGATACATATATCTGTAATTTGTAACAGTTTTCTCTTTGTTAATTCCGTTGCAGAAGTATATATTAGTAATAGTTATTCATTTGACAACGCCCGTTACAGATATTTTAATATATTTCACTTTTATTTAAATTATTAATACATATTACGTACTTGTAAACAAATTTAAATATTAAATATTTATATAATCCAAATTCAAATATTATAATCCAAAAATACCTAAATATCATAACCCAAAAACACTTAATCCAAAAATCAAATTATCAATTCAATACACAAATCAAGTAGGAGGGGAGGACCGAGAGGAAGGCCATCGAGAAACATAGATAATATCATTGCTATCTGATTCTTCATTTAAACCATTTTTTCCCTCATTTGGTCACGCTCCTCAGAGCGCAGTCTCTCAGTCTCACAAAGCTGTCTCTTAGCTTCAATCTCTTCACATGACAATTGTCTCTAAGCCTCATTCTCCTCTCGCAGCTCTATCATCTCTGCTTCACGCTCCTTTCGAAACTTCTTTATCTCCAATTCACGGTCCTCTCGCATTTTGCGCATTTCTTCCTGTAGAATCAGGTTCTCCTTGCGTAATTGTTGAGTGTATGTGCGATGACTACTCGAAGAACCCCGAGCATCTGCTCTAAACGATGTAGGTCGTACGCCTGCCCCCATACCTACAACTCTACCATGTCCTTGAGACCCGAAGGCGTACTCCGTCAACTGTAGTTCATTCTTACTCGGGTCTTCTTCTATAGCAGTGCGCAACGCAGACTACAAACACAATTAATTTTGGATTAGTACAAAAACATAAACAAACACAAATTAAACCTATAAATAAACCACACTTACCACTTTCTCAACAACAATAAGAGGGACCTCCGAATTTGGATCTTGTAGAGTTGGTTTCGAATCATCCAACAATTTGTAAAATGTCGTAGCATCATCAACGGGATGATCATTTTCACTAGGATGATCATTGTCATTAGGGTACAAATCAACAATAATATCTTTTATTAGGTGATCCTCACAAACGTCAACAGGTTTGTCGATGATATTAGTCTCGTTATTCTGTTGTACATTCATCGGTTCTTTTACAAGTTCATCATCTGATTCATCTTCCCCACTCTCACTAGCAGCAATTACACTCTCATATTTAATTTTCCTTTCCCCGTGAAAATACCAAAAACCATAGTTTTGTCTGATGCCGAATACAATCAGATGAGTTCTAACGACAATTTTATTCTCATATACTCGATTTGCACACTTTACACAAGGACATGCAATTGAAGATCTACCCGTGGATCTTTCAGCAAATTCTATGAACTTGTCAACCCCCTCGCTATATTTTGGATCAGTACGAAGTATAGTCATCCATGTTTTGTCAGGAACTTCCATTGAGACTAGACAAAATATTACTATGTCAAATAAAGTTTATCCTTCCTAAATCATTCATATACCTAGCTAGTATAATAATCTTAAACACAATCCAAAAATATACCATATAAAAATAATCTAACATATATACAATTCAACAATCTATCATAATCTAATTAACATACAATCAAATAATCTAATATAATCTAAATAACATACAATCAAATAAGCTAATATAATCAAACATGTCTAGCCTACAATCCAATTATCTAACATACAATTCAATAATCTAACATATGTAATATACAATTCAATAATATAATCCACCTACAATCCAATAATCTAATTAACATACAATTCAATAATCTAACCTACAATCATATTATCTATCGTTTATATAATCTAACATCATATAATCTAACATATTATGAAGTTACTTTAAAAACTAACCTGATGAATGGAAGAAGAATCGGACGGCAGCGCAGAAGAACCTGCAAAAAAAACAAGATAAATCTTTGTTGAATTGAAAATTTGAGAACAATTATTTCAATTCCTAATAAGTAGTGTTAGTCAAAATATTTCATTCAATTCCTAATAAGAAGGGTTAGTCAAAATATTTCATTCAATTCCTAATAAGTAGGGTTAGTCAAAAATTTCATTCAAAACAGCCCAGACCACAGCAAAAGCTATGCAAAATGGAGATATACCAAGCGTCAAAATGTGAGACTGCTCCAAAGAAAGGTACTTTCACAAGAGATCCAGAAGCATTCAATTGGTTTAATGTATCAATAAAATAAGTGAAATCTATAATCACACATCAATTCTCAAGTGAACCAATGTTACAGTTTCAGAAGTAAGAGGATAATTGGGTTCTCTTTAGGAATTTTCCCATTGAAATCACACAGGCAGTAGTAAGTATAATCCATAATCACACATCGATGAAGGTTGTGAATTGTGATCATCAGAAATATTATTAACCCATTTTTAACTTATGATGAGAACACACTAACTATTATGTTCTGAATCATGGAATTACAATCATATGACTTGTTAAAAACAAATACCTTGACACAATATATAAAAATCTGTTAATTTTAAAGGTTGATACAAAATACATCATGAAGTTTGTTTGGTATAAGCTTAATCAAGGTTCATTGAACTAATCATAGGAGACCAAAGAAAGTACATAGAACCCTTAAGTGTAAGATGTCCATGTCCTTTCATCCTATGCAATTAAAGTTTCAGTTGACAATTTCAACATAGGATTATAAGATTGATATAAATAACTCATTTATTGGTCCTCAACAATCAGAGTAGCTAAAACTGACCCTAGTAAAGCAAGAAATGTGTGTATTTATCTGTCTCTTGACCTAAAAAATAGCATGTATATATGGAAAAGGATCTATTATGAGATATACCGGCTTTCAAAAAACGAGCAATTCGACCTACTGGAAACTGTAAACCGGCTTTGCTACTTCTTGATGCCTTGATGTTGTTTCCTTCTTGACTTCTTTGGGATTACCTTAAGAAGAACTACAGATCGAAGAAAGAAAGGAATTAAGGGGGCGGCGGCGAGTCGTCAACTGCGAAGAACAATTACCTTTCGTCAACGGGCGACGGCGAATAACTGGCGGCAGCGGTGAAGAATTGCCGAACGGAAAGAAAGAATAAAAGAAGAAACTTACGGGAATGGAACGGTTGAGGGAGGAGAGAAAGAAAAAATTCAGCGGAACTTGGATATTATAACTGAGTATCTGTAACGGCTCCTTACAGTTTCCTTAAGTTCATTACAGATACTCTTTTCAGAAAACAACTGCCGACCGACATACGGATATCTGTAACGGTTATCCCTACCTACCAATAAAATATCGTTACAGATATTCTAAGTTTATGTAACTACATACTCATAGAATCTTTACCAATACCTTAATTAAAAAATGAAAAAAAAATGGGATTGCAACCAGTAAAGACTATTGTAACATGTGTCAAGACACATATTTAAATTTAATTGAAGTAACTAGAATATAAGTCAATGTGAAAATTAATTTAATTGATCCATTAACAATTTGTTTGAGTTTTGAAAATTTATTTACCCTTTACAATTTACAATTTACAATTTACAATTTACAATTTACAATTTACAATTTACAATTTACAATTTACAAAGTGGAATAAATGATCATGTTTGATTCTGAAGAAGTCAAGATCCTTAATAGTAACAATAAGAGCAACTAAAATAGGTTTAAAAAAAATATATATTAAAAGAAAAGATGCTATATGATTAATTAATTTGGTCAATAAAATAGGTTATTGTTTGCAAGATGAATATGTAATAGGACTTTATCAAATATAAGAAGATAAATTTGTGTTACTTCCACGCAAATTACAACGTGTTGTACCTTAATTAGCTTTTTATTTTGTTATATAATAGGGTTATTAGAAAGTTAGTCATTTTGTTAGGTCAGGGGTATATCAGTAATTTTTCCCTAATATATTTATAAGTTTTTTTGAAGTTAGCTTACTTTCCAGGTAAGTGGTGTGGTGAATATTCCTCCAATAGAGCATGATTCTTCACACCTATGTTATTTAATTTTTGCTAATTTATTTATTTATTTGATCATTGGTGAATTGGATATGGTCGTGAACAATATGCCATATGATCAACAATTAAAGGAATGAATTAAAGCTCGATTGGAAGGCATATTGCAATATGGCAATTCATATATCGACTAAATGAAAAGAAACCGAAAAGGTTACCTTATTAACTAAAACCGTGACCAACAATGTGTACACAATATTTCGCAGGATAAACATTGCCGGGCAAATCCCCTTTGGCAAATAAATCGTATATATCATCGCGAAAGTTAAATTATCGGATGAATTAATATTGATTATGCCAAAAGGTAGTTGCCCGGTAATACAACCGAGCATGCATTTATGCGTTTAGTTTGGACACCGTCTACTTTTGGTGAACTTGTTTTAGGTTTCTTGTAATGGAAAAGTACTTATAGGTAGTGGTGGGTGGTATTAGGATGGTGTTTTCCATGTAAATAGGATATTCTAGGCACAATAAAATGCTAGTACACAAATTTATTACCTATGTAAATTGGAAAACAAAAGATGGCACATGGAGAAGATCCAATGGCATGTTCTCTTGGAAACTTTTCAGGTCTTATATTCCATTTTTCTATTCAATTTTGTTGATATTTTTATTTTTTCGCTTTTATTTGCAATGTAATTTATTATCGTGTATAAGCTGACATGTCACGATGAAAATATTAAATTAAATAAATATAGTTGAAAAGAATCCATTTTTCCTTGAGGGTAGTTCTTATTTCATATAGATCTTGAGATAAATTATTAGAGAACTTTGGAATGTTCATCAAATCTTCACATGGAGGATAATTTATGTTGTATCCACAAAGATGGTAGAGATATTGAGAAAATGTAAGAAAAATAGGAATGAAGCTCAATCTAGAAGGAATCAAAGAAAGCTAAATTGCAAAAAAAAGGGAAACATGGAAGTTAAATATCGACGCCAAATATTTGAACAAGGTGGGAGGAGTGAAATCGGCCTATCAAGAGGAGCGCATCCAGATTCATATTGAGTTGAGCTCTTTCGAGAATCTTAATTTTCTCAATTAGTCCTAATTAACTCTTTTTGAGGTATTGTTGTCGTCTTTTTGCTTGTTTTACTTATTTGTGTTTCTTTTATTCAATTCTTAATATTTTATTGTTTTGTTCCGGAATTAAGTATTTGTAACAATTCATGTCAAAACGTGTCCCTTATTTAATATTATTTTCACACAAATCATGTTTTTTTACGTCAGTTGTGAACGAATAAAAAAAATTATTACGACCCATCTATATAATTACAAACAACCGTGTAACAAATTTTACATCAAAAATATGAAACAGAATTAGAAATCTTTCTTCTTATTTGTCATACTAATATTTAAACTCGGTTACAATTCACAAATTTGCAATGATTTTTCAACCTAGTAATTGCAAGTTGCAACAGATTTACCAACCTAATCATTGAAAAATTAGCAAGAAAAACTAAATACTCTATCAATGCAGGCCCCTCATGTTTAAGTTAGTTGTCAAATGCTCACAATATATTGTTTGTATTTTTTGTAATATTTTTTCACAACAAGTATATCAATACAAACTTTAACTGATAAAAACTTTTTTACTATTTAACTAATGTTTTAGTTTTGGAAAAAAATTGTTACAATTAGACATAAATTCTTCTTCTTATATTTTAATGTAGTGACCTAGTTGACTTTTCATCATGTTTTCCTTAAAGATACCAATTGACACAACTCACAAGACATCCTTTTAGGCTTTGTTTGTTTTAAGTTATCTAAAAACAATTTCAAATATATAATTCATCTAATTGTCTTTTTATTAATTATATTATTTAAATCATTAGTTAAAATAAAATTTATTTTTATAAAAAAATTATTATATATTTATGCTCCTACATCTTTTCATTCAAATAACTCAATTTTGTTTTATATAATCCTCAAATAATCCATAAACTAACAAGTACTTAAGTTTATTTGTTGAATATGATAAAGAAAGAAGATGAAAAGAAAAGAACCTTTCCTTTTTGTTGTGGGAGATCGAGAATCAGGTCCATCACCATGCATGACCATTTCAAATATGGACGACAAATTGAAAAGAGAGATAGGGAGAGATCTAGAGAGATTGAGGGAATTTCAAGAGGAATTATCCAAGCATATGCTAGCTAGCTTCTCCAAACTTAACAAGGCATATCCAAATTGGATGCCCTAACCCTAGCATTATATATACATGAATAAGAAAGTCTTGAAACTATTGGAGTTATAAATCAACCTCAATGAATTCAAGTTCACAATGCGGGTAAGGAGTAACAGTGTGATCCTCCTTTGGCAAGGATTCCAATGTCATTTATCGATAACTATTAATGCATATATCATTTCTTTGCCAAAGGAGAATTGCCCTGCCATCCTCGCCCACAACATTACCAATATATGTACTCGATCTTTATTTACTCCTAAGGATTTTATTTATAATCTTTCTCAATCCATTGAAGATTGTATTCATGGTAAGATTTAGATGCTTAATTATATCTTGAGCACTATACTAAATGATCATGTAAATATGTGTAATTATTGATGCATATGAAATTATTAGCATATTTAGGAATAATAGTTGAACAATACTAGAACTAGGAGATAATCAAAAATAACCAAGCATCATAAATTGGTCACCCCTATACAAGGCAAGATATATTCACTTCCTTTTCATGTGAATGATCTTGCGCCATAATCGAATCCATGTAGACTTATCCGTGAAGGGTGCGCTACTTTAACGGTGTTGGTAGCAGGCTAGCAGCTCGAGACAAACATGGTGTCCTTGTTATCCCGCCAACAAAAAGTATATATCTTTGTTGTTCATGATGAATTGAATCCCATAGATGAGATTCTTGAGTAGGGAACAAAAGTTATTCATGTCAAAGGTCGCTTATTAAGACAACGGATCAAGAAAATAATTCATAATAGTCTTAAATTTATTTACCGCCTCAAAGAAAAGTGAAAATAGTTTGTTTGTATTTCACTTAAAATATCTTGATCGGTTTGTATTAATGTAAATTATGAATTAATTGAAACTTATATTAGGTAGACTTCGAGTTTTTATAATTTAATTATAATTAATACATTTTTTAAATGTTACAATTGTTTCTATTTCATTTTTATTTGAAATAGTTTAAAATCATTTAAAATAAATTTCAGTCTGGGTCTGGGAGGACAAACTTTAGGATTAGGTGCATTCTTTAGTGAACATGTATCATGACATGTTCAAAAAAAAAAAATTAAAAAAAAAGTATATACATGTATGATTAATCATTATGATGGCTTCTATTTACGCCAAGCTGTCTATACTCCAAACTAATCACACTCTATGCTTTGAAGCCAAGAAATGTTAAATACCAGCTCTTAATTAATTAAAATTTAATTATTCAATAACCCATATCATAAAGAAGCCAAATAATTTGTTTTTAATATAATTATGTTAATAATTATGAAGAGCTTGTTGGGAGTGGTTCATTAATTGAGATTAAATTCACTCATCCCCATGTTATTATTATTTAATTACAAATTAATACACCTTAGTTTAAAGTTAACACTTACTTTTAAATTTTAAAACTAAACTAAAAAATGTAAATAATGACCTATAAAATCACAATATATGAAAGAGTAATGATAGGGGGAGCGAAATATTTGTAGCGAAAGTGCAGCGATGTGGAAGGCTGACTAGGCATGATGACTCAACATTTCAAATTTTTTATTTATCTCTCCTCCGTTCATTAATAATTTCTCTCTCTTCTCTTTATTAATTATTTATTTTTTATCTTTACTCCAATTTTTATTAATAATTTATTTTATAGTTAATTTGTAAATATATATTTATAAATTTTATTATTTAACTTATTTATAAAATTTAAAATAATAATAGAGACAATAATAAATTAAATAAAAAATAACAAAATATATATATTCAAATATATATTTAAGAGAATAAATAATTAAATATAAAATTCTTAATTTTTTAATTAATTATTTATATATATATATATATATTAATAATTTATTTATTAATTTTTAAAATGAGTTATAATAAAAAATAAAAATTTGTCAAGATAAATTAACTCAAATCAAATCATACTAATATTCAAAATAAATATAACTCATGATATATTAATATTCAATCGTAAATAAAAATGTTTTTGATAAAAGTTAACCCGATATGATAATATAAGAAGAGAGAATATATAACATTTTGAGTTAATTAATTAAGTTTATAATACAATTCACAAGAAAATAAAATATAAAAAAAATTAAAGAGAAAAAAAAAAGAAAAACGTTTAAGTAAAAAAATATATATAATTTTAAAAATTATATATTTAATTTATTTATTTTCCCTATTATAACTCATTTTAAAATTAAATAAATATATAAATTATATACAGGGAGAGGAGAAATAATTAATTTAAAAAAATTAAGAATTTTTATATTTAATTTTTTATTATCTTAATTTATCAAATATAATATATATTTTTTATTAATAAATTATCAATATATAAATAATAAAATATATAAATATATATTTACAAATTAACTATAAAATAAATTATTAATAAAAATTGAAGAAAAGATAAAAAATAAATGATTAATAAAGAGAAGAGAGAGAAATTATTAATGAACGGAGG
This sequence comes from Impatiens glandulifera, assembly GCF_907164915.1. Taxonomy (NCBI): domain Eukaryota; kingdom Viridiplantae; phylum Streptophyta; class Magnoliopsida; order Ericales; family Balsaminaceae; genus Impatiens; species Impatiens glandulifera. The sequence continues at coordinate 9,452,171 of NC_061869.1, read as the reverse complement.
AGAGATAAATAAAAAATTTGAAATGTTGAGTCATCATGCTAGTCAGCCTTCCACCTTCGCTGCACTTTCGCTACAAATATTTCGCTCCCCTATCATTACTCTATATGAAAATAGAGCTTTTGGATAACAGTTATGGGTTATTAATTAAACAGTCAAAGACAATAATATCTTAAAAAAATATTAATTAAATTTATTCAACTTAGCAACAAGCCTACTCATTAGTTTCCACTTGATGAATATTATTAAGTTTTGTTCTCCCCAATTAGAATAGATACAAAAACTAGAATTTAATTAAATCAAAATGATATACTTTGTTCAAAATGATAACAATTTTAAAAATTAGTATATTGATAAATAATTTAAATTATGATTATGTTCTCTTATTTTGGACTCATGTGTAACATTTTATTTTTAAGAATGAGACTTTTTTTATAATGTTAACTTGTTTAAATATTATTAATTATTACAATTTTTTTAATATATAAAAGTTAACTTGAATTTAAATATAAGCTACATCATATAGTATTTTATCAGCTAGATTGTTTTTTATGTTTGAAATTTGAATGTTCTTCTAAAGCTTGTTTGATATCTGATTTAGGATTTTTATTGAGTTATTTGGATATATATATATATATATATATATATATATATATATATATATATATATATATATATATATAAAAAGGTAAGTTATATAAGTTTTAAAGAAATATTACAAATATAGACAATTTAAAATTAATAATTTGGTAAAAACATAATCTATAAATTTGAATAAATGGCTTTAGGAAAAAAGAAAAGACAAGACAAATTAATAATCTAATTTGTTTATTTTATTACTAAATGTTGTACATAATAATAAACTCAATATTAAATAAGTAAATTTTATATTCTCTCTCTACAGCTATTCTTCAAACTACAATCCAAGATCCAGTTCAGTATGTGGGTCCAAACGGCTACTTTTTCTATCCCTGGATTCTCTCTCTGTCTTTCTGTCTTTCCATACCAAAAAAAAAAAACATTATAAAAAACAAAACTTTACTATTTATTACTCCTTCCCACGCGCCACCATTTTTTCCGGCACCCCGGTTTTTGATTTTCATTCATCAAGATTCATCATTTAATCGAAGATGCTGTCCGGGAAACATAAACTTGGCTCTGAATAACCGTCATTCCAACCTTAAACCCAGGGACCACCATGAAACCTACTCGGAAAACACTGCCGCCGTCGTCTCCGGCGGTGAATACCTCGTCCGTCACACTTTCCATGTATATTTCCGAGTATTTGGTTTCTTTTTTTACCTGAAAGATGCTAACTTCTTGATTTAAGGCGAATGAAAAACAATGTAGTAACCAGATTCGTCTAGCCATTTCAGCAAACGCAGTAAAGAAAGACGTTTCTGGGTACTCGCCGGAGTTAATCATTTTCCTTTGATTAAGGTTGCCGGAAAATGATGTCTCCATTTTAGGATGAACCAATCGAAGATATTTCGCCCTTGTAAACTTAGCAAAGAAAGATTTAGGATTCTGTTTCAAATACTGAATTGGGTTTCCTGATTTCAATCTTCTAAACTGATCGCAACAGTTTTCACGCCATTGCCGGCCTCCGCCGTCGTCGTTTAAGAGAGAAAAACAAATCGAATTGAACCCATCTAGCATTTCACGACAGACGAATGATTCAAATGCAAAACACCGATGATTCGGTTTCTGGAAATGAACTCCGGTAGCCACGATTGATTTCACCGCAGCATCGATATCCCAGTTTGCAGATTCCATATCTTTCACCATTTGTTTGACAAAACTCCTTACAGATCTTACTGCATAATGAAGAACTATACCGAAATCGTTTGGATTTGAATTGGGTAAATTAATCCCATCCAAAACTGAAAACTGCCCACTTGAATTCAGCTTCTTTTCTAAAAACCTGTTATTAGAAACAATTTCAGATAACTCATTGTTTAGTGAAGAGATTTCACCGTCTTTGTTTTCCGTCTCTAACTGCAGTTTCTTCAAAGTCAGTTCATACATCTTCATCATACTCTGCTGTTCCTGAATCTCCGCCAACAGAATAGTAAGATGAGGTGGAGTAGAATCAATCTGTTTTTTCAAATAAGACTGTTTTAATTCAGAAATGGTTTTCAGTTCTTGAACAACAGCTTCATCTGCGGTCTGAATAGCGTTATAGTTATAAGGAAACTGAGCAGCTTGAAGCTCAGCGTAAGCAGCTTTAACGGCGGAAATTGCAGCGAAAAGCTTGGCGACGAAGGCTTCTTTGTTTCCATCAGAACTGTGGCGATTGATCTTGTTGTTGTTGGGTTGATTGTGAGGATTGATGAGGAGACAGAATCCATTGTTGGATAGAGAGTTTTTAGTGGAGGATTTGAAATGGAGGACTTTGTGGATGGTTTTTGTAAACTTGTTGGGTTTTGAAGAAGGGGTGGAACTGGGTTTCAGAGAATCCATTGGAGATGGGAAAGAAATTAAGAATTAGAAGATGGAGATTGTGATTGTGATCATGAAATTGATACGCATGAAGGGGAAGAGAAGTGTGAAATGAGAAAAAGAAAGAGACTAGAGAGAGAAAAGGCAGGATCAAGAGAGAGAAAGACTGACAGAGGTTGCAGGCTTAAAAGCAACGATAATGGAGGTGGAGGGTAAAAGCAGAAAGAGAGAGAGATAAAGCGCGGGAAAAGAGAAGATCAATGGCCACCATTGTAAACATGCATAAGTAGGGCCAGTGGTTTTTTCGCAATTACTTAGGGTTGCTGGTTTTCTATTTGAAAATGTAGGTAAACAAATATTATTAAATGAAGATCTAAATATTCAATAATTGTAAAAAAATTATAGGTTTTAAGTAAGTTTTTTTAAAAAATTGGGCTAAACCCAGCTCCAGAAACTGATCAAAACAAACAGGGTTGTCTTTTTTTTTTTTAAATTTATTTATTTTAATTCTTAAATTACTCCATTCATTAATTATATATCAAAATTAGGTATTTTTTTAACTTATTTTATAATTTTAAATTATTAAATTCTATCATTGTTGTTTTGAAATTTAGACATTTTAATTTAACTAAACAAACCAAGAAAAGATGTGAGAATAATTGAATGGAGATAAATATTTTTATTTATTTTAGAAAAAGTTTGTAACAAAAGATTTTTTTTTTTTACTATTTTGATTTTATAAATGTAATAAATTAATTAAGAAAAATAAAATATAAGGTTAAAACAAAGGTTATCTTTATTAAAATTTTGATAAAAATCCTATATAACACAAAAGTTCTTAATCGTCTAATAAAACAAGACATAGATTGGAACCAAATAGAAATTGGGTGAATCATTAATTTGGTTATTTAATTAAGATGGTTCATTTTAGTTTATATTTTGGAATATAAAATATAAATTATTTGAAATTATTTAGGTAAATTAATCTAGAGAGTATAAATATTTAATAAAAAATCATTTTTTTTTGTTAATGTTTATGTTATTTTATTTTTTTTTAACAACATATTTGTATTATTTAATCGTTATTTTTTCATTAACAAATAAAATCAATACATTAACTGATATTTTAATAGATCATAAATGAATCCATCAATAAATTAAAATGAAAAAAATTGAGATTAAAAAAAACAATTTCAATAATATAATTGCACTTACCAAACAATATGAACACATAATAATATAACTTGATTTTAAAATATTTCAAGAGGGTTGAGATTTGTTTCAACCAAGAAAGTTGTTTAAAATTATATTTATATATACAATTAAGGTATATTATCAAATATTGTCTAATTTAAATTAATATTTTAATAAAATATGTAAAAAAAAAATTGTAAATAAATTTATAAAAAATTGTTCAAATCTTAGATCTGATTGTTTTATATTCTAACTCTAGATCAATCTTGTCCTATAAATTTTGATTAAAGAATTTTAAGATTAAATGATCAATTTAATTGAAATATAAATTAGAATTATAAAATGACATACATGCCCTTACTAATCTAAAGATCAGTGCAGTTTCAAGAAATGAAGTTTAAAATTAAAATGGCTAAGGATATTTTTCTAATTTAAATTAAGTTTAAATGATTGATAATGTTATGTCATTTTATTTAATTTTATAGTACATTGAAACAAATTAACCTTAAATAAAAAAATAAAAAAATAAAGCATATTAACCTTTATGGATAAGAATAATACGATTATGTACATTTTACCAACAAGCTTACTCTTAGGATAAATTAAAAGACAGGCTTACTCTTCACTGCTTACACTTTTTCTATGCAAATAATGATAAGTTTTTTTGATTCATTCTTTAAAAAAAATTATTATATTTATAAAAAAATCATAATTTCAAAATATAATTTAGAATTTTTCTGTCACAAATATTTGTAATATTCAACTTTCTTATAGAAAATAAAATCAATGAGTCTTCGATAATGGATAGCCATATTATTTTAATGGAAAAAATTGCAACATGACCTATTTTGATATTAACTAATTTTAAATGAAAATTCCTACCTAAAATATTTTTCCAAACTATCATTAAATATATGACAAATTGTATGTTTTTTAAATATTCCTATTTTGTACCTGTGTCAAACAATTATTTCACTTATTGATGTTGTCTCAACTAAAATAAAATAATTTAAACTAGTAAAAATAAAAACCCTCTTGAGACAAGAAACAAATAATTTAAGAGAGAATTAAAAAAATGTAATTAAGTACTTTTGAGATTTATTTATGAGTACACATAAAATAAAATAGATGCTTCTAGTAGACATTTTATATTAATTATTTAAGCGTGTAAAATCTCAATCAATTATAACATATTGTAAGTATTACACTTGTAATAAATTTTAATATTAAAACTGTAACTTTAAATTTATTTAATTTTTATATAAAATAAAATTTGAAGGGGCAGGACAAGAGTGAGGAAGAGGCAACATGTGATGGTAGGCCCAATTTTCTTCCACTTGGGAATTGAGGTTTGTCTTTCTCTTGTGTTTTTATTCTTTATTTTATCTGAGTCGGTGTTATTTTATATTATTATATATATAATATTGGTTTTTTTAATTTTATATGAATGTGCCTTCTTCCTTTTTACATAATTTAGTTCATAATTGCATTAGTTAGGTCATATGATTATTATGATAAGTGAGTAACCTTAATTTTAAATTAATTCAATTAATCAAGTGAAAATGAAAAATTAGATATATAAATTAAATGTAATATAAATTAATATTAAATTCAAAAGTAATTTTTTTTTTTTTTTTGTAAAATTTAATGTCAATGGATAAGATCGAATGTTAGTGGATAAAATTGAATGTCAAAAGTATATGAATGATAGTCGTTGAATGAATTTCCAGTCGTTGAATTGATAAATGAATTTATTGTGATTGTTCAATTTACAGTTATATATATCCTCTCATGTTGGAACTATTCATATATCTCTTATTTCATTTATCTAATTAACCTTCTAGAAAACGAAAAATATTTTCTTTGTTTTTTAGTGTTCTTTGAGTTCTTCACTCAACCGAATGTTTTTCGAGTTCTTGACTTGTCGTATTTATGTTGAAACCTGATGATCGATTCAGGTACTTTGTCTAGTTCTCTGCGTAGTGATTTCAGTGTTAAATCACTACTAGATTCGTTGTACTCTATGAGACAACCATCTGAGATATGTTTCAGGCTTCCAGCACAAAGGAGACGATAAAACTATTTTAAGAGAAATATACAAAATGCATTACTCAAATCAACATTGTATTATAGTGATTTCGTTTTCTATATATTATAGTTCATTTTTGTTGTAACAATGTATTTATATATAATTTCTGTTATTTTCAAGACAAGGATACTAACAAGTAAATAGTCTCAACTTACTGTTAATAAACTTACCATTTTAAATAAGATGATGATAGATAATTGAGAACCAAATCAAAACAAAATAGTAATCAAAATTTCATCTATTTTTCGTCATTTAATTTGTAAATCATATATATGTATATAATGTAAAAAACTAGTATTATCCGTGGAATCATTATTTCCAAATTCAAAAATACACAAAATATTCTAGTTTCTCTATATAGAGAAATAATCTCTAGGGAAGTTGAAAAGTCAATGATGACTTTGTTAACATCAGCCAATGTCTTGTTTTTTCATACATCACTCACGTTTGTTTGTTCTGTCTAACATTTTATTTAGCAAAATTAGTTTTTTTCTCTCGAATTTTAATAATTTGAATAATACTTTCAATAGTTGGTGAATTGTTTGCTGCTCATACCTTCCGACTGTGTTGGTGATCATTTCTCAAGTCTTGTGTCAATCTCCTTCTTAACAAAAAAAAAAAGATGAAATAATAAGATTTTGAGTATTTTTTCATTTTATCAATAAAGAGTTACTCGATTTGATATTTCATATGCATTACCACTTATATGTTTCATCTCATATTTGTATAGATTTCTCACTATTTCGTCCATATATGTAGATGATATATGTAGATGTCCTTTTCGGTGTTTCTTACCAACCCTTGGTTAAGAATAATTTCAACTGACGCTTAAAATATTTGTCAGAGAATTTTTTGACACTGTTTCATTGGTTCGTTCGGCTTATTCTATTTTAACGCTCATCGTTTAGAAACTCAAATGAATTGTATTTAGAGAAACCCTCAACAAATTACATGATTATTATATTTTTTCATTGAAAGTTTTATTTTTTTTAAAAATTGCTAAATAATTTGATATATAAATTATCAATTATTTATTTTGATTTTGTAAATGTTTTATTCTATTATTTTTTAATTAATTTCTTATATGTAACTCTTATTTAAATTTAATAAGAACTAATTACTTATAAAAAATACTAAAAAAATATATATTTGTAAATAATTTATTTTTTTTGAAAATTGTCCATGTATATTAAAAATGAAAAAAAGTGTTTAAGCATAACATGAAAATAATAATAATAAAACAATACTTAAAAAGTTATCGAGTTCGTAAATCATCAAGAAGAACGATTAACTTCTCGACAAACTCTACTGGTTTTTCTAAACGAATCTTAGAAAGTATCATAATAATAGTATTATGAATGATACGCAATGGACGACCACGATCATTGAAAGTTCGACGATTTCTCTCCAACCAGATAGTCCATCAAAGAATAATTGGGATGGTAACCCAGATATGTAGGTCTGTCATATCAGCTTGTATCAATATAAACTTCCTAACAACTACCTAAAGATTCGGGCATCACCCAATGAATCTCAGTAATATTCCACAAAAGGCTTCAAATACTAGTCACCATCGATAAAACAAAAGTAAGTGAGTTATCGATTCAACATCTTCTTGACACATACGACTAGCCAAAGTATAACTCTTTTCATGCACATATCATCTGTTAGAATTTTACAATGAATAACGCTCTATCCAAAGAACGAGATCTTGGATGGAATCTTTGACTCCCAAAATTTTTCTCAATAAAAACTATATGGGATCATCTTAGCGAACAACTTATAGCAATGCCCCGTAGGGAAACTATCCATATCTTGTCAACGCATAATGTCTTGTTTAAACGGTAACCAGGGCCGACCCTAGGGTAAGCCCGACAAGCCCTCGGGCTAGGGCAGCCCATTTAGATAAATATATAAGATATATAGATAAATATATGATCTATTAAGCATATAATATTGTAGCACAATGGTTTAATATACAAATTTAGAATTTTCTTATGTTATGAGTTCAAATCCCACCAGAAACAATATTTTTTTATCAATTTTTATTACTAAACCTAGGGCAACAAAAAAAGAACTTTTTTATCGGGGTCGGCACTGACGGTGACACTTGTTCGCATTCTATCAAAAGTAAACTCTATTTTGGAACGAAGTTTTCATAATGTTTAATCTTCTTTTATATCTAATTTGAATAGCGAAACCACTAAACCGAAGTGACATTTCTACATATAGCAATGGAAATAAGCTCAGGATACGTCGTAGCTAGACTTTTGACACTACACCAAATGTCATCCCAAAATCTAATTGAAGAACCATCCCCCACAATGAATTTAAAATGTGACACTTGTTCGCATTCTATCAAAAGTAAACTCTATTTTGGAACGAAGTTTCCATAATGTTTAATCTTCTTTTATATCTAATTCGAATAGCGAAACCACTAAACCGAAGTGACATTTCTACATATAGCAATGGAAATAAGCTCAGGATACGTCGTAGCTAGACTTTTGACACTACACCAAATGTCATCCCAAAATCTAAATGAAGAACCATCCCCACAATGAATTTAGAATGTGACACTTGTTCGTATTCTATCAAAAGTAAAACTCTATTTTAGAACGAAGTTTCCATAATGTTTAATCTTCTTTTATATCTAATTCGAATAGCGAAACCACTAAACCGAAGTGACATTTCTACATATAGCAATGGAAATAAGCTCAGGATACGTCGTAGCTAGACTTTTGACACTACACCAAATGTCATCCCAAAATCTAATTGAAGAACCATCCCCACAATGAATTTAGACTACTCACGAAAACTTTTCCATATAGGATAAATTCTCCTCCAAATGTTACACCCCGCTGGATAATTAGAAATTTTTGTGAACCAACTAGACCAATCATTGTCATACTTACATCTGATTGTCGATGCCCAAAGACTATTCGACTCCATTGTAAATCTACTACATCATTTGGATATAAGAGATTTATTAAAAAAATAAGATCTCGAATATCTAGACCTCTTTGGTCTTTAAAATATTTAACTTTATCTCATCTAACTAGTGACAAAGCGATGAGTTAAAAGATCTCATAGAAATTTACACATTAGTCTCTCCATTTTCATTGTCACACTCTTGGGAAGAATTAATAACGACATCATATATGTGGGCATAAATGACAACACATTCTTAATGAAGATTAGTCGACCCCTTTTCGATATTATTTATTTTTTCATCTAGGCAATTTACATTCTATTGTAGTGATAATCATTATATATTAATATTCAATTTGTAAATAATTTATTATATCATTTTATATTAATATTCATTTAAAATTTTCTTTTCAAAATCAACCTCGGTCAATAATTTTTAAAATAATTTAAATTTATTCAAATAATTCCTAACCGAACAAGTCCAAAATGTTGATATATACGTGTTAGGATCTAGATCGCCGCTGGGGAACCGGGGGTTGGACCGGTTAGCGGTTCACACTCGAAGGGTGGTGGTCAATCTGGTTAGAGATTAACACCGGGGTTTCAATACTACACAACCTGTCACAAATCCTTGAACTAGGTTCAAGCGCGGAAGAGGTTTGCTTTCAGGTTGAAGCAGCACACTTGTTTGATAGACAAGGCCGGTTTCGGATGATGGAGATTTGGAAATGATGGGTCGGTTTCGATAATCTGGATATTTGGTATGGTTAGTATAGAGTCGGTTTAGAGCGGTGTGGTTAAGTTAGTCGGTTAGATAATGAAGCCGGCAGAAAGTAAATAACAAGACAGATTTTATGGATGTTCGGAGATAAAACTCCTACGTCACCCCTTCCTCTCGAAACCGCGAGAAGGATATTCACTAAGGAATACAAGTACAGGCCGATCGAGACTTATTTCCTGCTCGATAACACTCTTACAATTTACACCGAAATTGTAAAACACATTTTAACTTTCAACACTTAGGCTTTCTAAAATAACACACTCTTATCACTTGTAGTAAATGCTCTTAGCGCTTGTTATCTCAATAATGTGTCTCTTAATATCTCAATATCACACTGTTGTCCCACATTTACTCTTCTGCAACTGCCTCCTTTTATAGGTGAAATATGTCAACGGTCATATTTCACTTCCTTGAATCTGATTGGCTGAGCAGAGGTGCAGTGATTCAGTGTTTCAGAGGTTCAGACCTGCGGTCGCTTCCTCAGACCTGGTATTCTGTCTCAGACCTGCCGGTCTGTTCTTCCGGTTTGTAAGACGAACCTGCCGGGTTTGTCTTTTACTTGATGTAGGCACTATCTGTTGGACAGTTGTCTGTACTTGGAAGATTTCCTTTCTGGCTTATCCCAAAGTAGAAGGATCCGGTAGTACTGTTTTCTGCAGCCTACAGTCTTTCCTCAGACTTGCATGGATATGGAAGTATTCAGTCTGTTCCTTTGGTATCATTCTCAACAGATACCCAAATTGTCTTCTTGTACTGGTCGGCCGCTTGACTTAGCCGAAAGGCTTTTGGTATGAGTGATGTAACCGGACTTCTTCCGGTTGTTTCTCTGCCTTTTGGATGATCGGCTATTTGATGATTCCGGTTTTAAGCTTTGGCCGATCCTTTCTTTGTGCGGTCACGTTCCAAGTATTCTTGATCGGTTTGGTAGCTTGACCGGTTGGTTTTCTTTAGCTGGTTCCGGTTCGGTTCCTTGTTCCTGCATGGAAAGTTTATTTTAAGTTAGGTTTATTTGAATCGGTCTTATTTTATCTAACAATTTCTCCCTTTTTGATTATTTTATTTAAAATTATCAAAATAATGTAAGTTTGCAACCGTAGGCCGGTTGTTTTGTTTGGCCGGATTTTTGAAACTGACTTGGGAGAATTTTTCGAAAAATGTTTGAGAAAAATTTTGGAAGAGTCTTTATAAGAGTCTTTATCTTTTATCTTATCAATTTCTCCCTTTTTGATTATTTTATTTAAAATTATCAAAACTAAGTAGAAATGCAAAAGATGGCCGGTTTCAAAAAGTAACTTTATATATATAGGTAACCGAAAGAGACAAAATATATATAAAAGTACTAAGGCAATAAGAGGAAAGGTAGTCCCTATTCAGAGTCCGTGAAGTCATATATGCTCTTCTTCTTCGGTTGCTGTCGACCGGTCGGTTCGGAAGATCGTCGTCTTGTAGACCGAGACCGCAGTTGTTCTTCGACTTCATCTTCAATTTGGTCGTCCTGCTGCGATGTACTCGGGATGACCGGTTCAGAGACCTCTCTGAGCAGCTCGGCAATTTGAACCTTCTTAAGGGCCTCCTTCTTAGGAGCCTCCCTCTTCCGCTTTTTCGGCGCTGAGGCAGAGGCGGCCGCCTTCTTCTTCTTGTTTTCCTTTGCATAGCCTTCCAGCCTCCGTGCCTCCCTTTCCAACCGTTCAGCATCCTCTGCTGCTAGAGCGGCTGCTTTCTTAGCGAATCCTGGGAACAGGGCCTCTCCTCTTTTAATCCGTGCGGCTTCCTATTCCGCTTCGGTCAGCTGAGATGAGCGCGGTGCCTCTTTATCTTTTCCTGCTTCGGCATCCAGCGCATCCTGGACCCTCTTAGCTACTTGAGCATCAGCCGCTACAGCCGCGGCGTCCGCGTTCACCTTAGCCCTTAGAATTTCTGCCATTTGTTCGGAAAGTGCCTTCACTTCGGCCACGAGATTCCCATTTATCTTCTCGAGTTCAGAGACCCGGTTAAGTGTCGTGCCGATCAGATCCTCACTCATCGCAGTCAGCCGTTGATCGGTATCTCTCTCAAGCCGGTCGAGGTCATCCTTTAAATCGGAGGTCACATCCTCCAGAATTGCGGTTCGCTGAACACATTTATCTCGCTGAACCGTCTCTTCCCGCATATCATCGTCGATTTCTGAGATTCGGTCCCGATTGGAATTCAAAAGAAACCATGTGGCATCGGCGAAATTGAGTGTCGAGCTAGTGATTCTTTGGAATCTATCCTTGAATGGTTGAACCACTGTACCTTCGAACTCTTGAAGTCGGTCCTCAACCCATTCTTTAGTAAAGTCTGAAACGGGGACTTCCGGCTGTGGTGGAGGTGATTGCCCGGTGAGATTTGGATCGGCTCTGTCACTGGATTTTATCGATGCCGCATTCTCCTTTGGAGGAGTTGAACAGTTGACCGGAAACCTTTCGATCTCGGGAGCAGTATAGATCGGTACTTGCATTCGGCTGCATATGGCTTCCAGCCGCTCGACTTCTTGAATTAGTTCCCCTTTGGCTTTTTCAAGCCTTGCTAACACCCGCGGCGCTACGGTGTCCACCGATTCCATCTTGTTGAGCTCCTCCGTAATTTTCCGGATTTTTGTCGTTAGTTTCCAAAGTTGAACCTTCGGTAACAAGAGACAAGTTCGGTGTTGTACCTCTTGGAGTGTGTTGGAGTTCGTAATGTTCATCATCAGGTCCTCCACTTCCTCCAGTCTGTTTATGCATTGCTCATCTGTGTGGCCCGAATAGCGAAACCACTAAACCGAAGTGACATTTCTACATATAGCAATGGAAATAAGCTCAGGATACGTCGTAGTTAGACTTTTGACACTACACCAAATGTCATCCCAAAATCTAATTGAAGAACCATCCCCACAATGAATTTAAAATGTGACACTTGTTCGCATTCTATCAAAAGTAAACTCTATTTTGGAACAAAGTTTCCATAATGTTTAATCTTCTTTTATATCTAATTCGAATAGCGAAACCACTAAACCGAAGTGACATTTCTACATATAGCAATGGAAATAAGCTCAGGATACGTCGTAACTAGACTTTTGACACTACACCAAATGTCATCCCAAAATCTAATTGAAGAACCATCCCCACAATGAATTTAGAATGTGACACTTGTTCGTATTCTATCAAAAGTAAAACTCTATTTTAGAACGAAGTTTCCATAATGTTTAATCTTCTTTTATATCTAATTCGAATAGCGAAACCACTAAACCGAAGTGACATTTCTACATATAGCAATGGAAATAAGCTCAGGATACGTCGTAGCTAGACTTTTGACACTACACCAAATGTCATCCCAAAATCTAATTGAAGAACCATCCCCACAATGAATTTAGACTGCTCACGAAAACTTTTCCATATAGGATAAATTCTCCTCCAAATGTTACACCCCGCTGGATAATTAGACATTTTTGTGAACCAACTAGACCAATCATTGTCATACTTACATCTGATTATCGATGCCCAAAGACTATTCGACTCCATTGTAAATCTACTACATCATTTGGATATAAGAGATTTATTAAAAAAATAAGATCTCGAATATCTAGACCTCTTTGGTCTTTAAAATATTTAACTTTATCTCATCTAACTAGTGACAAAGCGATGAGTTAAAAGATCTCATAGAAATTTACACATTAGTCTCTCCATTTTCATTGTCACACTCTTGGGAAGAATTAATAACGACATCATATATGTGGGCATAAATGACAACACATTCTTAATGAAGATTAGTCGACCCCTTTTCGATATTATTTATTTTTTCATCTAGACAATTTACATTCTATTGTAGTGATAATCATTATATATTAATATTCAATTTGTAAATAATTTATTATATCATTTTATATTAATATTCATTTAAAATTTTCTTTTCAAAATCAACCTCGGTCAATAATTTTTAAAATAATTTAAATTTATTCAAATAATTCCTAACCGAACAAGTCCAAAATGTTGATATATACGGAAATAGTTTCAACAAAATATTTACGACAACAAAGTTAAATTCATTGGTAAAAACAAGTAAAATATAATCATATATTATAGGTCTACAATGATATCTATAAATGATGAAATCTAAAGCAAATTAAAAGAAATTACAAATGTCCTAAAAAAAATTAAATGTTTCAAGTTATGAAGGTATGAGATAGTACTTAGTAGTATCTTCTTAAAGTAAAAATATAAAAGAATGTGTCCTAGGACCAGAGTTGTTTGATGTCCAAATTAAAATAAACAAATCGATTATAAATTAATATCAGAAAACAATATTAGACTACTTTTTTTATCATCTCTTTTCCCTCCAATTAAGGATGTTAAAAAAAAAATAAGAATATTAATAATGAAAAGTAATGACAATGGTGTATTTGAAAAGCGAATGTCTAAACTTATGTCTAACTGAAAAAATAAAAAATAACATTTGAATGCCTTTAGTTAAATATAGAAATTGAAATGTTCTATTACTTAATAATTTTGTGTATCTAATACTCTATTGTGACTAAGTTTTGTTCCTTAATTTGATCATGTATTTTTTATTGGCTAAAAAGTGAATTTATGTATAAATTGAAGTTAAATAAATTATTAGACTTAATTATTACAAAATATAATTAGGATGTGACTGATTTTTAATATATATAAAAAGGTAACAAAAAATATGATAATATTAACATGAAGTACAGAAAAAGAAAATGAACCCTTTGTCCCCATGGGACGGGCAGGTCGAACAATTGAGGGACCCATTTGATTTAATGCCAGACCTTTATATTATTGACTACTCTTTGACTATAATTATCGAGGACTTTAATGATGAATACAATTAATAAAGAATATAATATTCTAGACATTTATTATTAATAATCCTAGCTAGCTATTTGCATTTATATATATTTGTTATTAGTCCCCATTACATTATTGTTAAAGATAATAAATTTTCAATTTTTCATAATTTATTTTTTATTTTAAAAAGTTACTAATATCATTGAGTCATGTTTTGTAGACAGTTTTAGGTGAGAATGAAACTAATTAACTCACATGATTAATTTAATGATCTATGTATATAAAACTTTTTGAAAGTTAATATTGAAGAATAGATATGATTAATATTGGTGATTCTTTTAACAAAATGAATTAAATGAGATTTTAGGATTTGTGGCTAGGAGCAAAGATATTTGGAACATGTTGATCTCAAAATTAAAAAAGATTTACAACTTTTGAAAAATAATCTTAAATGGAAAACTTATTATGGTCAAAAATTACAACAACTCAACTTGTAATGGTATCTTGTCTATGTCAATTTTAATGAACAATTTTCATTTTGATATATAATACTTTTTTTTTTAATATAAGAAGTTAGTATGACACCGATAATAATGACTTTCATTTTCATTTAAGAAGTTTTAATTGAAAATCAAACTCGATAATTTTTTACTTTTTAAAACCATTATTGTCACGACTCATTGTAATTTCTTTACGTTATAGATTGTGCAAAGTGATTTTCTTTGGTTTCCGACCTTTTTTTTTTTCTTTCTTGAGTCCTTTTTGTTATTTTGTCATGTTTAATTAATCTGGTTTATGATTAATTTTGTTGTGATTGTGAAAAAAATAATCCTTTAATATTTTTAATTGTGTATTCCTATATTTCCAGGTAATCCAATTTTTGCAACTATTTTTGTAAGAAGTAATGCATGCTTAATTATTTTTGAAAATAAAAGGAAGAAAAATATAGATGACAGGGTGAAGTGGATTTTGTTTTGAAAGGACATTCCTATCTTTCATATTTTATGTTATCCTTGCACATAGGGAATATTTATTGTTGCTAAAAATAAGAAACTGCTAAGGTTTTATTTGTTGACTTTCAATTCATTTGTTTTAAAGGGGGATGCATTTTTCTAATGTTCTGAATATAACATGTGCAAGGATCCATTTGTATATTATTGGGAGTTGAAAATGTTGAATGGGGCATGAATGTTGAATCATTTGGTGACATTGAATTGGTTTAGATTATGATATGAATTTCTGTAATTTTAACCTGTTATAATGTATGATTTGATTAGATTATGTCATGAATTCGTGTAATTAGGTTGTTATAACGTAGTATTTGATGTTTATTGAATATATTCTTATATTTGAAGATATATAAAGTAAAGTTGATAAAACATTGTGAAAAATGTTATATACAAATTAAGTTACGATAAAAATTATCGCAAGTTACAAATAAAAATACGTCAAAGATAGAAAATATATTTAAAAGTAAAAAAAGATTGAATTAACACATAAGAATGTTAAAAACATAAATATATATATATATATATATATATATATATATATATATATATATATATATATATATATATATAATATCAATGTTTTGAATAAAACCTAGCTCAATATGATTTTGGATTTCCTTATTCAATTAATGTTTATAGCATTACAATCAAATTATTTTATATCTCGCTTTTATGTTTAGAAATTTCCTTATTGTACTTTATCATTAATCATATCCTCGCGACTTAAACCATTATAGTAAATCTTACATAGGGTATTTATGTTGATAAACAATTAAAGAAAAAATCATTTATAATTTGCATAAAAGACATTTAAATATTTGAATACTCATAATTCAACAACAAAATATTATGTTTTTCAAAAAAGTATGTTCTTTTTTAGTTTAAACGAGTGTGAGTTGATCGTCAATTCTAATGAAATATTTTATATTTAGTTATTTTTGTTACTTTATTTAAATTAGTTTAATATAATTTTGTTGAACTTATTAATATTATATTATTCTAACCAGTTAAATGCATTGAATGAATATTGAAATAGTTAAAAATAATAATAACAATGAATGTGTGGGGAGCATAATAATCAATAGATAGGTTATAATTAAGGTGTTGAAAACCATAACATGTCTTCAAAGAGTTTATGAGTAGAATAATAAATTGATGGTAAATTAATTATATATTAGGAAAAAGAGAATTATCCAAATGCATGCCTTGCAAAATGATTTCACTCCTTAAAGTTTTGTCCTTACAAAATGTACACCATTAATCATTATGTTTCTCATCCTAACTCTTTGTTCATCCCATGATCAACCAAGAGGCTTGTTTGATATGGTTTAACTATTTTACCCTTAATAATAACTTCTATAAGATAATTCAAATCATTGATTAACACATCCTTACTTTATTTCATCATATTTAACTAACACCATCAAATCAATTTAACCTTTATAATATAAAAAAGTTGAAGGGTGATTTGAGTTCTTATTGGAGTGAATTGAGATTTTAGATATTTTTTTAAATTTTATAATTTATGACTTATTATTGTTAAAGTTAAAAAAAAAACGAGATTTTGTTTTAACGGTTTTATACACCGTTAACTTATTATTTATATAAAATTTATATATACATAAATAAAATATGAGTGTCACTAATTTAACTATCGAATTTCAGCGAATTAAGGATTTTGACTATTGATTCTTTGAATTTTTTTAGCTAAAATCTTCGATTCGTTGAAATTCGATAATTAAATTAGTGAAACGAATTTTTATTTATATATTTATAAATATAATGTAGATGATAAGTTTACGACGTTTAAAACCGTTAAAACAAAATATTATTTGGTATAACTTAAACAATGCGGAGTCTCAAATTGTGAGGTTCAAAAATAAATTTACAAAATAAAAAAAAAAAAAAAAAAATCAGGTGCATTTGTTTTTAAAACCATCCATAAGTTAGGATGAGTGATTATTTTCATAATTATTCTCACTCTTGACTAAGGCGGCAAATAGTCAAGCTGCTCGTGAGCCGCTCGCAAACTGAGCGGTCAAAGCTTAATTTGAGCTTGATTTTATCAAGTTCGAGCTGAGCTCGTTTATTATTCGAGTCGAACTCGAGCTCATATAAAACTTGCTTGATGATTTGTCGAGTTTTTTCGAACCTCATAATAATACTATATATATTATTTATTTAATATTAAAATTTTAAACAACAATTTTTTTTATTCTTATAGTCTTGACAAAGTTCAAGGAGGAATGGATGGATTGACCATTTCAACCTGATACATTCTCACTTGAATTCTCAGTCCTGACCATGCTTAAAATACTTTTTAAAATTAATTTGAGTCTAAATTTGAATTGAAGTCTAATTGAAAAATTATCAATGAAAAAATACTTTAATATCAATCAAGTCCCTTGAATATTCCTATGAAATTAGGCTTAGAATCATAAGTTAATTATTATATACAAATTTAAACAATTATGATCTAAATCCAGATTCATAAATTGTTTTTAAATTGGCACAATGTTTATACATTGTATCCGATATTGACAACTCGTAGCTCAAACATTTCGGTTAATTCCGGGTCTAGGAAAACATGTTCATATATGCTTCCAAGTTCCAAGAAAACATTGTTATAACTTACAGCATTTAAAATATATTATCAACTATTATACTTTCACATTGTTGTATGCTTTTAATCATTATGAAAAAAAATTAGAAATTGAATAGTATAATGTACAAACACGATGCAATATAAAGTTTATATTCGGTTCAACTGCGCAGTTGTTAAGGATGCAACCGAATTGAATTGCGCTGTTTTGAGCGTTTTTTCCTGGTTTGACTTCTAGTTGGTCGGGATGGAATGAAGATGGTATTTATATCACCGCCTCGATTTCACTCTGATTCTGTCCCGAACACTATATACATAATTAAATATATAAAATCATTAATATATTTACTTTTTTCATTATATTTTATAAGAGTTACGTTTATTTTTTATAATAATATAAATTTTCAATATATTATAATATATTATATTAGAAATTTGTTTATATATATTTTTAAAAATATAGTATAAACGGTGTCCCGCAGGGATTTTTTGAAACCGAATGGGTAGAGATGGTAGAAAAAAAATTGAAGTAAAACGAGGCGGAGATAGTAAATGCATTGGTCCAAACCGCATAATCGTCATATTTAAGTTTTTTTATTATTTTATTTTAGTATTCTCCATATTTTGGATATATATTTTTTTTTTAGTTTTGATGTTTTCTTCAAAGCAAACATATAATAAAAGGTGAAAGTACATATTAACTGTATTTTTTATATTTCAATTAATATAATAAAACTGTATACTTTTTGTTTAATATTTTACTCAAATTGAAGATCCTTTCACTTGGATAATGAACAAATTAATTAAAGGAATAAAGCATAGATCAATGTCACTTTAAAATAAGCATCCAATAATGTCATTAAAGGTTATGTCATGAAAATTCATTTGGTTACTTTTAACAAAGATGATAAAGACAAACCCTAAACTATGGGAAATTAATTGGGATTGCAGCTAAAGGAAAAGGCATTATTTCAAAAATAAATAATTAATCTTTAGCAAATAAATACTTTATTATTTATCCATTATAACACTCTTTTATCAACTTTTTTTTATTAAGCCAAATCACTTTTCTTTTTGGTAGAACTTGGACAATATTATATCTCAATTAAACCATCTCACACCTACAAATCAGTCACAATTTCATAACATGTAACACTTATATTTTTCACAATTACAAATTTATTAAAAAATAAGTTCAGTATTTCCAACTATAAGAACGATACGTTTTAAAGGGGTCATTTTAGACTCTAGTTACCACAAAATCACTAAGAAAACTATGATTTAAAGAGGTCATTCTAGTCACCACGAAATAAACTCGGGTAAAAGAAAAAAGCAATTGCTCGAGGAATATGCCTCGTATTGAAGTTCACCAAAACTCTAAAAAAAATATGTATTAAGAAAAGGGGCCATAAGATTGACACAATTAAAGACTTTCAAAATTTGAGATGTATATAGGATATACCATAAGCTCCACAGTAAAACAATCCAAAACTAAATTCAAGAAGTGGAATAGAAGATTACATATATAAATTTCTATTGTATTGGTTTCTTCTATCTATCTAAGTACACAACAAACTTACTACACAACACTATTCTTCAGAATTTAACAAAGATCGAATAATCGCGTGTTAAGTTGATATATAATTGAGCCAATTATCAACATCTAGAAACCGAAAAAACCCATTTCACTAGCTTTCTCCTTCTCAAAGGTCTCAAAGTACTGATAGATGATTGTAACCGCGAGCAATATCCCTGTTCCAGAGCCAACAGCTCCCATGAAATCGGCCAATACTGTCAAAGCTCCAATGCACATTCCGCCAAAGGCAGCTGCAGTTGGGATATAACGGTTAAGTTCCTTCTGTAAATTTGAATCTCTATGTCCAGGCATCACCATTTGTTGTTCCTGCAAGTATATCATAATAACTTTCTTTAAAAAAATGAAGAATTTTGGCAAGAAGATTTGTTTTTTTATTCTTTTTCTTACCTTAAGCTGCTTGGCAACATCTCTGGCAGAAGAACCAGAAACTTCAATCCAAGTTTTGGAGAACAATGCACAGGCAGTCAGCATGAATACCAAGTAGAATAGAGCATGGAATGGATTTGCAGCCATATCAGCCAAACTGTGAAAATTCAACCTTTTATTAGATCAGACATCTCAATTCTCGGTTTAACTCAATAATGACAACCTCAATTACCTCGATGGTGCAGTTACATAGTAAGCTAGACCTCCAACCGGAACAGATTGACCCGAATACTCAGATTCCTTCCACGTGCCCAACAGATTCACAAAGAAGTTTCCTCCATATTTTCTATACAGCAACTGAAGTCAAACAAGATTCATGTTACAGTTTGAATTTGAAGGGAAAAAATAAACTAATAACTCATGTTACAGTTTATTGTACCTGAGAGATGAAATAAAGATTGGTGACAAGTGCAGACTGAAGGATGATGGGCATGTTTGAAGTATAAAACAATTTAATCGGGTACGATCCTTGTTGTCCACGTGAATTCTTAGATCTTACAGGTAACACAACACGGAAGCCTTGGAAGTAGATAACAATGAGAAAAATCAAGACAGTAGCAAGTAAATTCGTCACGTTTGGAAGGTTCTGCCTGTAAAAAGCCTCCCTAAGAGCCCTCACTTTATCTGTTCTAGTTATTAACAGATGGAACAAGGCAATAACAGCACCCTCAAACTCAGCTCCACGACCACTGTTGATTGTCGTCGGGCTAAACGCTTTCCAGATAATAGTTTCGCTGAAATAACAACAATTCTGTAAGGCCTTACATGATTTAAGTTATTTCAAATTATTTTCAAATAACCCCACATATTGATGCTAGGATTTGTATCTCACCAGATATTAGTAGCAATGAACAGAGAGATCCCAGACCCTAAACCATAACCCTTCTGCAAGAGTTCATCCAAGCATATAACAATTATACCCGCAAAGCAAAGCTGAAGAATAATTAGAATAGCATTGCCGACTCCCAGTTGACCGACACTCCCATACATTCCAGATAGAACATAGGCAACAGCCTCACCAACAGCTATCAAGATTCCGAGCAATTTCTGAGCACCATTCCTGGTTTATTAGAATCGAAACATGTCAGCCACTACCTTAAAACTGAACAAATACATGTAAAAAGAAGGATAGAAATTCATTTTTCTTCCTCAACAGCATTTGATGCAATAACAGTAGATAGACTCACAGAAGTTCTCGGTCCTCTCGCACACTGTTGTCAACTTCAATGATCTTTGAACCAGCCAAGAGTTGTATTACAAGACCGGATGTGACAATGGGTGTAATACCAAGCTCCATTACAGTGCCACGACTCGAAGCAAGAATAACACGCATCCAATAGAAAGGATCTGCACCAGTTGTGGAATGTATGCCATACAAAGGAAGCTGACTGCAAACCAAAAAGATGAAAAGAGAAATGACAGTGTAGATTACTTTCTCTCTGAATGGAATCTTGCGGTCTGCAGTCTGAACTTCTGGCAAAAATGCTAAGAATGGCCTAACCAAATGAAGCAGCCTGAACCCTCCTCCCATCTTCTTCTACTAGTCAAAACAATCCAGCCTGCACCAACAAGACCATCTAACTCAATTGTTTCTTACATCTACACAAAATTCAAACCCTAGTCTTGCTTCTTTAGATATTACTCTCATAGATATGCAGAGCTTCTAAATTATGATCAAATGTTTTAACTATGAACAGAGTAATGAGTCTAAAACCAGAGAAAACGAAATAATAACCTAAACCAGTTTAAAGACTTCATTTTTTTAAATCAAGATGCAAATTTGTACAAGCAGGAGAGGAATAAGGTAAGAGAGATCATGGGTACTTACAAGAACTTCTGGGTTCGAATTGAATTGGGAAAATCTGAAGTTTGAAGTGTGTAAAGAACCCAGTTTTGAAAGAAGATTGTTGATCGAGTCAAAAGAAAACGCCTTCCAAACGAGAATATAAAGATAGAGAAACGCGTCCCATCCTTACAAATTGTAGGCGACTAGTAAAACCAGACAAAATGGACGTCAAAACGAACCAAAATAATGGAAATATTTTGACTTTTCTTTTCTCAAATGATATTTTATATATATGGCTAGTTTCATGAGGTTCTATACTTCTATATTGCTCAGTTTGAATTTGTTTCATACCGTTAATTTCAGTTTATCCTTTTCTTTTTTTTCTTTTTTTTACTTCATTTTCTTTTATAATGAAATGTTTTCGGAGAGATTAATGTTTTTATTATATGTATTCATGAATTCTTATAATTTTAAATTTATTACAATTTTGTTTTTACAATTATACGAATTTATAATTAATTTTGATTTTATACAATTTTATGTAAATTTGTTTTTATAAATTAAAAAACATATATTTACTCAAATAAATAAATTAATGTAATTTATTTTTTTAATATGACTAATTTATTATATTATTTTTAATAAATTTTATACTTAATTATATATAATTTTAATTAATGTTGTTAAAATTTTAAGTATACTATTAAATTTTATGATTTGAGAGAAGTCTTAAACTAATCAAATTCTTGTTATTATAAAAGTTATTATTTAAATTTACTATTTTTTGTACGATTATACAAATTTATAACAAAAATTTCATTTTATACGTGAATTTTTTTTGGTAAATTATAAAAAAAAAAATGTTTGTTCAAATAAATGAATTAATGTAATTAATTTTTTAAAATATAACTTCTTTATAATATTGTTTACTTATTATTATTTTTAATTAATTTTTTACTTAATTATATATAATTTTGAAATTATGAATGTATAAAAAAATATACTTAAATATATACAAAATAATAATAATATACAACTAATATTCTTTTAAAGCAAATTTTAAAGATATATTTATCAAATTTTATGGTTAAACAAGTTTGTAAAGATATATTTATCTAAAATACAGACTTTTAAACTACCTTTTTTTTTTATTAAAAAATGGCTGCTTGGAGCTTTGGATTGAATGAATCCTTATGTTAAAAAGATAATAACAAATCATATGGGCCTCAGCCTAATGGTTTCAGTTATCCAGCCCCAGATGGGCCTCAAACTCCAGCACCAGCTAGAGATTGAATACTTTGATATTTTTCCAAGTTATTAATTTATTGAGATTTTCTCTTAATTTTGTTACATGAATTAATTTACAAAAATAAATAAATTATAAATAACATGAAAAATTAGTTTTTGAAGCAATACATTTTAACTATAAATTTAGATATTGAGTTTCATTAAAATCAATCTATATATTTTTGCGATTAGAGTAACAGCGATCGGCGATAATTGAAAGATTAGTTAAAACAAAATGAGAAATAGTATTTGAGTCAAACTACTTGAGATGGTAGGAAAAACAAACATGAAACCAGGAGAAGTCTTATTTATAATGAAACATGATTCTTTGTGAAAGTGAGCCTTTGTTTAAGGAAATAAAACCAAATTTAATAGTGCATATTGTCCTCGTGGTCCAATATTTGTTACATACACCGATACACGTAATAAATAAAAAGAAAGTTATCCCCTCTTCTAGTCTAGCGGCAACAAGAAGTGGATATCAACCTAAAGTTCATGGGTTCAAGCCCGTCAGACGGCAAATTCTGCACCTGGTTAAGTGTGTTTGCGGGCTACATATTTAATCCGTTGTCTCATTTTCGTTCTAAAAAAATAAGAAAGAAAGAAGTAAAGATAATGAACCAAAAGGGAGTTAATAGTTGAAAGACTTTATTTTGATTCATTTGATTATAATTACAATGAGAAGTGAAAAAAGAAATGAAAGGTTTAGCAATTTCATATTTGGTGATACTTAGGTTTTGAAGTAAACAATTACTATGAGTCTCACAAATCTTCATCCAACCAGACTCAACATAAACAAGATAAAACATGCAGATGTAGAAGATAGATCTGATATTGTCCAAAAAAAATGTTTTTTTTAAGGAAAAGGTTATGGGTATGGAAAAAAAGATAAAAGACATTGGACAACATTATGAATTAAGAGTTGTCCCTTTGGAACTAGACATGAATGAGTAAATTAATATGATGAAACCATCCAAACCCTTCCCCTTTTGTTATCTACTTTTAACATCAAAAGGGTCAAAAAAAGATATTGCAAAGAGAATCTCATCTAAGCCGAAATCTGCTTCTTTCATCTAATTAATTTAAAACCAATTGTACTTTATATGTATATTTTATTTGAGTTTAGGTTTCTAACAGTACTTTATGTCATAAAAGAGTCCATTTAGAAAGTAGTACTTTTTCTTTTAATTTGATGAATGAATTTTAAGTTTAGAGGAGTTTCAACTAATAAACTTTTGAATAATTGAGCCGAAAAGTTTTCAAATAAATTGAAGATTAAGTGTGCCAAATAATTTTAGCTAGTTATCCAAATAATTTATACTCTATCAAACATATCATAGTGAATACCTACATTACCATAATGCTAGGTGTGTCCAAGGACAGGACTTTTGGTACCCTAACTATTAAACCATTTTATAAAAAAAATATAAATAGCGGGAATTTGGTGTTATGAATGATGTCGGGAATGATGTGGCAACACATGATTGGACTTAGAAAATTAATTTAAATCTACAATCGTGTTGACTCATCCTTCTCGACACTATTTATGACACCAAATTTTCACTTTCTATCGTTATTTTTTTTAAACAATTTAATATATTTTTGTATTTTTAATAACAGATTCCATTCAAACAAAGAACCTACTACCTTTCTAAATTAAAAAAAAAAATATATATAACTTTTAAAAACTATAAAAAAAAAATTAGTGCACGTTAATTGATTAACTAGTTTACTACAGAGTTGTAAACTTTATATTCAAATTTCTGTAGGAATTTATTTTTTGAAAATTATCTAAATTTGGGGGCGTTGGTAGCCCGGAGGGGTTGCCCTAGGCTAGTTGCATCGCCTTAGGGATGATACTTTAGGTGTTCATTAAATAAATAAATATTTTTTTCAATGAAAAATATACGTAACCTATTTCAAGAATTTGTTTTCCAAATATTAGATATTATATTAATAAAGTTATTATAGGAGCACATTTGTAATTATACAAATTATGTGTATATTATATCTTGAACACACAATATTACTTTGTATAATTAAACAATACTATTAAATTTGTATCAAATTTAAATCACATTACATTCTCTCCTCTCTTTTTAAATGGAACATGCTTTGGTAACGAAGACAAGGATTGGTTATATTGACAAAAGATTCCCATGCTTAAGAGGAAAGAAAAAAACAATCATATACAAGGAGATAAAATATACATGAACTCCACAAAAGTTAAACAAAGAGGTATTGAACTCGTAGTTAATCCTCTATTAATGGAGTAAAATAAGAGTTCATCAACATTTGAGTACGAACATAATTCAACGTCATAATAATGACATAATAAAATAAATGTAGTGGCAACCTATATTGTTGAAAGTTATACAGTGTTCACCTCAATTCAAGTTTTTCAATAATCGTGATTAATGGTCCTCAAAATAATCCATTGGATTTTGTTCAAATTCCACAATATGCTCCAAATATCGGGTACTTCCACACAATGCAATAGCAAATTAGTGGTTTTACTAAAGAAATTAAAGTTGTTATGTTTGATTTTTACTAGGAAGGGTTAAGGGTGTGTTAACTTTTCATATACAAAAAAAAATGTTTATATTTGACAATTTTCAAATTTGAACACTATCCAAAGTTACAATATTATGAAGCCAAGACAAAAGATCTTGGGAGGATCTCTATTGAAGTTCTTTTGAATGAACTACAATTAATGAAATAATATCACATGTATATATTAGTTAAGAGTCAATAAAGCTTAACTTCTTGGAAATGTAAGTTGAAATATAAAATTGGCATGCCACTTTAACCACATTGGTGTATGCATGCTCCTTTTTTATACAACTTTTTAAGTAAATGGTTTGTTTATATTGGCAAGATAAATAAAGCTATTATTTTACTTTTATTAAATTTAATTTTTAATAATGATTTATTAGTGGCAAAAAGTTATAATTGAAACTTAAACTTGCATAAGAGATATTTAAATTGTGCTTGAAAACTTTTTCATCACCTTTAAATTTGAGCAAAAGAGGAATTGAACTTGTACATACAATTTCAAATTTGGATATATCTAGCAGAATGACAACCAAACATGGCATTAAGGTCATGCCATTCTTCTATAGTTTGCTAGTACTAACTTGTTGTACATTATTTTTTAAAATTGTTTTGATAAAAAAAAATATTTTTTTTTAATTTTGTTGTAGGATGAAGTATTAAAACAAAATTTATTTAAATAATTTAATAAAATTAAATAAATGTGTTTTAATTAATTAATTAAGTTATTTGATACAGTTAAGTTATCTTAATTATTTTTTAAGAATAACCTAAAAATATCAAAATCAAAAGAGCTTGTATCATCTTTCCATAAAAATGTAGGTTATTTGCAATTTTGTGGGATAATTTTTTAAAAAAAATATTAAATATTTAATTATATAAATAATATAAGAGTATTTTAATTAATAATTTAATATAAAATAATAGTAATATTATAAAATTATAATAATAATAATAATAATAGTATGTATTAATGAGATTAAGTAGGTGATGTTTGAGTTTTTGGGTAGTTGTCAGAGAAGTTTAAATTGACGCGACTAACATAATATATATATATATTTGGGTTACAATTTTAATTATTTTTTGGTGGCATATCTAGTTGATGAGAAATCGTCGAATTTTTAACAATTGGAGTCGTCAAATGCGTATCATTTATAATATTTTTATTACTACGTTTATAAAGATTCGTTCCAGAAAGTAGAGTCCGACGGTGAATTAATCGTGTTTATCGAGAACTTAAGAGTTCAATATTTATTTATTTTATTTTTATTATAAATTGATTTTTGGTAATAATGTTATAATAAAACTCAATGTCATTACCTAGGTAAAATATTTTTGGTAAGATATAATTTGATTAAAAATATCTTAAGTTGAAGCGAGATTAAAATTGTGCAGCCTTTTTTTAATTAAAAAATAAAATAATAACATGATAAAGAATTATTAAAAACTTAAAAATAACCTAAAAGATTAAAAATTAAACCAGTTGTAGAGGCCAAAATTTGAGTTATTTAATTTTTTAACATAGTTTTATTATAATTGTTTTAAAGTATATATTATAATTAGGGTTATGTTTGATTAATTAAAAAATAAAATTAGGACAACCTAATCTATAGCTTAATAATAGCAGCAGCATGCAACTAAATTTATGGAGATTGAGATGTCTCGATATCAGTGCATTCATTACACGACAAACCACACATGCAACCTCAATTTTCTATTCTACATTTTGTTTTTTCAAATTAAATTCTCATCAAAATAGTTAAAAGACAAGATTTGAAATATTACATCCATAATTCAATTAAATAATATCATAAAAAAAACAAATATATATTCATCTTTTAAATATATAAATATACAAAGATGAATAGTTTCATGAGAGAGGTGAGCATCCAAATCGATTTGAAATCTACTAATTCAACTAATTTGAACCTAGAATAAATAATTTTGATATAATTAAATTAATTTATAGTCTATTCAAATAACTGAAATATATTAATTAAAGTTAAATTTATTAAAAAAATTACAATATATAAATTTTAAATTTTTGGTCTTTATTTAAATGTTTTGTTTCAAATTGTTATTATATTGATATTTTGTATTGTTGTTTAATAAATAATAAAGTTGATTAAAATTAATTTAAAAACTCTTCAATGTATCATCAGATGCATGAGATATGATATTTAAAAAAACAAATTATTAAACCGATCTAATGACAAATACACATCAAATTTGTTAGATATAGAGTCGAATTAATGTATGATCTTGATATAATATAAACTACATAAGAAAATAAATTTATAAAAATATAGACTCAATTCTATTGGTAATTACCACTAATTTTTGCTTGGTTCAATGCTCCTAAATATCAAAGAAATGGAATTTTGACATAAAAATAAACTAATGAATTGATTATCCGACAAAATAATACAAATAATGAGATAACAATGGAAAATAGGAATAATGAGAGTGAAGATGGAATATTAATGGCAATGAATGAAAAAAAGAAAGAAAGATATGTGTACATGTCAAATAGATAATGACAAAATATGCATTTTTTTATTAATGAAAATTGATAATAATGTTATGCTTATCTCATATCCCTTGAATTTGATCAACAAACTCCATCATTTTCTTATTAACTTTACTCTCCTTTCTTTTTTTTTCCCTTCTTTTCATTATATTAATTTAATTAAAAGAGAACTAACATAACACCCTACTTACCCCATCGAAATCGTGACTTTTTGGTTTATTACGTCAACTTTTACCATTGGACTTTCTTGGCGGGAAATGAAAATTATTTTGTCAAATACATTATATACAACTTTGAATTGAATATTTTAAAAGAGTAGATTCTCAATAATTATGAGAAATAGATACGATTTGTACAACTTTTTGAATATATATTAAAAAGGAATATTTAAAAATAAATGTATAATAATATATATTGTGATATTTTGAATGTTTGTAGTATTAATAATTGAAATTAATTGCTATATATAATGAAATGATGATTATGGTATCGAATAAATGTGAGATGAAATTTGATTGTTTGAGCATAAACACAAGTGGTTCGTTACATGTTTCCATCAATCTATCTATCACAATATTATTCACAATACCTACCCGACCGGCCCTACTATTTATAAGTGCTTGTTTGTTTTTGAGACTTGTTATGAACCATAATCTAAAACCATAGTTTTCCGATTAACATGATTCCAAACATGATCACATGACCATGAGATATATTTCTCATCCTATTAAGGACTTTGATTTCCGAAAAAACTAATTTCAAAAGTTTTTTTTTTTCCGCTTAAACTGTATTTAACATGGTAAAGGGATTGTTCGGAATTGGGCTAAAATTATATTCTTGAGTTATTTGAAAATAATTAGTGGTGATTTTGAGAATTATAAAATATTTTGATAAAATTTTTGAAAGATATTAATATATATGTATAAATTAATAAAAAAATTAAAATAAAATATATTTTAGTATTTTGTTTAATAAATTGAGTAATATAATAAAAGAGAATAAAATAATTTTTTTTTTTTTAGTATTAACTTATTATATATAGAGTAAGGAGGGTTAGACTGTATTTAGATTCATAATAATTTCCTAAATAATATATATATATATATATAAGACCTTGTTTGGGGGGTTGTTTAAAAAATAATGATGGGTGCTAATTGAGAAAGTGTATTATTTGTGTGGTAAAATGATAAATGACATTAATATATAATTATAAAATAAAAATTAATAATTTAAAATATAAGAGGAGAATTAAATAATATTTTTTAAATTTAAGTTATTCTTGAATTATTTGCATCTATTCAATGATGTTTAAAGCTTGTTTGATGAAAGCCATGAAGGTAATTTTTTTTTAGAAGAATCTAGTTTAATAAAAAAGTTTGTTTATTTTTAAATTATTTAGGTCAAATTTCAATAATAATTTACTCTATTTAAAATTTAATTTTATTAATAAAAATAAATTAAGTATATTTAATTAATAATTTAAATAAATTTATATTTAAAAACACATAACATAATAAAAATATTTAAATACATCTAATTTATTAACCAAAATATTTAAATACCATATATTTTAAATTATTATTTATTATTTTATTATTATATATTAATACATTTTAAATAATTTTATCCAAAAATATATTCATATTCAAAATCACCACTCAAATAACTCATGTTCTTAAAAAAATAAAAATAAATAAATAAAACTTATCCTAACCAGGCTTGGTTAAAATATATATTTTTAAATAAACACAATTATTTCAAAATTATTTGTATGACTAGGACTCAGTAATATTCCGTAGTTTTAGGCTTTTAGCATAACGTTAACAAACAAAATGTACACACAAAAACTCAACCTAGGCCTTGTTTGAATTTTAGATTTTTGTTTTTTTAAGAGTTTTTACCTAAAATCTAATCATCACTTTATTTATCTAATCATATTTTTATCTATTAAAATTATCATTGATTTAATTATTTAAAATTAATTAATCGTTCAATATAGTAAAAAAAGTAAGGTTATTTTCATCAATAAGCATCTTTTTTTTTTTTTAAATTATCTTACTGGAATTTTCAACCTAATAATCCAAAGATCAAACAAGAACCTAACGAGATGCAATAAAAAAAAAAACTAAATAGTCATGTCCTCTAAAGAAATGTAAAAAGAAAAAAAAAATACTAGTCCAATATTAAATATTATGATCTGGCAAGTAAGGGATGTTTTTATTTATATTATATGGGTTTTTGAACTTAAAAACTTGTTAATATATATAATTAAGATATATTAAAAAATATATTGAAAATTAACATAAGGAAGTTAAGTGGTTTCTAAGACACCAAACATCAATGTCTGATCATTTTCCATTTTCTTTTTAATTTCGATATTGTATGAAATAATATTTTTTTTTTTTGATTTTTTTTTAAGAGGTAACTTATTTCATTAAGAATAAAAAAAACAGCCATAACCTTAATTTTAACTTAGAGCAGTGTTTGAGAATAAACTCGTACTTTTTTATATATTTTAAAATATTATTTTATTTAAATTAATATTTATAAATAAAAAATAAAAATAAAAAAAATAATCGTTTTTTTAAACTCTGTGTTTCCAACCCAAGTAGTTGCCTACATAGGCTAATTACTTCAATTTTTTTTAAAGATAAAAAAACAATTATATCATTAAATGTTTAAAATTATATTTATAGATAGTTCCACTAAATTTGTGAGGATTTCGAATTGAAAAATAGTGAATTTCGTTTGAAATTGACACCATTTTCGTTTTGCACTTGCTGTCAGAAAAGAAACCAGAGATTCTCTCCTCATACCATTTATCATATCTCTCTGTCTAATTCTCATCGCAAAGTTCCAAATTACTGGTAACTTAATTACCTCGCTTTCCACAAAACCTCAAACTGAGTTTCTCTCTAATGGTTCCATGTTCTATCGTTTTCTTTAACCAAAAAGAAAGAAAGAAAGATCATGGCTAAAAGGGATCTGGTGTTTTAATGATTGAAACGGGTCACTTGCTTCTTTCTTTCAGGTGAACGAATCTTTTTCATGTTCCCTTTTATTGCCCTGTCCTGTCCTCCATTGCCTTGCCTCTTCATTCATTCATTCAATAATTATCTAAGGGTAGTAGTTTTCTGTTTGAATTCATCATCATGTTCTGATCATGACTAAGCCTTTTAATCCCCGAATACTCAAGGATTCAAATGGTGGTTGTGACCATCTTCGAAACCATGTTCATTTGACTAATTGTATTCATTTGAAGAATCATATGCATAAACAAAGTCCATCTGATAGGTCTTTAATTAGACGAGAACTTGTTCTACTTCAGAGATCAAGATCTCTTAGAGATCCTTCCACTAGTCCTCCTCATCCTTCTTGGCATCATTCCCCTTTTGGGTTTGATTCTATACCTGTTAATGCTAGGCGTTCTTATGAAACCAAACAACATGATTTCGTTTTCGAGTCCATTTCAGCTAAATCTGTTGCTGCTGCTGATGATGATGATAATGAACCTGAAATCATCTTTCCTGGTCCAAAGAGAGTGAAATCCAGGAATAGAAGAATTAGAGACGACTACCCAGATTTCTCATCTCCAAACGAGGAGGAGGAGGAAGAAGAGGATAATGTGAAGAGAGGTCCAAGAAATGGGTGTGGAATACCATGGAATTGGTCGAGAATTCATGACAGGGGAAAAACATTTCTTGACATGGCTGGAAAGAGTTTATCTTGTGGGTTATCAGATTCAAAATCCAAAAGAAATGATCCTGTTAATCTTCTTAGGATGATGTCTGATAACCCTAGTTCATCATCTATCAAATCTAAAGTAGGAGAAGCAGCAACGCCTCTTCTAGTTCAAAATTGGGTTCATGATTACTCCGGCGAGTTGGGTTTATTCGTTGACAGTCTTTTGAAAAGTTCTGAAAGTGATCTTGATAATTCATCAACATCAGAACCCAGATATGGAAACCATCAAAAACATCATAAATTCAAAACCCATCAGAATCTAACTCAGAAATACTCCCCTAGAACATTCCAAAATCTCATCGGTCAGAACTTAGCAGTTCAAGCTCTTTCAAACGCAATCACTAAAAGGAAAGTCGGGTTTCTTTACGTCTTCCACGGTCCCCACGGCACAGGAAAAACATCAACCGCTCGTATATTCGCTCGGGCTTTAAACTGTCAGTCCCAAACAAAACCATGCGGAGTCTGCGATTCTTGCGTTTCCTATGATATGGGAAAGAATCGCGACATTACTGAAGTGGGTCCGGTCAGTCGTTTCGATTTCGATACAGTTATCGATCAACTCGACAGTAGTGTTGTTTCTCGATCAAAGTACAAAGTTTTGATTTTCGATGATTGCGATAGTATGTCTGCTTATTGTTGGAGTGTTGTATCTAAGCTCGTTGATCGGGCGCATACTAGGCGATTGGTGTTTATCCTCGTTTGTTCGAGTCTTGATGTTTTACCTCATGCGATTGTTTCTAGATGCCAGAAGTTTTACTTTCCAAAGATTAAGGATTCGGATATTGTCTATGCTTTGCAATGGATTTCGGATAAAGAAGATTTGGATATCGAGAGGGATGCGATTAAATTGATCGCTTCGGGATCGGATGGATCGCTTAGAGATGCTGAGATGACGCTTGATCAATTGAGTTTGCTTGGTGAGAAGATCTCTGTTACATTAGTTCAGGATCTGGTAATTTCTATTCTTAAATCTATCTTGTTTTTTAATCTTATATTTAAAAAAGGTGACGGGATGAAACATGTTTTTTTGATAAAGATCCATGTCATTAACATGTTTTTGTTTAAAGCTTAGAAGACTATAATCGCGATTTATTACAGATTGGACTGATCTCGGACGAGAAGTTAGTAGATCTACTTGATTTAGCATTGTCGGCCGACACCACAACCAACACTGTCAAGAAACTGAGGGAGATTATGGAAACTGGTGTTGAACCGTTGGCATTAATGTCACAACTTGCTACACTTATAACCGATATTCTTGCTGGCGGTTATGATATTATTGTTAAAGATAAGGCGAGACGAAACTTCTTTTGCCAGCAAACCCGTAAGCGAAAAAGGAAAAGTAATTGAATTTTAGTTTGTCAATGTTAGAATATATAACTAACATTAGATTTTGTTTTCATCTAGTGTTAAAGGATGATATGGAGAGACTTCGTCGAGCTCTCAAGACATTATCGGAGGCAGAAAAGCAGTTGAGGAGGGTATCGAACGATAGATTGACATGGCTAACGGCTGCACTTCTACAACTTGCTCCAGATCAACAAGACTATATGATTCCTCCAAGAAAAAGTGATGAAATACAACCACAAAAGATAAAAGAAGGTGGTTCGAATGGAAGAAGACGTCGTTCTGCTTCTGATTCGGCTGCTCGAAAACAGTTATCTGATATGGTAATGGAAAATAGAGAAATTGAAGAGATTTGGGTAAAAGTTCTTGACAGGATCCAAATTAATAGTTTAAAAGTATTTATGTACCAAGAAGGAAAACTGGTGTCTTTCAGCTTTGATGCAGGTTGGTATATGTATATATACACAATTATTTGAAAATTTGTCACAAAGTTACAATTTAAAATGACAAAACTTCGGTTTGATTGAGTTATTCTTTTGTGCAGCTGCCCCGAGTGTGGAATTGATGTTCAATTCACAGATTGCGAAAGCAAAGGCGGAGAAGTACAGATCATACATCTTGCAAACTTTTGAATATGTTCTTAACACTCAAGTTGTTTTACAAATCAGTTGTTGTCAGTTACCACCAAAAGAAGAAGCTTCATCACAAAGAAGTATGAACAAAGAGAAGGATGGTTTATTATTAACTCAAGGGTCATCTAGATCTAGTTCACATGGAAAGACAAGAAGCGAGATTGTTGAAATAGGTTCTGAAAGCGAACCGAATGATGTGAAGTTGAAGGAAGGAAATCAGAGCCAGAGCATTGTTAGAAGCAGAGTATCACTAGCACATGTACTTCAGCAAGACGAAGGAGGAGGATCTAGACAGGTTAACAATTGTTGGTCAAAACGAAAGGCAGTTTCTATCGCGGAAAAGCTTGAACAACAGAATATGTAATGTTTTGTTTTTGGA
Organism: Impatiens glandulifera; assembly: GCF_907164915.1. Taxonomy (NCBI): domain Eukaryota; kingdom Viridiplantae; phylum Streptophyta; class Magnoliopsida; order Ericales; family Balsaminaceae; genus Impatiens; species Impatiens glandulifera. Next base: position 9,418,039 of record NC_061869.1, on the reverse strand, counting down.
TTATCGAACAATTCTAACAAGTCGTGTGACTATATAACACGTTCAAAACTCGTGCAGGAAACTTGAACCGAGATCAAGAAGCTTGCTTTGCTGGAAGGAATCGGGTGTAACTCGTCGAAAGGTAATCTTTTGTGAGTTAAGATATTCCATTTATTTTGAATTGGTTGTTCTTGAGAATGATGTTTGTTTATTGTTTGGATAGTTTTCGGGGATTAGGATAAGAAGGAAACAATCACAGACGTTGATGAGATTCGTTTCGTGTGGAAAGTGCTTCGCTGAGAATTCCCCTAAGGTAAAACGAGAAATCGTAGTCTATAGTTCTCGAGATTAATTGATTGATTGAATATTGAATGTATACTCAATTTCATAATAATTGAACTAACTAGTTTTTAGCTTCTTTTTAAAATGAATAACATTGCATTTGTCACATGGAACCACCTTATTTATTTTTTCATATTCTTTGATTGAATTCATGCTTTTTGATGAGATTCGTTTCGTGTGGAAAGTGTTTCGCTGAGAATGAGAATTCTCCTAAGGTTAAACGAGAAATCATAGTCTATAGTTCTCGAGATTAATTATATAGTTCTCGAGATTAATTAATTGATTGAATATTAAATGTATACTCAATTTCATAATAATTGAACTAACTAGTTTTTAACTTCTTTTTTAAATGAATAACATTGCATTTGTCACATGGAACCACCTTATTTTTTTTTATCATATTCTTTGATTGAATTCATGTTTTTTGATGCAGGGTGCATAATTACATCAATATAACTAAAATTAACAAATAAAAAATCAAAATATGCCATTTTATTTATTTATTTAATATATATATATATATATTTTAATAAGAATCAAATTTGATATGTTTAATTTATTAGACAAAGACACTGCTTGTTTAAACTTATCTTATTGAGTTATTGTTAAAAAGTTTCAAAATAAAAAATAAAGATTTTTTATTAATTATTATAATATGATAGTTAAGAGTTCTATTTCACAATAAAAAAATATTATTTAAATTCAAACTAATTATATGAAGGAGGAGAGAATATGCTAAGAAGTAACAAGGTAAAGTACATATAATTTTTTATAAATTTAAATGTTGGAGTTAGTGGATGTACGGTAATAAACATTATTTATTGTATGAAAATATATTTCTTTTTCTTTTCTTAATTACTTTTTCATATATCTAATAATAAAAATACATTTTATTTAAATATATTATCAAGAAGAATATCTTTTCAACCATCTTTTATTAATATATTATTATATTCATTAACTATATCAATTCTTTTATTAAATAAATAAATTTAAAATAAATCAATACACCCAATACATAGAAATTGGATATAAATAAATAAAAAATAAAGAAATTTAGATGGGTATTTATTAGACTTTGACTAAACTTCTAATTTCAAACTTATTGATGACGATTGACTGAAGAAAGAAAAAACGTGAATATTGGTTGTTTTTTCTGTATGAAAGAAGGAAATTTCCAAGTAATTGAGTCATGTTTGGCTACTTATCAACTTGTCAGTTTTGAGTTTTTTAAGATTAATGGAATTTTCATAATATTAAATTAAATTTGGAGAAATTAAATATTAAAGCTATTAAGGCCTTGTTCAGATTGGGGTTATTGTAATAACTTAGAGGGAAAAATGAATACTGATTAGTAATGATTTTGAGGAGATGAGAATATTTTTGATAAAATTACTTAAAGGTATTGATATATAATAATAAAATAATAAACAGCAATTTAAAATAGAAAATTTAAAATAGAAGGTATTTTAGTATTTTGGGTAATGATTTGAGTGATGTGATTGATGAAGAGGAAGTGAAAAGATATTTGAATGAGTTGGGTTATTTAAATAACTCCAACCGAACAAAGCCTAAGTTTATAAAATAATACATTACTTGTATAAAAATTATTTTTAAGAAAATTAATTATATTAATCTTAAATAATTTAATTTTCAATTTTAGGCTTCATTTTTTAAATAAAAATTTCCTCTTAAAACTCAAAACAATTATACATTACAAACATAAACTATCAAAAAAAAAAATTGATTTTTTTTTATATTATTTTTTTTTATTTCTTTAGAACGTCGAGTTTCGAATATTTTTCGAAGTGTGACTAATTTATCAAGGTTAAACACATAGTCCGCAAACACTTAACAATTAAGTTAGGCGTAGAACTTACCGGACGAACTCAAACTCGAACTCATAACCTTACCAGGGTATATCTCTCTTATTTAGAAGTAAAGATATTTCTTCTTTATTCTTTAATATATTCACTTTAGTTTGGTCAAGCCTAAGGTCTACTAGTTCAATGTTTGATTCAGTTAGTTAGACTAATTCTAAAAGAAATTTGAAGTTGCATTGTGATACCAAACTTTATTTTCATTGACACTTTACCTCATACATATATTTAACTAAAAAATATAAAAAAAAATTAAAAACACTTTTAATAATAATAAAAACACTTTTTTTAATCTCTTATATAATACTTTTGTTAATTGAATTATTGTAAAAGATTTATAATTTATATAATAATATAAACTATGATTCTATAAAGAGAAATAAAAGCATAGAGTTATTTATAGTTTTCAATATTAACTTGTAATTGGGGGCAATTACATAAAAAAAATATATTTAATATTTGATATGAATCTAAATGAGATTATACTAGTCATATTTATATTTATATAAATTATAAATTAGTTAAAAAATTATAATTTTAATATGTACCAAGTTTATAAATTATTTGGATCTTACATTAATATATTGAATTTATAATTATTTGGTATGTTTATTTTATATAGATCAGTGGAGTGAATAATTCATTTACTATTTAAATATTGTAAGTAAACTAGCTTATAAAATTTTCCATTTCTACTTGAATTTATATATAAACCCTAGTGAATTCAATTTTACATTTAAAAAAATATAAATTCTTTTATTAATAAAATAATACTAAAATAATAATAAAATTTTCTATCATCTCATTAATTATCATTTTTTAATCTAGTCAAAATATCAAAACATTTTTTATTTTAAAACATTAACTATAATAATATTTTGATAATTATTTAAATAAATTATTTATAAATAATTCTTATATCAAACAAAGCTCAAAACAAAACACTGAACAAATTTGTCAAAGTCTAGCCTGTTACACAGTTTGAGTGGACCATATTTAGTCAAAGTAAAATAGTGATGTATTCCTATTATTTAATTAATTAATTAAAACTCTAATAAAATAATAAATAGACGTGTCTGAAAGCCTTTTTCTAGTCAAACATATTAAATAAATAGTAAAGGGTTAGTTTGATTTTAAACTTATTAATATAGTGTGTTTAATAAAATTAATAAAATCAATCACATTTATAATATTTATTTATTTTTAAATAGAAATAAATTTAGAGATACGATTGAGAGAGTGAGGGAGAGAAATAAATTTATGATGTGGCGCAATTTTGATTAACCAAAATTTTCTTTTCTTACATTTTATTATTTTTTTCTTAGTGACACATCATTCCTTTTCTCAAATTCTTTTCCCTATCACTTCTCGTAAACTTAATATATTTGTTATTTTAAAAATATTAATCATTAATATATTAATTAAAAAACTTAAAATCAAGTTGGGTATAATCAAACTAGGCAAGAGAAACGTCATTTTCAAGAGAGAGAAAAGAGTTGGTTTCAGTTTCAGTTTTAGTTTTACTCTCTCTCTATATTTCTGTTAGGTCAAGTCTTTTCTCTCTTTCTAAACGCGTTTATTCAATATTCATCCAGATTTCGATAGATTTGATTTCAGATATAAACAAACGATTTCTCAATCGAGATCATCTGCATTTTCGATTGTTAACAATGGCGTCGGCCACGATTATATCGTCTCTCCGTCGAACGAGGTCACCGACGATGGAAGCGTTCTTAGCGCCGGTGGATCTAACTCATCTGACCGGCATTTCTCTATTAGAAACGCTTCTTGCGATTTCATACGGTATTCAAGCGACGTTTTCTCTTAATAAGAAGCTTTCATTTCAACGAATGAATTCGCGTTCATTGATTCGGAAACTGGAGGTGTTCATAATACTATTGGAGTTTCTTCGAGATTCTAGATCGAGTTTACCTCCATCCGCGATTCTCTGTTTTACGGAGCTTTATATGATGCTTTATAGATCTAAAATGCTTCTGGATTACTGCTTTCATTCAAGTAAGTTATGGCTTCTGTTACAGAATCATTCTATTTCGAGTCATTTTCATGATCTTAATCAGGAGATTTCTACTCTTTTGGATGTTCTTCCATTGGATGAACTTAATTTAACTGAGGATGTTAGAGAACAAGTTGAATTGTTGCGGAAACAGGCTAGAAGGTCGAAATTGTTAATTGATAAACATGATGAAACGTTAAGATTGAAATTGTTTTCGTTCCTGGATGAATTCGAGAATGACAGGATTCCATTACCTGTTGAATTACAATCGTTTTTCGTTGAAAAGCTAGGGTTTATACGTCCGAAACATTTCATTTATGAGATTGAGTTTCTGGAAGAACAAATTGTTAATTATGAAGGAGATATCGAACCAACTGTATCAGTTCTATACGGATTTGTTTCATTGATTCGATATTCTCGTTTCATGTTATTCGGATTTGAGGAAGATGAAGATGAAGAAATCAATTCTAAAAAGCCTAAGAAAAGTCTGATTACTCAAGGAATTGCGGAAACGTTCTTCTCTTCTCCAAAGGATTTCTTCTGCCCGATCTCATTGGAGATGATGAGAGATCCTGTGATAATATCAACAGGTCAAACATACGATCGATCTTCTATATCAAGATGGTTTGATGAAAATCATACTACATGTCCAAAGACAGGGCAAATTCTTATTCACAACAAACTCGTGGCTAATCATGCTCTTAGAAATCTAATCAGCCAATGGTGCATTGCTCACGAAATCTTCTACGACTGTTCTTCGTTATCTAATCAGATTCAAACCTTATCGCCATTTTCATCAAGTAATGCATCAGTTAAAGCTAATAAAGCTACTACAGGTATTCTTATCCATGAACTAGCAGAAGGATCCGAATCGTCTAAAACCATAGCAGTAAGAGAAATTCGATTAATCGCGAAAACATGCAGACAGAATCGCGTCTACATTGCAGAATCCGGGGCCATCCCTTATCTTAAATCGTTGCTATCGTCACCAAATCCCGTGGCGCAGGAGAATTCCGTCACAGCCCTTCTAAACCTGTCTATACACGAGAAGAACAAGAAGTTGATTATGGAAGAATGTTGCTTAGGTCCTATTATTAATGTTTTGAGATTCGGTCACACGACTGAAGCTAGGGAGAACGCTGCCACCACGTTGTTTAGTCTATCCGCTGTTCATCATTTCAAGAAGATGATAACGGAAGAGGACGGGGCTGTGGAAGCTCTGTGTCGGCTTATGAGATATGGAACACCAAGAGGAAAGAAGGATGCGGTTACTGCATTGTTCAATCTGTCTACTCATAACGATAACTACAAGAAACTGGTTGAATATGGGGCGGTGGCGGCGTTGGTGGAAGCTCTAGAGGTTGATGGAATCGCGGAGGAAGCGGCGGGGGCGTTGGCTTTGATAGTGAGGGTGCCGGTGGGGGCGGAGGCGATTGGGAATGCGGAGAGGGGTGTTTCGGGGCTGATGGATTTGATGCGAAGGGGGAGTTCGAAAGGGAAAGAAAATGCGGTGGCGGCACTGCTGGAGTTGTGTCGGACGGGAGGGTCGGCGGGGGCGGCGGAGAGGGTAATGAGGGCGCCGGCGTTGGCGAATTCACTTCAGAAATTGATGTATACGGGGACGAAACGGGCGAGGAGGAAGGCGACTTCACTTGCTAGGATTTTTCAGAAGTGTGAGTATGCGATGTCGTTTCGATACTATGGTGGTAATAGTAGAGAGTCTTCTTCTGGATTTGGTGGTGGTATGTTAAGTTCTGTTGTTGCTGTTGTTCCAGTTTTATGATATTTAATAAGTATTACCAAGATTTTTGGTGTAAAAAATAAAGAATTCTTTTATTGGTATATCAATTGGGAGATAACAAGCCATCACAAAGTTAAATTCGTGATTTTATTTTCGTTATAACTTTGTTACTCATCTTTTTCTTTTCGTAATAAAATTTGTGTTATTATGTTAAAAACTATACACAGACCTGAATACTATTCAAATTTTTAAAGACATCTATGAAATTTCTTCACCCAAGTTCTTGTATGTTTTTTCTTGTTAAAATCAAAGTAAAATTATCAAATGAGTCAACAAAAAAATTTAACTATTTTTTTTTTAATT